>NW_027361729.1:0-600000 GCF_039654945.1 Dendrobates tinctorius | reverse complement strand
TTCTTGATTGGCTATATTTTTAAGTCCAGCCCCCAAAACCATCCCTAAAACACCCCAACCTTCAAAGGAAATAGCAATTTTACCTAAGTTCTAGCCCTTTCCAAATTGAGATATGACAAAATTTGCCAGGATTGTTTTAGAAAATTCAGGACTCTCGGCAACCATGAGCTTTGGTTTCCTTCACCGGCTGTGGAAAAGAAGTCTACACAGAGTGGTCTGTGCTGAGTGGCTTGTTGTTGCTCCCGGCGGTGCCTAGGATATATTTGCAACCAAACCCCCCTATTTGTAGCCCAAAATTGTGCTTCCTTCTATATTGTACTGTTCCCGTGGCTCACAATGTCTCATATTGTCTCATGGCTCACAAAAGAAGGATTTGTTAGAAAAACAAGAGATTCTTGAAAATCAACTGTGAAGGACCTCACACCCATCAGATGAAAGTAGACTAAACTCACTGATTTTAGTAGGAATGGACAACCATCTGACTCTTCCTCTCCTGACAAATAATGTGAAGGAGAACTGGATTCGGGATGCAGAATTTCTATAGCCAATCCTATTGATTGGTGGGAGCTAAGCCATTGACCTAGTCTGGCATGGGCTATCTCATAGAAAACACAGAAATGCCAAAGCCAAATGTCCCTGTATATGGAGAGCTGGAAGATATATCTATTGACCGACCTCTCATTTGACCAACAGCTACCTAACTTGTATGTTGAGTAATAACTGATCCACCAAGGGATGACAATACTGTAGTGAACACAGAATCCCTTCAAAAATATATTTATTAGAACGTCTAAAAACCCACCAAAGAATAAAACCTGTGTGGGTGTATGACAGTGTATTATTAAATATATGAAAATTGATAAAGTTAATAGTAAAAAAAAACTGTATAATCTTATTCTAAACCTTTTACAATGACTACCTACCAGCAGAAGTTGGCACCCTCGGATACGGAATACGTGCCTCCACTCGTTGGTGGCTCTTCCTCAATTGCCTAGTATTATTCCGTCACTAGACATAGATAAGTAATGAGATGAAGAAAGAATAGGTATACAAATTGCTACGAGTCTTAGGTATTAATAATGGTATTGAGATATGATAAACACTTCAATTAGTCTTTGTTTCTTGTGTGCGTCACTCCTTGGCTCCCACCCCACTTCCTATAGTCCTGATATAACAGAAGAGAAAGGGTTGAAAAAGACATGAACTATGGATGCACACATAAATACTGACTCAATAGCAAACAGTTGCAAATATGGATATCAATGCATCCATCAAATAAAAAAGAAAAACCCCTACTGTGTTGATGAATTGCCTTGACGCATTTCCCCTTAGTTGTGGTTCATCAGGAAGCCACATGGATGACATTGAAAGATTGAGTGCATTGATGAAATCACACTTGTTCTTTTCTTGCGTGCTTGGTATGCACCAAAGAATTAAATATGGCTCAATAATTAAGGCACTAAATATATGCACGCCCACCCATTCAACTGCTATGCGTGTGTTGTAGGTCTCCACTGTTTATATATATACATATATATATATACACAGAGTATATATACTGCATATATATATACATATACTGTATATATGTACATACTGTATATACAATTGTATACAAACGCATAGGCCATGAATAAGTCGGTAGGACAGTATTCACACCAACAAGAGACCGAAACACAGAGAAACAAGGTACAACAAACGTGAAAATATACTCTGCTTTAAAAAAATATCTAACAATAAACAACAAGTGCTAGTAAAAAGATGATAACAAAACAGGGTATTTAGTTGATACATTTTTTGCAAAAAATGTATACTAAGCCGCTCTACCAAACGCCAAGGTATACCCATCTCAGAGCAGTCCCAACCAATGTATTTAAAACCTGACCATGTGAACAGTACCTATATGAGCAAGATTCAGAAAGGTAATGCCTGAAGTGGACACGCTGTGTGAGACGGCTTTATATGTGCATGGCCCACAAGAGAGGGACGGGAATCTCCCAAAACCTTGCAAAAGCAAGAAACCAATTGAATACAAACACATGGGCCATGCACACAGTGAGTAAGTCGGTAGGACAGTATTCACACCACCAAGAGAATATATATATGTACATATACACAATTGTGCTCAAAAGTTTACATACCCCGGCAGAATTTTTGCTTTCTTGGCCTTTTTTCAGAGAATATGAATGATAACACCAAAACTTTTTCTCCACTCATGGTTAGTGGCTGAGTGAAGCCATTTATTGTCAAACTACTGCGTTTTCTCTTTATAAATCATAATACTGCCAGGATATGTAGACTTTGGCGCACAACTGTATATATATACTATATTAGAATATGTCTGCGCTGAAATATCCACACTGTTCCCTCCTTTAGTTATAAAGACCAAACCAAATATGAGCTTCCGCAATGACCAATATCGTCAATGGATAAATTGCCAAGGAGTGAAAAATATATATAGTGTATTACATGTGTCTAGAAGCGATACAAGAGAGAAAAAAAATGTATATACATAAAAAATAAGAAAAATAACCTATAAATAAATTTTATGGAAACACTGAGAAAGTCACTAAATTAAAAATTCACCTCAAGATAGATCCAACACAATGATACAGTTCACGTGGAGGGGAGGAACCTGTGACTTTTGCTCTGGAGCTGAACCAAATTAAAGATCCATCATCTGGGTAGTTTACTGAAAAACTGCCCTTCCCATGTGCAGTACTGTAATATATTTAAAAGTCAAGCGGAGTAGAATACTACCATCAGATAGTCATTAGAATACTGTCCCGGCTGGTGACAGTCTCTTATATTACTCACTGCTCCCTCGGTGCGCCAGCGTTCTTCACAGCCCGGTTCACAGCGTTATCCACAGTGTTATGCCGCCGGCTGCAAGGTAGCTGCAGGACCTTCGTGACGTCAACGGTCACGTGAGCGGACACGTGATAGGATCCAGCGAGTGTTAGGGACCAATTCCTTCCTACCGGTTTCAGAAGTACCCGGCTTCCTTCATCCATAATATAACCAATGATGGGGGAACCACCAAATGTAAATACTGGTGTACAATAGCTAGCTTTTCTAGAATAAATATCCACCTCCATTATGATGCCTATTGAGGACTAACGCTTCAAGTCTACATCATAGAAAAGAAGTATAAGACAACGGCTCATTGAGGCCTTTGGGGGATGGAGGCTACATCTGGAATATCCACTTAGCTTCTCATCTATGGATAGCCTTGTCCAAGATTTCCCCCTAATTTTGGCTTTGTCCTTGAGACATCTCCCATGACATCTATTAATGTGGCGTGCAACCGGTGTATCGTGTTTATTTTGTACATCGCCCAGGTGTTCTCCTAAATGCTTTCTTAACTCCCTAGATATTTTCCCAATATAGTCCAATGGGCAAGTATACAGTAGGTAGCTTTATAGACGACACTGGATGTCTTACAATTACCAAAGTCTCTTGTAGAGGAGACCTTCCCAGTAGCCACACTCTTAAAGGTTTTACAATTAATCATCCACTCACACCTGGTGCAACTTGCAAACTTGAAAGATCCACAGGGTTTTCTATCCAACCAGGTCCCCGATCTCATTGGTGTCTGGTACAAACTATGTACTAACCGATCACCAATCGATGTCCCTTTTCTGCATGTGATATTTGGGGCTGATGAAATTAAACCCCTCCGATTCGGATCCGCCAGCAGAATTCCTCAACGTTTCTTGAAGATTCGATATACTCTTTCTGCTTGATGTTCATATGTCGCAATCATTCTTGTAATATCAGAGTCTTCTTTGACGTTTGTGTTAGTGAGAAGAGAACATCTTTGTGTTTAAAGCATAGGAGTACGATATATCAAGGACATGGTGTATACATTCTCCATCGAGAAACCTCCAGTATAAGGTCATTGGCTTGCTGTTTGAACATTCCTGTGTCTGAGCAGTTCCTCTTAATGTGGTGGACCCTTAGGTTTACCCCTTTTTTTGATCTAACGTGTCTGCTCAGTTTTAGACAGCACTTATAAGGAGGCCTTCTTCTGTCTATAACAACCACTGATTAGAACATAGACAAGGGCGTAACTATAATACGTGTAGGGGTTGATATCGCACCTGGGCCCTGGAGCCTAAGGTGCCCAAAAAGTCCATTTGGCCTATATGAAAAGACCAATACTATGAAAGACTTTCTATATGTGGTGACTCCACAGGGGCTTTTGTATTGGGGCCCATGAGCTTCAAGTTACGCCATTGAACAAAGACGTATCTTAAAGCTCCCAGTCCCTTATTCACAATCTGTATCGAGGGCCCTCCACCTACCTTGTGATAATATGATAGAGAGGCACATGAGATCCCTTAGGCACCAGGGCCGAGGTGTGTCTTCACCCTATAGCTCTATCTTTATGACTTTGATGGTCTTCATAGTCTTTTTCTGCACTATTAAAACATGAGATCTAATGTTCCAAACGGCTCCTATAAAGAACGTCGACATCCATGGTCTAGAACAACATTGTTGATCCCTGTATTGTTTGGCTTTGTCATAGTGATAGTGAATGGGGATTATTGTTTCCAATGCCATAGATTTGTAGTGGCTTCGGAAACTCTATGTGTAAAGTTCTTATAGCTGGAGTGCTCTTATGCTATATAATACAACCACGTTTCCTATGAAATGCTATTTGTTACCAGGTAATTCTCTCAATAAAGGGGATTTTAGCTGGTAAATAGTATGATGGACTTCCCTGCTTAAATAAATGGAATATGCGTACATTTTATAATGTATGTATTCATTCAATAGGCTGACATGTAAATTACCTATTGAGGATGTCTATAAGTTAAGTGCGGAGCAGATAACTAGCGGTAATATTCAGTGGATGCAATGCTAGATTTCATGGATTGGGGGTGAGATTTATAGAAAAATGAGATGAGTAGGAAAACTCAAGAATCATTTGCAGTTTAACTCTATTAGATTACGATTTCAGATATATATGGTTGTATATGTCTACACCCATCCATAGATGCAAACTTTTTCACATATATATCTACAAATTTCTTTGTGGTTGTTATTGAATACAATTGCAATGAGTATAAGTTAAGTAGAATTTTTTTAAAAAATATATAATGTCTAGAGCTTTACAATCAGTCCTTTTGATGAAACACAAATTACGTTTTGTTCTACACCTCGTTCCAAATTATGATGCAAATTGGAACTCAGTGTCATAAGGATGACATTTTTTGTTTTTCATATAAACTCATGGTTAGTTTGTGTCTTGAGGATCTTTGGATCACTGAAATCAATCTTAAATCCCTGTGATAATTAAGTTTCCTAGGTGAGCCCAATTAAAGGAAAACTACTTAAGATGGATGTTCCACATTATTAAGCAGGCCACTGGTTTCAAGCATAAAATTGTTCAAGATCTTGGACAAGGTATGAAAGCATTTAATATTTCATGAAAACTTAGGCTTGACCATTGTACTGGGAAGAGATTCGTGGCGGATAAAAGAGAACAGATAGGTTCATGCAGATAAAGGCATAATGAAGAAGGTTTCTGTCAGACAAATTCATCGGATGAAGAGAGCAGCTGTTAAGTACCTTTACAAAGAAGCAAACAGGTATATGAAGATGCTGGTGCTTCTGAAGTCGGTCCCACGAATCTCAAGCTGTAGGATCCTCTAGAGGTTTGTGGAGCGCCCACAAGAGATGTTGGGTTACTCTGTACCGGGTCGGTTCTTAAGGGGATGTGTCACGGCAGCAGTAACCTGGTCCGTGGCCCTGGGCGTCCAATAAAAATGATGGAAAGGGGAAATAATAGTTTATAAATAATAATAATTTTATTTCTATAGTGCCAACATATTCCGCAGCACTTTACATTATAGAGGGGACTTCTACAGACACATAACAGCATAGCAATTAACACATAGATTAAAACAGATACCAAGAGGAATGAGGGCTCTGCTCGCAAGCTTACAATCTATATGGAAAAAGGGGAGACATGAAAGGTGGGTGGTAGCAATTGCTTTTATTGTTTGGATCAGCCATAATGTAAGAATCGGGTGTTCCTGTTACTGCATGAACCAGTTAACAGGCTAAATATGTAACAGTACAGACACAGAGGGCTATTAAATGCATAAAGCATGTGAGATCATGATGCGAGGAACCTAGTTATGGTAAAAATTTTTGAATGGGCAACACAGGGATATTTAGGTTAATGCATTGAGGCGATAGGCCAGTCTGAACAAATGCGTTTTTAAGGCCCGCTTAAAACTGTGGGGATTAAACATAATAACCTGGGTAGTGCATTCCAAAGAAATGGCGCAGCACGTAAAAAGTCTTGGAGACGGGAGTGGGAGGTTCTGATTAATGAGGATGTTAACCTCAGGTCATTAGCAGAACGGAAGGCACAGGTAGGATGGTAGGCTGAGACGAGGGAGGAGATGTAGGGTGGTGCTGAGCCATGGAATGCTTTGTGGGTGTGGGTAATAAGTTTACACTGAATTCTGGAGTGGATGGGTAACCAGTGTAAGGACTGGCACAAGGTAGAGGCATCAGTATAACGATTGGTGAGGAATATGATCCTAGCTGCAGCATTCAGGACGGATTGAAGAGGGGAGAGTTTGGTAAGAGGGAGACCGATTAGAATAGAGTTACAATAGTCCAGACGAGAATGAATAAGAGAAACAGTGAGAGTTTTTGCAGAGTCGATAGTAAGAAAGGGTCAAATTCTAGAAATGTTTTTGAGGTGCAGATAACAAGAGCGAGCCAGTGATCGGATGTGGGGGGCAAAGGAAAGCTCGGAGTCAAGTATGACCCCAAGACAGCGGGCATGTTGCTGGGGAGTAATAGTGGAACCACACACGGAAATGGCAATGTCGGGTATAGGTACATTAGTAGCGGGAGGAAACACAAGGAGTTCAGGCTTTGACAGGTTCGGTTTCAGATATAGTGAGGACATGATGTTAGAGACAGCGGTAAGACAATCACTGGAGTTTTCCAAAAAGGCAGGCGTGATATCAGGAGAAGTGTGTAATTGAGTGTCTTCAGCATAGAGATGGTACTGGAACCCAAATCTACTGATTGCTTGACCAATAGGGGCAGTATACAAAGAGAAGAGGAGGGGGCCTAGAACTGATCCTTGAGAAACCCCAACAGTAAGGGGAAGATGAGAGGAGGAGGAGCCAGCAAAAGATACAGTAAAGGAGCGGTCAGAGAGATAGGAGGAGAACCAGGAGAGAATGGTGTCCTTGAGGCCAATGGAACGGAGCATAGTGAGGAGGAGCTGATAATCCACAGTGTCGAATGCTGCGGAGAGATCCAAGAGAATTCGCATGGAGTAGTGACCAGGGGTCACTGGTGCAAGTGGTTGGGCGAGAAGATGCAAGGAGCCTGATTACTTCTTCTTCTGTTACATCTGTTAAAGGATAATTTATGACGCCACCTGTGGTATTCGGCTAATAAGGTGTTAGCCAATGCTGTAGATTCAGTCCGCTAGGGCTGTTGTTGATGCAGCAGAGTTGGTTCAGCTCTCCACAGGCAGAGCTGGGCCCCAGGGCAGTTGTAGTGATATGATTTAAGATGGTGGTAGTGCAGTGCAGAGTGGATGACGCAGTAAATAATTCTGAGGACACACCAGAGTGCAGTCTTCACACTTCTCACAGTTCAATTGTTACCGTCACCAGCCAAGGTGCTGTGTCCTCCAGACTTGTGGTCCAGACAGCTCTCAGGTAGCTTGGGGTTCACGCTGCCAGGGCTCCCTTTGATGTTCCTTTCCTGGCCGTCTCACTACGCTGGCTACCACCTCTCCTGCCCTGCGTCTTCACACACAGTGTCCCGAGCCAGCAGTCTCGGATCTTGTCAGGTGACGTTGGATCCTATATGTCTGCCTTTTCATTGAATGAGTGAAGGCTGTGACGTCAGTAAAGAGGTTGCAGAGTCATGTTTTGCACCAGAATCATGAGAAGAGAGCTGGTTGGCCCTTTTATGGTCCCTGAAGATGTGATATTCACCACGGCAAAGTATGTAGAGTTTCTTACTGACCACTTTCTTCCATTGTACAAAAAAGAATAACTGTGCCATCTATAGCAAAATCATCTTCAGGCATGACAATGCCCCATCTCATGCTGCAAAGAATACCTCTGAGTCATTGGTTGTTATGGGCATAAAAGGAGAGAAACTCATGGTGTGGTCACCATCCTCTCCTGATCTCAACACTATTGAGAATTTTTGGAGTATCCTCAAGCAAAAGATCTATGAGCGTGGGAGGCCAATTACAACAAAATAGCAGCTCTGAGCGGTATACTGACATCCTGCAAAAGAAATTCAAGAAGAAACTATACAAGTTCAATGGATGCAACAATTGTGAAGGCGATATCAAAGAAGGGTTTGGAAACTCTGTTGTGCAGAATAATTTGGATCAGCGCCTTTTGACTTTTTTTTAGTTTTGATAAAAATCCTGTTATCATTGGAAGTTTCCCCAATTAAATATGACTCTGACTGTTAATGATTTGAACATTATGATGACTAATTTGGATCAACCGTTAAAGAAAATCAGAGAAAAATAGCATTTGCATAATAATTTGGAATGTGGTGTAAATGCCGAAATCTATTTTATGCCATAATCTAATCTATTTTCTAATATTCTTGAATTAAAAACTGCTTTTTCTTATTTTTTTTTTACTACTCCCTGTTTGGTGACCCTTTGCTTGAGAATCTCCAGTGCATGTTGGGACACTCAAATGAAGCACCATCAGGGGTCAGAGGCTGCAGTCACTGCCACAACCTCTGCCCCCTCCCTGAAATGAAGCAACATCAGTGACTTTCTTTTCAAGGGCTGGGCTAGTCCCTGCTGTACTGAGCATATGTCGGTTGTCAATTGCGAAGGATGCTCCGTAGATTCTTTTCACTGTGCGATGAGCACAGTGACAGTGCGCTCTCTCTTCGACTCTAATCAGAAGTAACAAAATGACAACAGAGCGCACTGTCAGTGCGAGCTGTTAAATGATTATTCGGCGTTTAGAGCTCCTGCATTGGTATTTTTCTTTAAAGACTCGCCATGAAGTCATTTTTTACAAGGAGGCAGCTTTAATTCTGCGGCATTGGAGAAGGGCAGGGACAATGAGGCTGTCTGGATCAAGGGATCCAACCAGCTTTAGGACAACTGGAAGGTTAAAAGTAAAGAGTTTGCAAGCCTTTAAGACTGGCCACAACTAATAGACTGCAGAGGTGATTGGTAACCTAGACAGCGAGCTAAACTATATATTTAAAACTCTTCCTTTTCTTGAGATCAGAGAGGATTTTTAATAAACTGCAAAGTTGTTTATTTTTAAAGAAGTTCTTTGCAATTTTACCAGGATTACAATGACAAATAACGCCGCTATACACAGTAGATAGGTAACATTGTGCACAAATTATGTCACAGCTCACCTCCTCCTCCTCCCTGC
This sequence comes from Dendrobates tinctorius, assembly GCF_039654945.1. NCBI lineage: Eukaryota > Metazoa > Chordata > Amphibia > Anura > Dendrobatidae > Dendrobates > Dendrobates tinctorius. Next base: position 590,578 of record NW_027361729.1, on the reverse strand, counting down.
ACATTGATCTCTCCACGGGATGCTGGACAGGTCCATAAACTTTCTCATAGAGATTATTGAACATCTCTAGACAATTGTTCACTATGGTCCATGTGGCTGCTTTAAAGCATATCTTTAAATGTTGTGAAAAGGAATATGTCCACCCTCATAATCATGTGCAGAAAGTAGAAAAAAAATCTACTGTCAGGTAATAAAACATTTTCGAAAAAAAAAATATTTACCACTTTTTAGTTTTTAATTGGTAAACAAAAATTGTATATAGGTGTTCCGTTACCTTTGATTATTTGAGTTAAAGGTCCAACCTTTCTTCAAACTTGTCAGTGTAACATTTGAGATGGGCTCTTGATTGCATTGTAGGAAATCTTTCAGGAAGATTAAACCCCCAAACTGCATAGATGATCATGCAGGTCTTGGAAATGTAAATCTATCAACACCTTTTATATCTTCTATTTGTTGCTGCATTTCTGAGTAATTAACATATTAATGTGCATTTCAGGTCTTTAAAATGTAATTCGATTGACCACTTCATATCTTCTATTTGTTGCTGCATTCCAGAGTAGCTAACACATTAATTCCTAATGTAAGATTTTGAAATGTAAACCTCTTGACTCCTTCATATTTTCTCTCTGTTGCTGCATTCCTGAGTAATCAGCACATTAATTTCAATGAAAATGAATCAATAAGTGCTCTGGGCATGAGACTCTGCCTCCTTAGGTTGTTCCTCCACCCAGCATCAGCCTTGGTAACTTCATTGATGGCTGTATTATGTCAGGTGCCAGGCAAGGAAATCATACAGTTAAATAGTTAAAATTTGCGCTTAATAATGAACCCCTTTTCTTATGGTGCACTATAAAATACACACAAGTATAGACTGAATTACTCCTTATTAGGTAATTGTTACCTTCAGGTGTAGTCTGAGTGGATGTCTGGACTCCTGTGGACCAATTTGGTAGTTGGCGCTGTAAATCTTGATATGGCGTCAAAGGTATATAGCCAATAGAACGTGGGTTATGTGATAAATTATATATAGGACGCACAAAGCGACCACTACGAGTAAGGGTGAACGAGCATCTTAGGAACATAAATAAAAAATAAGAAAAGGGGTTCATTATTAAGTGCAAATTATGACTATTTATTTAATTTTATTGACCACATTGGTGGTGTGTGTTCCTAATTTGCAGCAAATGTTCCTCTTTTTTATAGTTACTAGCGCCAACTACTATTTAGATTTAAAATCATACAGTTAGCTATAAATTCAAGCACAATCGGCTGGTGCTTAGCAGGGAAACAACCTAGGGAGGCACAGGCTCCTTAAGTGCTGTGTCACACCTGGAGCACCTAATTCCTCATTTGAATATGAATAAAACCTTTTGATTTCTTGGGAATGCAGCAACAGATAAAAGATGTAAAGGTGTCTATGGATTTACATTTCAAAGACATTCATGCACATATATGCATATTGGGGGGTGTTAAAATTACTGACATATTCCCTTTAAAAAAACAATGTTAGTAAAATGCTGCTCACAAAAAGTATAAACAGACAGGCCATTTAATGTTCTCTGTCTTTCCCCATTTAATCAACCTCATGCTGCTTCTTACATAATATCACCTTATTATTGTTTATGTGGCTAGATTTAGCTAGAAGAATGTCTTTGTGGTTATTCTCAGGAAAGTCTGTATATTCAGTAGAGGCCATTTATTTTTATCACAGACTGTCAAGGACAGCACAAAAAAATGCATATTGGTTTTTGTAGAATTAATGCTGTATTTGCATTTCAGGTCTGTGGCTATATCTAGCAGACAGTGCATTGTGCTGATTAGCTGTATACTGGTCCTCAGACTCCGGGCTCTGGAGTTACAATCATTTACATGAGAATAACCTATTAGTAGCCCAGTGGGTTGCATATAAGAAAAGGAAAAAATAATACTGATGATTTACAGATCATTGGGTTAGGTCATTTGAACCGTACATGTCCATGTCGCACATTGTCAAGCTTTTTTTACTACTTTCTATTACCTTAAATATTTTTTAAGTATTTTCATTTTTTTAATATTCTATACAATCCTTATCTAAATTAAATATTAAAAAAAAAAAAAAGAAAACTAATACCCATTGAGCTCAAGTTGATATTTTTTGTTCTGGAGAGATCACTTTTCAGCAGTGTCATTATCATCACAGTCAGGACTGCAACCTATATAGATAACACAATAAACAGTATTTCTGATAGGTTATTAATAATATTCATATTATTAATATATAACTATTAATACTAATATTAATATAATAATATTATAATATATGATGGTCACAGCTCACCTCCTCCCTCTGACTGCACAGTGATTTCTGCACAGATCTTAGAGCATGCCCGCAACACTCTCCCATAGAAGTGAATGGATATCTCCAGAGTATTGTTTTTAATTAACCCTGTGGATGCTGTAAAGCATACATCTAAATGCTGTAATAAAAGCTTTGGTAATAAGTTTGTAAAGAAAATAAAAAAGACAGCTAAAATCAGAATATTAAAAAATAATAATAAAAATAAAAATTGATGAAGAATATATATATCTTTATTTATTTATTTTTAGTTTTTTTCTTTCATTCGCAGCTAATCCGTTTCATATCCTTCTTTGCAGATAATTAGCACCATGGAACCTCAGGTGTCGAATGGCCCAACTTCCAATACGAGCAATGGACCATCCAGTAATAGTCGAAATTGTGCTTCTCCTATGCAGACAGGGGCAGCTACAGATGACAGCAAAACTAACCTCATAGTCAACTATTTGCCGCAAAACATGACGCAAGAAGAGTTCAGGAGTCTGTTCGGCAGCATTGGAGAGATAGAATCCTGCAAGCTGGTGCGGGACAAAATCACAGGTACGTGTACGATTCACTTTCTGATTTCTTCCAGGTGTTAAATCGACAGTAAGTACCCGAGGAACCGATAATTATAAGCAGTATAGCGGGAAACCATTGCCATTTCCATCAATGCTGATATGACTTACTGTAATATCTTATCTTGTAATCGTTTCTTTAGAATTTTGACCTAAAATCATCTTAAGTCTTTATATTGGATTTTAATTTCAAAGCATCTGCAAATAAATATATAGGGAACCCATGATAGGATACTAGGTCTATCCATAACTAAAAGAAAATAAAATGTGATTGACTCCATTCCTCACACCCGCAATGTGTTTCCACTCTCTAATTTGTCTGATAGCCTTTCCACACGCATTTTTGACTGGTTTAGACAAGAGGACATACTGTAGGTTCTCAAATTGGAAAGAGAAGTAAACCATGTCCAGAAATTCCTGGCGGTGGTCTGTTCCAAGTGAGAACAAAAAGGATGGAGCATGTCGAAAATTAATATGCCCATTGCCCATCCATTTTTTTACCCTCATATTTGCCATTAGAGGAAAGTTGACCCATCCCCATACACATTGGACGGTCTATAGATCATCTTGAAATCAGAAGGTTTGACCTACTTTCATTTCATGTGTATGTCCACCTTAACTCTTGTGTTCGGCTTACCTAAAATTGAATGTTCTCTTGTTTAGAGAAGTAAGAGCGAGTACTTTCAAAAAAAAAATCCTTCCAGTTGCTTTATCCCCCAACAATAATGTTCACATTGGTATTGCTACACCCTTCATACAACGTTGGAGGATACCACCATTAAATGGCAGTCTAATGTACTGGACATGACCACGTGAGGTCTCAGAGTGTGGAAGAGATACTTTTGGCCAAACAAGTCACAGTGAGCCATCTCTCTACCCCATTCTCAAGGTGCAGCCTTGGCATGGCAAAAAAAAGTTCAGTGAACCTTCACACCAACTTGTTTTCCCATCTATCTCCACCATCTTCTCCCTCAATCCAGGACAAGTGGGTCAGAAATGGATGGAAAACAAGTAGGTGGGAAGTTGACTGAACTGTGCGGCCACACTGAGGGTGCACTGAGCGTCTGCCTTTCATTTGTCATTTAGTGTTGACTCCCTTTAACTTTAAAAACAATATTTGTGTTTGTCCCGAGTGTCATGGGTCCCACAAATCCAGTAGATGTCCCTAGTCCCGATGGCGACTTACCATCGGTGTAAGCCTGGAGCACCGAAGGCACACCAGTAAATTAATTCTATGAGCCCTCACAGGATCCTGATGCCTGGTTCTTGCCTTGTACTATGGGCCTTTTTAGCTCTGCAAGGCAAGAATACATGTCCACACAAGAGTCTGAAGCCAGGACTAGGAAGCCGTTGAGATGAATAGTGGTGAAGGGGCCCCTGCGGTGATGTTGAGGTTTTTGGTGAAGGGGCCCCTGCGGTGATGGTGAGGTCTTTCGGAGGGAAGATGCTGGGTTATCAGCTGATGCTCTTTTATGTCATTTCAGCCTGTGACTTATATCATTCCAAACTGAGACGTTTGGTAAATTAATGATGAGTTGCTGTACACCTCCTCGGTCCGTACATAGTGCATCCAATGCACCATGCCAAGCACTGCTCACGTAGGCGGGACAGGTGCCGAGGACTCATTTCTGCACGGTACCCATCGGGGTATTTACCTGTTCCCCCGTGCATCAGTCCTAGTTTGCTTTCCATCAACATAGTTGCAGCCAACAAGCTACTAATAACAGTAAAAGAAGGAGATATGACTTTCCAGGAGCCCCGCTGAGTGCTCTTGCTTAACATGCTATTAAGTTGTTATATCTCAGTATATTAGTGCAGGTGCATATACCTTTAAGTAAAGAAACTTGGGAATTGAGCTGAGAACCAACACAGAAGATGCTCCACAGAGAAGCGAGGGACCGTCTCTACTTTTTTTATTTACTATTGGATCCATAAACGGAACAGTGGTAAGATTTAGGGTATGGACCTATTTTTTACACATGGTTTTCGGAGCGTAAGGGGTGAAATGGAAGTGAAAGCTACTCGCAGACTACGTCCGATTTTAACAGCAGAAGATCAGCTTTAGGCCCCATGAGGACACAGATTATTCTGCCCCGGTTGTGAAAATCACTATGACAGTGTCATGACACTTTTTGTAGTAGCGTCTATGCAGATTCCGCTCGGAATTTGTGATGGGACTTGGAGTAACCCATTAAATGGAGCTACTTCTTTTGTAGACAGTAAAAACTGCAAATCTTCAGCAGAAACCAGAGGGTCCGGTAGGGTAATTAGTTTCCGACAGCTTTACGGCTCGTGCAGACGACTGTATTTTCAGTCCGACAAAACATGGAATTGTACTCGGACCGATGTTATTTTATGGGGCCGTGTCTAATTTTTTTCCAAGTTGCAGTGTGCACAATTTGCCTCCGATCATGGGATCGCACTCAGCCAAGTAACTCAATGGGTCCATCAAAACAATTGGATGATAGTCTGACACCATGGAGAAGACAGAAAAGATGGAGACATTTTTTTTTCATACGAGAAAATCGGATCACACTCCGATCAGAGTTGAATCAGAGTGTGATTAGCACAATTTACCCAATACGGATGTGTGACCCTAGCCTTAAAGAAACAGCCTGATCTGACGAGACTGATGTATCCAGATCCCTCCGATCATCTTTGATAATTAATGGCCACAGTCCCCACTGGACTAAGAAGCACTGAATGCAAAGTAGACAACTGGTGTAAAAAAAAAAAAAAAGCCATTAGTTATGGGTCAAAAATGATTCCCTTTAAAAGCAATGAGTTCCATTAAGACGTCAAGTTCTGTCCCTGGCGGATAATGGCAGGCGTGAGACTAGTCGTGAGAACATGATTGCCGTGGAGGCTCTGCTTTGTGGGATGATTTCATTATGAGTTGCTTTAATGATATTGTTAATTTGCGGATATCTTAGCATTTCCCATTTTGTCACTTAAAAGACAAATATTGAATCCCACCCGCTGCGAGCTCAGCCCGTCAACAACCAAGACGACATAAAGACTTGAGAAGTAATAGACAGGGGATAAGTGAAAACAAACGCTTAAATGCGACAAGTCTGAAGACGACGGTGGTGATTCATATCGGGTATTGTCTTGTAAAAGATGCTGAGATGGAACAAGCAGGAAAGACACAATGTAGCCATAAAGTGAGCTTATTATAACTTTCATTTCCACAACGTAATTAATTCTGGCTTTTTAAATTAACAATAAAACTGGTCCCTCCAGGACCCTTGCCGTTGTACAGAGGCCAGGATGGAAGGAGATAAACTTTCTTACCTGTTCAGCAGAAACCAGATGATTAAATGAGGCCATGGTGAAATGAACAGACGCTGGGTCCCGGCTCTTTATAAACTTGCTTAATGGGATTGTAAAGCGGCCCATACGTTGGGATTGGTGAATGTACTTAGTGGGCTCATTGTGATAACCCAGAACCACTCACGATGAGTTATAAAAGCTAAATTTGCCATATAAAGGGAATCTGTCATCAGGTTTTTTTCCTATGTAATCTGAGAGCAGCATGACGAAGGGGCTGAGACCCCGATTCCAGCGATGTTTCACTTACTGGGCTGCTTGTTTTCATTTTGATACACTCAGATATTTTCACACTGCAGATCTAGCAGTGCTTAGAATGCGCAGCTGTGTATAACCCCGCCCACACCACTGATTGGCTTAGTGCTGCCAATCAGTGACGGGGGTGTGGTTAACACAGAGCAGGAGGACTAAGAGGCACAAGACACTTAGGCCGGGGTCACACTGGCGAGGAATACGGACGAGTGAGAGGCGTTAAAAGCACGCATTACACACGGACCAATGATTCTCTATGGGTTTGCTCCCAACAGCCGTATATTTCTCATCCGTATTCTACGGTCCGTGCCAATCGCAGCATGCTGCGATTGTCAGCGTACTACGCCCGTAGTACACCAGTGAAAGTCTATGGGTGCACAAAAAATACGGATTACACATGGACCACACATGTGACTTGCGATAAATACGCACCCGGTGTCTTTTAGAAAAGTCAGCAATTCAGTGCGCGATACAGTAAACTCACACTGACAGGTTTAATAAAGAAAGAAAGAATAGATATATACACATAGAATACATATATATAATATACATACATGTCATTGTGACAAACATATTTATATATTTATATTTCACAGAGTTCTTCATAGCAGAATAGCCGCTAATTGCCGGCTTCTATCAAATCCTTCCCCAACCCGACATGAAATGACACATGGTTTACATTCAGTAAAGCATTTCTTTTCATGTTTTTTTCATATGTCCCTGACTAATAATTAGATGAGGGTTTGTGTGCAAAATTTGGGAGTTGTAGTTGTTATTTTAAGGGGTTAATTCGTTGTTAAAAAATGCGTGGGCTTCCCATTGCCATATATTGGTGGCGAGTGGGTTAATCTAACAAAGGGTTAATGTCACCATTCGATTGTAAGGTGACATTAACCCTTTGTTAGATTAACCCATTCGCCACCGCTACAGGGCAATGGGAAGCCCACACATTTTTTAACAACGAATTAACCCCTTAAAATAACAACTTCAACTCCCAAATTTTGCACACAAACCCACAAGGAGCAGATTAGGTTTGGACCGTGAAGAAGGCGGATTAGGTCGCCGAAACGCGTAGTCACATTTGCGTTTATTTCTGCCATGCACTCTGGTTCCTGATTCTTGTGGGTCGTCTTTTTAACCTTTTTGAAGAAATAAAGAAAAGTATTATTTTACTCCAATCCTGGTTTGCTGAGTCCTTGCTGGATTTCCTCTTTGTTCTCATATATATATATACAGTATATATATATGCATTCTATGTGTCTATATCTATTATTTCGTTTCTGTTAGAAACCCTGTCATAGGGCTCCATTATATGTCCATTTTGCAAGGCGGCGAGAAAATCTCGCCATACGGATTGCATACGCATGCTCACATGTGCAAAAAACGCCACCACACCTTGCTTACGGATGACATACGGAGCACTATTTAGGGGTCATTCATCCGTATTACACCTGTAAACTACGGACCGTAATTTGCGTCGGTTAGTGTGACCCCGGCCTTAGTCTTCTAGTGATAATCTCCTGCTGATAAAACACTGATTTTATTGAAACAGCAACACACAGCCCCGTAAGCGACACATCGTTGGAATCAGGATCTCAGTCAATACAGTGTGCTGCTCTCAGGTTACATAGCAAAAACCTGCTAACAGATTCTCTTTAACCCTTTGGGTCCACTTGACAACTTATCTAGAATGGAAAAAAGGATCTGCTTTTGTTTCTCCCCAGAAACAGCACCACATGTGTTCAGTGTGGTTCAATGCTGGTGAAGAGAATAGGGTAAATAAATTGAAGTACCAAACACATCCCATAGAAAGAGGAGGTGCTATTTTTGGAAAAGAAAAACAAAAGATATTCCTTTTCAGGTTCTGTTCGCTTCTCAGTTTTGGCTACACTGGAGGTGGGGAGTTTTCCATAATGTGAATCTCCATAGGCCATTAAGCATTTGGAATATGTCAAAATAGCATTTTTTTGCCCTACATTGGGCTGAATAGCAAACTGTAGTTTACTGTGCTTTCCTATACTGATGGCATCAACAAAATAAAGGTATACCACCAGCAGACATTGCTCTGAAATGGTGGTCAATGGTCAACATGTATCACTGTATGTTTATACAGAGGGACGCGGGCGGACATACCACTCAGCGAAAAAGTATGTAAGGGTGAGTTTATACTGTCCCAAAATTGTGAGTGAGCGTTCCCAGAAAGATCATTTCCTGAACAGACCCCTGACCACCTGACAAACGAGCGAAACGCTCATTTCTTGAATGAAAGCACCTGACAAACGAGCGAAACGTTGAGTGAAAGCAGGTGATGGGTTTCTGAGAACAACAATATTCTAATAGGATCTGTGCACATGGAGGCACCTGCCTAAACTAAAGCCACCGCAGCCTACATGTATCCGTCAGGCGGTCGTTTGACAGCCGCAGTCTGCCAGTGTACATTTGCCCTAAAACACATCGATTTACCTGCTGCCCTAAGAAAAACCGTAATGATACATCTACATACTGTCACTTAAAACTAGTTACATGCAGATACTAATACCAGGCAGGGGTGGCAAGATATTAAAACATTAGACATCATTTTCTAATAAAATTCACCTTTACAAAAAATTATGACTGTTCAAACCAAACAGAGAAGCTTGGTGCACCCTTGGTGTGGCTGGGTATTTCAGTGCACCTTCCTACCCACTTGTTTTCCATCTATCGGTGCACTCCACTGGACCCTGTAAAGTCACAGCTGTCAATCAAGAAAACGGGGTGAGGGAGGCAGAGAATGGAAAATAATTAGGTAGGAAGATGCAGTGAACGTCATGGCCATAGGTGCCCGTGTGCTGGGTTTGGACAGTCATTTTGTGCTGATGAATAGGACTGATTGCAGTTCGTTGCACAGCCAGGTATTCAGCATACAGTGATGTGGCCCCTTCATTCTTATTATTTATTTTGCAGGTCACTATAGCTATCCATCAGTGTATGAGCTGAGAAGACATTATTAGGCTGTGTGCACACGCTGCGGATTTTGCTGCGGTTCCGCAGCAGTTTTTCCTGCGGTGTACAGTACCATGATTCCCTATGGGAATCAAAAACCGCAATGCAGACGGTGCAGAATTTTCCGCGCGGATTATCTGCGGTTTTCAATCCGCAGAAACAATTGACATGTCAATTCTTTCTGCGGATTCTCCTGCGGTTTGCCATCTCCTCCATTGAGGAGATGAAAATCCGCAGGGCAAAACCGCAGAGCAATCCACAGGTAAAACCGCATGTATTTTGACCTGTGGTTTCACCTGCGGATTTTACAAAATCCGCGCGGATGAATCCGCACCTAATCCGCAGCATGTGCACACAGCCTTAAAGAGGTTGTATCGGACTTTCATGGCATATCCTCAAAGCAGGACGACAATATGAGCAGCATAAGTTGGGGTTTTACTATTAAGACCCCCAACCACTTGAGGGGCCACATCCTCCTTTTAAGGGCAGTTGCAGACAACCGTTTTCTTTCCATCCGAGAAAATCGGTCCAGTTATGCTAATCAGAGCTTGATCAGAGTCGATCTGATTTTCTTGGTGGTGGAGAAAAAAAACTTTAAAAAATTTCTACCTTCTCCATTCAGTCTGTCCGTGAAAATCGGATCCGAATGCGCTCTGATTTTTTTTTCATGGACTCATAGACATAAATGGGCGAGTGCCATCCGACTTTTGGAGACAAATCGTGCATACTGTGACTATTTCTACGGATCACTCGAAAAAAATCAGACATGCGCACAGCCCCAAAGAATAACATGGGCATTAGTGCCACCAATGCCTGGTGTTGCAGCTTCACTTGAAAGTAGCTCAGTTCCAGTAGGTGCAATACCCAGTACAGCCACCACAACATGTGTGGCGCTGTGCCTGCCAGGCAATGAAGATTATGTGGACTTCTCCAGTTATCTTTTTGGTGGCAGGTGAAAGTAGTCAGACTCCTATCAATGTAAACCCTTCTAAAGAAGTTGACCACCTTTGGAAACTTTTTTTTTTTTGCTTAAAATACGTGTATATGGGGCTTAAAATAATTTTTTACTATGGTGTTCATTAAAAATTTTGCACCATTCACCGTTTATAATCTCTGGGTTGCTTTAAAATCTGTCTGTTCCACTAAAAATCCACATAAGGAGGAAGTGAACAGAATAAACACAAAGTTCCAAAAAATTATATTAGAATTAATTAAACAATGTTCATTAGCAAAATTTAATCTATTACAAATCAATAGTAACATCACGTACTGAGGGACACATAATGCTATTAGCCCTTTAAACATACTATTACACAGATATAGTAAATTTTGCAATTTTAGAGCCTATTAATGAAACTCATTAAAGTGCACAATGCAAAGGGGAATACTATAGAACAACTAATACCCAAGAAAATTCATGAGGTCATTCCATTGGACCACTATTTAATTCCACCATCTTTAGCAAAGCCGCCACCAATAAAGTGTACAATGAGCTCAACGCAATGTTACTTACTTAGTATGTGGAGATTGTGCCGTGTCCCTCCACCCCGACGCGCGTTTTGTCCACACTTCTTCAGGGGGGTGTAATAGTATGTTTAAAGGAGCTAGTAGCATTTTGTGTCCCTCAGTATGTGAGGTTACTGTTGATTTGTAATAGATTGAATTTTGTTAATAAACATTGTTTAATTAATTCTAAGATAATTTTTTGGAACTTTATGTTTGTTCTGTTCACTTCCTCCTTATGTGGATTTTTAGTGGAACAGACAGATTTTATTGCTAAATTGACACAAATTACATTTGGGATCATTTTGGCTTGAGACTCTGTGTTGCTTTGCCTATTGATGGCTCCAGAATGAGTTACCTGAGAATTTATCGGTGAACCCACTGTGACGATCTGTAACTCTTTTATCTGTCTTTTTCTGAACTCCTCTCAGCTGATTTATGATTAAAGTTGGATCTGCGCAGAAACAAAGCGCCGGGAAAAGCCAAACGGTGCAAAATTTGTAATGAAGCCCAATGGGAAAAATGGCAAAAAAAAAATATGTCCCCCAAATGTGGAGAACCCATTTAGATCACTTGTGCGCAGATGTTACCTCAATCTGATCCCGTGTCCCCATTCTATAGGGGTTCTATATAGATTGGCTTCCTTTTCATAGTAAAGACCTGACCAAGCTAGCCGCTATTCACCAGCATAACACGAAGCTTGTGGGGACCGATGCAACTTCTCCAAGGGGCCCCCTTCTAGGATAGGTCTCTAGTAGTATTAGTCTTCTCATATGGACCATAGTAGCCTCTGATTTGCTTCAGGGCGCAATGGCAACCCCTGCGCCCAATCTAGCTGTGCTTATAGCTCTTCTGTATGGTGCCGGTTTAAGCATAAAAATTAGCATTTAGGGAGAACGCTTTTCTTTTCTACTGCTGTATTCAGAGATAAATGCTGATTATATCCATGCAAGGAAACACCCTGTAATGAATTACCATTGTACAAGTCCTCTGCAATATCCTGCATTACTTAGAGCCGCATCTCACGGGAGACCTGGAGACATGTGATGTATAACTAATGAGCTTCTTTTTCAAAGAGAATTAGAATCTATACATTTCCAGAGAGCCGAAGATAAAGCAATATGCAGCGTCTGTGCTAGTCAGCATCATTTGCATAGGAGGGGGATAGGAAAGGCAGCTGTTTAAAAAAAAAAATATCCCTCACCCCCCCCCCCCCCCGCAATACGCACAAACACATATGACGGAGTGCTGCTTCAGGGCCTGGGGGTGGCGGCGGGGATGAAAAGTCTTTAAATTGCCAAACAGCTCAAGTGACAGACAGCGAGAGCAAGTCATGTCTGATCTGGGTTAATAAGCAGTCTGCATCGCTGTACCTGCTGCAAGACGCGAGATGAATGCATTACAATTAGCGCTGGGATAAGGCGTTATCTGAGCATGCTCGGGTGTTAAGCGAGCGTTTCGAGTCGCCGCGTCTGCATGCCTCGCGGCTGTTCGACAGGCGCAACACATACAGGGATTGTCTAACAAACAAGGAATCATTGGATGTAATGCAGCTGTCAAACAGCCGCGAAACATGCAGCTGCGGGGACTGCGGGCATATTTTTCGAACACTCCAAAGTGCTTGTTTAAGACACAAGCGTTCTCAGATGACACCTTATCACCTCACTCACTAGTGACGAGCGAGTATACTCGTTGCTCGGGTGATCTCCGAGTATTTTGGCGTGCTCGGAGATTTAGTTTTCGTCGTCTCAGCTGCATGATTTGCGGCTGCTAGACAGCCTGAATACACGTGGAGATTCCCTAACAAACAGGCATTCCTCACATGTATTCAGCCTGTCCAGCAGCCGCAAATCATGCAGCTGAGACGGAGAAAACTAAATCTCCGAGCACGCCAAAATACTCGAGCATGCTCGGAACAACCCAAACAACAAGTATACTCGCTCATCATTACTCATCACTAATTACAATCTATACCAAACCCATCACGTGCATTACCGGCCATAACCCTGCTACGACGTTGCATTTAGGAGCATTTTTGCATATGGAGCTTTTTATAAACAGAAATGTGCAAATCCCTTAAGATGTAACAGCTTTTCCTTTTTTTTCTTACTACAATGTAGCAAACAACCATTAGCATTACTTTAATAGGAGGAATGAGTGTTCTTTTCCCCAGCGTGCAGATTTAGCTATAGGAATGTAATGTAGTCCAATTCTACAGAGGGAAGTAAAAAAAAAATCGTGTTCTGCGTAGCCCCCCTGTAGAGACAGGAGCCCAGGAATCAATCTGACGGTTCCGTTCAGAGAAGGCAGCGCAGTCCCACTCATTCACTGAGATCACGTCGACTGATCCTACTCACAAAAATATGACGTTAGTAGGAATATAGATATAGTAAATCAATCCATTTGTCCCAAAAAATTACCAAAAAATGGCACTTCAGATTAATCACAAACACACACACTTAAGGGCAATAATAATTAAATCACCCACATGAAACGAACCATGTACATATTTAAAAATGTATTTTTATTACAAAACCAATAAAACATAAAAATGGCCACATATCCATTGTCATCAAAAACATACCCCAAAGGGGGCAAAAGCAGAGCAAGGGAAAAGAACAAGGGGGAAATACTCCAATACTTATGCATCCAAGAAAATATTCATATATGTGTGCACAAAGCATCAATCATAATAATAATGAATCCTGAACATAAAGGAGATATCCACATAATTACCCCACTATTCCAACATGCCCATGAAAATAATCTCTAAATAGATGCAGAGGCATATTGGAAAGGCATATAGGAGTGCAAACAGTGATTATCTATAAAGATGAGGTAAGGTGATGTTCCCGATCTGCCCATGACCCCCGCGCCCCGACGCGCGTTTCGCCCTTTCTGCTTCTTCCCGTGTATAGTCCAGTGCATATAACACATGAGAGTCCTATATTCATTACGTGGTTTTATCATTACGTTTTGGCACAAAGTGGACCCTGTGTATTTTACTATTGCAAGTTTTCATTGATATAAACCCGTTTTTTTTGGGGGGGGGACTTGTTTTCCTCCAAATGAGAGGTATGGACACAACATGTAACACATGTTAAGACAGGGTGTGAATTTGGAAGTTTGATAAAAGTAATAGTATTATATTTTTAATAAATCCCGATTACATGATGTGTTCAGGGACGTTCATTGCATTAATAATAGAAACATACATTGCCTGAAACTTAAAGGGGTAATCCAAGTCCACTCACTTCCACATCAGGAGGTGAGCAGGGCCAGTGATGTCGTGTCTACAGATACCTGCTGGCCTCATTAGAGTAGGACAGATGCTCGATATCTGCCACTTGGGCATTAGAATCGGGCATCATTGCAATAGGACGGGTGCACGATTACCTACCACTGGTGAATTAGAATAGGGCATCATTAGAATAAGACGGGTGCACCATACTAGCACTCAGGCATTAGAATAGGGCATCATTAGAATAAGACGGGTGCACCATACTAGCACTCAGGCATTAGAATAGGGCATCATTAGAATAAGACGGGTGCACCATACTAGCACTCAGGCATTAGAATAGGGCATCATTAGAATAAGACGGGTGCACCATACTAGCACTCAGGCATTAGAATAGGGCATCATTAGAATAAGACGGGTGCACCATACTAGCACTCAGGCATTAGAATAGGGCATCATTAGAATAAGACGGGTGCACCATACCTAGCACTCAGGTACTAGAATAAGACAGGTGCACCATACTTAGCACTCAGGTACTAGAATAAGACGGGTGCACGATACCTACCACTGGTGAATTAGAATAGGGCATCATTAGAATAACACGGGTGCACCATACTAACACTCAGGCATTAGAATAGGGCATCATTAGAATAAGACGGGTGCACCATACCTAGCACTCAGGTACTAGAATAAGACAGGTGCACCATACCTAGCACTCAGGTACTAGAATAAGACGGGTGCACGATGCCTATCACTGGTGAATTAGAATAGGGCATCTTTAGAATAAGACGGGTGCCCCATACCTAGCACTCAGATACTAGAATAAGACGGGTGCACCATACCTAGCACTCAGATACTAGAATAAGATGGGTGCACCATACCTAGCACTCAGATACTAGAATAAGATGGGTGCACCATACCTAGCACTCAGATACTAGAATAAGATGGGTGCACCATACCTAGCACTCAGATACTAGAATAAGACGGGTGCACCATACCTAGCACTCAGATACTAGAATAAGATGGGTGCACCATACCTAGCACTCAGATACTAGAATAAGACGGGTGCACCATACCTAGCACTCAGATACTAGAATAAGATGGGTGCACCATACCTAGCACTCAGATACTAGAATAAGATGGGTGCACCATACCTAGCACTCAGATACTAGAATAAGATGGGTGCACCATACCTAGCACTCAGATACTAGAATAAGACGGGTGCACCATACCTAGCACTCAGATACTAGAATAAGATGGGTGCACCATACCTAGCACTCAGATACTAGAATAAGACGGGTGCACCATACCTAGCACTCAGATACTAGAATAAGATGGGTGCACCATACCTAGCACTCAGATACTAGAATAAGATGGGTGCACCATACCTAGCACTCAGATACTAGAATAAGACGGGTGCACCATACCTAGCACTCAGGTACTAGAGTAAGACGGGTGCTCCATACCTATCACTCAGATACTAGAATAAGACGGGTGCTCCATACCTAGCACTCAGATACTAGAATAAGACGGGTGCACCATACCTAGCACTCAGATACTAGAATAAGACGGGTGCACCATACCTAGCACTCAGATACTAGAATAAGATGGGTGCACCATACCTAGCACTCAGATACTAGAATAAGATGGGTGCACCATACCTAGCACTCAGATACTAGAATAAGATGGGTGCACCATACCTAGCACTCAGATACTAGAATAAGATGGGTGCACCATACCTAGCACTCAGATACTAGAATAAGATGGGTGCACCATACCTAGCACTCAGATACTAGAATAAGACGGGTGCACCATACCTAGCACTCAGATACTAGAATAAGATGGGTGCACCATACCTAGCACTCAGATACTAGAATAAGACGGGTGCACCATACCTAGCACTCAGATACTAGAATAAGATGGGTGCACCATACCTAGCACTCAGATACTAGAATAAGATGGGTGCACCATACCTAGCACTCAGATACTAGAATAAGACGGGTGCACCATACCTAGCACTCAGGTACTAGAGTAAGACGGGTGCTCCATACCTAGCACTCAGATACTAGAATAAGACGGGTGCTCCATACCTAGCACTCAGATACTAGAATAAGACGGGTGCACTATACCTAGCACTCAGATACTAGAATAAGACGGGTGCACCATACCTAGCACTCAGATACTAGAATAAGATGGGTGCACCATACCTAGCACTCAGATACTAGAATAAGATGGGTGCACCATACCTAGCATTCAGGTACTAGAATAAGACGGGTGCACCATACCTAGCACTCAGGTACTAGAGTAAGACGGGTGCTCCATACCTAGCACTCAGATACTACAATAAGATGGGTGCACCATACCTAGCACTCAGATACTAGAATAAGATGGGTGCATCATACCTAGCACTCAGATACTAGAATAAGACGGGTGCACCATACCTAGCACTCAGATACTAGAATAAGACGGGTGCTCTATACCTAGCACTTGGGCATTAGAATAGGGCACTATTAGTATAAGAGGGGGGCTCCATATCAGGCACACAGAAAAGAATGACAAGGAATCCTTAGACGGCAGTAATGGCATAAATGCAGCAAATGCTTGTATTTGTCTAATCCATGCAATGCATGCAGGGACATACCCATATGAGATGCTTAGGGTAGACCGTAATGCATGCTAAGATGGTGGAGCATCTTACAGCAGAGTGAAGCTTTGTGATCTTTTCCTTGACGCATGAGATGAGAATGAAATCCAGCAAGGCCCGGTATATTGTTTGTGATAGTCCGATGGAGCCTCCATTGGCAGCTATAATTGCCAGACTGCTCGTCTCCGCTTTCTCTCGCCCTCCCCCCCCCATTCTGCATCTCAAAATCAGGCTTTTTTTGCTTTTTTTTTGTTTGTTTCTCAATCACAATCAAATGTGTTTTGTTCCCAAGAGTGGGACATTACAAAAGCGCAGAGGGTTTGTAAAGGAAATGGCAGCTGTCTAGATCCTTCTCCCTTACGATCAACCGTAAAATCTGCAAAACATGTTTTCCTGGAAACATTCTTTATTCGTAATAAGAAAAAAAAAATCATTTCGTTTTAAAAGGGGTGTAAGAAACTAAAAAAAAATGGTCTGTTTTTTTTTTTTTTTGTAGAAACAGCACCACTGCGGGCTGTATCTGGTATTACAATATGACTGAGCTGCAATACCAGACATGGCCTGCAGACAAGATGGGCGCTGTTTTGGGAAAAATATTTTAAATATTTTTTAAACACTTCTAGTGGTAAAAGCAAACATCTACCCTGGCACTAAAAGTATGTATTTGACATGCAAAATCACCCCATCCATTTGCCTCCCATTGCCTCCTCTGTCCGAAATTCCTGTCTTCCTTCCACCAAGATGGTATGGAAAGAAGAGAGGTAAGCCTGAATTAGTCATTGCCTGCCTATTCCTCTAGGTTGGAGGCAATGTTCAGACTTACCACTGCTCCCTACGCCAATACGACCGCCAGGAGGACCTCAATGCCAGTCTCAGTTAATGAGGCAGTGGGAGGCAAAAAGAAGGCACCAGGAAGGGTGACTACATATGACAAATATATCGTCCCTTTTCAATACCTGGGTGGGCTGTCTCTTTAAATGTTTTAGTGAATAGGCATTCCCAAATATGAAATTGTGAAGTTTCATTCCCATAATTTATGGCACTTGGCGCTGTAGAAATGGATCTTTGCCATATGGCCAAAACATCAAGATTATCTTTTTGGATGACCTATATAATAAAATAAAAAAAATTGTTGTGTCCGATTATCCTTTTGTTCTTATGGAACCAAGATCCTACCCAAGCAGCTAAAGAAACCACAAAGCCATCAATCTGTGTGATACTATTCTAATGCTATCATCCAGCCCCTTTAAGCCCACCAAAGATAGCAAGATATGTCCTTGACATCAATGGTGGACCCATCTCGAGACCCTTCTTTTCTGCTATATAGTAATATAATGTAATATATAAGTCCATATGTCTTTCCTTTTCTTTCCTCTTAACGTGAAATATCCCAAAGGTGATGAAAAAAAAATGTTTGATAGAACTCCTGTCGGGAGTTGTTTCTGCTACATGTGTCTGGGAACACAATATATCATATTTACATATATTGTGAGACATTTGGGGGAAGGTGAAGGGCTGACACATCTATAGGGAGTTAATGTTTAATTAATAGTGGATAATTTCTCCCTGCTTTGTTACTTGTTTCTAATCTTCAGATCCATTGTTTTCCCTCAATTATTGGATCATTTACATTCACTTTTCTACTTACCTTTGCATTTAAAGAGGACCTGCCACTTTGCATTAATATGTACTTGGTTTATCTGCGCTAAAAGGAACCTGACGGCTGATACATGGTGCCCGAAGCGCGGGAAGAATGTATCAGAACAAAGGCAAAGACAAAATATCACATCAGCTCACCCTGCGCAGGTATTGTCCAACCTAATAAGAGGGCGGCGCATGGACAGAAGCCACGGGCCGGCTCCAGGTGAAAATGATCAGGTAGAAGGCAGGAGGACATCCAGCAACCGCAATGGAAAGGACTATAAAAACATTATTTATTAGTAAACACTATACCTATGCGTTTCAATCATTAAGGCTAACACACTAGTTCTACGTTTTTCAAGCAATAAGGCTCTTAACCATAGCCATGATTAATTCTCTAGTGCTATGCGTTTCGATCATTAAGGCTCTTAACCATATCTATGATTACCACACTAGTCCTACGCGTTTCGAGTATTAAGGCTCTTAACCATAGCTGTGAGTAACACACTAGGGATACGCGCTTTGAGCACTGTCTCCTAATCACAACCATGATTCACACACTAGTCCTACACATTTTGAACATTAAGGCTCTTAACCATAGCTATGATTAACACACTAGGCCTACGCGTTTTGAGTAATAAGGCTCTTAACCATGGCTATGATTAACACACTAGGCCTACGCGTTTTGAGTAATAAGGCTCTTAATCATAGATGTGATTCACACAATAGTCCTACATGTTTCCTGCACTAAGGCTCTTAATCATAGATATGATTCACACACTAGTTCTATGCGTTTCGAATAATAAGGCTATTCATCATAGATATGATTCACACACTAGTCCTATGCGTTTCGAATAATAAGGCTCTTCATCATAGATATGATTAACACTCTAGTCCTATGCATTTTGTGTACTAAGGCTCTTAACCATAGCTATGATTAACACACTAGTTTTACACATTTTGAGTAATAAGGCTCTTAATCGTAGATGTGATTCACACAATAGACCTACACGTTTCCTGCACTAAGGCTCTTAATCTTAAATATGATTCACACACTAGTCCTACGCGTTTCGAATAATAAGGCTCTTAATCATAGATATGATTCACACACTAGTCCTGCGCGTTTCGAATAATAAGCCTCTTCATCATAGATATGATTAACACTCCAGTCCTACGCGTTTTGTGTACTAAGGCTCTTAACCATACCTATGATTAACACACTAGCCTACACGTTTTGAGCACTAAAGCTCTTAATCATAGTTATGATTAATGCACCAATACTATGCGTTTCAAGCTCTAGGGCTCTTAAACATACCTATGATTTACACATGTTTCAAGCACTAGGGCACTTAATCATACAACACAAAAATTAACAAACTAGTCCTACGCATTTTGAACATTAAGCCTCTTAATCATTGCTACGCGTTTCGAGCACTAAGGCTCTTAATCATAGCTATGATTAACACGTTAGTCCTTTGCGTTTCGAGCACTAAGGCAAGAGCCTTACTTAGAAGGCTGATCCCCTTTGGCTTTTCCCCCTGTTCCTCTTGAGTGACTGGTTTCTATATGGGGAGAGACCTGACATCATTAGCGATGATCTGGGAGAAACTGCAGAGGATCGGCCTTTTCGACTAGTCTGCTGTGCTGTGACGTGCCGCAAAGTTTCATAGACAAATAAACCTAGCTGAAATCATTAAGTCAGTGCTTGATACACGCTGCCTGTGATTCGGGGAACATGCATCCTCTGTCAGATTCCCTTTAAATGCCGCTTTTCTCCTGAATCTGCCATTGTTTTCTTTTGTTCCTGCCCCTCTCCGTTCCTGAGATATGGCCTCCTTTAATCTTGTTGGCCAAGTGGGTGTGGAGTTCAACAACACGCCCACAGAGAAGAATTAAGGACTACGCCCTTTTGGAAAACATAGGATTAGATGTACATGCAGGGAAAAAGGGACTATAACTCTGGAATGGGGAGGCGCAGGAAGAAAAGAAAAACAGCGCCAAACTTTGGAAAACAGAGACGTTTACCATAGATAAAAAATATATATTTATGGCAAGTGATGAGTCCTTGTATTTGGTGTAATTTATTAAGAGTCTTCCACCATCAATAAGGAGCAGTGCTAAGCTAACCTCATTATTACACAGGATCTACCTTACATTGACTCCAGAAGGTAAAGTCTAGAAATGATAAGTACGATAAGTATGACATAACTATAGAGAGAATGTATAGAATGGTTTTCCTGTAATATACGCTATTGTTATATTTTTCAATTCTCCTGCATTTCTGGAGGAGGATTATGTTCCCAAGTGTTCGTATTGTGCATGCATGAATTATATATTAATAATATATACACTTAATATACCAAGCTGTAACTGTTATTGGGCCCTATTCACTAAGGATTTTTGCCATAGGCCCACATTTGGAGGAACACTTGAAGGATTTAGCCACTGGCACAAAATGGAAATCCCTTACTGAAGAGGGCCCTATCTTTGGGAAAGGTCAGTAGTGTTTGTTACTGCTTTTTAATACAATCTAGCTTGGTGACGGAGGGGTCTACAATGTACAACACATTGAAGGCTCCTTGCACTCGGGGCCGTTATGTGAATGTGATACTAAATCGAGCATTTCATTATATTCATTGAGCTTGTAGTGAACGTCTGTTGGCGATGACTTACATTTTGTTTACTTGCTGGCAGTGGCGTAACTACAAAGTTATGGGCCCCGGTGCTAACTTTCAAATGGTCCCCCCCATGCCAAAATACACGCACATCTCCACTCCGCACACCTCGTACACACGCGGCTCCGTACACCTTGTACACACACGCTCCGCTCTGTACACCTCGTACACACACACCTCCGCTCCGCACACCTCATACACGTGCAGCTCTGCTCCGCACACCTCGTACACTCACATCTCCACTCCGCACTCCTTGTACACACTCGGCTCCGCTTCGTACACACACGGCTCCGCTCACCTCGCACACACACGGCTGCGCTCCATACACTTCATACACACGGCTCTGTTCCGTACACCTCGTACACACAGCTCTGCTACATCCACACTGTAAACCCCTCCTGACCCCACACATAAACTTACCCTCATCCAGCACCATGACAATCATCACAGCAGAGTCCTGCATACACGGAGGCTTCTGATCATGTGACCCCTGACTCCTCCCCCTCCTGTGACCTCATCACAGGTCCTATGCGCACAGAACAGCCATCACGTCAGGCCAATTGCAGCCTGGCTGCCAATCAAAGCACGGAGCTGCACGGCCAATGAGCGGCTGCAGCTCCCAGAGCTGCCACCTTCAAAGTGCAAACTCACAATTGGTCCCCTAAGCACTCCGGGCCCCGTCACAGCTGCGACCGCTGCAAATGCGGTAGTTACGCCCCTGCTTGCTGGTAGCATGGCGATGCCCAATGCTAAAAGAGAAGTCCTCCCAAATTTTGACCCTTATTCTTTCCCCCGAAAGCCATAAGGCATAAAAAAGGTCTTAAAGACACCACTGGATCTCCACAAGATTGTGCAAATGCATTGGTGTCCCTGATGAATAATTACACTTTTTCTTTGATTTAGTTAGGAATTTATATGAAATATTGTAATCTGACCGTTTTTCTTTTACCAATTTTTCTGGTCAAACACTAAAACGTTAATTTGTTTATTCCCAACTTAGCAAGTTATCACCTATCCTATGGTCTTGTGCAGACGGTTGTAATAATCGGACAAGTGCTATCCATCCTTTTTATAGCATTTGTCCCCATGTTATTCTATGGGGCTTGTTATCACTGCCAAAGAACATTCATACGGGTAATGTACAGACCAAGAAGACAAAAACCTGAACCTGACAAGTCCCTGTTCAGACTAGAAAAAGCCCTTCTCTGACCCTGGTCCTTCCCTGCCTGACCGCGGAGGTTGCCACCCTAAGATACCTTAATGGCGCTGCTTACCCTGAACATAGTTAGCAGCTCCTAGTATCGTTAGAGTAGCAATTCCCTAAAAAGTTAAGGAATCACACCCAAAACAGCTGCAAACAACACAAGCTACAGTAAAATGAATGAATCCAACAAAGTCTCTCACCACCAGGAAACACCAATAGGGAAAGTATTTAAAGTTGCACCCGAAAGGTGATAGGACAGAAAAACAGAGTAAATGAAAAACACCTGTTACCCAAAACTGACAAAGATAACGGAACTAAAACTCCCAAAGAAAAGGTGAATCTGCTGTGGCTAAGAAAGGAAAGAGATGCCGACCACAGAACACAGGGACGAGATTTTGAATCCAGAAGCATGAAAGGGCCGTGGTCATGTCCAATTTTTTTTCCACTGACAGACTTGGTCTGATGAAAAAATCATGGCATGCTCCAGTTTGATCTGATATTACGATCGCACTCGGCTATGAGAGTCAGTGAGTCCGTGGAAAAGATTGGACTGCACTCGATGACATCTGAGTTCAGTCCGATTTCCGCAGCCTCACAGAATGGAGAGGATGGAGAAATTATTTTCTCAGATCTCTGTGTGATCACACTTTGGTCAAACTCTGATCAGAGTGTGATTTGTGTAATCTGACAGATTCTCTTAGATGAGAGAATACACGGCCCTCTGTACTTACGGTATCCTATGGATAGATGATAACTTGGCAATCTTTGGGATTGGACCTCCAAGTTTCCTACTGATCCAGAGAACTGAATTCCGAAATTGTCTATGGGTCTTACAGAGATACCTGATTGCTGTATTAGGACTAGTGCTACCTGATGTTTTATCGTTAGTACTCGGACCAATGTTATTCTATGGAGCAGTACTGATCAGCGTTTACTCGATTCGGCATGAGAAAAATGTTGCAGCACAAATCGGATGGCACGCGTCCATTCAAGTCTATGGGTGTGTGGAAATGAGCAGACTGCGCTCAGATGCCCTTAAGGCCATGTTCACACGTTCAGTATTTGGTCAGTATTTTCCATCAGTATTTATAAGCCACAATCAGGAGTGGGTGATAAATCCAGGAGTGGTGACGTGTTTCTATGATACTTTTCCTCTGATTGTTCCACTCCTGGTTTCGGCTTCTAAATACTGATGTAAAATACTGACCAAATACTGAACGTGTGAATGTGGTCATAGGGGTTTTCTTTTTTGCCTTGTTTTTTAAAAAGCATCTTTTAGTACCTACTTTTTTCCCTTTCCTTTTACATGCATTATTCACATAAAATCAGATCCATAAATTCATCATTTGTAAAGTTTCCTATTATAATTATATATATTTTATTGTAAACCAAAAATTTACAAAAATGGAAAAAGTTGTCAAAACATTCTTTTCTTTTACTCATTAATCAAAAATCAATGCAGAATGCCCCAAAAAACTGGCTGTGTCAGTTCTTAAACCCCCGTTACACATAACGATGTCCCAGCGATCCCACCAACGATCCGACCTGATGGGATCGCTGGGACATCGTTAGGCTGATCGCTGGTGAGCTGTCACATAGACAGCCCCAGCGATCAGGAGCAGCGACGCTGGATGCTGGTTTCTAATGTAAACAGCGGGTATCCAGGAGCCGCGGCTCTTAGATACCCGATGTTTACATTAGGAACCAGCGTCCAGTGTCGCTGATCGCTGGTCTCTCGTTGTCACACGCAGCGATGCGCGCTGGCCAGCGGGAGACTAGCGATCAAAAAACAGCCCAGGACGATGCTGCACGATCAGCGATACCCGGCAGGGGGGCGGTCGCTGATCCCCGTCACACACAGCGATCTCGCTAGCGAGATCGCTGTGTGTGACGGGGCCTTTAAACACCCAAAGGCTTCCCTCGCTCCTTTTTCAACATTTTTTTGTGTGTTTTTTTTCATGACAAAACACTATGATTTTTTCTTAAGCAACTTTTCTTTAACACACATTTTTAGTAAGACCAATTTGAATAAATCTCGGGGGAGAAACGCTATTTGTACTGCATTTTATATTTTCTTATTTTCCTATAGGGAACATCTGCTGCTGCAAAAAAAAAAAAAACAGGGCAAAAATGCAGAAAAAAACCATCCAAATAATGCAACTTTATTGCAAAAAAAAAGCACCATATAAAAAATAGTTTTAGACCATGTTTCCACGTAGCGTAAACACAGTATTTTTTGTTTTTTTTTGCTGCATCTTTTTCTGCAGGTGTCCACACCAAAATTTGCAATACCTATCTGTTTTGATTATGCATTTTTTTCTGAATTTTTTCGATGCTTTTTTCTTCAGGATCCCCAAAAAAGCCTATAGGGAGAAAAAAACAAAAACGCATAACTTCAACAGCAACTTTAGGGCTCGCTCACATTAGAAAAAAATTACTGCATGCTCCGTTTGGCGGCGTAGATCGGACAGCTTGCGCTCATACAAGTCTATGGTCATGCGCAAAACCTCGGACTGCACTCGGATGACATCCGAGTGCAGTCCAATATATGCCGGCTTACAGAATTAAGAAGATGGAGAAATAAAGTTCTTCATCTTCTCCCCACCTGTGATCCGATTCCTTCATGCAAGAGAATCGGAGCCCAGAGCACTGACACACGGATCACGCTTGCAGCAGTTTTTGAGCTGAGTGTCATTAGCATATCGCATCCGATACTCTCACATGGAGAAATTTTTTTTCCATCCTCTGTATTCTGTCAGTCTGTGGAAATCAGACTGCACTCAGATGTCATCCGAGTGCAGTCCTATGTTTTCAACAGAGTCATTAACTTGCATGGCCGAGTGCGATCCAAATATCAGATCAAACTTGTGCATGCTGTGATTCCCCCCTCCCCCAGATTGACATGTGCACGGCCCCATATAATTGCATTGGTCCGAGTGCGATACAATGTTTTGGCTGATCGCACTCAGGCTGATAATACAGTTATGTGCAAGAGGCCTTTACGCTACGCAGGTTCACACGAGCATATAACATGGCCTAGTGTTATGCGATAAGGCTGCCACTTGGACCAATGCTATTTTATGGGGCAGCGCAGATCTGCGATTATTTTCACAGCATGCTACGATTGTCAGCCCATCTGGAGAGATTACTTTTTCCGTCTCCTCTGCACCTGTGCTGCAATGCTCTGATGCGAGAGGATGGGCGCACAGAGAACTGACACGCGGATCACGCTCGCAGCACCCCTGGAACCGAGTATCATTAGCATATCGCACCGGATGCTATACGCTAATGTGACCTCGGCCTTAAAGTGATATTAACACTACAGAGACAAAAGAACTAGATGAGAGGAAAGCTAGGTGAGCCATGATGTGTAGGTCCCTGGCTCTGTTCCCTATAACACCCACATATTTGGGAACTAAGAAATGAAATTCTGCACCGAAATGTGGCTCTCGGTCAATGAGGATGCATGAATAGTCTATTGGGGCTGTCTCTATGTCATCTCGCGTAGTCCTTCTAAAAGAGTGCCATTCTCCTTTAATTCATGAGCATGCACAGGAAAGGATAGAATAGATGATTAGGCATTATCCTGTACAGATCGGCTTGATTGGCTTAAGTATGTGCCTGGACTGATCTCCGCGCAGTCCTCTTCCTGCATGTTCCACATAACTACATTTAATGTGATGTGGAAGCTGCTGTTACTTTTAATCAGTATAATTAATAATTATTTTTCCTAAGCAGAGCAGTTCTATTAGAAGCCAGCATCATACGCTGTTACACTGTGCCAAAACTTAATAAAAATATATTACATCATTATGTCTTTTTTTTTTTTATTTTTTATAATACAACCCATAAGTTTAGAGTGAGCTAATTACTTCAATGAGATGTAAGGTCTTATGTGTGTCTTATGCATGAGCAAGATGTTTTTATTTTGCTTTATGTCATTTTATTTATCTTAGGGCAGAGACACACTGGCGAATTTTTCGTCTGAGAATCGGATCGTAAAACTTGCCCTGGCCGGCACCTCTCCTGACCTGAACTTGACAGCTGCATGCTCAGGTCAGGAGAGGTGCCGGCCAGGGCAAGTTTTACGATCCGATTCTCAGACGAAAAATTCGCCAGTGTGTCTCTGCTCTTATTATTCTTTTGTTTCATTATGTTTTTGTTCTGCTTTTTGTCCTTTTATTTTTTTCAATATGTTTTTATTTTGCTTTTTGTCCTTTTATTTATCTTATTCTTTTGTTTCCATGTTTTTATTTTGCCTTTTTGTCCTTTTATTTATCTAAGGGCAGAGACACACTGGCGAATTTTTCGTCCGAGAATCGGTTCATAAAACTTGCCCTGGCCGGCACCTCTCCTGACCTGAGCATGACAGCGTGATGGACTACTATGCAGCTGTCAAGTTCAGGTCAGGAGAGGTGCCGGCCAGCGCAAGTTTTACGATCCGATTCTCGTACGAAAAATTTGCCAGTGTGTCTCTGCCCTTATTCTTTTGTTCCAATGTGTTTTTAATTTGCTTTTTGCCTCTTGATTTATTTTATTATTCTTTTGTATCCATACGTGTTATTCTGCTTTCTGTCTTTTTCTTTATTTAGTTTACTTTTCTTTTCTTTCTTACCTCTACCATTAGTTTTATATATGTTAGCCTTAATTAATACTAGTATAAACATCCATTTTCCAATAAAAAGTAACACATTCTCCCAGACCCAAATGAAACAATGGCGACTATCAGACTTCTGCTATTTTTGACTCAATAATAGCTGTGCAGACCTTACAAAAATTGCCATCAAAATATCAGAAGCCCCTGTGTTGGAAACCTATGAGTGATAGTTTAACTGGTTAAAAGTGGCAAGTTTTTGCCTAGGTTTTATTTCTTCTGCTCCTCTTAGAATTTTGTGTTCTTCATTTGTTTTAAAATTTGCTATGTGGTTCTAGTGATCTAGGCTTTTTCATTCAGCAATACATTTGCTGGTGTTTACCAATGGGGCGTGGCACACACAATTCCCTGGGGGGGCATGTCTTCAGGCTAATCTGTAGGCACACCCACTTGTAAAAAAAATAGCACTTAAAAAATGCCCAGATCTCTAGAACCCTAAGGAGGATTTAAAAAAAAAAAGACAAACAAAATAGAATAATTGGGGGGGGCATCAGGAATAAACAAGAGGAAAAATTGCCCACTTTTGACCTGATCACGGGTCCTTTTTTTAAACGTAGCCTAATGATATTAGTAGTTTTTCATCAATGTATTGTCAATAGTTGACTAGATGGGTAGCCTCACCCCAGTTCATTTATGAGACCCTCTGAAATTATCTATTTTGGGGGGATTATATAGATGACCATTAGTTCTAAATTTGTCATTGTCCCATTACAATTAATTGCAGAGGTCCTTCTATACCCAATGGTGGTTCTATAACAACCGCAAGTATGGATATAGCAAATATTAACTTGGAGTGTGATTGTGTAGACCTTATTGTGATATCCTCACTGGCTTGTGCTGTGATAAATGTCAAGTTCAGGTTCACGGCCTTATGTTATGTAGCATGCTGAGTTTCAATCTAACACTTGCTACATCTGTATATCTCCTGTTGGTACAGCCCTTTAATTAAACATCTGCAGCTCTAAGATTTTAGACTATTTTAGATGTTGGTTTTAAAATATAAAACTGTTTGGAAAGTTCTGTTTCTCCTTGTGGGGAATCAGCTGGTGTAGGGAGACCTACAGGCTAGACACTCTTGGGGAAAAGTATGTAAAATAGTTCTTGACCTTTTACCAGTCTTTTTGCCTGTAAGACTCTCAATGCCACCTGGGACTCCGCAAAGACAACTAGAACCTTTTTCAGCCAGCCTTCCAAAACCCCACTTTGCACTGATGAGGAGTAAAAAAACCCCCCTCTGAAACAGCTGTCTACAGATGGTGCCTCAGTCATGGTTTTATTATAGGAGGAATATTGGCTATCAGGGACGATACCTTCAGATGGCACTAATGACACAGTGCATTTCATCAAAGCTTTCTGGTATAAAATGCTTTTAAATGTCATAAAATGTTTGGGCAACGAGGATTGGCACAAAAATTGTGTGACTTTTGGCACTTTCATAACAGTTTAAAGCAGCTCTGCCAAAGAGACAGAGTTGGAGAGAAGCCTGGTGGCACGGGGGGCATGGCTCCCCCATTAAACTCTGTAAAAGTTTCTGTGCTTTTTATGCCAGAAATGCTACTCCAGTTCTTGACTTGAGTAGAATTTTTGGCGAGGTGTACGGATTCACCAAATTCATTAAACGGGTTCAAAGTTCATTTTAATCAGTAGATCTTGGAATAATAAGTACCACAATTGGATGTGTTTAAAAAAAAAATTCCTGTGCTGAGATAATCTTATAAATGTGCCCCTGCTGTGTACTGTGTAATGGTCGTGTCCGACCATGCAGGAACAGGGTCTGATCATACCACATCTGCTGGACAGGGAGGGACACAAAAGAGTGTACAGATATTACAGCACGGGGTCGCAAATAATCCTTTCTTTGAGGTAAAACATTTGTTTTTAAAAGTGCAGGTTATCTCACAAAAAGAATCAGCTGTGATCCTGTTCTGTAATGTCTGTATACTCTTGCTTCATCCCCTGCCCAGGAGCTGTGGTATAATCAGACCATGTTCCTGTACGGTCGGACACGACCATTACACAATACACAGCAGTGGCACATTTATAAGATTATCTCACCACAGGAACATTTTTTTTAAACACATCCAATTGTGGAAATTATTATTATTCCAAGCGCTGTTGATTAAAGTTGACGTTAAAAATAACTTTGTTTTTTTAGGAAAACCCCTTAAAGCATTGTGCGCCTCTTAATTAATTTTGTGCATCATACTAGAGAGAGCCTTTTATTAAGAGAGGTATAAGCAGTACCAGTCTTAATGGATTCCCCCCCAATTTTCTTCTATAAAAACTACAGTACACTCTGTATATTAAGGACAAGCAAATCGGTTTTAAGTGAATCCAATCCATTTCACAAAATTAGCAAATTCTAGTGAATCCAAATTTTTGGAAATTCAATTTGCTCGAATCCAGTGAAATGCTTTTCAGTTGCCTACCATTTTACTATGTTAATACACCCTATGAAGGGGTTAATAGATCATAAGGAATCATATTTACTTACCCCTCGCCTGTCCCTGCCAACAGACCTTCCGTCTCCTCCTCGACTTCCTATGTGTCACAATCCATTTTTGGATCTGTGTCAGAGTCAGGATTCTCTTATAGAAACCTTTTTCCTTTCAGGCCCTGGGGGGTTAATATGGGCTTTTGCCCCCAGTGGCCGCTGGTGTTACTACAACTGTAGTTGCTCTGCTGCTGGTTTGCCCCCCCCCCGTTGCCATGGTGTTACTACATGTTTAATTAGCCTGCAGGTGGTGATCACCCCCCTCCTTCCTATAAAAGGTCGTCAGGTGCTGTAGCTCATTGTTGGTAATACTGGTCATTTGCTAACCAACCTTGGTGAAGACTGGACCTACCTGGTGGAGAGGGGGTTTAGCTTAAGTGAGAGGCTGTGTTTTTTAACCCCATTCCAGCCCATCTGTCCCATATACTTTAGAGTCGGGAGATCTCAAAGAGTAAAAAAATGGCTTTTTTATTGGCAATTGGGGCTTTTTCAATTTGTATCAAGCTGAATTTGAATTTTGACAGATTCGCTAATCTCTACACATATATTGACATTGCATGCAGTGCGCATTGTACGTTTGACCACGTGTCACTCAGTCTGGTACGGACTGGGGCTAAAATTCAGCCCTGGCATTTGAAAACACGCGGACCCATGTTGTTCCCCTCCCCATAACCAGATGGGATATATTACTAATATTACCGTGGATGGAGGAAAGCAAGATTTACTACAAGACCAATATTTCTAATGACACCTGCGTCACAACTCTTAATAGTATGGGTGTCTTGAGAAAACCGATTCTGTTAACAACCAGACAGGCCCTTCTGGCATTTGCTAGAATTGCCAGATGGCCAGTCCAGTCCTGCACTCAGTCCTTGCAAAAACCTAGGTTGACCAAATCAGGTTAAGTCGTGTAGAACACATTTGATGATACACCGCAGCAGTAACAATACAGTGTAGGCCATTTTTCTCCCACCCCTTGTCTTGCATTGTGGTCAGCCCCACTGATATAATACATAATATTACTCAGATACATTAGGTGAAGTGTGCGCAAGTCACGTTTTCCAGCATTTGCTTTTTTCCGCGTGATGAGTCGAATGCTGAGAGCCACCAGTCCGCTGCCGGTGACATTGGACAAGGACTGTGTGTTATCAGCAGAATACAAGGGAGCGGCAGAATGAATCTGAGTCTGCTGTCTCTGCGTTAGAGCAGGGTTATTTTTACCGTTTGATCCCTGTGGATTGCATTATTTTAACCTTAGAATTACGCTGCTGACTCTTCTCTATGCACATCTGCTGCCACTGCCGCCTTCTGCACGGCATAGGGCTTGCATTATTCATGATAGAGGCTTCCATTTGTGCAGCAGGAAGCCAGTAATAGCCACTGTGCAATATACGTTCTGCGCCTAGAGAGACGCACATAGGCCTTACTGCTCATGTACAGTCACTTATGTGTTATAGTATACATAGGGGTGTGCAGAAATATATATGAGAGTATTGAACATGCGCAGACAATAGATCATGCATGTTAAAAAGGCTAATAGGCTACAGTGTCACTGGAGAAAAGATGCCCGAAAGACACAGCTATGTCCTTACAAATCTAACAAATCTCAAGAGATTATCTATTGTATGTACCATAGTATATAACTTCTTGGTCATAAGTCTTAAAAGTGATATCTACCCTTGAAAACCATTTCTTTATTTTTTTTTTGTGTTGATTAATTTACTATTTAATCCTTATGAGTTTTGTTTTTCTGATACCCCGAGCTCCAAATTCCCTGCAGAGACAGAATTAAATTATAACATTTTTTCTGCATACAGTATAACCACTAGAGGGAGCCGTGGAGCTAATTGCATACTGTTTTACTATTGATTTCTATGTAAAAACAGTATTCATGAAGTCCCTAATCTGCCTCCAGTGGGAGGTAGAAATGTATCACTTAAGTGGCTGTTGTCTTCTTCTTTTCTTCAAGGGTGCACTGCTCCCCTGCCTCTCAGCTTCCCGATTGCTGGGGGATTAACAGTTCTGACCAGCACTATACAAGTTCTGTAATGCCTCAATTATACAGGCAATTTGAAGGTCCTTACCATCAAAAGGAGTTCCAACCTATGGACACATCTTGGATGAATTTGACATTTTTTGCAAATTTGTGGTGATATTTATCACATATCGTTGGAGCTAAAATTGATACTGTGTTAACAAATGGACATATCCTTTAAATGAGTTCAATAATTGCTCCATAAAAAGATTTTGTATACCTTATGAAAAAAAAGTGCCTCCTTTATTTAGCACATCATTTTAGCAGCTTAGTGTCCTCAACTACTTATGTGTCCACCTTTACCTTTCTATCAATTTGGTTGAGAACTGACTATACAAAATACATACATTAATGTGACATGTTAGCAAAACCCTCAACAAAAACATATTAGAACCATTGATTGGCCACATATAGACACATATAGCATAAATATCTCCCAATTGTTTCAATTATGTCAAATAATATATTTATATTAAAAAAAATTATTAATTTGATATCATTAGCAAAATCTATATTTTTTCTTCAAGTCACTCAAAATGACTTATTGTTTAAATCTGGAGGGTTTTTTGTGTTAAGTGTCTTTTTAAAATGTTTGGCAATGTTTTTTTTCATATAAGAATCTGTATTAAAAATAAACAAAAATTAAAATCTTGCAATTTTCACACTGGCCCCTAGGACATTTTTAGATTCCAACTTTCTGTTCTTTCAGGAAATAACACGTACATTAGTCGCAATGCACAGACTCTGACCCTATCTTTTGTAATAAACCATCTAATGAGTGTGTGCAAAGGTCACTGTGAAGGGAGGGAGAGGAGGGTTGGCTTGGACATTGCCTATTGTGATCCCAGAATCCTGTGTTATCAGTTGTGTATAGAGGTTTTTCTTGTCATTGTAATCCTCTGCCTCTGCTGATAAGGAAACTGCTGTAAACTCTTCCTGAAAGAACAGGAAGTATGAGTTTAAAGCCCCCTTCACACATAGCGAGATAGCTAGCGATATCACTAAAGCATCACCGATTTTGTGACGCAACAGCGATATCAGTAGCGATCTCTCTACATGTGACACTTACCTCCGACCAGGCTCCCCGCTGGATATCGCTGATCGCGCGAGAACGGGATGGTCCATTTCTCGTCGTCGGCTTCCTGCTGGTGCTGACGAGCGACTCCATGGACTCGGAGGGAAGACGTCACCCTCGCTGCGTGTGACAGGTAAGTATCGACCGACGACCGCTGCTGCATTGCTGGTGAGACCTGCCTGTTTGGCAGCTCACTAGCGACCATTTAGCGATGCACAAGCGATCCTGACCGGGTCATATCGTTGTCGGGATCACTGGTGCATCGCTAAATGTAACCGGACCTTAAAGAAGCCCCTGGTGGCCAGTGTGAAAATTGCAAGATTGCTAATTTAGTTTTTAATTTTTTTCATTGTAAATTTTTTTTAACTTATTCTGGACTGTCCATAGATGTTAAATGTCTGGGAGGTCCATGTTCCTGTGCAGCTGTTAGATGCAGCTTAACTCCTAGAGAAGTCAGAGATGGCTTATTGCTATATCTGCCTTCACAATGCAGCTCTGAACAAGTGCTATATATACAGTAATAGTAAGTGCTGACAGCACGTCCTTCTCCGGATCCAGTGATCATGTGATTGCCGGGTGTAGGGAGGGAGCAGGAGCTGCTGGGTCCTAATATTCTCAACCAACTCTGATATGCAGACAGGAAGCTAAAGTTCCACTGTAACTGGGGCTAATATTCCAGTCTCCTTTACAGGGGAAATCAGATTTTAAAAAAACGTATTTAAGTGTTGAAATGAACCCCCAAATGTCTTTTTGGACTTTATAGGGGGGGTGCAATGTGTGAAATAAATAATTTAAAAAAGTAGATAAAAAATTAAATTAAATGTGTCCGATCTATAAAATAATTGTAATCGTAAAGGACATGTATTTCCATTATTTTGCCGATGTTATCTGCAAAAAAGAAAGCGGTAAGAAAATAGCTTAAAATTAGGCACTACGTATCAGGAAAATAGATGCAAAAATTATATTAATATCCAAAAGAGAATTTTTTTTTAAAGCTCTTTAAACTACATGTGCAAAAAGAAAATATGTGCCTGGTCGTGAATGGGGGGGAGAATGATCTTTAACTGGTTAAAAAATATTGTGATATGAATAATAAAAAACATTGCCATTTTTTTAAAAGATAAGTAATGGCCATCATACTCATGAAATGGCTGTATGGCTGAAGTATGCCATCGCTCAGGTGCTCATGTGTTCTGTATGAGAATGCTGCCAATGACATCTCTGCTAGAGGCTTATCTCCCAGAGAACAAAGTAATCTGACGTGCCTGATTGACATCTCCCCGATGATGAGTTGGTTGGATCCCCCTTACTTATTAAGGTTCGTGCAGATGACCGTATTTTTGGTCCGAGTGCAAAAACATCAGTCGAACTCGGACCAATGTTAGTCTATGGGGCCGTGCACATGTCAAGTCTATGAGTCGGTGGAAAACATCTGACTGCGCTCGGATGACATCTGAGTGCAGTCTGATTTCTACGGACTGACAGAATGGAGAAGATGAAGACATTTTTTCGTCATCTTCTCCTCATCTGAGAGAATAAGATCCTACAAATTTTGATCAGAGTGTGATTAGCATAATCGACCCAATTGTCTCAGATGAGAGGATATACGGTTGTCGGCACCTGCCCTTAGCGTGTCGGCTGAACCTGTCAATATTGGCAGGTATGGATGACGCTAGCTTAATGTGTATGGGGGGTCGTAAGACAAAAACCTGATGTAAACAATGGGTCATTCTTGGATGATACGTTCCCTACAAGAATGGAGACCTCTGTATGTTGATCCGTCTGGATCTTCCACCCCAGAATAAAGCCATATAAAATGTATAGAATTGGTTGGGTCTATTTTGTCATAGAAAAGGGGACAATAATATAATTTATTGGCATGAAGGGTGGTTCTAGTGTGGAAACACATCTTGCTCAGTCCGGCCATTCGTCCGTATAGTTTATAGACCCCAGCAGTAGCGTCCTTGAGAAGGTTATCGGCTGCAGGATCCCATTTTCTGAGTAATGAGAACAATATATCTTATGGTTGGTTGGATGCCACTACATGGTGTTTTTTTGACTTTTGTTAATTCTTTGGCTAAAACGTAGGTGGCATCACAGGAGAATAAAGGCGTATTTCTTTTGCGCACTGGCGGTGTTATAATAACATAGTCACCTTCAAATAACAATAGTGGAATCATTTTTTTTCTATCCTGCACCATTCACCAGATCCGCGGTTCTAGCTCTATGAATGCCTATTTTGCCTTTCGTGGTTTCTTTGTGTTGCCCTTGGATACCAAGCTACAATTCTATTCAATAGACCGAGTACAAGGAGAAGCCGAGTTTTCGGAATAATTTGGCTTCGTCGTGTTAATGTATGATTGAGGTGTATGGAGGAAGGATGGAAACGTAGAACATTACATAGAGCGAAATATGCAAATGTTTTGTGTTGTCTGGAAGCTGTCAGTAAAGCTGCAAATAATAAGCACCACAATAGATCGGTTTAGGCTTTGGCATCACCGGCCATGTTTGGTAAAATGTCACGTGTCTGCGGAAATGCATGAGGGAAATTTATTATCGTGAATGGGCCGTATTATCAGTTTTATCGTAAGTAACACTTTGTTGACCAATCACGGCGCAGCTTTCATTTAGTTTAAGAAATGAAATCTGAACTCTGATTGGTTGTTATAGGAAACAATTTTATCAAACTAGTGAAGCTCCGATGGATCAATCTCTAACGGGGCCCCCCGTAACTATTTTGGATCTTTAAGAATACTGGTCTTCTCATATGGACCAATGGAACCTTTCGGGCCCCTCTAGGCTCCAGGGCCCAAATAAAAGCATTCTCAGAGAAAAACTGTTCTTGTTGCCCATGGTGACCAATCATTCGGCAGCTTTCATTTTAGCAGAGCTGTATTAGAAATGAAAGTCAAGCTCTCATTGGTTGCTATGAACTACAATGGATTTATCAAAGAAAAACTGTTCTTCCTGCCCAAGGCAACCAATCATAATGCAGCTTTCATTTTAGCAGAGCTGTTTTAAAAATGATAGCCCAACTCTGATTGGTTGCTATGGACAACAAAGACTGTTTTGATAAACGAGGCCTACAGTATTCACTGGGGAAAGTTGGAGTGTATCTGTTTAGGGTGTAGTTTAGGGCGGACACATCATTGGCACAACGTGTGCAGCTTCACAGGGGCCCAAAAAGTCAGGGAGCCCACCTGTACATTATGATGATGGGCATAGGGCCCATATATTGTTCATGTACATGGGCTGTCTTCTGTCTGTGTCCGCCAGTGGGTGTAGTAGGATTTAATGATGGTCGGACTGTGTTGGACAGTGTAGAGTTGTATTATGTACATTTATGTTGATTGATCTTCTACATGTACTGGAAAATAAAATTGCATACCATTTATATAATGTAGTAGGAGCACGTTGGGAGGTGCAGATGGACATGATAATAATAATAATTTTATTTCTATAGCGCCGACATATTCCGCAGCACTTTACATTTCAGAGGGGATTTGTACAGACAATAGACATTACAGCATAACAATAATCACATAGATCATAACAGATACCAAGAGGAAAGAGGGCCCTGCTCACAAGCTTACAGTCTATGAGGAAGGAGGTAGACATGAAAGGTGGGTGGTAACAGTTGCCCTGATTGTATGGACCAGCCATAATGTTAAGTGTGTAACAGTACAGACACAGAGGGCTAATGGATGCATAAAGCATGTGGGAACATGATGCGGGGAACCTGGTTATGGTAAAACTTTTGACTGTGCCACCCAGGGATAGATTAGGTTAATGTGTTGAGGTGGTAGGCCAGTCTGAATAAATGCATTTTCAGGGCACGCTTAAAATTGTGGGAATTGGGGACTAACTGTATTGACCTGGGAAGTGCATTCCAAAGATTTGGCGCAGCACGTGTAAAGTCTTGGAGACGGGAGTGGGAGGTTCTGATTATTGAGGATGCTAACCTCAGGTCATTAGCAGAACGGAGGGCGCGGGTAGGATGGTAGGCTGAGACGAGGGAGGAGATGTAGGGTGGTGCTGAGCCATGGAATGCTTTGTGGGTGTGGGTAATAAGTTTATACTGAATTCTGGAGTGGATAGGTAACCAGTGTAAGGACTGGCACAAGGTAGAGGCATCAGTATAACGATTGGTGAGGAATATGATCCTAGCTGCAGCATTCAGGACGGATTGAAGAGGGGAGAGTTTGGTAAGAGGGAGACCGATTAGAAGAGAGTTACAATAGTCTAGACGAGAATGAATAAGAGAAACAGTGAGAGTTTTTGCAGAGTCGATAGTAAGAAAGGGTCAAATTCTAGAAATGTTTTTGAGGTGCAGATGACAAGAGCGAGCCAGTGATCGAATGTGGGGGGAAGGGAAAGGTCGGAGTCAAGCATGACCCCAAGACAGCGGGCATGTTGCTGGGGAGTAATAGTGGAACCACACACGGAAATGGCAATGTCGGGTATAGGTACATTAGTAGAGGGAGGAAACACAAGGAGTTCAGTCTTTGGCAAGTTCAGTTTCAGATATAGTGAGGACATGATGTTAGACACAGCGTTTAGACAATTGCTGGTGTTTTCGAGAAAGGCTGGCATGATGTCAGGAGAAGAAGCATATAATTGGGTGTCATCAGCATAGAGATGGTACTGGAAACCAAATCTACTGATTGTTTGACCAATAGGGGCAATGTACAAGGAGAAGAGGAGGGGGCCTAGAACCGATCCTTGAGGAATCCCAACAGTAAGGGGAAGGTGAGAGGAGGAAGAACCGGCAAAAGATACAGTAAAGGAGCGGTCAGAGAGATAGGAGAACCAGGAGAGAATGGTGTAATTGAGGCCAATGGAACGGAGCATAGTGAGGAGGAGCTGATGATCCACAGTGTCAAATGCTGCAGAGAGATTCAAGAGAATTATCATGGAGTAATGTCCATTTGATTTAGCTGTTAGTAGATCGTTAGAGACTTTAGTGAGGGCAGTTTCAGTAGAGTGTAAAGAGTGGAAACCAGATTGGAGAGGGTCGAGAAGAGAGTTATCAAAGAGATAGCGAATAAGACGGGAGTGGACCAGACATTCCAGGAGTTTAGAGATGAAGGGAAGATTAGAGACAAGTCTATAATTAGCGGCACAGTTTTGGTCGAGGGATGGTTTTTTAAGTAGTGGATGTAGATTGGAATGCTTAAATGAGGAGGGAAAGATACCAGAAGAGAGAGAGAGGTTAAATATTTTAGTTAGGTGAGGGGTGACAGCAGGGGAAAGGGACTGGAGGAGATGTGACGGAAATGGGTCACTGGTGCAAGTGCTTGGGCGAGAAGATGCAAGGAGCCTGCTTACTTCTTCTTCTGTGACTGGTTCAAAATCAGAGTGTGAGCTAGATGCAGTGGGGGAGGGAGGACAGTGCATGGTATGAGGGGATTGGGAGATAATTTCCTGTCGGATCTGGTCAATTTTTTCTTTGAAGTAATTGGCCAGATCATCAGCTCGGAGCTCCGTGGTTGGGGCCTGTACTTTTGGGTTGAGTAGAGAATGAAAAGTGTCAAAGAGACGTTTCGGGTTATTGGACAGTGAGGTGATGAGGGTGTTGAAATAGGTTTGTTTGGAGAGGTGAAGGGCAGTGTTGTATGTTCTAAGCATAAACTTATAATGGATGAAATCTTCGTGTAGGTTGGATTTTCTCCACAGACGTTCGGCACACCTGGAGCACCGCTGCAGGAAACGTGTTTGCAGGGTGTGCCAGGGTTGTCGTCGTCTGTGTTGTAGTGTTCTATTTATAGGGGGTGCAAATTCATCCAGGGCACTTTGAAGTGTTTCATTGTAATGCTTCAATGCAGAATCAGGACAATAGATCGTAGTAGTTGCATTGTGTTTTGATCATGTATAGTGATCTGGTCTTATTCGTGTCTTATACATTAGGCTTTGAAAACCAGAACCATGCTTCCGTTGAGTAGTTTGCACTACAAGAATTGCTGGTAATCCAAGTGTCCGTCCATGATCGTATCCAGTAGTCAGTTACATTACCCCCGACACTTCTGTTCAGTGTCAGACTGAAGAACATTGGGCCCCCGGAGGATTTAATTCTGAGGGCCCACCTTTCTCCCCCCACTGAAGAGCCCCATAGCAGCTGCAAGGTTTGCACTATGAACTATCCTGAAGAAGAAGTCAGGGCCCACCGGAGGATTCTCTGGTTCTCTGGTGGGCCAGTCCAACCCTGCTTCTGTTTAACCCCTTTCCAACCCTTACAATACACTGCTAACACTCGGTGACTTCATGTAAAGTGACTTCGGTACAAAATGACATTTCGTTTTGCGGACGTGCTCCAGCTGGGACAATTCTCGTGTCAATTTCCTCCATCTTTTCTTAACCCTCTCCCGAATGTCTGCAACAATGATGTTGTCTATTTATTTTCTTTTTATATTTTGGTGCGTTTTGGTGTTTTGCGCTTTTTTTAAATTATTTGCACCACATTCACCTTTACATTTTGAAGTTTATTTTATATGCTTTTGCCTTTGTTTGTTTTTTTTAGTTAGAGTCTAGAGATTCCAGCATGATTCATCATATTCGACTTTTCAAAAAGTCACAAAATTTGTCGTAAGGTTATACAGTCCCCCTCCTGGAGTAATTTTATGTCTGCCGGGTATTTTGGTACAATTTTTGAAGCAAGTTTTTTGCGCAAAAAAGGTTAAAGAAAAAAAAGAGCATTTTTGTCTTTGCTGAAAATTCATAAACCGTGTGCACTATTTTGAAAAATTGACCGCACAAAAACAACAAATACCATATGACAAAATAAGAAGTGATGTAAAATAAATCCGTAAATTATGAATCGGGGTTTTATGTGTACACAGGTCTCCGCTACCGCAATATGCCATTTTGGACATACACGCAGCATTACTGCCCCTTGAAGGGAACCTTAAGAATGGCAGGAAGACAATGGATTGGCCTTATTCATTTCTTACACCGTTCGGCTAAAATGGAAGCTGAGCTCTGATTCATTACTAAGGGCAATAAAGACAGTTTTACTGTTAAGCCCCCGTCTCACATAGCGAGATCG
This sequence comes from Dendrobates tinctorius, assembly GCF_039654945.1. NCBI lineage: Eukaryota > Metazoa > Chordata > Amphibia > Anura > Dendrobatidae > Dendrobates > Dendrobates tinctorius. The sequence continues at coordinate 550,917 of NW_027361729.1, read as the reverse complement.
CTGAAGCGTCACCGATTTTGTGATGCAACAGCGATCTTGCCAGCGATCTCGCTACATGTGACATGCAGCGGCGAACGCCCCCCCCCGTGGATTTCGCTGATCGTGCTAGAATGTTCTGGGCCATTTTTTCGTCGTCGGCGTCCCACTGGCCAGTGCGCATCGCTGTGTTTTTGGCGCAACCTCGTTGGCGACGTAGAACCCAGGGACGCAGGCAGGAATTGTTGAAAAGCTGCTGTGTGACAAGGTAGCAATGACCGGCGAGATCGTAACACGGATCGCCGGATCATTGATGCGTCGCTGAAGAGATCTACCTGTTTGGCAGCTTACTAGCGACCATTTAGCGACGCACCAGCGATCCTTTCCAGGTCGTATCGTTGTCGGGATCACTGGTGCGTCGCTAAGTGAAACGGGACCCTAAGACCATTCTTATGATTGAGACCTGATAAGCTTCACTGAAATAGGGGCAGTTTTCGGTGGGTCAAACTGAATAAATCAACTATAATTCATTTATATTGTCTAACGCCTCATACAGACATCCGTTTTTCACGTACATGTACTATCTGCATTTTTACTATTTGGTCAGTAGGAGAATCTAGGAATTTTTCTTCTTTCTACATATGAGAAAAACGAATGCCACATTGATGATGCAAACTGACACACAAAAACTGATAAATATTGGATCAAGTACACTGACGAAAAATGGTCAGTTTTTTTTCTCTTATGCAAAAAACAAGAAACGGACATCGGAATGAGTAATATTTGAGTTGGTGCGAATCAATTCCACTGGACAGTTGAAGAAATTCCGCCTCGTGCCGTCTGTGGCTCTTCTTTTGATTAGTCAGCCTGTCGCGATGTAATTGTTGCGACGCAATGCACATGTGACATCGCGCCGACTAATTAAAAAAGCAGCAGACACTTCCAGGTAGGAGGTGGTTCACTTCTCCTGTCCACCGGTCATAAAACACTGCCATGGCTGATGGAATGCAATGGAATAAATTTGCATCAACCCTAGTCCTAATGGTTGTGTTCAGTTGTCTCGGCAGATTGAGAGATGTGGAGTTTTAGTCTGCATAGCATTGAATAAAATTGTATTGCATTTATGTCCAGTGGTTCGGGCATGTTGGGAGTCGTAGTGTTGTGTATACAGAGTATGGAATAGTACTATGATAATATCGTACAGTATAGACTTTTGTATTCAGCGGATATCACATTTTGCACATTTTTACCCAAGAGAAATAAAACTGTTGTTTCCATACCAAGCGGAAATAGCTCCAGTTCGGTTTAGAAATCATGCTTCACTGCCGAGACCCAATTTCCTATTTCTTAGACCAGGAAGAGATTATGGTTATTTCTGAACACAAGAACATACCGAGCTGCAATTGTTACTTGCACAAAAGCAAAAAGCATAAACATCTCTAGTCTCCAAAAGCGCAAAAATTAGTATAATTTATTCAACTTTCTCAAAAAATCAATGTCCTTTTATAGCAATAAAACTGAAATATTCGTAATATATATATTTTTTTACGTGAATCCATGTTTATTTTTATGATGGCCCCGCAAGCGGTAGCCATTTAGGACACTTGCTTCTGTTTTTAGTATATTATACAGCATACTATCCTAGCAACTTAGTGGTCAAACATTTAGGCTGTAGCATAGATTTTGTGATGAATCTGGACTGTGAGAGCTCACTGCTTAACTATGGAGGCAGAGAGAGAAAGCTCTAAAACACGCAACAAACAGTATAGATTATGTGTGACAGCACAGCAGTGAATAACGGTTACCATCCATTTACCTATAGCCATATATACACTACTCAAAAAAATAAAGGGAATAATAAATATCACATCCTAGATATGAATTAAATATTCCAGTTGCAAATCTTTATTCACTACATGGTGGAATGTGTTGAGAACAATAAAACATGATAAATGATCAATGTAAATCAAAATTAACATCCCATGGAGGTTTGGATTTGGAATGATGCTCAAAATCAAAGTGAAAATCAAATTACAGGTTGATCCAACTTCAGTGGAAATGCCTCAATATAAGGAAATGATGCTCAGTAGTGTGTGTGGCCTCCACTTGCCTGTATGACCTCCCTTCAACTCTTAGGCATGCTCCTGATGAGATGGCAGATGTTCTCCTGAGGGATCTCCTCCCAGACCTGGATTAAAGCATCAGTTAAACCTGGACAGTCTGTGGTGCAACATGGCGTTGGTGGATGGAAGAAGACGTGATGTCCCAGATCTGCTCGATTGGATTCAGGTCTGGGGAACAGGCAGGCCAGTCCATAGCATCAATGCCTTCATGATGCAGGAACTGATGACACACTTCAGCCACATGAGGCCTAGCATTGTCATGCATCAGAAGGAACTCAGGGCCCACTTCACCTGCATATGGTCTCACAATGGGATCTCATCCCTATACCTATTGGCAGTTGGGGTACATCTGGCTAGCACATGGAGGGCTGTGCAGCCCTCCAAAGAAATGCCTCTCCACACCATTACTGACCCACTTCCAAACCGGTCATGCTGGATATGTTACAGGCAGCAGAATGTTCTCTATGGTGTCTCCACGTCTGTCACATGTGCTCAGTGTGAACCTGCTCTCATCCATGAAAAGTTCAGGACGCCAATGTTGAATATGCCAATCTTGGTGTACTCAGGAAGATGCCAGTTGCTTTGCATGGTGTTGCGCTGTAAGCACAACACCCACTTGTGGATGTCGGGCACTCATACCACCCTCATGGAGTCTGTTTCTGACAGTTTGATCAAACACATGGATGTTAGTGGCCTGCTGTGGGTCATTTTGCAGGGCTCTTGCATTGCTCCTTGTGTTCCTCCTTGCACAAAGGAGGAGGTAGCCGTCCTGCTGCTGGGTTTTTGCCCTCCGTCGGCCTCCTCCAAATCTTCTGGTGTACTAACCTGTTTCCTAGTATCTGCTCCATGCTCTGGACACTGTGCGGACAGGCACAACTACCCTTCTTGTTACAGCTCGCATTGATGTGCCATCCTGTATTAGCTGCACTACCTGAGAAACTACTGTGGTTTGTAGACACCGCCTCATGCTACTGTACAGTACCTATAGGGGTGAGAGCAATGACAAAAGTGAACAAAACAACAGTCAAAAAGGATGAGAACAACGAAATGGTCTTTGGTCACCCCATGCAGAACCGCTCCTTTATAGGGGTTGTCTTACTAATTGCCTATCATTTGTACCTGGTGTCTGTTCCATTTGCACAACAGCATGAGAAATTGATTCACAATCGGTGTTGCTTCATAACTGGACAGGTTGATTTCAAATACGTGTGATTGACTTGAAGTTACATTGTGTTATGTTCTTTAAGTGTTCCCTTTATTTTTTTAGTAGTGTATATACTTGGATATCGCTGAGACTGTACTTAAAAAGCTTAAAAAGGATTGGATACAGTCGTAGTAGACATCAGAGTGTTACACACATCTTTTCAGGGCGATTGGAGAGCTTGAGATTTGTGGCAAATAGGTTTGCTTAGAATAGAACTTTTGGAACAAATTGGCAAAATCAAAGTTCAAAACATTTGCTTCTTTCTATTATAAAGCTGTGACCTTTAGTTTGCAAAACTAGGGGTGCTGACTGCTACAGCGTGAAACTATGACATCTGCAATGAGAACTTATTGGATATGGATAACTGTTCTCATTTGTACAATTATTTTAATTAGCCATGGATATGATGGTAGTAACCTATTTAAATAACCTTAAATATTTTATTTTTAATCACATACTATGTAAGAGTATGCACAGGAAAAGTCAAGTTGCCAGCCATTAGTTGCTACGGAGGAGGGTGATAAAACCTGTAGGCTGCAGTGGGAACTGATGATTCTGAATGTGAAGGGAACTGGGCAGTGAATACTCATTTTAATATGGATAAATTATAGACCTCTTCTTCTTATAAGTGGGTAGTGACTGGGTTGTTATTCTTGCATAGGCTTTAAAATTCCTCTCTGCAGACCAAGTAAAAAATTGGGTTATTTTTCAATGTCCAGCAATGAAAAATCTGCAGAAAACAGAATAGTTGGTACCTTTGCACCTTCTTTCAGATTCATCTGTTTGTGACCCAGCCAAGAATATACATCAAATCTAGAGAACCATAGACGCTTACATTTTACCAGTTTAGTATCCTTTGGGCAGGTGCAGATCACCAACCAAATGTTCTCCACTATGCTAATCAGACTGTGATCAGAGTTTGATCAGAGTGGGATGTGTTTTACTCAGATGTAGAAAATGTAAAAAAAAAAGTTTCTCCATCTTCTCCATTCAGTTTGTCCATGAAAAACACTCGGACAACATTCGGTCCAAGGAAAAAAATTGAACATTTGCAGTACTTCACTGAATAGCATTGGTCCGAGTGTTTTGATAGATCACATTCACACCGAAACTACGGTCGTCTGCACGAGCTCTTAAAGAGGATCTTATTATATCATTTGCAAAACAGATGAAGAAAGGATAAAACACTTTATTATTGGGTGAGTCAGCAGACCAAATCAGATACCCAGAGACCAAACTATGGCATACATTGTCCCCATTTGCTTATGGACAGTAAGAATCTTCGTTATTAGTCTTAGCTCTGCACTCTCCCCATCATCAAAACGTTATTAAATGGTTTCTGCAGCTTCTCTCTTCTGCTGATTTGGATGTGGACTCTGCTGCACATTATGCGGTTGGCACAGTTATCAAGGCACCCATCCGATACCCAGCAGGCATTGTGCACATTGCCTATACTAATCAGCAGGACACACGCACAATGCCTGTTTTACGTAGTATTGTCTGGTCTGGCACGCACCAGTGTCTCTCCATGCTCAATGTCAGATAAGGCAGAAGGAAGAGCTGCTGCAGAAACCTGATGGTATATGGGAAAGTCCGACCTCCACATTCTATACCTAGGATTCATGCCCTACCAGACTCTCCCCACCCGACCATTAAGCATGCAGTAGGCAACTCCGGTCACCCCACCCCACCCACAACTACAAGTAGAAGATTGTACGGTTGGATCTTTTGGACCTTTTACTATTGTGCTTTTAGAACACAAATTCTGCACTTTTAAAGAAGCGCAATCCTATGAAATTGGAATTTCCCAGATTTTGGCAAAAATGTGATTTAAAGCCAATCAATTCATCGTAAATCGTGAGAACTGTTAAATTTGCAATTACTCTGAAAACACATGTATGATTTGAAGCCTCCTAGGATTGTATTGAACATTTTTCAAGCTCTTTAAACTTAGCCTTAGGGGTACTTCACACTAAGCGAGATCGCTGATGAGTCACCGATTTTGTGACGCAACAGCGATCTCTCCAGCGAAATCGCTGTGTGTGACATGCATCAGCGACCGCCCCGCCCCCCCCCGCCGGGTATCGCTGATTGTGCAGGAATGTCCTGGGCCAATTTTTTATCGTTGGTCTCCCAATGGCCAGCACGCATCGCTGCGTGTGGCAGCGGCAGACCAACGATCAGCAAGGCTCCCAGCACTGTAAGCAGACGCTGGGAGCTGGTATCCAAGGTAAATAGCGGGTAACTAAGCCCGTGTGTCGCTTAGTTACCCGCTGTGTACCTTGGATACCAGCGTGCTCACGCTAGAAGCTGGTATCCAAGGTAAACAGCGGGTTTTTAAGCACCGCGCGCGCTTAGTTGCCCGCTGTTTACCCTGGATACCAGCTCCCAGCACAAGTACGCTGGTATCCAGGGTAAACAGCGGGTAACTAAGCGACGCGCGCGCTTAGTTGCCCACGTCCTCGCTGGTCCTGATCTCTGCTGAGATCTGCCTGTTTGACAGCTCACCAGCGATCAGGTAGCGACGCACCAGCGATCCTGACCAGGTCATATCGTTGTCGGGATCGCTGGTGCATCGCTTAGCGTAACAGGACCAATAGTAGTAGTGTCAAAATATCAACATAATGGCTGTGGGTATATGGATGATAGCTGTTTATCACTGCTGTCCTGTCACTCACTATCTGTAATGTTTATTCAGTGTTTTAAAGTTTCTCTCTTTATTTCTATTGTGAAGCTAATAGCTGTGATGTCCTTTCTTCATGCAGATTGATTAGAAAATAGCTGCTGCATTCCCTGCCTCGGCTTTTATATAGGGTATGATAGTCCCTTCTGATTGGTTCTGCTATGCCATGTGATGCGATAGCTGCAAGGCCATTTGGGGGAACCCACACAAATGCATCTGTAGTCAAGTGAGCCTTCTCTCACTCGTGCAATCTTTTGCTTTGTATAAAATGATGGTGGGCATTTTTGGGAGCAATTCGCATGAATCAAGTCACAAGTTCTTCGAATGTACCCTTTCCAGTGAATTTTCTAAAGTTCTACAAAAATTTACTAATTTATTGTTTATCTATATTCAGTCTTTTCGTAGCTATTTAAGAGTATGATTTTGGTAGAATTCATTGCTTTGACTATGCAATCGTAGTGCCTCGGGCCAGCTTTCCCGCGACTAACCAATAAATGTCATTAAAACCAGAAAACCTTCTTCTACTAAATACATTAAAGACCTTAGTCCTCGCTAATTTTACATGACAGGTTGAAATGTTTATCTTTGCAAATAATTTCACATTTGCCTCCTAAAAAGATTCAGCGTGTAGCTTTCAAGCTTCTGTTCTGTCATGCCAAAAAAAAAAGTCCTTTGACCTTCATAGCTTAGTTGACCTTGGTGAAGATCATTTCTATGTAAATCATGTTCCGACTGATAAGATGATTGGTCCCTAATTTGCTGTTTCTTTTCTCATCTAGGGCAGAGCCTAGGATATGGATTTGTTAATTACATTGATCCAAAGGATGCAGAAAAAGCCATTAACACTTTAAATGGACTCAGACTACAAACCAAAACCATCAAGGTGAGGATATTTTTATGCCAGTTAAAATAGATAAAGGTTTGCCGACAGCTTTGCCGAAATCTTGTTTTACTTGATCCTTTGCCATCAACATAGAGGGTGCAATTACAGCCTCTACACGGACTTCCAAATTGCCATGTTCAGACGTAGCATATTTTTTCTGCTGCAGTTTTTGGGGCGGAAAATCCACTGCGTTTAAGAGTTCAAGCAAAGTGGATATGATTTCATGAAAACTCCTACCTTCTGTTTGTGTTACAATACTGTTGAATTTTGCATTTTATGGTGCATTTTTCCTCCTAAAAGCTTCTATGGAAATCCTTAAAAAAAAAAACATTTTTTAAGTGTAGAGCTCCAGCGCTTCTGCACTAAAAGCACATTGAAAAATGCTGTTTCTAATCTTCACTAAAATGGATAAAAAAGGAGGAAAATGTGTAAAAATCCCATTATAAACACAAGAGCTAGAACAGATTTTTATGATATATTTTGGGGAAAAAACAACGTTTTATGCATGTGGAAATGGTCCACTCGAGGGTTTGTAGAATATTTGCAAACAAGGATTTTCTAGCCATCTGCACTTTGGGAAACATGTCATAGTGAAAAGTTGGTAAAGCTCTTTCCCCAATAAAACCAGTGCTGGACTATATGCTACAGTCGATTTTTTTCTTACAGTTCTTTTTGGACTGACATTCCGAAATAAACAGTTCCGAAATAAACAGTTATAAAAATTGCGCTACTCTGTCAAGAGTTGTTCATACTGAATGTGTCTAAACATGGTCATCCAGTGGTTGTGATGTGGATTGTACCCCGTTGTTGGTTTTGTTACCCCCTAATTATAATGTATTAGATCTATAGCATGAGGAATTGAATTGGAGCCTTAAAAGGGTTGACCGGTTTTGTGGTGAAAGTCTGCAGTCACTCTAAAGACTTATGAATCCTTACAGGGCGCACAGTGCACAATGTCAGGATTTTACGGTGTTGCTGCCGAGACCAAACAGACATGTGATAGCAGCGCGACTTGCATACATGCGGTCACATGCCATCTAGCCATTCTCAAAGCCAAGCACGTCTAGTCAAGATGTAGCCCAAAATATGCAAATCACATACGCGATCACTTGACGGCTCGGTTTTGGCAGTGACATTAGAGAATCCTGAGAGCATGCAGAACTCATAGTCATAGAATCACAGAATCATAGAATCATAGAATCGTAGCGTTGGAAGGGACCTCCTGGGCCATCTGGTCCAACCCCCTGCTCAAAGCAGGATTCGCTAAATCATCCCAGTCAGATGTCTGTCCAGCCTCTGTTTGAAGACTTCAATTAAAGGAGAACTCACCACTTCTTCATTGATCACTCTAACTGTCAAAAAGTTTTTTCTAATATCTAATCTGTGTCTCCTCCCATTCAGTTTCATCCTATTGCTTCTAGTCTTTCCTTGTGCAAATGAGAATAAAGTTGATCCTTCTACAATGTGACAGCCCTTTAGATATTTGTAGACAGCTATTAAGTCTCCTCTCAGTCTTCTCTTTTGCAAACTAAACAATCCCAAATCCTGCAACCTTTCCTCATAAGACAGGGTTTGCAGACCGGTCACCATTCTGGTTGCTCTTTTCTGAACTTGCTCCAGTTTGTTGATGTCTTTTTTAAAATGTGGCGCCCAAAACTGGACACAATATTCTAGATGAGGTCTGACCAAAGAGGAGTAGAGGGCAATAATGACTTCACGTGATCTAGACTGTATGCTTCTGTTAATACATCCTAGAATTGCATTTTCCTTTTTTGCTGCTGCATCACACTGTTGACTCATATTCAGTCTGTGATCTATCAGTATACCCAAATCTTTTGGGTATACTAATAGATCACAGACTGAGTGACTAATACTAATAGATCACAGACTGAGTCACTAGAGTGACTGCAGACTTTCATCACATGATCCCCTTAAGAATTTATGTAATAGGAAGGCTGGACACATTTGTAATACGCTGCTCCCTACTGTAAGAAAAAAAACTATTATTTCTATCAATGTTTTTACCCCTCTCCACTGCCAACCCTTTTTCTAATTTTAAGGTGGGTTAATTAAGTGCAGTGCACAGGTAAACTGCATACGTACCCACTAAAATCCCCCACCTCCCCACCCATTTTCCTATCGGGAGGTGCAACTACTGGAACTCCACTGATTTCTAGAACAATGTGGTTAGGAAAGTGATGTCCCACTTCATCTTTACTTTTTTACAGTATGGAGTTAAGGGAGTCAGCCGCTTTATTATTAATGTATATCAATGGCTTTTATAAAGTTCTTTAATTGCTAAAATTGCAAAGTGTTTGTAAAAAGAAACAACTTTGCAATCCACTTCTTATTAAAAGTCGTCTCCGTTGACAAGAACGGAGGGATTTTTAATTGTATTGTTTACTGATCATTGCGTAGATTAATGGACACTTCTGTTCTCTATCAGCAGTTTCCAGTGTCCTGGACAAGGAGTTCAACACTCTCAAGCTCTTTACTATAGAACTTGTAAGCACTGCTCTGAAGCTTGGCTGATCAATGGATCCGGTCAGCTTCTCTGCACTTGTGGTCCTCCAATGCTGCAGAGGCTAAGGCAATTAGGAGGTGTAGAGTGGTGCATTGCATTGCAAGATGAGAAAACACATTTGATGATGACTATAGGGTACTAATATAGTCATTTTTGCAGTTCTATTTTATATATCTTTGAAGTCATGCTCCCATACTGAGCCGACATTCTGGAGTTTCCATACATGAGATGTCTGCTGATAGAAGGACATGTGATCTGACTTGTCATTTAAGACAATCTATTAGCACGATTTGCATAGAGAAATAGTGGCATTGTGGTGTAGCTGATTGTCCTCCAATAAAAAATTATACCTTTTTTTGTAGAGATCTGATGTGCTAATCATGAGAAATCTAGCATCAAAGTCATATGCAAATCAGGATGGAAGTGCACTGAAGGCGTGGCAGTGCATTTGATTGGCTTGTTCCATTCACTGCGTGCACTTCCTGTCTGATCTGTATATAACTTTGAAAATATATTTTTCAAGACTAGAACATAAGATCTCTACAGAAATAGAACAGGTATAATTTTTTTGGAGGGGGTGCAAAAACCAATACCACTACTTCCATATGTAAAATGTGACCACTTTCCTTTAAGCCTCCCCCATACTAATGCACTGTGCACCTAAACCACAGCACAGTGGTGAAGGATGAAAGACATCTAGTCACATACCACTCTATCAGCAGCCATCTGGGAATGGGAGAAAGGTCCAAATGGGCCAAAATCATCATTAATCATCATTAATAATTAGCAATAAAGTGGCTGACGCCTTTAAAGGGTAAAAATCGGACTGCCTGACACCATCCCTGAGGCCGTTGTATAACAGTATGCAGTGAGCTCCTAGTGGTGGCTACAGGCAGTCCTAAATTTTAGAATTTCAAACTATCTGTTATGATAATGTGGCAATTCAATCGGTAAAATAAGTAACACAACAAAAACTGGTAATGACCCTGCCAGTTCCTGTACAGACTAGAGATCCTGACCCCGCAGTCCCTACTGGATCCTGCATGAGTTGAGATAGCAATAAGCACAGACTAGATGATGGCAACTCAGACCTACGCTGCCTGAAAGGCCGTCGAGTGCTTCACGTTCCTCCTAAAGAACAGGAGGGCAGAGCAAAGTGCAAATTACTTACAGAAGAGAAAGTGTGCTGAAATAAAAGCATCCCAGAGTGAGTGAAACACCACAAAATACAAAATAAAGGATATGTACTGTTAGAGTTGCCTACTTCCGATAAAGAAACAGAAGATAGGTGCAGGGTAAAGAATATGAACAGCAGAGAGACAAACCCTAGCAGGTCTTTCAATGACTGGCTTAAACTAGATCAGTATGGCTGGACATCCAAATGACTCTATAACCAGCAGGAAATATCAGCAGGGGAAAGTATATAGAGCCGTACCTGAAAGGTGATAAAGGCAGACAAATGAGTAAATGAAAACACCTGTTAACCTTAAAAAGACTGAAGCAAGGATAACAGAAACGAAATACCTAGAGAAAAGGTTTATCTTCTGTGGCTCAGCAGACAGAGAAGACGACCACAAAGCACAGGCTCAAGGGTTTGAACCCAGACGCATGACACTATCTTCATGCAGAGGGTTTTGCTTTTTATTAGAAAAATTGAGCTAGGAAATGAATGTTGACAAAGTCATTGATGTTGAAGATTGGACTTTCGCTTTAACCCTTAAATGCAGAACATCAGGGGCCTGTGGTCATTAATACCACACATAACGTGTCTACCTTACATGTCTTATGGAGAATACATAAAAACGATCTACTGATCTGTGGGACAAAAACAGAAATATGATTTATTTATTTTTTATAATTTAACCTCTTTCTTGTTCGCTGGCTTTCTTGCTCTCCAGTATTTCTGCAATTCCTGCAGACTGGAAGCTGAAATTACAGAGCAATGTTTGACCTACAAATGACATTTGAGATACATGTTTCCAATGTTACAAGCGGTATTTACAGTTACTATGAGCGCTGAACTAGAAAACCCACATTCAGCCAATCATACAAAACTGCAAGTTTGTCTTTCTCGCTCTGTTCTGCTGAATGTAACATTAGTCACATTCTCTGTGTTGAGTCAACAGCTATTTTTATACCACGGAGCAGATAAAGACTGAATCTGATCATTTGTGTTTTGGGGGATGGTTGGTCTTGATGGGTCTTAAGGGGGATCTCTTGGATATCAAGACTAATGGAAAGAAGTTTATATCGCTTGTTGTTTTATTTTTTTTTCTCTGCGTCAATACTTTTGTGAATTTCCCATGGCTGTTGCTTGGAGCTACTTTATTTACAGTGGGGAAAAAAAGTATTTAGTCAGTCAGCAATAGTGCAAGTTCCACCACTTAAAAAGATGAGAGGCGTCTGTAATTTACATCATAGGTAGACCTCAACTATGGGAGACAAACTGAGAAAAAAAATCCAGAAAATCACATTGTCTGTTTTTTTTTCATTTTATTTGCATATTATGGTGGAAAATAAGTATTTGGTCAGAAACAAAATTTCATCTCAATACTTTGTGATTTATCCTTTGTTGGCAATGACAGAGGTCAAACGTTTTCTGTAAGTCTTCACAAGGTTGCCACACACTGTTGTTGGTATGTTGGCCCATTCCTCCATGCAGATCTCCTCTAGAGCAGTGATGTTTTTGGCTTTTCGCTTGGCAACACGGACTTTCAACTCCCTCCAAAGGTTTTCTATAGGGTTGAGATCTGGAGACTGGCTAGGCCACTCCAGGACCTTGAAATGCTTCTTACGAAGCCACTCCTTTGTTGCCCTGGCGGTGTGCTTTGGATCATTGTCATGTTGAAAGACCCAGCCACGTTTCATCTTCAATGCCCTTGCTGATGGAAGGAGGTTTTCACTCAAAATCTCACGATACATGGCCCCATTCATTCTTTCATGTTCCCGGATCAGTCGTCCTGGCCCCTTTGCAGAGAAACAGCCCCAAAGCATGATGTTTCCACCACCATGCTTTACAGTAGGTATGGTGTTTGATGGATGCAACTCAGTATTCTTTTTCCTCCAAACACGACAAGTTGTGTTTCTACCAAACAGTTCCAGTTTGGTTTCATCAGACCATAGGACATTCTCCCAAAACTCCTCTGGATCATCCAAATGCTCTCTAGCAAACTTCAGACGGGCCCGGACATGTACAGGCTTAAGCAGTGGGACACATCTGGCACTGCAGGATCTGAGTCCATGGTGGCGTAGTGTGTTACTTATGGTAGGCCTTGTTACATTGGTCCCAGCTCTCTGCAGTTCATTCACTAGGTCCCCCCGCGTGGTTCTGGGATTTTTGCTCACCGTTCTTGTGATCATTCTGACCCCACGGGGTGGGATTTTGCGTGGAGCACCAGATCGAGGGAGATTATCAGTGGTCTTGTATGTCTTCCATTTTCTAATTATTGCTCCCACAGTTGATTTCTTCACTCCAAGCTGGTTGGCTATTGCAGATTCAGTCTTCCCAGCCTGGTGCAGGGCTACAATTTTGTTTCTGGTGTCCTTTGACAGCTCTTTGGTCTTCACCATAGTGGAGTTTGGAGTCAGACTGTTTGAGGGTGTGCACAGGTGTCTTTTTATACTGATAACAAGTTTAAACAGGTGCCATTACTACAGGTAATGAGTGGAGGAAAGAGGAGACTCTTAAAGAAGAAGTTACAGGTCTGTGAGAGCCAGAAATCTTGATTGTTTGTTTCTGACCAAATACTTATTTTCCACCATAATATGCAAATAAAATGAAAACAAAACAGACAATGTGATTTTCTGGATTTTTTTTTTCTCAGTTTGTCTCCCATAGTTGAGGTCTACCTATGATGTAAATTACAGACGCCTCTCATCTTTTTAAGTAGTGGAACTTGCATTATTGCTGACTGACTAAATACTTTTTTTCCCCACTGTATAATTAATTATCCATACAGATATAGTTTCTGTGGAGGTGCACAAATTACAATTCTTTAATTAAACTATGATCATTAGTTCTAATTTAAAGGGGCTTTTTCCAGAAGACAACCACTGTCAATATTCTCTTTTAAGGCATATGGAAATCATACAGAGGGGAAACCCTTGCTATCCTCAATGTATGAGACAGAATAGAGAGCCGCTCAATACAATGTCTCCCAAGCCAACCTTGTATTAGAATCCCGTCACACTAAATGACGTACCAGCGATCCCGACAACGATACGACCTGGTAAGGATTGCTGGTGCGTCGCTACATGATCGCTGATGAGCTGTCAAACAGGCAGACTCGCCAGCGATCAGGACCAGCGAGGACGCTGGTATCCAAGGTAAATATCGGGTAACTAGGCCAGCGGGAGACCAACGATCAAAAAATGGCCCAGGACATTGCTGTACGATCAGCGATACCCTGTGGGGGGCTGGTTGCTGATGCGTGTCACATGTAGCGAGATCGCTGGCGCGTCACAAAATCGGTGACTCATCAGCAATCTCACTAGCGATCTCGCTATGTGTGATGGTGCCTTTACAAGAACGATCATTCATCTGAGTGCTCACCATGTAATTTTGGAAAAAAAATGCCTGGATGGCCAGAGCTGCCTCTTCCAAAGTCAAATGTTTGCTAGGGATCGAGGTCAGATATACCATATGTGCAATATATGCAATTAAATAAGGACCCAGAAGGTAAGAACGGCCACTGTTCACTTAAACGCAGAGTGCTACAGCTGTGAAATCTGCTGATCGCCTCAAGAACTGCATTATGAAAGGGATTATCACTGGTAAGACAACCCCTTTAATTTTGCTGGGCTGTTTTACATTGCCTGTGGTTGCCTTTTTTGTGCATCCCTTTAACAGAGAGGATCGAATCCCCGAGGCTGATTGGTATCGCTAGTACATATTGCTCTGTTGTATATCTGGCTTTTCGAAACTCTGTTGACCGGAAATTATGGGCACCTTTTTATAGTATTTTGCTTAATTATGCAAAGTACTCAGCTACCAATAGCATCGTCGTAATACATTCACTTTATAAGCCAATAGTATTGCAAGAAAATCGGAATATGTCCCTAGCTGCGTGACCTACAAAATAGAACAATAGCACATTCTTTTAGGGTCTCATATCTCATATCTTGTACAAGCTAGAGCAGTCTAGTTTCATAACAGCTGCGAACTTTCACCTAATTACAAAATTTATCTTGTAAACAACAAAATGGCATCGCAAGCACAAAAATAGATCCTGGAGAGCAAGATGTCCCGTACATCTGAATACTGTATTTCACAATCCCCCCTAGATAAATTTTGTTAACACATATGCAGCATCAGAGGTGCTATCCCAAGCCATAAGCTCAAGGGGTACTGGTCTTCACGTGACTGATGCCGTGTTACCAGTCACGGCTGTTGCGGCGCACCTGTCCCCCCTGTATACTGCAATTCACGAATAACAACTTTTGATAATGGTGGTGGAGATCTTTTGTAGGTAGCCATGTGCTTGGCTTCAACATCTTCATCAAGTAGCCTTTTAAGATCGGTGCAGAGAAGAGCAGGGGCAATGACACCTTTGGTATCATCATTAGCTGTCTTAGTGCAGAATTTCCTAATACATACAGAAATACACCAAAGAACAAGTTTTAGTATTACATATGCAACAAGGATACAGGCAGCAATGTGTAACAAGCTTTGCAAGATCCCAGCTATCCAACCCCCAATTCCCTTAAATCAATTCGCTGGATTGAGAAAGGAGAAGGTGTCTGACCACCAACTGTCCTTATTATAATCATTATCTTTATCGTATTAATCTGAGTCATTGAATGTCTTCTAACTTTTAACTTCTACCAATAATATGGAAAATGCAAAAAAACAAAACATTATGTCCCCTTTATTTGCTATTGGCTTGTTGGGTGATGAGGAGGACTTGATAGGGACCGTCATACAAGGGTTCTAGTCCGTGATTCCTGACATGCCTCTTCACGACTACCAAATCACCAAGCTTCAGGTTATAACAGGTGTCGGTTTCTGCTGAATCTGGAAAAGAAGAAACTAGAATATGGGTGTTAGCAAGATTTTACTAAGCTGAATTACACATTGAACAGCACGGTCAGTTTCTTCTGATAACTGCTGAGGCTGTAAATTTGCAACTAGGGGCCTAGCACCAAACAATATCTCATATGGGGACAAATCATATTTTGTAATAGGGGTAGTATGAATGTGGTATAGTACAATGGGTAGGAGCTCTGGCCATGGAGCCGCAGTCTCCTGCAACATTTTGGTCAATTGTTCCCTCAGTGTGCCGTTCAGCCTCTCAACTTTTCCACTGGATTGTGGGTGGTACGGAGTATAGAGGGCTACAGTGGATCCAAGCATTGTCAGAACTTCTTGGTACACATGAGAAGAAAAGGCCGGACCTTGATCTTTTTCAACAACTTCTGGAACCCCATATCTGCATATAACTTCATCACCAGTTTCTTCGCTGTGGTCTTTGCAGTCATGTTGGTAACAGGGAATGCTTCCGGCCAACTAGAGAACCGGGGCCCAGTAGAATTTTTTCACCAGTGCGAGGGCCTGATTTTTTCCTCGATGTGTAGGTCCATGTGGCAATAGCAGGGTACATCCGCTTAGGGAGACACACGAGTTGGTCCTTTTTCCAGAGACCATTATCCATACGTGCCCCATCAGTCTTCCATTGCTTCACCTCTTCCTTTGGAGACATTCTCTGCATCGTCATTAAGCGGTCTTGCGGGGTCCGATAGAAAACTTCAGTCTGTTGTAGATCATCAGGTTCTTGTAGGGTCAGTGCTTCTTGTAACTGTTTACGCTGAGAGCGTGTGGTTACCATAGTTGGTATGGTTGGTTCAACGGGTAAAAGAGTGGCGGCTTTTGCTTGCATATCCGCAAATGTGTTGCCAACAGTCTATGGACTGGTCCTAGGACCGTGCGCCTTAACTTTCATAATAGCCACCTGAATAGGTAATTTGATCGAGTCCATGAGGGTTTTAACAGCTTCAGCATTTTTCACTGGGGTTCCAGCAGTAGTAATAAACCCTCGATTGGCCCATAAAGCCCCAAAATCGTGAGCAATACCAAATGCATACCGTGAGTCCATGTATATATTAGCCCATCTGTTCTTGGCCAAAGTACATGCAGTAGACAGAGCCTGGAGTTCTGCTTCTTGTGCTGACTGTGAGGGCGGGAGCGCAGCTGCGTGCACTACAGTGTCCTCTGTGGTAACAGCATATCCCGTGAGGAGTCTACCAAACTCGTCAGCATATCTTGAACCATCCGTGTATAACACCAGATCGGGATTTGGAAGTGGATTCTCACTGACATTTGGTGGAGTAGCTGTTTCTTCTATCAGAAGTTGGGAACAATCATATTGGAGGTAATCCTCATCACTGTCATCTTTCCTTATAGTTCATTATGCCGTCTTTCAAGGCGTTGTAAAGGGATTTCATTATGCGGGATGCATCCGGTATCCACTGACAACAATAAGTGCATAGTCCAAGAAAACAATGGAGTTCAGTTTCATCTTTTGGGAAAGGAAGGGAGCTGACAGCTATTTTTCTTTCTTCTGCGAGGTGTCTGGCACCCTGAAGGAGACAGTGACCCAAGAATATCACTTGACCAAGGCAGAACTGAAGTCTCGAGGCCGAAACCCGACAGTTCAGTGCTGCCAGATACTTGAGAAAACTAACAGTGGCAGCAATGGCAAAAGACACCTGCTCATATTTTTTTTTTTTTTGCAAACTGGTTGGGACTGTTTTGGGCCCCTTGTGGCATCTGTGGGAAAGGCATGAAAAATACAGATTTCCTCCCTGTCTTCATCTACATAGGGATTATATAACGTAAGAACCATCTGACCATCATCTTGGAATTGTATTCCAGAGCGGAACTGTGATAATAAATCTGCCCCCTAGTAAATTTACAGGACATATGGGAGAGATTACGAACTGGGTAGTAACCTCGGGGAAGGGTCCCACAGGGATCGGTTTTGTAAGAGTATGTTAATTGGGTCTACCATCTACTCCGATTAAAACAGCGGGAGTATGACAATCTCTCTGAAAGTGTCCGAGTCGGGCACAGCGCCAGAATTGCTGACGAGAATTAGCAGAGAGGGGCTGGGGTTTGCTATGTGTGAACGAGCTGCAGTGGGGGCGATGTGGGAGGGGGAGCTGGGATTGGAGGGAGAACTGGAGCAGCTGCTAGCTTGCTTTTTTTTTCTTTCCCTGCTGATACAGAGCTGGTTTAAGTCTTCTGAAAACTTTTTTTTTCTGGATCTGGAAAGGGGAGGATACTCATAACCACTAGCAATATTAGGCATAGCGGGGACTGTGGCTGGCGGCGGATATTTCCTGGGGAGGGACCTTATCATCTAGCAGGGAGACCTCTTTCAAATTATTACTTTTAACTATTTGTCTGCCTGACACATTAGTATCAAACTTAGTTCCTTCTTAATCAATCACTTTCTTGAACCACAAAACATCCAGTCCCTGTCATAATAGACAATTTTTCTTCTTCAACATAGCAGTAACAGAAACAATCAGCATTCACTTCCTCTGTTCTTCCTAACACCTTCGTCACACAATTAATGTGCAAAGCCACAAAATTCTTCTTTTCCTTCCACGGATTCTCTCATTTAGAGCTAAATATCCTTACTTCAGTTGTGCACAATACTGGAGCGGCCGTCTCAGTTTGTTCCACCGGGTCAACTTCCTCTGGGAAGCCCAAAATTCGCGGTACTCAGTGAAAGGAGGAGGGCATCTCAGACTATCCCTCCGGACACCTCTGGTTATATATATATATCTATATATACCTGAGTTACGTATCCTACCCAGTCTTCAATCACTTCACCACGCCCAATCTAACAATGATAAAGACTTCAGGATATTTTGACTATAAAGAGAGCCACAATCACTGGTTAATCCGAGGTGTCCGTCCCTTATGAGGTATGGTTCGAGCACTGGGCCCCCAACGGGACTGCACCTCTATATGATTCCACCCATGAATCACCCCACCACGGGGACAAACCTCAGATCCTCTTTGTAGCAACAAGCACAGGAAAACCACACCAACAGTCAGTCTGAACAGTATAACTGCCAACTTACCATGGTTGTTGTGAGGGATGATCAGTCCCAATTTTCCAGCACCTGTGTCCACTCAGAGGGTCATTTGTCTTGTTGTTCTCCGGGGGAAGAGGCGTCCCTGTTTGGGGGCCCCCATTGGGCGCCAAGCTGTTGAGGGAGGGCTAAATTAACCCTTCACGGTTGATCCAGTGATTTCCAAATTAATTTACAGGGCGTCGCTAGCAACTGGGAATGACCACACGGAGACGGGGGTCTCTGTACGGGAGGATCCAGGCAGATCACTAACCCCCTTTATTATGTCACCTTTTTATAGTATTTTGCTTAATTATGCAAAGTACTCAGCTACCAATAGCATCGTTGTAATACATTCACTTTATAAGCCAATAGTATTGCAAGAAAATCGGACTATGTCCCTAGCTGCGTGACGTAGAAAATAGAACAATAGCACATTCTTTTAGGGTCTCATATCTCATATCTTGTACAAGCTAGAACAGTCTAGTTTCATAACAGCTGTGAACTTTCACCTAATTACAAAATTTATCTTGTAAACAACAAAATGGCGTCGCAAGCACAAAAATGGATCCTGGAGAACAAGATGTCCCATACATCTGAATACTGTACTTCACAGAAACATAGCCTTTTAGGGTAAATGGAATACGGGTAATCCTACCTGACAAACAGGGGAGGGTCCCAATCAGAGGACCACTGCTATATAACTATTAGGGCACTTTCACACATAGAAAAATTTCAGCAGATTTCCAGATGAAATTTTAATAAATCTCATTCACTTTATGTGAAAAATATCCATAATGTAAATTCACCAGAGCTACAACATGTCACTTTATTCTGAGAATTAGTGTTGAGCGAACGTGCTCGAATAAGTCGTCATATGAGCATGCTCGGGCGCAACAGGCGCAGGCGCAACACATGCAGGGATTTCCTGTTTGTTTGGCAATCCCTGCACATGTTGTGGGTGTCGAACAGACGCGAGACATGCAGCCGCGGAGACTCGAACATATTATTCAAGCACACCGAAGACACTCTATTGGCACTCAAGCATGCTCAGATAACACCTTATCCGATCACGTTCTCTCAATACTACTGGGAATGTTAGTAAATATTTCACCCTTTGCTTTATTGCATCATTTTCACACTCATATCCATATTTCTGTGGTGGAAGTGCCCCTTGGAAACATGCTCTTAGCCATGAAAACCAACATATCATCAATGAACTGCAAATCCATACTGATTTGGAAACTTAAGCTCAAAGACACCCAAATACATTAACCCCTTCCTGCCATCCGACGTACTATCCCGTCCACGGTACCCGGGCCCGTATGACCGGGGACGGGATAGTACGTCGGCGCGATCAGCGGCGCCCACGTGGTGAGCGCCGCTGATCGCGGCCGGGTGTCAGCTGATTATCACAGCTGACACCCGGCACTATGTGTCAGGGGCGGTCACGGACCGCCCCCGACACGTTAACCCCTTGCACACCGCGATCAAACATGATCGCGGTGTACCGGGAGTTAAAGGGAAGCATCGGCAGGGAGGGGGCTCCCTCCGTGCTTCCCTGAGCCCCCCACGGCAGCGCAATGTGCAGCGCTGCTGCGGGGGGCTCCTATCCTCCAGGCCCCCGAATCCAAGATGGCGACGGGGGCCTTCGGGGACCTGAGGAAGCTGGCTTCCTCAGTGCCTGCAAAGCGCAGGCAAGAGGAAGTCTGCTTCAATGCCTGTGACAGATTGCTGATCTGTCACAGTGATCTGTGATGTGACAGATCAGCGATCTGTCACAGGACAGTGATGTCCCACCTGGGACTATGTAATAAAGTAAAAAAAAAATTTAAAAAAATGTTCAAATAAATTTAAAAAAATCGCCAAATAAATTAGTAAAAAAAAAAAAAATATTCCCCAATAAATTCATTTTTTGAAAATAATAAAAAAAACAAACAATAAAAGTACACATATTAGGTATCGCCGCGTCCGTAATGACCCGCCCTATACAACTGTCCCATTAGTTAACCCTTTTAGCGAACCCCTTAAAAAATAAAAATAAAAAACGAAGCAAAAAATAATGATTTATTATCATACCGCCAAACAAAAAGTGTAATAACGCGCAATCAAAAAGACGCATATAAATATCCATGGTACCGCTGAAAACATCATCT
Source organism: Dendrobates tinctorius (assembly GCF_039654945.1). Lineage (NCBI taxonomy): Eukaryota > Metazoa > Chordata > Amphibia > Anura > Dendrobatidae > Dendrobates > Dendrobates tinctorius. The sequence goes on along the minus strand of NW_027361729.1, from coordinate 530,287 downwards.
TGTCCCGCAAAAAACGAGCCACCACACAGCATCATCAGCGAAAAAATAAAAAAGTTATAGCTCACAGAATAAAGCGATGCAAAAATAATTATTTTTTATATAAAATAGTTTTCATTGCATAAAACCGACAAAAACATAAAAAAAGACCTAAATGAGGTATCGCTGTAACCATACTGACCCGAAGAATAAAACTGCTTTATCAATTTTACCGCACGCGGAACGGTGAAAACGCACCCCCCCAGAAGAAATTCATGAAACGCTGGTTTTTGTTCATTCTGCGTCCCAAAAATAGGAATAAAAAGCGATCAAAAAATGTCACGTGCCCGAAAATGGTACCAATAAAAAAGTCAACTCGTCCCGCAAAAAATAAGACCTCACATGACTCGGTGGGTCAAAATACGGAAAAATTATAGCTCTCAAAATGTGGTGATGCAAAAACTATTTTACAATAAAAAGCGTCTTTTAGCGTGTGACAGCTGCCAAAAATAAAAACCGCCATAAATAGTAAATCAAACCCCCCATTATCACCCCCTTAGTTAGGGAAAAATAATAAAACTAAAAAAAAAGTATTTATCTCCATTTTCCCGTTAGGGTAAGGCTGTCTGCACACGCTGCGGATTAGGTGCGGATTCATCCGCGCGGATTTTGTAAAATCCGCAGGTGAAACCGCAGGTCAAAAGACCTGCGGTTTTAACATAGTAACATAGTAATTAAGGTTGAAGGGAGACTTTAAGTCCATCTAGTTCAACCCATATCCTATCCTAACTTGCCCTAACATGTTGATCCAGAGGAAGGCAAAAAAAACCCATGTGGCAACAGTAAGCTTCACATTGGGGAAAAAAATTCCTTCCCGACTCCACATACGGCAATCAGACTAGCTCCCTGGATCAACGCAATATTAAGGAGACTAGTGTATATACCCTGTAATATTATACTTTTCAAGAAAGGCATCCAGTCCCTTTTTAAATTTTAGTAGTGAATCACTCATTACAACATCATATGGCAGAGAGTTCCATAGTCTCACTGCTCTTACAGTAAAGAATCCGCGTCTGTGAGTATGCTTAAACCTTCTTTCCTCCAGACGTAGAGGATGCCCCCTTGTCCCCGTCACAGGTCTAAGAGTAAAAAGATCATTAGAAAGGTCTTTGTATTGTCCCCACATATATTTATACATTGTAATAAGATCACCCCTAAGCCTTCGATTCTCCAAACTAAATAACCCCAAGTGTAATAACCTGTCTTGGTATTGCAGACCCCCTAGTTCCCTAATAACCTTGGTCGCTCTTCTCTGCACCCGCTCCAGTTCAGCTATGTCTTTCTTATACACCGGAGACCAGAACTGTACACAGTATTCTAAGTGTGGTCGCACTAGTGACTTATATAGAGGTAAAATTATGTTCTCCTCATGAGCATCTATGCCTCTTTTAATGCATCCCATTATTTTATTTGCCTTTGCAGCAGCTGCTTGACTCTGGCCACTAAATGTGAGTTTGTCGTCCACCCATACACCCAGGTCTTTTTCAGTGACTGTTTTGCCCAGTGTTTTACAATTAAGCACATAATTATACAACTTGTTCGTTCTACCCAAGTGCATGACCTTACATTTATCCCCATTAAAGCTCATTTGCCATTTATCAGCCCAAGCTTCTAGTTTACATAAATCCTCCTGTAATATAAAATTGTCCTCCTCTGTATTAATTACCCTGCAGAGTTTAGTGTCATCTGCAAATATTGAAATTCTACTCTCTATGCCCCCTACAAGGTCATTAATAAATATGTTAAAAAGAAGCGGGCCCAAAACTGACCCCTGTGATACCCCACTGCTAACCGTGACCCAGTCCGAGTGTGCTCCATTAATAACCACCCTTTGTTTCCTATCCCTGAGCCAGCTCTTAACCCACCTACACATATTTTCCCCTATCCCCATTGTTCTCATTTTATGTATCAACCTTTTGTGTGGCACCGTATCAAAAGCTTTTGAAAAGTCCATGTACACCACGTCCACTGCATTCCCTTGGTCCAGTCCGGAACTTACCTCTTCATAAAAGCTTATCAGATTAGTCTGACAGGAACGGTCTCTTGTAAACCCATGTTGATATTGGGTCATAAGGTTATTCTTCTCCAGATACTCCAGTATAGTATCTCTTAGAAAACCCTCCAGGATTTTACCCACAGTTGAGGTTAAACTTACAGGCCTATAATTTCCAAGTTCAGTTTTTGTCCCCTTTTTGAATATTGGCACCACATTTGCTATACGCCAGTCCTGTGGTACAGACCCTGTTATTATGGAATCTTTAAAGATTAAAAATAGTGGTCTATCAATGACTGTGCTTAATTCCTGCAGTACTCGGGGGTGTATCCCATCCGGGCCCGGGGATTTGTCAATTTTAGTGATTTGTAGACGCCGCCGTACTTCCTGCTGGGTTAAGCAGGTGACATTTAATGGAGAATTTTTATCCCTGATCATGTTATCCATCATGGGATTTTCTTGTGTAAATACTGTTGAAAAAAAGTCATTTAGCATATTGGCTTTTTCCTCATCCTCATCCACCATTTCACCCAGACTATTTTTAAGGGGACCAACACTATCATTTTTTAGCTTCTTACTATTTATGTAGTTAAAGAATATTTTGGGATTATTTTTACTTTCTCTGGCAATGAGTCTCTCTGTCTCAATCTTTGCTGTCTTGATTTGCTTTTTACAGAATTTATTTAATCTTCTGTATTTATTTAATGCCTCATCACTACCTACTTGCTTTAATTCTCTAAATGCTTTATTTTTATCTCTTATTGCGCCCCTTACAGCTCTATTTAGCCATAGTGGTTTCCTCCTATTTCTCGCATGTTTATTCCCATACGGTATATATTGTGCACAGATCCTATTCAGGATGCTAATAAACGTCTCCCATTTTCTTTGTGTATTTTTATGTCTCAGGATATCGTCCCAGTTAATTGCACCAAGATCATCTCTCATCCGTTGGAAATTTGCCTTCCTGAAGTTTAGTGTCCTTGTAACCCCTCTACTACACATCTTATTAAAGGATACATGAAAACTTATTAATTTGTGATCACTATTACCCAAGTGACCCCCAACCCTTACATTTGATATGCGGTCTGGCCTGTTGGATAATATTAGGTCTAGCAGTGCCCCCCCTCTTGTTGGGTCCTGAACCAGTTGTGAAAGGTAATTGTCTCTCATAGTAGTCAAAAACCTATTACCTTTGCTGGAACTGCAGGTTTCAGTTCCCCAATGTATTTCAGGGTAGTTGAAGTCCCCCATAATAATGACTTCTCCTTGAGTCGCTGCTTCATCTATTTGCTTTATGAGGATATTCTCTGTAGCTTCCATTATTTTTGGAGATTTATAACAAACCCCTATCAGTAATTTATTATTTTTCCCCCCTCCCCTTATCTCTACCCACAGGGACTCTACATTTTCATTAGATTCATATATATTATCACGAAGGATGGGTTTTAAGGATGATTTTACATATAAACACACGCCTCCCCCTCGCTTATTTGTACGGTCATTTCTGAACAGACTATAGCCCTGTAAATTAACCGCCCAGTCATGGCTCTCATCCAGCCATGTCTCAGATATCCCCACCATGTCATAATTATGCTCCAACAACATTAACTCCAATTCCTCCATTTTGTTGGCGAGATTTCTGGCATTAGTATACATGCACTTTATGTATCTCTCTGTACCTCTATTCTTTCTTAAATTATTAACTGTTCTAACCCCACCCCCCATGCCACCCCCACCCCCAATGTCATTATTTGTGCCCAGGTCTCTATCTGCACTGTCTTCCCCTCCTATAAAAGGAATACCCTCCCCCCCGTCCCTAGTTTAAACACTCCTCCAACCTTCTAGCCATTTTCTCCCCCAGCACAGCTGCACCCTCCCCATTGAGGTGCAGCCCGTCCCTAGCGTAGAACCTGTAGCCAACTGAGAAGTCGGCCCAGTTCTGCAGGAACCCAAACCCCTCCTTCCTACACCAATTCCTGAGCCACTTATTAACCTCCCTAATCTCCCGTTGCCTCTCTGGCGTGGCACGTGGTACAGGAAGTATTTCCGAAAATACCACCTTGGAGGTCCTTGCTTTAAGCTTACAGCCTAATTCCCTGAAATCATCTTTAAGGACCTTCCACCTACCTCTGACTTTGTCATTTGTGCCAATGTGCACCATGACCGCTGGATCCTCACCAGCCCCTCCCAGTAATCTGTCAACCCGATCAGCGATGTGTCGGACTCGAGCGCCAGGTAGGCAGCACACCGTTCGACGATCCCTGTCTTTGTGACAGATTGCCCTATCTGTTCCCCTAATAATTGAGTCTCCCACTACCAGAACCTGTCTGGCCTGCCCTGCTCTCCTATTTCCCCCCTTACTGGAGAAGACACTCCTCCGGCTTTCAGAGGACATGCCTTGCTGCAGCAGTGCTACTCCTGCACTAACACTCCCCTCATCTGCCAACTTTGCAAACTTATTGGGGTGTGCCAGATCAGGACTAGCCTCCCTGGTGCTCTTCCCTCTACCCCGCCTTCTGTCACCCAGCTAGCTGCTTCATTGTCCTGCAGCTCCAACCTAGCATCCCCCCCCCTCATCTATCCCATTGAGCGTCTGCTCAGTGAGCAGAAGACTCCTTTCCATATTGTCTATGGATCTCAGTGTTGCCAGCTGCACATTTAGATCCAGTATCTGGGCTTCCAAATGCACAACGTGCTCACATCTTGCACAGCAGTATGCACCCTCGACCGGCTGTTCAAGGATTTCATACATGCGGCAAGACGTGCACTGGATGGCATTGGCAATAGTGGAGCACATCCTAATGGAGATTGCACCAGACAATAAGATAAGCAAAAATAAAAAAAAAATAAAAAAAAGTATTACTATAACAGCAATTCAGTAAGACCTCCCTTGGAAACTCCCTGAATCTAAAGTCACTGAATTTCAAGTCACACACTTACCACAGTTCGCACTTACGCTCAGGTCACACTCAGCTCGTTCACACTCGCTCAGGAAGAAGAATTAAAAGAGTTTTTTTTGTTTTGTTTTTTTCCCCCTTTCACCAGCACACCACCTTGCTGCTCAATGCACTTCCAAAAAAACAGATTACCTGCAGATTGCTCTGCGGTTTTGTCCTGCGGTTTTTCATCTCCTCAATAGAGGAGATGGCAAACCGCAGGAGAATCCGCAGAAAGAATTGACATGTCAATTCTTTCTGCGGATTGAAAACCGCAGATAATCCGCGCGGAAAATTCCGCACCGTCTGCACTGCGGTTTTTGATTCCCATAGGGGATCATGGTACTGGGGTCCGCAGCAGCCAAAACCGCTGCGGAACCGCAGCAAAATCCGCAGCGTGTGCACACAGCCTTAGGGTTAGGGCTAGGGTTAGGGCTAGGGTTAGGGCTAGGGTTAGGGTTAGGGTTAGGGCTAGGGTTAGGGCTAGGGTTAGGGCTAGGGTTAGGGCTAGGGCTAGGGTTAGGGCTCAGATTAGGGTTAGGGGTGTGTTGGGGTTAGGATTGGAGTTATAATTGGGGGTTTCCACTGTTTGGGCACATCAGGAGCTCTCCAAATGCAACATGGCGTCTGATCTCAATTCCAGCCAATTCTGAGTTGAAAAAGTCAAATGGTGCTCCTTCCCTTCCAAGCTCTGCCATGCGCCCAAACAGTGTTTTACCCCCACATGTAGGGTATCAGCCTACTCAGGACAAATTGCAAAACAATTTTTGGGGTCCAATTTCTCCTGTTACCCTTAGGAAAATAAAAAATTGGAGGCAAAAATATCATTTTTGTGGAAAAAAATGATTTTTTTATTTTCACGTCCGAGTGTTATAAACTTCTGTGAAGCACTTGGGGGTTCAAAGTGCTCACCACACATCTAGATAAGTTCCGTGGGGGGTCTAGTGTCCAAAATGGGGTCACTTGTGGGGAGTTTCAATAGTTTAGGTACATCAGGGGCTCTCCAAACGCACATGACACCCGCAGACCATTCCATCAAAGTCTGCATTCCAAAACGTCACTGCTTCCCTTCCGAGCCCCGACGTGTGTCCATACAGTAGTTTTCTCCCACATATGGGGTGTCAGCGTACTCAGGCCAAATTGGACAACAACTTTTGGGGTCCAATTTCTCCTGTTACCCTTGGGAAAATCAAAAAATTGGGGACTAATTGATCATGTTTCTGGAAAAAATACGATTTTTTTATTTTCATGCCCTGGCATTATAAACTTCTGTGAAGCCCTTGGGGGTTCAAAGTGCTCACCTCACATCTAGATAAGTTCCTTAGTGGGTCTAGTTTTCAAAATGGGGTCATTTGTGGGGGGTTTCCACTGTTTAGGTACATTAGGGGCTCTCCAAAGGCAACATGACACCCGCAGACCATTCCATCAAAGTCTGCATACCAAAACGTCACTACTTCCCTTCCGAGCCCCGACGTGTGCCCATACAGTAGTTTTCACCCACATATGGGGTATCAGCATACTCAGGACAAATTGGACAACAACTTTTGGGGTCCAATTTCTCCTGGTACCCTTGGGAAAATAAAAAAATGGTGACTAAAAGATCATGTTTGTGGAAAAAATATGAATTATTTATTTTCACGCCCGGGCATTATAAACTTCTGTGAAGCACTGGGGGGGTCAAAGTGCTCACCACACATCTAGATAAGTTCCTTAGGGGCTCTAGTTTCCAAAATGGTGTCATTTGTGGGGGGTTTCCACTGTTTTGGTACATCAGGAGTTTTCCAAACGCGACATGGTGTCCGATCTCAATTCCAGCCAAAAACGTCAAATGGCGCTGCTTCCTTTTCGAGCTCTGCCATGCGCCCAAATAGTGGTTTACCCCCACATGTGGGGTATCAGCGTACTCAGAACAAATTGCACAATAACTTTTATGGTCCTGTTACCCTTGGAAAAATAAGAATTGAGGGTGAAAAGATCATTTTTGTGGAAAAAATATGATTTTTTAATTGTATGGCTTTATGTTATAAACTTCTGTGAAGCCCATGGGGGTTCAAAGTTCTCACCACACATCTAGATAAGTTCCTTAGGGGGTCTAGTTTCCAAAATGGTGTCATTTGTGGGGGATTTCCACTGTTTTGGTACATCAGGGGTTTTCCAAACGCGACATGGTGTCCGATCTCAATTCCAGCCAAAAACGTCAAATGGCGCTGCTTCCCTTCCGAGCTCTGCCATGCGCCCAAATAGTGGTTTACCCCCACATCTGGGGTATCAGCGTACTCAGGACAAATTGCACAATAACTTTTAGGGTCCTGTTACCCTTGGAAAAATAAGAATTGAGGGTGAAAAGATCATTTTTGTGGAAAAAATATGATTTTTTAATTGTATGGCTGTATGTTATAAACTTCTGTGAAGCCCATGGGGGTTCAAAGTTCTCACCACACATCTAGATAAGTTCCTTAGGGGGTCTAGTTTCCAAAATGGTGTCATTTGTGGGGCGTTTCCACTGTTTTGGTACATCAGGGGTTTTCCAAACGCGACATGGTGTCCGAACTCAATTCCAGCCAAAAACGTCAAATGGCATTGCTTCCCTTCCGAGCTCTGCCATGCGCCCAAATAGTGGTTTACCCCCACATGTGGGGTATCAGCGTACTCAGGACAAATTGCACAATAACTTTTAGGGTCCTGTTACCCTTGGGAAAATAAAAATTGGGGTGAAAAGATCATTTTTGTGGAAAAAATATGATTTTTTAATTGTACCGCTGTACGTTATAAACTTCTGTAAAGCCCTTGTGGGTTCAAAGTTCTCACCACATATATAGATAAGTTCCTTGGGGGGTCTAGTTTCCAAAATGGGGTCACTTGTAGGGGGTTTCCACTGTTTAGGTACATCAGGGACTCTCCAAACGTGACATGGCGTCCGATCTGAATTCCAGCCAATTTTGCATTGAAAAAGTCAAACGGCGCTCCTTCCATTCTGAGCTCTGCCATGCGCCGAAACAGTCGTTCCCCCCCACAAATCAGGTATCAGCGTACTCAGGACAAATTGCACAATAACTTTTGCAGTCCAATTTCTCCTGTTACCCTTGGTAAAATAAAAAAAATTGAACCTGAAGTATTTTTTTTGTGAAAAAAAGTTAGATGTTCATTTCTTTTTAAATATTCAAAAAAATTCCTGTGACGCACCTAATGGGTTAATAAACTTCTTGAATGTGGTTTTGAGCACCTTAAGGGGTTCAGTTTTTAGAATGGTGTCACTTTTGGGTATTTTCTATCATATAGACCCCTCAAAGTGGCTTCAAATGTGATGTGGTCCTAAAAATAAAATGGTGTTGTAAAAATGAGAAATCGCTGGTCAACTTTTAACCCTTATAACTTCCTAACAAAAAAAAATTTTGGTTCCAAAATTGTGCTGATGTAAAGTAAACATGTGGGAAATGTTAGTTATCAAGTTTTTTGTGTGCCGTATCTCTGTGATTTAAGGGCATAAAAATTCAAAGTTGGAAAATTGCGAAATTTTCAAAATTTTTGCCAAATTTCCATTTTTTTCACAAATAAACGCAAGTTATTTGAATGAAATTTTACCACTAACATGAAGTACAATATGTCACGAGAAAACAATGTCAGAATCACCGGGATCAATGGAAGCGTTCCAGAGTTATGACCTCATAAAGGTACAGTGGTCAGAATTGTAAAAATTGGCCCGGTCATGAACGTGCAAACCACCCTTGGGGGTGAAGGGGTTAAGGGATCACATAAATAGCAGTTGTACATTATAAAGTGTCTCCAAACCAAATATAAATTTTCTATCCGTGACTAATTCCTTATTTCCAGTGTCATTGGTCCCCAAATAAGGTGCATCTGGATGCCAACAGGCTGTCATTATGGTTTACTGTCCTAAACATTCTCATATGATATTTTAATGCACAATGCCAAGTAGCTGCCACAAAAGGATTATTCCACAAATTAAAAAAAAACATTTATTGCCTATCCACAGCATAAGTAAAAATTTATGATTGCCGCGGATCCAGTGGGATCACCTAATCATTAGAAGGGGAGTCCATTAAAATGGAGCCGTGGTAACCCATAAGTACTACCTTGCCACTCGATGCCTATGGCTTTTCAGTTTGGACAAATAAATCATCATGACCTTTTTAATATATTTTCTGTATCAGTTTCTCAAGGTCTTTAAGATCTCTGCTTGCTGCAAGTAATTGGGGTGCATGATAATGTGCTCCCCGGTCTCGTGAAGATCACAAAGGTGCCAGGCTCGTTGCAATACAGTTATTAATGTGCTGTGCAAAGAACGTAACTATAACAGGGGTTGAGCTTGAGTCTAGGAGGCCCCAAAGGTCCATTTTGGCCCATATAAAGAGACCATTGCTGTTAAGGATCTGCAATAGATGGGGGCCCTGTTGGAGCTTTTGCATCGGAGCCCACGAACTTCAAGTTACTCCATTGGTCGTGCACCTGTGTGATCATCACGGGACCAGGACAGAAGCCATACACTCAATGAAAACAAGCAGAAGTTTTGATTGATACATAAATTATATTGGAAACCGATAAATCAGTTTACAATGAATACGTTTTATATGATGATACTGGAATACCCCTTGATAGTGAATCTTGCTCCAGCCATCTTGTACCTAACACCATATAATTTGTCTATTCTTTACCAGTGATCTGATGACAAACTACTCATTTTTGTCAGGTTTCCTATGCTCGGCCCAGTTCTGCATCAATTCGTGATGCTAACTTGTACGTCAGCGGCCTTCCAAAAACCATGACGCAGAAAGAACTGGAACAATTATTTTCACAGTATGGCCGCATCATCACCTCAAGAATCTTAGTGGATCAAGTTACAGGTAAGTGATTTCTGAATTGGTTTTGTTGGTTATGGATTAGTGGTGAGCGAATGCGCTGGGTTAAGGTGTTATCTGAGCATGCTCAGGCGCTAACCGAGTGTCTTCGGCGTGCTCGAATAATATGTTCAAGTCCCCACGGCTGCATGTTTCGTGGCTGTTTAATAGCTTCAACACATGCAGGAACTGCCTGTTTGCTAATCAATCTCTGTATATGTTGCGGCTGTCGAATAGCTGCAACACATGCAGGAACTGCCTGTTTGCTAGTCAATCCCTGTATGTGTTGCAGCTGTCGAACAGCCACGAGACATGCAGCCACGGGGAATCAATCATATCATTCCAGCACGCCGAAGACACTCGGCTAGCACATGAGCATGCTCAGATAGCACCTTATCTGAGCATGTTCGTTCATCACTATTACGGATCAAGCGGATTAAAGGGCTTGTGCGTATAGAGCTAGAAGTCAACCATTATATGCTGCTGTTTCTTAAGGGGCTGGCGCAATCTGCTGCACATATATAGAATGATCTTGCTTTAATGCTTTGGATTGGATATAACCCCGATCTTTGCCATTCAATAAAAACTACAGCATCAAAGTGGTTAGGCAGAGAGGTGAAAGTGCTCCGTCACACCATCTCCTTTAGTCCCACCTCAATGATGCAATTTAAACCACACGTCGCAACTTACTGAAGCTGAAATTATCTTTATATATATACAGTATATATATATCTATATCTATATATATATACTGCTCAAAAAAATAAAGGGAACACTTAACCAACACAATGTTCTAGAATGTGTTCCCTTTATTTTCTTGAGCAGTATATATATATATATATATATATATATATATATATATAGTGCCTTGTGAAAGTATTCGGCCCCCTGGAGCTTTTCAACCTTTTCCCACATATCATGCTTCAAACATAAAGATACCAAATGTAAATTTTTGGTGAAGAATCAACAACAAGTGGGACACGATTGTGAAGTTGAATGAAATTTATTGGTTATTTTAAATTTTTGTGGAAATTCAAAAACTGAAAAGTGGGGCGTGCAATATTATTCGACCCCTTTACTTTCAGTGCAGCAAACTCACTCCAGGAGTTTATTGTGGATCTCTGAATGATCCAATGTTGTCCTAAATGACTAATGATGATAAATATAATCCACCTGTGTGTAGTCAAGTCTCCGTATATATGCACCTGCTCTGTGATAGTCTCAGAGTTCTGTTTGAAGCACAGAGAGCATCATAAAGATGAAGGAACACAACAGGCAGGTCCGTGATACTGTTGTTGAGAAGTTTAAAGCCGGATTTGGATATAAAATTATTTCCAAAACTTTAAACATCCCAAGGAGCACTGTGCAAGCGATCATATTGAAATGGAAGGAGTATCATACCACTGCAAATCTACCAAGACCCGGCCGTCACTCTAAACTTTCAACTCACACAAGGAGAAGACTGATCAGATATGCAGCCAAGAGGCCCATGATCACTCTGGATGAACGGCAGAGATCTACAGCTGAGGTGGGACAGTCTGTCCATAGGACAACAATCAGTCGTACTACACTGCACAAATCTGGCCTTTATGGAAGAGTGGCAAGAAGAAAGCCATTTCTCAAAGATATCCATAAAAAGTGTCGTTTAAAGTTTGCAACAAGCCACCTGGGAGACACACCAAACATGTGGAAGAAGGTGCTCTGGTCAGATGAAACCAAAATCGAACTTTTGGCAACAATGCCAAACGATATGTTTGGCGTAAAGACCACACAGCTCATCACCATGAACACACCATCCCCACCGTCAAACATGGTGGTGGCAGCATCATGGTTTGGGGCTGCTTTTCTTCCGATGGTTAAAATTGATGGGAAGATGGATGGAGCCAAATACAGGACCATTCTTGGAAGACAACCTGTTGGAGTCTGCAAAAGACCTGAGACTGGGACGGAGATTTCTCTTCCAACAAGACAATGATCCCAAACATAAAGCAAAATCTACAATGGAATGGTTCACAAATAAACGTATCCAGGTGTTAGAATGGCCAAGTCAAAGTCCAGACCTGAATCCAATCGAGAATCTGTGGAAAGAGCTGAAATCTGCTGTTCACAAACGATCTCCATCAAACCTCACTGAGCTCGAGCTGTTTGCCAAGGAAGAATGGGCAAGAATTTCAGTCTCTCGTACAAAGCTGATAGAGACATACCCCAAGCGACTTGCAGCTGTAATCACAGCAAAAGGTGGCGCAACAAAGTATTAAGTTAAAGGGGCCGAATAATATTGCACGCCCCAGTTTTCAGTTTTTGAATTTCTACAAAAATTTAAAATAACCAATAAATTTCGTTCAACTTCACAATTGTGTCCCACTTGTTATTGATTCTTCACCAAAAAATTACATTTGGTATCTTTATGTTTGAAGCATGATATGTGGGAAAAGGTTGAAATGTTCCAGGGGGCAGAATACTTTCGCAAGGCACTATATATATATATATATATATATATATACTATTAGGAAAAAAACAACCATTATGTTGGACATTTAAGGTGGTGTTCCCAGTTAATGCTCATGTTCAACTTCTAAGACAACCCACTGAAAAGAATTGGCATACCATTTTTTTCTCCTTTTTAGGTTTTACTCTTCAATCCTCTAGAAGGATAAAGGAAGACATGGCAATCATACTTGTATTTATTACATTAGCACCTATGAGTAAGGCTGGATTTATACATTGCAGTAACTTGCTGTATCAGCTCTGCTCTACTCTACTCTCCCTCCCCACACTGACTGCTGGAAAATGAGAGATGCTAGAAGTGTTTATCATGACACACAGCTCTGCTCTACCACGGCTTTTCACCGTTTTGAACATCTTAAACTGGCCAAATGAATCAGCCACTATTACATAATTTGGCCATTTTAACATGCTCAAACTAGTGAATGGTCACGTTCACCTGATGTTTACTTGATGCATTTTTTGCTGTTATTTACAAAAAACATGGTAAAATGCTTTAGACACATTTTCGTAAAGTCATGGGAAAAAAATGCATTATCCGAACATAGCTAGTTCTTCCAAGAGCCATAATGTTTTCTTGTTTTTGGTCGACATGAGTTGTAGATTTCAAATGATACCATTCACATTATCATGTACTGTACTGGGAAATGGTAAAAAAAATTCCAAGTGGGGTGAAACAGTGAAACAAAGTTCGCTTTCACAGCTATTTTTGAGTTTTATTCTGTAAAAATTGCTGACCTGGCAATATGATTCTTCAAACCGTTCTTCATTTTTCTGTCCATGGAGCTGTGTGAAGGCTTGTGTTTTTTGTGGACAAGTTTTGTCTTGTATCAATACCATAACATTTCTTGTTTATTTTTATAGCGTTTTTGGAGGAAGTACTGCATTTGAAACATTTCAAATTCTAGAGTTTATCTTATGGGTTAATAAATGTTGTACTTCGGTAGATTGTACTTTTGCAGATATGTTGATACCAAAAAACGGCCATTTTTATTTTCTCTATTTTTGTAGTGGAAAAAGGTGGTGTTTAGCTTTTTTTAATTACTTTTTTAATATTTATTTTTATTTTTTACTTCATTCATTTTTGTCTCTTTTGGTCCATTTTTTTGCTCCCTTACCTGGGAGAATTTGATCACCTGTACTATACCCTGGTATTTCAGTATATAGTAAAAAATTATGGTCTGCTTTGAAGCCCCCAGGAGCGCCAAAATGGTTGTAATAGGGAACAAGTACTGGCTGTATAACACAGATGACAGGCACCTGTCCTGTGTGGAGTGGACTAAGGTCCCGAGTTTTCTCAGTAGACCTGTAGGACGTAAATGTTCATCATGGGCCTGTAAGTAGCTAAAGGGGTTGCAGGAGAAAACAAAACAAAAAAAAACAATACCAGCATCACCCAACACCCCAAAGATGGGTGACGCTTTCTTTATTATTCAGACTGGAATGTATTGACTATTACTAAAAGTAAAAGCTACTGAGGTTTTAAGGAAAGGGACTCATAATCTTTCCTTTGCAGGTGTGTCTCGGGGAGTCGGATTTATTCGTTTTGACAAGAGAATAGAGGCCGAGGAAGCCATAAAGGGTTTGAATGGACAGAAGCCAAGTGGAGCAACTGAACCGATAACTGTGAAATTCGCCAACAACCCCAGTCAGAAAACCAGCCAAGCGCTACTGTCCCAGCTCTACCAGTCCCCCAACAGGCGCTATCCGGGTCCTCTCCACCACCAGGCTCAGCGGTTCAGGTAACTAGAAGCCCGATTCAGTCATTTCTATACAATTATGTTCGTAGCCTTAATGTACTGAATATTCTATCGTTTCATTAATCACCTTATAATAAGTCACTCATTTTAATTCAATCCATTAAGAGCAAGCAAGGTCTGGTAAGACATATGTAGCGACAGCACAAGACGTTGTTTATGCTAATATCTGTATCTTCTGTCATTGATTTGTTGGATAGTTTCCTCATCGGTATAGTAAGCGATTACTTACTGTACGACTGGCTGGAAAATATGCAAATAAAGACCAAAGCGTCTGGATATGCAGCACTCGTACAATGAAAAAATGTGCGCTGCTGAAAAAAACCAGGAGAGACCATTTTCCTTTCACGCTAGTGTTACCGATGCCCGATGTCTGCAGCATTCAAAGGGTTAATTCAATTTTATTTTTTTTCCCATGGAAAGAGGGTAATACAGTGTAAGTGAGGATGTCTCCTTATCTCTGTGTAAGATAGATTGATTATTCACTCAGACCCGCTCAAAGGCCCATTTTATTCAAGGCTGAGAACTAATCTTCTGCCAAGTTTCAGAAGGTATTGATCAACCTCTCTCCGATATTCTCCTGTGGTGCTTCAGAGAGCTGGCAGGCAGAGCCGGGAAGCCGAAATCCTTTACTGGTCATCATTTTTTAATATCTGCACATGCAGAGCCCGGAAAAAAAAAAAAAAAGATTAATTATTGCTCGCCTTCTTCCTAAAATGTATAACTATTTTTGGTGAGCGCTACCCCCCTCCTCCGCCTTCCTGCCTCTTCATCAAACCCTCCAAAAATGTAACATCCTGTACTGTACTCTCAAACACTTCCAAAAATGGAGCAACTGGCGAAATCATCTCTATTCTGACAGCCGAGGACCAAAAATGCATGAACCATTATTCTCTGTCGATCAGGGAACAATTCAGGCAGTACATATAATTAACATTTTCTGACTTTGAGATGAAGGCAGGTTGTGGAGCTATTTTGCACATTTTTGCATATTAACTCAATGTCATGTGTTCCTCTGTACCCCTCTATAAAGTATTTGTAATTAAGAAATATTAATGAAAACCACAAAAAAATCTTACCAAATGAGCAGGGACTTTTTTTTTGTAAGGGGTCTTATAGCTCATTTAAAGGGGATCTGTCACCAGGTCAAAAGTTCAATTTTTTGCTCTTATTTTATTCTTGTTGCTCCTTACTTTTTTTGTTGTTTTTTTTTAAAACCGTCATACAGTTCCTAGAGATAAGGGCCCTTTTTCAGTGCTAATTTTTATAGTCTTTATCAAGAGGGCGGTAATAATGCAAAGCAGCCTAAAGACCCCCCCCCCATAAAACCATGTGGACCATGCCCCCTTGGTAAAGTCCATAAAAATCATCATTAATGAAAGAGATCTATATCTCTAGAATCGTATGTCAGAATTAAGAAAAAAACATATTCAAAATACAATAGGACATGAGACTACGTCCAATAGATGACTTGGGCTTATTCCATCAGCAATGGGTGTCACAGTATAAAATACAGTGACAACCAAAAGGGTAACAATGCTTTGAACTTGTGACTTTCAGGCTCCATATCTCACCATTCACTATTGCTCTGAACATGAGACTACCATCAGTTCATAGACAATTATCTTGACTATCTCCTACATAAATTTGGCTTGCAACTATTTAGCATAGTTATGCAGATTATTGTCATGTCACTGCATTGTTACTGTTTCGCTTCTGGTGGTGGAAAAATCTTTTTCTTCCTGAATACTACAAAATACAACCTGTTCTCACATTCCTAAAAACTCAGTATGTTACTAGGTTGATTCCCAAGTGAAAGGTCATTGCTTCGATTCGAGGAGCAGCCATGAAGAAGATTACCCAAAAAAAGAGAAAAAGCACAATCCAGCTCATCAATAGTGTTCTCTCGGCCAATAAAATTGCCAAACTGCATCATGTGAGCGCCATGAGAGTTGGAAGAATACAAAATGAAGTCTGTTCATCCATTCAAAAGCCAAGAGTTGGACATCCAGGCAAAATATCAGAGTCAACAAGTCAGCTCATCACAAGGTCTATCAGTTCTGGTGCAACAAACACAGCAGTGAAGGTGGCTCGTAGGCTTCATAATATTGAGATCACAGACATCCATGCAAGGACCATGCGACACACGTTACACAAGTCTGGAATGATGGTCTGAAAAAAGGTGAAGAAGCCTCGACTTCAGTATCATCGTAACAAGCGTCGGCTCCAGTTTGCAAAAAAGTGGACAGTAGAAGATTGGAAATGGATTATTTGGAGCGATGAGACGAAAGTCAAGAGACTAGACTTTGGTGAGTGCAAACTGATCTGGAAGAAGCAAGGGAAAGAGAATTGAGAACGGATTGAGAAATTGAAGGAGCTGTTAAGTTTGGTGGAGAAAGCCAGATGATATGGGGTTGTTTCTTAGCCAAAGTCGATGGATTCTTTACCATTATCAACGGTGGTCTCAATGCTGAGCTATATGTGAGTATCCTACAAGACATGTTACTTTGTACATTCGAGTACTATGGGTATGAAAAGGGTGACATAGTGTTCCAGCAGGATAATGACTAGAAGCATACATTGAGATTGGCGAAGAAATGGTTCAATGATAAAGAAGTAGAGGTGCTGGATTGACCCTCACAGTCCAAAGACCTCAAACCAATCGAACACTTGTGGGTAGAGTTGAAGAAAAAACTGTATACATACCCAAGTGACTTGACCAGTATGCACCAACTTTGGGAAAGTGAAGAAAAGACCTGGGATCTGATTTCTATTGAGACATGCTTGAATCTGATCAAGAGCTACACAAAAGGATTCAGGCAGTGTTGAAAGACAAAAGTGGATTTACAAAATACTAATAAAATAATTAAAATTAAAATTTAGATTTTTAGGAGCAAAACAGTAAGAATGCAGTGACATGACAAGAATCGGCATGACTAATCACATGCTAAATAGTTGCAAGTTAAATTTATGTATGAGATAGCCAAGATGATTGTGTATAAAATGATGGTAGGCTCATGTTTAAAGCTGTAGTCGATGATGGGATATAGAGACTGAAAGTCAAAAGCTCAAAACATTGTGTTTCCCTTTTGCTTGTCACTGTACATTCCACGTCCCAGTTAAACTGCTGGGATTAGTGTGGTATCCAGTTTAGATATCTAACCCCTTAGAAGTCTATAGTGACAGCATTATCTTAGGGGTTTGACAAAGGACTCTCTCTGTTAGCACAGTGGCATCCCGCAGTGTGATTGTGAGTTTCCATGTAGGAGGATAACTGACCAAGTTTCATCAGTAATATGGGTCATAGTTTTATCAGAGTTAAATCAACGTTTGGTCTGAGTTTGGCCTGAGTTTCATACATTTTTTCGAAAAGTTTCTCCGCCTTTTTCAAGCAAGCCATGAAAATTGGACTATACGCCACACAAGACCTATAGATTCGCTTTGACAATTTCGATCTGACACTGGGATCAACATTGGACATGTCTTTGTGTTATTTCATGGACTGCTCAGTCCAAGAAAACTCAGCGGATAACTGAATGGCCTCATGCACTACTATAGGTACGAGCACTATGCAAAAAGCAAATGTCTGAATGAGGC
The DNA here is from genome assembly GCF_039654945.1 of Dendrobates tinctorius. Classification (NCBI taxonomy): domain Eukaryota; kingdom Metazoa; phylum Chordata; class Amphibia; order Anura; family Dendrobatidae; genus Dendrobates; species Dendrobates tinctorius. Next base: position 512,607 of record NW_027361729.1, on the reverse strand, counting down.
CGATCTATGCGGTCCTGACCAAAGCCCCTGTCCAGCCAGATGCATCTGTCTTTTAGTCCTTGCTTTACGTCTAATATTGCCTGCCAATAAAGATTCCAAATACTAAGTGACATTAAGATCTTCCTGTTGTATTACCAATATAGCCCTAACCTAACAACATTCTTAAAGGGGTTGTCTGGTGAAAACAGGTTACCTTACCACCTATTCAGAAGATAGGTGATAACTTGTTGATCAGTGGTTGTCTAACCATGAGGTTCCCCACTGATCTGCAGAACGGGAACATTTATCGCTGTTAGAATGGAGCGGCAGTGCACATGCTCTACCGCTGCTTCATTCATTCCCTTTGGGACTACCGAGCATTGCATTCGTCTTTTTCCTAATAGAGAATGAATGGTCAACTATCCTGCTGCTCCATTTTATAATAAAAATTTCCCAATCTGCCAATTAGTGTGGGACCGAGCAGTGGGACGTGCACTGGACAACCCTTTAAAGTCGCACAAACTAAGTGTCTTCAATTGTGGCCTGTTCAGAAGTGGTAACAACTACCTAATGTCAACCTCTAGCCAAGGTCTAATGTGCAGACCAAGTGTTAAAAGACGGCATGTTACATTTCTGGATTTTTTTTTTTGGGAGTATGAAGTGTGGCTTGATTGACTCCTACAGGCTGAATCTCTATCCGCCTAATCAAATGGTAGAAGATTTGTCTTTCTGTTGAAAAGGGACATCATTAATAACAGCTCCATTGAGCTCTCTTACCATCTGTAAGACATTAACCCAAAGACACTCCTTCTCTTTCAGGCTGGACAATTTGCTTAATATGGCCTATGGCGTTAAGAGGTAATTAGAATTTCACAGAATGCCAGATGTCCATGTTGGCACAGATTGGCGCTATAATTTATTTCTTTTCTGTTTGTTTTATTTTTTTTTTCAATCCACTAACTTTATTTGTGTTTGTTTAATTGCTCTTTTTTTCCCCACCAGCATGTGACATTCTGTTCTTTTACGTTGGGACTTATGTTGGTTTTCATTTATGAAGATGCCAGTACATTGTGGTGTTCCATATTTTTTTCACTATTTTGTTTTTTTTCACAGGTGGGCTTCATTGACAGTTAAGGTGCCACAGTTACACGGGTTGTTAGATGTACTGATGAAGGGTAGTTAAGGAGGTTTTCCCATCTCAAACACTTGTAGCATATCCACATATTAGGACTTCCATAAAAGTGATTCTACATGGACAGCCACCTCTCTTTTCCAAAAATGGACTCTGTCCTGGAGATCAGCGCAGGTCCCATCTATATATCAGAGATTCATGGCATATCCTGTGGCTAAGTCATACCGTAATGATGGGAATAGTCCTATAAGAGTAGGATCACAGTAGCCAATTGATTGCATCCCATATAACTATGCCCTTGTGCTAAGTGCAGAGGTTACAGTGGCACTCAGACCTTGGCATCTGAGTGCACACAAAGCCCCTTGGCACATAAGGTGACCAGTGATGGTGCTGAAAGATCGGGATATATTTTGCTTTGGAGCCTAGGAACGTCAACCAACGTCTCGGTATTAATAGACAGCGGCGTCTGCAATATTATGACTGATCCATGGAGCTGTCGGCACCTTAACTGTCGCAGAGTTTTCTTTTATTTGCAGGTGTAATGACTATTATAAAATGTTTAGATTATTTGATTTGTTTTGCTTTTTTACATTCTGTACACCTCTCCAAACATGATGTATAAATGCAATGAAGCTTGAAATTTTAATTGATACACACAATCTTTATAAACGACCTGTAGTCAGAAAATCCAACATTCATTTTTTAGTATGGTCATAATGCAAAATCTCATCTCTAATTGTCCGCAATATTGAATCTTGATGTCATTATCAGCAATCCGGCTGGCAAATAATGTGGCGTGTTTTTGGTCCAAGGTCAATTCAAGGGCAACTAAGGCATGTACAGAGTTGCCTGAACATTCTAGTTAATGAAACCGTACATCAATTTTTAGAGCCACTTATTATATATTATCTTCTTCGACCACAAAGACAACTCGAGTCATGATACTGGTCCAAGTTATGAAAAAAAAATGAAAAAAAAAAAATCTCAATATATTCCCTTGTATTCAGGGCTTAGTTTATATTATTCTAGGTATAAAGAATAGCATAATCTTAAAAAAAGGAAGAAACATTTTTAAAACCTTACAAAAAATAGAAAAATGTAAAAAAAGTAAAATACATTGCAATCACATAAATATCTATTCAGATTAACGAAAGCTGTTGGGGACAGTAATGGGATCTAACAGGTTCCCTATTTAAAAAGAACACAAAATTTTTTTAAAAAAGCTAAAATGTACTTTCCTACTTGAATTAAGAAATATCTAAAGTCCCAGGTAGTTAATTTCGAGTTTGCATTTATACCTTTCCTAGCATTGTGACAAGTTACATGTATGAAGAGGGCTGACTGAATGGTTCATTTCAATGGCTAAGCCCACCTTTTTCTCTGTCATGACTAATGGAAGCTAGAGATGGGCTCTGACTTAGCTATTGAAATGAATCAGTCAACCAGTTCCCTTTATATACTGTATATCATTGGTCGCTTGCCCTCATGTGTTAAAGCAACAGAAGTAGAGATGCTGAAGCCCAGGTCCGGTGGTAATATCTTATACCACACAAACCTACATAGGTCAGTTTTATCAAAAGGTGATTATCCAATGAAGATGATAAGAAAAAAATTGAAACAAGCCTTCAGAAAAATTGTACAAAAACATAAAGGACAAGTACTCAAGCTTTTTCCGCCACTTTTCCTGAGTTACACAGTCAAATTATGCGACTTTTGGTATTTTTACAAAAGCAACTTTTTAAAAATGTGGCATAACTTAGTGGAAATTGGTGAAGACTAATCTGGGTCAACAGAGTCTATAAAATTTATGCCACAAAAGTGGAGTAAATTATATCAGAAATATATTCCAGTCTATGAACAGTGCTCATATTCTGATACGGTCATGAGTAGCCAAGAGATGTGCCAAACTCAATAAGAGGCACCAACTTTTGTCGGTGAACTCTGTCTCAAGACTCGTGTACAAAACACTTGTCTTGATAAATTCTCACCATTAACTTGACAAACCCATTTGCTTTTTTACATTGAGAAAGGCACTGGTCTAGCGCCAAAACGCGTCGGAACAATAAAGAACCATTTTGGAACACAAAACGATTCTCTTTTACCGTAGTGTAGTCCATTCAACATGATATCGTCCTCCTCAACTACAATAATACTAAAGCAGCTAAAATATTTTTGTTTTTTTAAAAGCTTGATCACAAATAAATAAGGAAAGGGAATTACCTGTAAAGAAAAAAGCCAAATAGAAGAGTACAAGGACCCATATGTGGTGCTTTTCCTTCTATCCAGCAATTAGATTTAAAGGAAGGAATATGGCACACAATCTACCTGTAGACACGACTGATGGCTTTTTAAGACATGTGATATATATAAAAAAAAGAAAAAAAAGGAACAGTCAGTTCCCCTCTGGATATATCTGAACGAGACCTAAGGATTAGTTCAACCTGACACTATTTAGTAGTAATACAATTTACTGGAAATGTGTACAAAATTGTCTTTATTCTTATTATTATCATCATTATTTTACTTATTTGACTGTTTTTGAACTCTAAGATTGGGACGTGACCATATAACATTTTTTTTCCTTTTATTATGCCTTTTATATTATCTTATCATTGATGAGCTCTACTTTCTCTCCTTCTAGGTTTTCTCCAATCACTATTGATGGAATGACAAGCTTGGTTGGAATGAACATCCCTGGGCACACGGGTACCGGTTGGTGTATCTTTGTTTACAACCTCTCTCCCGATTCAGATGAGAGTGTCCTTTGGCAGCTTTTTGGCCCATTTGGGGCAGTCAACAACGTCAAAGTCATCCGTGATTTCAACACCAACAAATGCAAGGGATTTGGCTTTGTCACAATGACCAATTATGATGAAGCAGCTATGGCTATTGCCAGCCTTAATGGATACCGCCTGGGAGACAGAGTTCTGCAGGTTTCCTTTAAAACCAACAAAACCCACAAGTCTTGAATTTCTAGCCTATCTACATCAACCTGTTCATGAACAAAAAGAAGACGGAAAATTTAAAAAAACAAAAAAACAGACTCTCGATGGCTTATAACCAACCATGGACTTTATAAGCCAATGTTGCCTAAGTATTACCATTGGACATCCTGTGATAAACCGGAAAGGATTTTATAATGCTTAGAAAAAAGAAAATAAGACAAAAAAAAAAAAACTTTGATGCATTGAATGTTCTTTCATAGCTGTTGTCGTTGAATATAATATACATAGATTACAATGAGCAGGGCTTTTTTAACCCAGCCGGCTAGTTTTACACCTTCTTTGAAGGTGGCTGTTTTTAAGATGACCATGAGTTCATTTGAAGAAGTAAAAAAAAATAAAAATAAAAAAATTATTAAAAAAAAACTTGAAAAAAAAAAAAGAATTTTTACAAATGTAACACTATAAAGAAAAGAAAAAAGTGTGTTTTTTCTTTTCTTTTTCAGCTTTCTTTTCTGTTCACTGAATAAATCCTTTCAGATTAGTGACCGGTTTCCCCCCCAACACTCCTTTCCTGACGTCCTTTTAGTGTGGGAATATAGCAAAGGTTCTGACACTCAAAGGGTAATTTAAAAAAAAAAAGAAAACAACAACAACAAAGAAACAATATAGACATTTTGTGCAAAAAGGGAACAAAAAATAATGACTTTTGCATTCAATTGTATTGTTTCTTGACGTAGGTGTTGAAAGGAGATTTCTGAGGGGTGACCATTAAAGGTCCGAATACCTGATGACGCAAAACAATTTAAATAAATGAACAATGTTGCCAAAGAGTTTGTCTCTTTGCTGAAAATGGGTTTCCAGAAAAATCTATTTTTATAAAAATATAAAGAATTTTTACAAGAGAATCTGGATTTGAAGAATAAAAATAAAATAATATTTTGACTGGCTAATTTAGGGGAAAATTGACAACTTTGTCATTCATACTGCACTGGTAACTTTTTAGAGAACAAGATATGTTTTAAATTGGATTCGTAGAATGTTTTTTGAAAGATGGGTTACAAACAGTTGGTCTTCGTATCTTTTCATAGCATAATGCAAACTATATTATTGAGTGAGGGAGAGTGTACTACACAGGTCCCCCCCCAAAAAAAAACAAAAAACTACACAGTCAAAACCCAAATCAAGCAAGAGGTGCATTGCAAGACAATTTTTTTCTTTAAGTCATCAGTATGGGATATCTGCAGAACAAAAGAAAACTTTTCTTGTTTTTTTTGTTTTATAATTTTTTTTTTTTTTAGTTTTTGTTCCTTTTTTTGGGCGGGGCAAAAAACTTCCTTAGTTTGAGCTGTAGGTGCTACAAAATCATTTACATATCTTAGTATCATAGTTAAATGTAATGTGTTTAGAATAATAAAAGGACAACATTTGCTTTAAATTTGTTGAAAAAAAAAAGAGTTTTCGAGTTCACTTTACGGCCCAATTCCAATATAACGGGGCTGCGTTGGCACATTTTAAAACACTGTTTTTATGTTGCTTGCAACACGTATTTATTTAATTGCTGATGTAATGCATTTGGCCAATATCAATTATAGCAGGTTTGGCTAGTCTATTTATTTGTTTACTTAAACTATGGGAAGAAGCATATTATTGTGTCATTTCTTGTGTGTGTACGTGTATATATAATATAAATATATATATATAAAGTTATTTTCTTTTTTTGAATTTCTGTTAATTTATTATTAAGTTGTACTCCTTTGCTAGTTCTGTTTGTATATGTCTTAAAAAAATGTTTTTCTTATGATACTTGATTGACAAAGCGTATCAAGGTAACTTGTGTAGAAATATTGTTTGATATGTTGTCATGTTTGTCGTGAATATTTTTTCTTAATGCACAGTAGAAACAAACAAACAAACAAACAAACAAGCGAAAAAAAAAGATTAAAAAAAAAACTGGGTCTTTATTTTTAATGTTCTTCTGATGGATACAAGAACAGAGCTATGGGCTAAAGATGAAGCAAGAATCGGCTCTCCCACATCCAGTGCACTGATAATTTTAGTATGTTTGTGCTCTGTACCGTTCTATATTTTAAAAAATAAAACATAATAAAAAATGTTCTGCTCTTCCCTGAGTACTAGGAAAAGTTACTCGCTATGCATAATCTAGTTGATAGTTAAAATTTGCTATTGCTTTTTCTTGTCTTGTTATATCAAATCTTTTCAATACAAGTTTAGTCTTAATGGTAATAAAACGTTGTTATGGTTATATATAACGTGCTTACTTTGTGTATTTTGTTAAACCGATTTTGGCTCTACCTATAAAAACGGGAGTTTTTATAAATATTTGTTTTCCTCATTTCACAATCGTAGACAGAATGGAAATATTGGTAATGATTAGAGTTGAGCGTATTTGTTCGGGTCCACGCTTATTCGTCAAGATATAGCGCTTACCGAATAAGCTACAGCGGGAACCCGGCTTCCTGGATCGCGCCGGCTGATCACCTGATCAGCCCCGCAGCTGCATGTGTCTCGGCTGTGTCACAGTCACAGCACATGCATGGAGAGCCTGTGTGTTAGGCTCTCCATCCATGTGCTGTGACTGTGCCACAGCTGCAGCGCTGATCAGTTGATCAGTCGGCGTGCTGCATGTATCCGGGTACCCGCTGTAGATTATTCGGTAAGCGCTATAGCTTGCCGAATAAGCGGGAACCAGAACAAATTTGCTCAACTCTCATAATGATCGCCATTAGAATGGTCAACTTATAGGGCATATTTTCTGTCTGTGAGAAAAAACAGACCAATGTTATTCAATGAGGGCCGTGTGCAGATGAGCAATTATTTTTGAGTGACCGATTTGCGTTTGAAAAAAATCACAGTGTGTACTAGTTTCTTCCTCAAAGGGAACCTTGTCACCAGATTTTCATGTGTGAACTAAGGCTGGCACCTTAATCAGCGCCTGTGCTGCATTCCATAAAGGGGTATATAACCTCAAGACTTCCTCTGTATACCATCAAAAACCTATTGACATTCTCCCATGCTCTATGTAAATCCTGCCGGTCTGATCCGATAGATGTCCTTGTCGAGGAGTCTGTCACTCCTCCTGACTTCTGATCGCCATTCCCCTACTCTGAGTGAGGTGGATGATGCCACCTGCGTCATCCATATAACTGGGAGAAATCTCGTGACTGCACAGAGGCATCGCCAGCTCGCACCTACGCACTTTACTCTACCCTACTCAAGCAAGCTCCTGATCATGATAAACATATGTAAAAAAACACTTCTGTTCACCTTACCGCTCACCTGCTCCTTACCATTACCCATCCAATCTTCATTGCATCTTCTTATCGCTGCCATGAGCACTGAAATCCAAACGCTGGGACTTCCGGCACTGATACGGAACAGGTGGTTCTGTGCATGTGCGTAACGCCACAGCATGACATTGTGACCTTATGCATGTACTTGCAAAACTATCCCGGACCTCATCAGAGTCAAATGTACCCACTTAAGTGAAGAGGCCCAGTATGTCAGCACTCAAAATGGCAGAAGGAAGATGCAACTAGGACCGAACGAGGGAAGGTGGGTAGCAGAGGAGACAAAAAGGTGGGCAGTGAGGTGAATAGAAGTATTTTGTTTGTTTTTAGCCACCATTTTTCAACATCCAAATTTTGTAAATGTAAATTGTTACAAAAGTTGAGTACAATTCAACAGATGAAATACTGATGGTGAAAACGGACACTGACCAAACACTGGAGAAAATCTAATCCAGCACACTGATAAAAATCGGTCTGTTTTTTGTGTATGGAAAAAACAGGACATCTGAATGAGCCCTTATTAAACTGATTCATAAAATAAGTTACTAGAATTTATTTATGGGTTTTTCCAGCTCCCCAAAATTGATGAAATATCCATAGAAAAGCTGTCAATGTCAGATCACTGGGTAACAACTCTCTGCACCCATGTCAATCAGATGATCAAAGGGGTTCTACTGTTTCAGGAAGTGCAGCATCCCTTTGTGTACCAAGCACAACTTTGTACTGTTAGTGGTGCTTCGTCCTGGTTAGGGATGAGCAGACCCGTGGAAATTCAGGTTCTGGTACCCAACCCGAACTTTAGTCCAAAGTGTGTTCAGATACTAAAACTTTACCCGAACTTAAACCAGAACCCTAACCCTATTAGAAGCAATGGAGACCCGAACTTTGGATCTTGGAAAAAAAATTCTCTCTCTTGGCAACGAACTTCCCCTGGAACTCTGAACATTGCAACCGACACTAACTGGTATGAACGCCGAACTTTGAAGTTTGGATTTGCTCATCTCTGGTCCTGGTCCTGCAGCTTAGAGCAGCTCAGTCCCTTTAAGAAGACAGAACTGAGCTGCAATCTCAGGCACAACCATTACACCATTTACAGAACTATGTCTGGTGTAAACAATGAAGAAGACGAAGCTCTCAATGATTCCATTATTTGGAAAGGGCCAAAAGTCAGATCCCATCAAAATCTTAAGGATAGGAAATCAATTATACCGACCTGAAGAATCCCTATTATGACCCTGGGGAGGACCCACCTCACAGTGAAACACTGGATTAGGATGCTATTAAAATTTATATTAGAAGAATTGAATAAAAATGTTTGGAAATTTAGATCTTAGAAGTGGTAGATATAGATTAGCAATTTTTTCTACTTTTTTTAAACATTACATTTTTTTGTATTTTCATTTCATTTTTTTTAAAACACAGCAGATACAATCTTTAAAAAAAATTGAAGAAAGGATTTATTATTACACTAGCTGAAGAGCCCGGCGTTGCCTGGGCATAGTAACCAACTGTGGTTAGTTATAACAAATTATAATGATTATATTGCACAAAAAAACATTTCACATCATATATTCAACACTACGGATTTGCAACACAAATTAACTAAACGATTACCCAAGTATTGATAGTATTTTATCTTCAACTCATTCAAGAGGGTGGTATATGTGGTGAAGCACGTGGCAGTGTGTGGCGCATTTTGTGTGTGTGTTCATATCCCCCGTGTGTGGTGAGTATCCCATGTCAGGGCCCCACCTTAGCAACTGTACGGTATATACTGTTTGGCGCCATCGCTCTCATTCTTTAAGTCCCCCTTGTTCACATCTGGCAGCTGTCAATTTGCCTCCAACACTTTTCCTTTCAATTTTTCCCCATTATGTAGATAGGGGCAAAAAATTTTGGTGAATTGGAACGCGCGGGGTTAAAATTTTGCCTCACAACATAGCCTATGACGCTCTCGGGGTCCAGACGTGTGACTGTGCCAAATTTTTTGGCTGTAGCTGCGACGGTGCAGATGCCAATCCCGGACATACACACATACACACATACATACACACATACATACATACATACACACATACACACACACACACACACTGAGCTTTAAATATTAGATTAATAATTGCCATTTCCATGCAAGGTGTGGCACTTTTACAAATAAAGCACAATCAAAAGAAAATCATTTTACGCTTTAAAAAAAAAAGTGACAAAGTTACAAAAATATTTTAAACAAAACTTGTCATTTGAAGTTGCTTTACAACATCTACGTCCAACAGACAAAGCTTCAGTATAAGAGTATGTGCACATGGCATTACCCGCCTCATTTTTGAACCAGAAGACACTGGAAATACCCTGAAGTGTCTTTTTCGACAACTTTTTGGACGTCTTTTGCAGTGACTTTGCAACCTGCGTTTTTTTTATTCCATAGTTGCAACTTCCTAGAGGAAGCAGCCAGAATAATGGATCGGTCACTTCTTTTAGCTGCTTCACGGGTATTAAAAAAGTCACAAAGTCGAAACTATTGCACAAAAAAATGCACAAATGACTGTCAGTCTTGATGCCCAATTCTGATAAATAAACATATTTATATACTGCTCAAAAAAATAAAGGGGACACTATTCCATTTGCAACAGGCTGCTTGTGTTCCCTTTATTTTTTTTGAGCAGTATATATATATATATATATATATATATATATATATACAGTGGGTATGGAAAGTATTCAGACCCCTTTAAATTTTTCACTCTTTGTTTCATTGCAGCCATTTGCTAAATTCAAAAAAGTTCATTTTTTCTCACTAATGTACACTCTGCACCCCATCTTGACTGAAAAACAGAAATGTAGAAATTTTAGCAAATTGACCAAATGGCTGCAATGAAACAAGGAGTGAAAAGTTTAAAGGGGTCTGAATACTTTCCGTACCCACTGTATATATATATATATATATATATACCGGATAACATCTGAGTGCAGTCCGATTTCCACGCACTCACACAATGGAGAAGATAGAGACAGTTTTTTTTACTTTTTGGAACCTATTAGAATTATACACAATTTTTAATAAAAATACCAGTGAATGAAATCAAGATTTTAAGATTATCTATCCTCTGCCTTTCAGTTCCACATGGGGAGGTAAGAGGCGGGGCTGATATGGCGTCGCGGGCCGCCTGCCAGGTATCAGCAAATATTGTGCACATACAACAGACGTTGTGTACCTGATCCAATAATTAGAAGTGGATGTATGCATTACACATGAGTGGCCGTGCATCAGACATATCAAGCAGCCATCGATGCAATGAGAGCAGCGCCTCTCATCTACGGGTGGATTGGATAGCCCCTTTAATGACCAATCCTTTTTGTTGCTTTTTTTAATCATCACATTTCAAAAGCTATGACAATTTTTCCATTGTCATAGCTGTTGGAAGTCTTGTATTTTAAATGCCATCATTTTGGGGTACATACAAATTGTATTATGTTATTTTGGGGGAAGAGAGGAAAAAAATGCAATAATGCCATTTCTTGTGGGGACATTATTGGGTTTTGTTTTCATGGTGTTCACAGTGGGGAATAAAAAATAAATAATACTATCATGACAAAATCAAATTTCAATACTTTTTCAACAAAGGAAAATACAATATATCTAGTTTTTTTGTGTGTGGCTGTATTCCAAGAGAAGACCCATAGCATCTTTACCTTTGTCAATTACACTGTAAAAGAGACTATCTTTGTAAGACGACTTGCAGTTTTTGGTTCTATTTTGGGGTGAATAACAGATTTTTTGCAAGGCATGAGCAAAGGACAAAATCTCTGCCACTGTTTTTTTTTTTTTTTTATACAGCTTCAATCTTACAGGATAAATAACATGGTAATTTTATTGTTCAGGTTATTATGGATACAGTGATACTAATTATTTGTAGAGGTTTTTACCTTTTTTCATAAGGCTACATTAACCATGATGAGCTTTTGGTGACTTTTTTTTTTTTATGCTTCGTATTTTCGAAAAATTGCAAGTAACCTATTTTACTTAAAGGGTGCAGAAATGGTGCAGAAAATCTTCAACATCAAAAACTCTCCAAAAGCTCATGGAATGTAGCTTAGAAAATACATCTTGTAAGAAAAAATTCTGACTTTTTTTCGCTCAAATTTTTTTTACTTATTTATTTATTTTCTTTTAAGAACTATTCATTGAACATTTGTTTACACCAACTATTAATCCCATAAAGGTGAATTGAATATGTAATTGTTTGATTGATTACTTAATACACTGCACTGCTTATGTAATAATGGCCCACAGTCTGGCTATCGAATCCAGCCGACACATGCAGAGCTACAAGCCCAGGGAGGAAAGACTGTGCCAACACTGTGACCTGGAGGCCCTGGAGGATGAGACCCACTTCCTGCTACATTGCTCCAAGTACTCAGCAGTGAGGGACACTCACTTCAGGAGACTCTCACATCTCTTCCCGGATTTCATCACCATGAAGAAGGAAAACATATATCCTGCTGGAGGAAGAAGAGAGAGCAGTGGAGATAGCAGCGCGGTATGTGAGCGAATGTCATAGACTGCGAGAAAGAGAACTATGATATGCCATGGACTTCTATAGCCCCCACCCTGGATCTGCCCCCATCCACCTTCCCTATGCCATGGACTTCTATAGCCCCATCCTGGATCTGCCCCCATCCACCTTTCCTACAGCCCCTACCCAACATCCCTACAGTCCCTATCCCTATTCCTTTTTGTACACTTGCTTCGGCAAAACCAATGTGTATTTAGTCCTGTCAATAAAGCTTCTTTGAATTTGAATTTGTATAAAGCATCTTGTTAGTGCCTGCTGCGAAATCTATGCCCGATTTTGGAATTCCTCTGATTCCGAGATTTAAAAAAACACTGGGACATCAGGGTTTTTTTTCTCTGTATTTACGATGGAAAAAATCTAACATATTAGAGCTGTCATATCTCCTCTATTCCTAAAGTTGTAAAAGAAAACCACATTTCAGAAATAAGCATGATGACTAGTGATGAGCGAGTATACTCGTTGCTCAGGTTTTCCTGAGCATGCTCGGGTGTCCTCCGAGTATTTTGGCGTGCTCGGAGATTTAGTTTTCGTAGTCTCATCTGCATGATTTGCGGCTGCTAGACAGCTTGAATACATGTGTGGAATGCCTGTTTGTTAGGGAATTCCCACATGTATTCCGCCTGTCTACAAGTCGCAAATCATGCAGATGAGACTACGAAAACTAAATCTCCGAGCACGCCAAAATTCTCGGAGGACACTCGAGCATGCTCAGGAATACCCGAGCAATGAGTATACTCGCTCATCACTAATGATGATCACACTTATGCCGGGATCACACTACCGTGTGTGATGTGAAAAACTCTCATGAGTCTCTCGCATCAACACCCGGCGCTGCCGCCGTCACTCAGGACCGGAGCTGCGGCTGAATGTATTTCTATGCCGGGTGTTGATGCGAGAGACTCGTGTGAGTTTCTCGCATCACACACGATAGTGTGATTGTGGCCTTATGCTCATACTTCAAGCAAAACTATCATCAGCCCTCATTTTTCCATTGCTGATGTTTCATTATGTCATGGAATTGGTGTGGGGAAGAACCCTATAGAAATACATAAGATGCCGTTTTTACATGCGGTAGAGTTAATTTTCCACCATTACAAACCTTAATTTGATCCCATGATTTGGAGACCCATAGTGAATTTCCTTCACCTATAGTGACCTACAGTGAATTACCCTCATGTCAGTGGCTCTGTCCGGGCTTACACCTCAAGCCCTGGAAAATGGGAATCGGACATAAGCGCTGACGGGGCCATTGACTATAATGACGCACATCTAATCACTATGTGCTCTGTTGAACACCATTTTCGTTCATGTACACTTATTTGAGGAAGACACCAAAATGATGTTGACTGCATCTTGGAGCCTGCCTGAAATAAGTGTATACGGATGAAAATGGTGTTAGACAGGCTGACCCACAGATTTGCACTGCATGAGTATTAGTCCAATTCACAAGGACTGATCTGCATTATGCTTAAAGGGTTTCTCCTGGCTTGGGGTACAAGTCTGCAGTCACTCTATGTGACCTCAGACTTGTGAATCTTCACAGCGAGCAGTGTACACGCAGTCATGATTCTCAGGTGCGATTTGCACACATGCAGTCACGTGCCGAGTAGACGTGCTCGGTCTCTCTCAATACAAGTGTATTGACCGAAGCTAGACACATCTATTGGAATGTGGCCAGAAGTATGGAGATTGCATACTTACGATCACATGACTGCCTGCTCCCGGTGCCAGCACCGGAGAATCCTGACAGCGTGCACTGTGCGTGTGGTGAGGATTCATGAATTTGCCGTCACATAGATTGACTGCTGAATTGTACCCCGAGCCTGGACAACCACTTTAAGCACAATGCAGATCAACCCTTGTGAATTGAACTTTTGCTCATGTCATGCAAATCTGAGGGTCAGCCCGTAGCCTGGACACCCCCTTTAATCGCTTGCTTTTCCAGGAATTCATGAGAACGAATCGCATGCTGTTTACTCTTACAAAAAAAGGTTAAAATTCTCCAATATATGTAAGCAAAATAGTGAAGATTATATACTCACATGGATGCAGACATGTTTGAGCAAATGTGTCATGAGGATGCCATGATCCGGGAGAAGTAGAAAATAATAATTCTAGAAGCTTATATATCTTTGCCCCAGCTAAGACTTTGGGGTACAAACATATAATTGTATTTTGGGTTCTTACATAAAGATACACTTTAAATATTTGAATATTTCATCCCAATTTTAACAGTTTGAATTTATCTGAAAACTATCAAAAATCATCACTATTGTGTAAGATTCTAGAGAACCACACACATTGGAGTAAAGTTGGCCAAACCCACCAATTTCAACGGGACTGGCAAACCATCTAATTTGTAAGGTGTCCTCCTGGCAGATGATAAAGAGAGAGAGGAGGATAAAACATTTTTAATTTAAAATTCTAAATCCTTTGATTTTTGAGACGATAAGACAAATGTCTGTCAATGGTCTACTTTACTCACAGAACGCATGAAGGCTGAGCCAAACGTAAATGTGTATTGGTGAATCGGTATAGTTGTTGGCCAACTGAGTGTTCGAACGACAGGTAAAATTTGGCTGATGGTTGAACAACCATAGAACTGATCTTCCTCTGCTAAACTATCATGTATGTGTCCATTCACATTTTAAATAATTTTTGCTAATACAATTAGTGGCCATACATGTTCCCAGACATGGGGCAAGGGATGAGCATTTTTTGGGGGGAAGTCTTTCAAAGAAAGATCATTTGTGAACATGGAGATCTTCCGTCTGTCTCAAAAAGTCAAACTTGGTCGTTGTCAACCTAGATGATGATTATGATGCTGTGCAACTGGGTTGGCACTGTCACCTTACAGCGCTGAGATCTTAGGTTGAAATGCCACCAAAGACATCTGCAAGTGAGGTTGTATCTTCTCCCATTTGTGTGAGTTTCCTCCGGGTTTTCCAGTTTCCTCCCACACTCTAAAGACATACTGATAGGGAGTCTAGATTGTGAACCTGCAGATAATGTCTGTAAAAGCGCTGAAGGAATATGATGGCCCTATATAAGCAAAGCATAATAAATTATTTCCAGCACATGTTCGTTATGGTTGAAATTCTTTATTTTCATCCATTGTTGCCTACTATTGTATGGCCACCTTAACGCTCGCGTTGAGTTTAGTGCTGAAACGTTGACATCATTGCAGTTTAAAAAAATAAAAAAAATAAAAAAATAAAAAAAATAAAAAAATTATTATTACCTTTATGCATTATTTGCAGTATACATTTTTTACTTTTTAGTTCAGGATATTTGTGTTTTTTGCTTTTTGTTTTCTCTGGTTAATGGTCATGTGTTAATATGCACTTACATTGTGCATACACATTAACTTACTTTTCTCAGTTCAGATTTGTTTTTTATTCATTTCATTGTGCATTCAGTGCATATATGGGTGTGACCGCCCTCTTTCTGAGCTGGGAAAGCCATCCAGTCTGGCCTAAACTGTTACTAGTGGTTCAGCCGCTCAACCCTTGTTCACATTCACGCCACTTGGCAAGTGAAAAGGTTTTAAATACTAGAGTAGGGACTGTCCCACAAGGGTTGCCGTGACGTGGCGGGATGGCTTGTACATTATTTTGATCAAAATTATGTTTACTAAATACCCTTATTATTATTACCTTTATGCATTATTTGCAGTATACATTTTTTACTTTTTAGTTCAGGATATTTGTGTTTATCATTGCAGTTTAGTATCAAAGCGACTTAGTTGTAAACTTGAGTCTTATTATTAACTTGTCGACAGTGTAACAAACATCTACTGCGATTCTCAGGCCTTCATCCTCATTGCAAACCCAAGCTATAAAGCTTAGCGTTTAGCGGTGACCTTGAGAGAGGAAAAGCCTGGATGTCAGTGATCTTTGGTTAGGAAATTATACCGGATTGTTCAACCAAATAATGTAAACCTCAAATGTTCTTTCTCCTTGGGTCTGGTCCTTGACCCGTTCTACTGTTGTGATATAAGGTCACCATCTTCCTAAGCATGAAAGTGTTAATGAGTGTGTTTCTTGCTGCCTGTCCATGAGATAGAATACATAAAACACATTTTATCTTCCTTCTTGACCAGTTTATTGGTCACATTAAGGCAGTGGAGTGTGCCAGCCCTGGCTGTACGACCTGTACTGAGATGATTAATGATATTTAAACTGCCTCCTGACAGCCAGTGAATACACAGATACATCAGTCACCCGACAGTATTACTGGAAGAAAAGAAGTACTTCCATTTGTCCTGTGATTTTTATCGTTTTGGATATATAGACATTTTTTAACTCATTCGCACTTGGAAAGGAGTAATTAAATAGAATGCATACATTTATTGCAGTGGCTCTTGCTGGATAAATTTGTTGCATCTGTAGACACTTAAATCTACTTTTATAAAATATGAAAATATGTGTAAACTGTAAAGTGCTGCGGAATATGTTAGCGCTATATAAAAATAAAGATTATTATTATTATACCACTTCTTGGTATTATTTTGCACCACTGGTAAAGTAAAGTTGGCTTACTTTGCACCACTCTTTTGGTTATAAATTTGGATGCACTTTGATGCATGTTGCAAAATTTTAAGCCATGCCTCCTTTTTCTCTAAGCCACGCCTCATTCCCATTCACGCCATATAATTTTTTCTGTAAGTCAAGCCATCTTGTGTTTAAAACACAAACTTGATTTCACAATTTGCACAAAAAGGACCACAATTTGATGCATTTAGTGCCGCCAAAGACTAGCACATAAACCTATATACTTAAAGGGGGTGTCCATTACTGAGCAATCTCTTTTGTATAAAATGAGAAAAAAAAATACTCACCTCCCAAATCGACACTGTTCCAGTGACAGAGACGCTGTGGTTCACAACGTTCACGCATCATTGTAATATCGCATAACCACTGCAGCCTATTGGCAGTGGCTGATGGGCTGTAGAATTCTATTAGATGGAAATGTGAAGGGTGCAGTTTATCAGTGGCTGTTTAGAGGTTGCAACACTCATGTGACATAAGCATATGAAGTGAGCACAGAGAGGTTAGTTTATGTTTTATTTTATTTAATATGGGGCATGTAAACATTTTAGAAGGGTTTGTTAACTCGTTTAAAGAGTCTTGAATGAAATTAGAAGCCCTGTTTTTGTTTTTACATTAAAGCGCCACTCTAGCAGTTTTCTTTTTCATCGCTGAAGTGGTGGTTCTAATGCAAGGACCTTGCCCACCGGTCTTATACTCACCTTCTGGTGTCTTCACCTTTTTTTGGTGCCGTTCCATTCCAGTGGCGTCATTTTGTGACCACAGCTTCTGGTGGCGCCATCTTGTGACCACAGCTTGACACTCAATGCCAGAATGAGACCCTCATAGAGTTGTAACCGACACCGAGCAACATTGCTAAAATGGTGAAGATGCCAGCAGGTGAGTATAAGAATAGGGTGAGGGACATTAGATTAGAAGCACCACTCTAGTGGTAAAATAAAAAAAACTCATTGCAGTGGTGCTTTAATAGTGCCACTTTTGTCCAGGGGTTTTGTCTGCTATTGCAACAGAACCCCATTCCCCCCCTCATTTACCACCTTAAAGGAGGTTATTTTTCCTGGTATAGGCAGACATATCCTCTATTTTTCAGAATGGAAATCTGCTAATAAAACCCTGTTAAAGGATTCCCCATTAGGTGGCAAGAAAGTTAAGAGATTGTATTGGAAACAAGAAAAATTTGTCAAAAAATTATTATACAAAATGTAAGGAATTCAGATCTCAGTTGGGGAGTAAGATAAAGAGAAGACCGGTGCGCCATGAGCCCCATGAGCTAGGTGGTTACAATTGACTTCATTAGCAAGACTCAACATATGGACATATCAGAAGACATTCCCCTTGATGTATCAGAATGGAGAAAATAAATATCTAGGACAACCCTGCCTTTCTAATTGCTGATCTCTAGAGGTTAATCCACATCAATCAGCTGATCGCTGCTCCACTTTCTTTACAAAAATAGATTGTCTTAATGAAATGATCAATGCAGTCTTGGACTGGCCCACAGGAGAACAGGAGAATCCTCCGGTGGGCCACCTGTGCAAGAGTACCTCTTATGTGAGCAGTACTGGACACAATATACTTGAATCACTATGTACAGACAGAGGCAGCATCTTATTCATTTAACAATCTACCCAGTTCATTGTTATATAAATTTGTGACTGAGGATAATGTCACATTTGCATGTACTTTAGCTGAAAACTGGGGCCCTGGAGATGGGTACTTGTGGGCCCTTGGCACCCCAGTCCGACACTGGATCAACCATTGCTCCATTCCCAGTAGTACATATGGGCAACCACGGCTCCAATGCTTAGTTATCTCAGCTACGAACAGTCAGTGATAAGCGGTCATAGAGGAGTGCTTAGGAAGCAACCCAGGGGCAGACAAGGATGTCAGGCCTCCCCTGCAGCTCCAGCCAAAAACCTCCAATGGAGGATAGGAGCAATGAAAAAATGTAAGACGGTCTTAGGAGCGCAGGAAAGAGACTCAGACAAGAGATGGGTTTAAGCCACAACGCGTTTCGACAGAGGATCCGTGTTCATCAGGTGGAAACATCCGTCTTCAGTTTTCTCATAGTTTCTCAGTTAGACCCATTGACTGGTGGTTGCACATGTTCACCACTGCTCTGTCCACACAGGGGACTCGATGACCCATTGTTCTTGTGAACAGCAGAGGTCCCAGTAGTTGAAACTCCTGAAATCACATACTAATCATCTATCCTATGGATAGGTGATCAAAGTCAATTTTGTAACAAGCCCTTTAATAATAGAGTGTCTATAAGACATGGAAAATTAGTGTTTTGGCATCAGATTCATTTGGCAGTGTACAGAAGAGCAATCTGTCCATGTGGATGACTCGGATATGTATAAAATAGTATTGCGTGGCTTATAAATTACATAATTGACTGATGTAGTGCAAGTTGCTAATGACATCCAGGAACGCAAACAAGAAATGATAGAAATGTTGAAACTGTAGACCAGTGAAAGATAACACCTGCACAGTGAAGGAGGAGGATGATATGAAGAAATAATGGAAAGGGAAATGAAAGAGGTTAAAGGCGAAAAAGAAAAAGAACAGAATCGTCCATGCTAATGTGAAGGATATTAATAAATGATCTCGTAAAGATATAATGAGGCAAAACAGTGTCAAGGGTCAAATACCAGAAGAGCATGATCGACATGTGAACTAGATGTATGAAAAGGGTCAAAACATCAAGAATAGCTGTAATAAATATTCCATGTGTCAGTACAAAAAGCACCAAGCAAAATACAAATATTAATATTTAAAGAGACCGTCCAGTCAAGATCTCAAAAATCAAATGTAAGGTAGTAGCGATAGTGAAGGATGTACTGCCATTAATTTTCCTTGACCTCTTTTTGCTTTTCTGCTTTTTAGCTCAACTGCATCAGTGCAGGTCTGTTATCTGTCACTAAAATGTAGCTACAGTGTCTACAGGGAGTCAGAAGTAGTCTGAGACACACCCCCGGCTCGTCATTGGTCTATGCTACTGCTCTCTCCGCCCACCTGCAGATCTCTCATATCTGATTGGCTGCTGTGTATAAACACAAGCTCACAAATATACTGGAAGAAATGAGCTTTTTCAAGTGTATCATGAAGGGTTGTTTTAAGTCAATTTTTCTAGAGGATTTTATCTAAGAGCTCACCACATCCATAGTCCACGTAATGTTTCCAGGCTTAGTGTGTATGGGTGCCAATTTTCCAGCTGACTGTCCACCTCACAAGTAAAGAGAAAAATAACAGCACATCTAAGAAATAAAATGATGCAATCTTTTTTTTTTTATTGCATTACAAAACTAGATCAAAAACCCCTTGCAGTGGATAAGGTTTACATGATAGCCATGATAGACTAACAAGAAACTCATGTGAACCATATCTACTGGAAAGGGTTTTTTTATCCATTTTACTTCTTAGATGTGCAGTTCTTTTTCACTAAACTATAATTTCTCTAGCAACACTCAGTGGCATAACTAGAGTCTGATGGGCCCAGATCAAAATTTGGATCTGGTCCCCCAACTGCATGTTGGTCAGATGTATGGGCTCTTGTAATGTTCTAGATCCTGTCATGACTTGCGTGTTTGCCCCCATTCTGGCTGCTTCCTGTAATAATCTCCCCCATCATGGCCTCCATCCTGTAATAATGTCTCTCATCCTATACCCTTTCCTGGTATAATGTCCCCCATCCTGTGCCACTTCCTATAATAATATCCCCTGTCTTGGACCTCTTTTTGTTATAATGTCCTCCATCCTAGGCTCCTTCCTGGTATAATGTCCCCCTTCCTGGTTCAATGTCCCCCATCATTTGCCCATTCCTGGTGTAAAGTTCTTGCCTCATTCTTGTATAATGACCCCCATCCTGGGCCCCTTCCTGGTGTAATGTCCCCCATTGTTGGGCCACTTCCTGGTATAATGAGCCCCATCCTGGTATAATGCCCACCATGCTGGACTAATTCATTGTATAATGTCCCCATCCTTAGCCCGTTCCATTTAAAATATCCTACATCCTGGGCCTCTTCCTTGTATAATGCTCTCCCTCCTGGGCCCCTTCCATGTATAGCTCCCCATCCTGGGCTCCTTCCATGTATAATGCTCTCCATCCTTGTATAATGCTCCCCATTCCATGTCCTGGCATAAATTTCTGCCACTCTTTTCTAATACACTAAATTAAAAAAATAAACAATTCTTTTTTCCTTCTTCCACTCTCCCGATGGGCGGCGTCTTCCTCTCCACTGACTTCAGTGTACTGACACAGGCAGGTCCTTGCGCAGCAATGAAATAGGCACTTGAGTCAGTGAGCCCACCACCCGCAAAGGCCCATTCACACCCTTTATGATTGTGATCGTTATGCCCCTGTCAACACCAATAGGGGCATGTGTAAATCATAGATTGTAAGCTTGCGAGCCAAGTCCTCACTCCTCCTGTGACTAAGGAACTATGTGTTACTTTGTGATGTCTTTATTATTTGTACGTCTTCACTTAATTGTAAAATGCTGCGGAATATGTTGGCGCTATATAAATACAATTATTATTCTTAAAATTATGGTGAGGCACTGGTCTGAGTAGCCGAATAAAGAAGTATGTATTTCCAAACTCTGCTAATGCATGTTATGGTAAATGGTCTTCATTTCTAAACATAGTCAGGGCTCATTTTTTTATATGGAGGGACATGTTAACTATTAAATAAATTACAGTTGTTCCACCCCCATGACTCCTTAAAGATTATAGCTGTTATGCATCTGGGTTCGAACCCTTCAGCGTGTGCTTCGTTCTCAGTCCACCGAGCCACCACAAATACACTTTTTCTCTGAGTGTTTAGTTTCAGTTATCCTTACTTCAGTCTTTTTAGGGAAATAGGTGTTTTCATTTACACATTGGCCCTGCCCTATCACCTTTCGGGTTCAGCTTTATATACTTTCCCATGCTGGTATTTCCTGCTGATGATAGCCTCATTTGGATGTCCAGCCATACTGCTGTAGCTTAAGCCAGTGAGTGAAAGACCAGCTAGGGTTTACCACTTTTCTGTTTATGTTCTTTACCCTGCACCTATCTTCTGTTTCTTTTTAGGAAGTAATCTCCATATTTTCTAACAGTACGTACTTAATTCATTATTTTGGGGTTTGTTTTACTCACTCTTGGATCTTTCTATCTCAGCACACCTTCCCTTTTGTGGGTAATTTATACTATGCTCTACCCTTTGATTTTTTTAAGGAGGAATGTGAAGCACTTGATGGCCTTTTAGGCAGCAAAGGTCCGAGTTGCCATCGTCTAGTCTGTGATTAGGGCTATCTCAGCTCATGCAGGAACCACCTGGGACTGTGGGGTCAGGATCTCTAGTCTGTACAGGAACTAGCAGGGTCAGTTGCGGTTTTTAATGTGTCACCTAATTACCGAGTGAGTTGCTACACTAGCATAACAATAGCACATGCTGTCATCAAAATATGCTGCATGATGTAGAATAATGTGATAGTTAACATATACTAAACCTGGATGACAAGTTGATGGTGGCTTATTAGCCTAAAACTTTCTGATAGGTTCTCTTTAAGCTTTAAAACTTGAGAAACTGGAGAACACATTATTACTTAATCTTCTAATTGTAAAACTGTAACATGCCCAAAAGCACAACCAAACCACAATAACAGGTGGCAAGATCTGCGCTCGTGGGCTCGAATTCAATCAGGGCAACATCTGTCTGGAGTTTATAGGTTCATGTGGATTTCCTCTAGTGCTACAAAAAAAGCTTAGGTTAATTGGCTTTTTGTGAAATTGGCCCTAGTGTATGTGGCAGGAAAATTAGATTGCGAGCTCTTCGGGGAAGTAGAAATAGTATTAATGTTGCATTTTCGGTATTTTTTTTGTTGTGCTCTTTTGCTTGTTTTTTTTTGTGGTGGTGGTTTGCTAAATTGAGAAATATACCAGTGTGGAGAAACAGAATATGCCCTATTCGTATCTTATTTGCAATATTTACAGCAAAACCAAAGAACTGAGCCGGATTACAAGCTGGTATACGTAGAATCAAAACCAAAAAAACGATAATCAAAAGGCCAGATTTATCAAAAAATCAATCCAAATTTTATTATAAAAAACATACTTTAAAATACATATCACCAATAGGAGAAAAGGGGAATAGAAAAGAACGCTTGCATAGTGTGATTACACATATAGCGACGCATGCATCCATGCAAAGGACTTAAATATATACATATGTGTGTGAATCTTAAATATCTGTCTCTGTTCACAAATATTTATACATAAATAATATAATAACAGATAATTGAACTGTAATTATAACAGGTATGCATAGCCACAGCTGATTACACTAACACAAAATGTCATCCACAATTTCAAATTACAGCAGCCTGTGCATAAATAGAGACCACACCTCCTCACTACCAGCTTCCCAAACCCATACCATAGGATCTACCACAATTACAAAGGACAATGCCCAGTGAAGTATTATATTTACCGGTGAATGGCTGCCAGAGGTGGGAGGATGTACCGATGCCCAGACAAGTCCGTCCGCTCCGACGCGCGTTTCGGACCTTTCCTTTTTCAAGCGTTCTTTTCTATTCCCCTTTTCCCCTATTGGTGATATGTATTTTAAAGTATGTTTTTCATAATAAAATTTTTATTGATTTTTTTATAAATCTGGCCTTTTGATCATTATTTTTGGTTTTGATTCTATGAGATAGTTGATGATAGGTTTTTGTAATCCCTATGGACACATGGAGAGTATGAGCTATAGGTAATAATTTATACCATGTGTAAATGTCATACTTGGTGAAGCTGGTATATGTGCAAAGTGTAAGAGCACATTCACTCTGCGGCTATTTCACACACAAAACCCAAGAAAAAAAACACGGGCATATACCCAACAGCAAGTAAATAAATAAGTAAATAGTCATACTTAGTGTTGAGCATTCCGATACCGCAAGTATCGGGTATCGGCCGATACTTGCTGTATCGGAATTCCGATACCGACTTCCGATATTTTTTCAATATCGGAATTCGGCATCGGAATCGGAAGTTCAAAGTTGATTGCCAGCCTGACGTCATCATGATGCGCGGTGTGTGCGCATCATGATGCGCCGTCATTTCGGGCCTTCCGGGGGTCTCTGCCGGCCTGCCGGGGGGCTGTGTGGACTGCCCGGGGTCTGTACCGGCCTGCCGGGGGGCTGTGCCGGCCTGCCGGTGGTCTGTGCACCCTGTGGGGGTCTGTACCGGCCTGCCGGGGGGCTGTGCCGGCCTGCCGGTGGTCTGTGCACCCTGTGGGGGTCTGTACCGGCCTGCCAGGGGGGCTGTGCCGGCCTGCCGGTGGTCTGTGCACCCTGTGGGGGTCTGTACCGGCCTGCCGGGGGGCTGTGCCGGCCTGCCGGGGGGCTGTGCTGATGTCCGGGGGTCTGTGCAAGCATCGTCCGATGGGACTACAAGTCCCATCTGGCGATGCCTGCTACCATGACAGTGATTGACACATTAGCCAATGATGGGACAGTAGTAGTCCCATCATCCGGCTAATGTGTTAAATGTTAAAAAAAAAAAAAAAAAAAAAAATACTACATACATACTACATGCATACTACATGCATGCTACATACATACTACATGCTACATACATACTACATATATACTACATACATACTACATATATACTACATACATGCTACATACATACTGCATGCTACATACATACTACATGCTACATACATACTACATATATACTACATACATACTACATATATACTACATACATGCTACATACATACTGCATGCTACATACATACTACATACATGCTACATACATACTACATGCATGCTACATGCATGCTACATACATACTACATATATACTACATACATACTACATATATACTACATACATGCTACATACATACTGCATGCTACATACATACCACATACATACTACATACATACTACATACATACTACATGCTACATACATACTACATATATACTACATGCATGCTACATACATACTACATGCTACATACATACCACATACATACTACATACATGCTACATACATACTACATATATACTACATACACACTACATACATACTACATACATACTACATGCATGCTACATACATACTACATGCATACTACATGCATGCTACATGCATGCTACATACATACTACATGCTACATACATACCACATACATACTACATACATGCTACATGCTACATACATACTACATATATACTACATGCATGCTACATACATACTACATATATACTACATGCATGCTACATACATACTGCATGCTACATGCATGCTACATACATACTACATACATACTACATGCTACATACATACTACATATATACTACATGCATGCTACATACATACTGCATGCTACATGCATGCTACATACATACTACATACATACTACATGCTACATACATACCACATATATACTACATACATACTACATACAATACATTCATACAATACATACATAGACATACAGTACATATAACATAAAGTAACATACTTACCAATACTTGTCACATTGTTCCCCGAAGCCATTGTCTTTTCCGGAATAAATATTAACATAACAAACCACAAAAATACTCACCCACGATCCGAAGCAGTCCACGAGTGTGTCCCACGACGATCTTGGGTAGAGAACTGCAGCATCAGGTGATGCTGCCGTTCTCTACGGGCTGCAGGAATCCAATGACGGAAGGTAGGTATCCTTCCGCACTGTATTCCTCCGCCACTTAAAAAAAAAAAGTCCCTAGTCTCACTTTATGCCATTGCTGCGTGGGAAATTCCCACACAGCAATGGCATAAAGTGAGACTAGGGACTTTTTTTTTTTTTAAGTGGCGGAGGAATACAGTGCGGAAGGATACCTACCTTCCGTCATTGGATTCCTGCAGCCCGTAGAGAACGGCAGCATCAGCTGATGCTGCAGTTCTCTACCCAAGATCGTCGTGGGACACACTCGTGGACTGCTTCGGATCGTGGGTGAGTATTTTTGTGGTTTGTTATGTTAATATTTATTCCGGAAAAGACAATGGCTTCGGGGAACAATGTGACAAGTATTGGTAAGTATGTTACTCTATGTTATATGTACTGTATGTCTATGTATGTATTGTATGAATGTATTGTATGTAGTATGTATGTAGTATATATGTGGTATGTATGTAGTATGTATGTAGTATGTATGTAGCATGCATGTAGCATGCAGTATGTATGTATGTAGTATGTATGTAGCATGTAGTATGTATGTTGCATGTAGTATTTATGTAGTATGAATGTAGCATGTATGTAGTATGCATGTTGTATGTATGTAGCATGCATGTAGTATATATGTAGTATGTATGTAGTATTTATGTAGTATGAATGTAGCATGTATGTAGTATGTAGTATGAATGTAGCATGTATGTAGTATGCATGTTGTATGTATGTAGCATGTAATTTTTTATTTTTATTTTTTTTTTACATTCAACACATTAGCCGGATGATGGGACTACTACTGTCCCATCATTGGCTAATGTGTCAATCACTGTCATGGTAGCAGGCATCGCCCGATGGGACTTGTAGTCCCATCGGACGATGCCTGCACAGACCCCCGAAGCCTGCACAGACCACCGGCAGGCCGGCACAGCCCCCCGGCAGGCCGGCACAGCCCCCCGGAGCCTGCACAGACCACCGGCAGGCCGGCACAGCCCCCCGGCAGGCCGGCGCAGCCCCCCGGAGCCTGCACAGCCCCCCGGCAGGCCGGCACAGCCCCCCGGAGCCTGCACAGACCACCGGCAGGCCGGCACAGCCCCCCGGCAGGCCGGCACAGACCACCGGAGCCTGCACAGACCACCGGCAGGCCTGCACAGCCCCCCCTGGCAGGCCGGCACAGCCCCCCGGCAGGCCGGCACAGACCACCGGAGCCTGCACAGACCCCCTGGCAGGCCGGCACAGCCCCCCGAAAGGCCCGTACAGACCCCAGAGAGGCTGTACAAGGCAAAAACAGGGTTTTTCTTATTCCGATACCGGAAGTCCCATAGACTTGAATGGGACTTCCGGTATCGGAATCGGCGATACCGATACTTTTTTTAAAGATCGGCCGATCCATTCCGATCCGATACTTTGAAGTATCGGACGGTATCGCTCAACTCTAGTCATACTACATGTGTGAAAATACGGGGGGTCAGTGGGTGCTCTCGTCCGCAGGCTTGATCCTGCATGGGCCAGGGATCATCCCACTGAACGACCGCTCTCCTTTTACTGTGGGCGTAATACTACTAAGACAACACAGGAAGAGAGTAAAACAGTTTTCCAAAAATTTATTAAACCACCAACACACAATAGCATATAGAACAGTCCCAGCAAATGCCCTAGATGGTGCAAATTACGGAGTCTCACCCTTCCGTTGATTCGCCGGGCTTAGAGCTTTTTCCAGGTGCCAAATACTCAGTGATCAAAAAAGCATAAAAGCCATCCCACCAGGACAAGGCGTATCCTTTGGCACAGTCCTATCCTGTCTCTATTATTAAAACCACCTTACCATGTATCAAACGTTGTTTTTTGTTTGTTTTTTTTCTTGAATATTTATATATTAAAGAATAATTACTGATAATAATATTCACTTTGGCACTGATCAGGTTAATCATAGCGAGCTTGAAAATGTCTCCTGTAACTTCCAAAACTAATTAGAAAAACATTTAAAGAATGAAAAAAAAAAATATTGTTTCTTATTCTTTTTCTTCTCTTCCAGACAAGGTATAAGATTTCGCCTCCGTAGAAAAACTGATTTATATATTGAAGTCAACACTCGAGGTGCATAATTAACTTTTTAAGCTTAGAAATCTGTCTGAAATCCACAGTTAGACTCCCACACATAACCATCTGCTGCCTAATATTACATGTCCACCTTACAGGGAGTCCTAAAACTAAGTACAGCCAAAAGAAGCGCCACTAATATATGAAGATACTCAAGAGTACATGAACCCCTAAATTATAGTGGGTGTACTACAAAATAAACAACCTTTGGTTAAGCACCTTGTAAAGAACAATCAATCTACATTATTTTTCTTCTTCCCTAACCACTTATGCTGTAAGAATAATTGATTTAGTACTGAATATTTGGAGGCAGAAGATTTTCCCTAGAGCAGCTTTGAAAGAAACATGAAGCTAGAAGTCTGTGTATAATTATAAGCGAAACAATCACTGACCTCAGGGAGACCAGTCAAAGAAAACACTGCGGCAGCCGGCAAAGGCGCTCAATCAGTGAAATCCTAGGTGCATTGCTCCCTGGGAAATACGAATATGCAAAAAAAGTCCGTGGAGCCTCATTTAAGAGTCTCAAACATGGGACTAGCCAGATCTTCCTCCAGGGAAGGACCCAGCCAAAGAGTGGCTCCTTTCGGAAACCACCATTACCACCATATTAAGTGGCCCTTTAAGACAATATCCAGCTCTTTACGAGTTTACAGATATGACAAGCGAAATACCAAGGCCAGGTATCCATCCACAGACAGCTGTTTCGGGGTGTTGCCCATCATCAGTGTGGAGTAAGATTCTGGCTAGGTGGGAGCAATGCCTAGTAGACCAACATCACAAAACAATCACTGACCTCAGGGAGACAAGTCAAAGAAAACACTGCGGCAGCCAGCAAAGGTGCTCAATCAGTGAAATCCTAGGTGCATTGCTCCCTGGGAAATACGAATATGCAAATAAAGTCCGTGGAGCCTCATTTAAGAGTCTCAAACACGGGACTAGCCAGATCTTCCTCTTCCTCTTCCTGAGGTCAGTGATTGTTTTGTGATGTTGGTCTACTAGGCATTGCTCCCACCTAGCCAGAATCCTACTCCACACTGATGAGGGGCAACACCCCGAAACAGCTGTCTGTGGATACAGTATTACTAAGAACTCTGTATGATTTAAATGCACTTTTGCTTTTTACTTATTTAATTATAGCAGGGTTTTTTTCATTTTGTCCTTTGTAGGTTTTGTATGCTTTTTGGCCATGTGAACATGCATTTATATGCTGCATGTGTACCAACTCAAACCAAGCTCAATTTTTGTGTTTTTTTGTTATTGCTCCCACCTAGCCAGAATCCTACTACCAACAACCCGAAACAGCTGTCTGTGGATGGATACCTGGCCTTGGTATTTCACTTGTCATATCTGTAAACTCGTAAAGAGCTGGATGTTGACTTAAAGGG
Source organism: Dendrobates tinctorius (assembly GCF_039654945.1). Lineage (NCBI taxonomy): Eukaryota > Metazoa > Chordata > Amphibia > Anura > Dendrobatidae > Dendrobates > Dendrobates tinctorius. Next base: position 483,923 of record NW_027361729.1, on the reverse strand, counting down.
CTACTTAATATGGTGGTAATGGTGGTTTCCGAAAGGAGCCACTCTTTGGCTGGGTCCTTCCCTGGAGGAAGATCTGGCTAGTCCCGTGTTTGAGACTTCTTAAATGAGGCTCCACGGACTTTATTTGCAGATTCATATTTATAATTATAAGCGAGTGCACAGGTAATTTTTGCTCAAGTAACGGAATGTCCACAAGAAGTCAAGAGTTGTATTAGTAGAAAGGATCTGCAAAACTTCCTGAAAAATAGTTATTTACAGGTACTGTCCACTACCAAAAAAATGCTATTTGATATGCTCCTTGAAGGATTATATAGAGTTTACTAGTACACTTTTATTTCAAAAGGTGTCCTGATCTGTAGATATCAGCCTTGTTTGGACAGCTCCACTTCTGGTTCAGGAGAATGTTTGCTGTGTAGTCACATCATCAGTCCCGTGTGTGAAGGGGGCTGGTTGACTGCTCTTTTTAACATTTAAGCCAGCCCTTTTCTCTGTCTGGGCGTCAGTCTCTTGGAACTAGATGGTCAGCCAGCCCCCTTCACACACAGCACCGATGATGTGCCAACACATGAAATGCTCCTCTGCATTGAGCACAAGCGGTGATTAGGACTGCCAAACCAGGGACTAGGTTGGACACCTGTAGTTTTGGGGTACCTTTGGAAATAAAAGTGCATTAGTAAGTTCTATATAATCATATTAAAAACACATCTAAATGTCTAATGGACACCTCCGACAATGTATAATTGTAAATATGAAGAAACCTCCACCACACACAGACGCAGGGGAAATTGATTCTGAACCGTCTAATAGTTAAAAGCCCCATACACATCAGATTATGGCAGCTGAACCCGATTTTGAAAGGGCTAGACCATTAACAGATATGCATGGCTCTCCTCTGACAGATAACATTAGGAGAAAGAAGGATTAGGCATACTGAATTTCAATGCCCAATCATTTAATTTCCCTAAAGGGGGTTTTACACTAAGCGATATCGCTAGCAATATCGCTAAAACGTCACTGGTTTTGTGACGTTATAGCGATATTGCTAGCGATATCGCTATGTGTGATACTTACCAGCGACCGGCTCCCCCGCTGTCCATCGCTGATCGCGCGAGAATGTCCGGCTCCATTTCTCGTCGGGCGCTTCCTGCTGAGACTTCCTGCTGTGACGTCCAGCGACGCGTGGAGGCGGGCGGGAGGACGCAGGATCGCTGTGTGTGAATGGTAAGTATCGTGCGCTGCGTCGCTGCTGCATCGCTGTGAGATCTTTCTGTATGAAAGCTCACTAGCGATCATTTAGCGATGCACCAGCGATCCTGACCGGGTCGGATCGCTGGTTGGATCGCTGGTGCATCGCTAAATGTAAAAGGGCCTTTAGAGATCAGCAGCTACCAAAGGTGTCATTGAAAGCACAATCATGCTCAGTTGAGAAAAACATCCATGTATCTAGGAGAGCTAGAAGAGATCAACCACTATCTAAGGTGTATAAGACCCTTAAGGGTTTTCCCATATTTTCAGATTGATGTTTAGACAGTGCAAATTACTTGTTGTTATACATTTCCCCTTTTCTTCTGATATTAATAAGTGTATATTTTAGTGTTTGCAGCGAATGACTGTCGACCTTTGCTCTTTAGGAATGAACATGCCCATGCTTACATGCTCTTTCCTACTGAGCTCGTCAGCACAGCAGTGAGGCCAGCGAGGAGCGCTGGAGAGTGCTTAGCTCGCTCTTAATCTTGGCCACTTCTCTCCAACTCCACTTCAATTCTGATGCTATAGAGACAAAGCTGCTTAATATAGCAACATTGAAAGATCACACAGTCCGGCCCAGAAGGGAATGCTGCTGGCCTCACCTGTCACTCAAGCAGGAGAACCTGCCCACCCATCAATCAGGAAGACCAGAGACTAGGTAGATCTTCTGAACAGAAAAGACCGGACTAACCCAAGATGGAAACCAAATCAGGTCCTTAAAGCTGTGCCAAACTGGCCCACTAAAATACAAGATGACCATTTGATGGACCTAAACTCTCACACAATAGTGCACCTTAAAATTCCAGTAGAATGCAACCACATATGGAGATGACTTTGTAACCAGTTGGTTTTCAATATGGCCTCTTTGTTATGGGATGATTTACAAATAATCTAATAATCTATTTGATTTTCCTGATGAGATGATCTGTATGTCGAATATCTTCTGCTGGACCTTTGGACCTCTTATTTTGTAAGAGCTTGGACCCACCAAAAGATTCTCTAGTTTTATGGAAGGTCAAACCAACCCAGACAAAAGACTTACTGGCAAAGTTTTGTTGAATAACTTGTTGCCCCAAGCTAGAAGCATCTTTAGTCATGATCAATGTGTGACAAAGTCACTGGTAAAGTACTGAATGGGAGATATGTATCACTGAGGTTGTTAGCATCAGTGATATGAACCTAGGGAAAATGCGCCAACACACTGTCATGTCGGACACTGTTCACACCAGGGTGTCCAGCAGACAGCGGTAATACCCTGTTGGGTATTCTGTTCCAGTCGGGATAGGGTTAACCAGGTTGTCATGCTGGCTGAGGGCTGGGCCACGCCCTTGGTCTTTAAATAGTTCGTCCTGACTATGGGCGTCGCCGACTATAGCTTTAGCCTAGTGCTAGCAATACCGGTCAGCAGTGGTGGTGTTGGAGCGTCTGATATCTGGTGCAGTATATCCCTCAGTGGTTCTTTCTCCAATCTGTTATATATATATTTTGTTGCCCTTGCACATTATTGTATTACCTTGTGTATTAACTGTGTGGTGTTTCTTTTACCCTTGTCCATACGTATTTGTGGGGTCTGGTGTCTGGTCCCCTCACTGGGTGGAGGGTGGTGGGTTCAGCTTAGGGCTGGACAGGAGACAGGGACAGGGTGGAGGCTCAGGCAGGCACACCTTCAGTGTAAACCCTGGGTAGAGGGACAGACAGGGTTCCCCTAGTCTGAGGGACATCGCAGGGGTCCCGGGGTTTTTGCCTAAAGTAACCTAGGCATACCATGACATTATAGTCGGCCCAAATAATAAAGTGAGAGAAAAAAAAAAAGAAAAAAAAAAGGTAGGGAATATAGGGGTTACTTACTATGGATCCTATACTTTCCCTAAACAAGCAGCTGGAGGCTCTATCCATACAGGTCACTGAACTCAGGGGGGCGGTCCAGCAACAAGGTCTGTCAGCTCCTGCAGTACCTGCTGAGGCTGCAGCCAGGGCAGCTGAGCCCAAGTTTCCCCTTCCTGAACGATTTGCTGGTGATCGTGGTAAGTTCACGGTGTTTCGTGAATCATGCAAATTGTATTTCCGTATGCGTCCACATTCCTCAGGTAATGAGGCTCAACGCGTGGGCTTGGTGATTTCTTTGCTGAGTGGTGACCCACAGGCCTGGGCCTTTTCACTCCCTTCAGACTCACCGGCATTTGAATCTGTAGATTTTTTTTTCTCTGCTCTGGGTTTGATCTATGACGATCCGGATAGATTAAACTTAGCAGAGTCTAAGATACGCTCACTGCTACAGGGTGATCGACCAGCTGAGGATTACTGCACGGAATTCCGGCGCTGGGCGGTGGACACGCAGTGGAATGACCCTGCGCTTAGAAGTCAATTTTTGCATGGGGTTTCTGGAAGGGTTAAACAGACTCTCCTAATGTACGAGACTCCCGCCTCTCTGGAGGCTGCGATGGCACTTGTAGTACGCATAGACCGACGTCTCCGTCAGGGGGCGCTGGTTTCGTTGCCTCCGGGAGGTGGGGGAGTGGTCGGTGAGGTTGCCGCGGGTGAATCCGTGGAACCCATGCAGATCGCTGGTATAGCACAGTCACCGAGTAACAAGCCTAAACGTCCTTGGCACAGAAGGCAGGGGCTCTGTTTTTTTTGTGGCAAAGGAGGACATTTTATTAACGCTTGCCCCCTGGTACCTAAGAAGGGCGCGCCGGCGGAAAACTGATAGGCTCAGAGGGTTTGGAGGAGTCTAGTCTGAGCCTTTGTGTATCCTCCGTCATGGTTTCCCAGTTTATGCTCCCTGCTAGGGTGGTACTTGGGGGGCAAATGCTCTCTATTACAGTATTTATTGATAGTGGCTCAGCTGCCAATCTCATTGATGAGAGGTTCGCGCATACAGCGGGATTTCCGGTGGAGAAATTGCCGAACCCCATCCGGGTGGTTACCATCAATGCTTCCCCATTGTCTCAAGGGGAGATCACAGAGTGTGTGTTGGATATACAACTCCACATCGGAGTATTACACTCAGAGCGGGTAACTTGTAAGGTGCTTAGTAACTTACCGGCTCAGATGGTTCTGGGCTTTCCATGGTTGTCAATGCATAATCCTGTTATTGATTGGAAGACCCAGGACATAATTCAGTGGAGCAGGGAGTGTCAGGAGAGGTGCCTGGCTACATGTATTTCCGCTTTGACCCCCAGTATCCCGGAGCCGTTGCTGGACTATGCGGATGTATTTTCTGAGAAGGGTTGTTCAGAACTACCACCGCATCGCCCCTATGACTGTGCTATTAGGTTGAAACCAGGGGCCAAGTTACCTAAAGCTAGAATGTTTAATATCTCAGGTCCCGAGAGGCTAGCTCTCAAGGAATACATTGCGGATAGCCTGAGCAAGGGTCATATTAGACCTTCCTCTTCTCCTCTGGCTGCTGGCTTCTTCTTTGTTAAAAAGAAGGATGGCGGTTTACGCCCGTGTCTGGATTTCAGAGAACTCAACCAGATTACGGTCCGTGATCCTTACCCTATGCCACTTATACCCGATTTATTCAACCAAGTGGTTGGTGCCAGGTGGTTCTCCAAACTGGACCTCAGGGGGGCGTACAATCTTATAAGAGTCCGTCAGGGGGATGAGTGGAAGACGGCGTTCAATACCCCTGAGGGTCACTTTGAGAGTTTGGTAATGCCGTTTGGGTTGACTATGGCACCGGCGGTCTTTCAACACTTCATCAATGATGTCTTCTCTCAGCTGTTGGGGAGGTTCGTTATAATTTATCTTGACGACATTCTCATTTTCTCTCGCGACCATGATACACATATAGAGCATGTTAGACAGGTTCTGCAGTTGCTCAGAGAGAACAGGCTCTATGTCAAGCTTGAAAAATGTGTTTTTTTCGTACAGGAGCTACCGTTCTTGGGTTATATAATCTCCGCCTCAGGTTTTAAGATGGACACCGCAAAGGTGCAGGCGGTACTACATTGGGATCGGCCTGATAATCTTAAGGCACTTCAGCGATTTCTTGGCTTCTCCAATTACTATAGGAAATTTATTAAGAACTTCTCTATGATTGCCAAACCACTGACTGACATGACTAAGAAGGGTACCGACTTTTCTGACTGGTCTGAGCCTGCGGTACAGGCGTTTGAATTCCTCAAGAATAGTTTTGCCTCAGCGCCCATTCTGGTGCAGCCCGATGTCTCCTTACCGTTTGTCGTGGAGGTGGATGCGTCGGAGGTTGGAGTGGGGGCTGTACTGTCTCAGGGCCCTTCTTGGGCCAAGTTGCATCCGTGTGCCTTCTTCTCCAAGAAGCTGTCGCCTGCGGAGCGTAATTATGATATTGGCAACAGGGAATTATTGGCCATCAAATTGGCATTTGAGGAGTGGCGACACTTCTTGGAGGGGGCTGTTCATCAGATTACTGTGATAACCGACCATAAGAATTTGCTTTATTTAGAATCTGCTAAGCGCCTGTCCTCCAGACAGGCTCACTGGGCATTATTCTTCACCCGGTTCAACTTCATTGTTACCTATCGACCTGGGTCGAAGAATGTTAAGGCAGACGCTTTATCCAGGTGTTTTCCTGGTGGAGAGTTATTTGAAGAGCCGGTGCCTATTCTCCAAAAGGGTGTGGTGGTATCTGCCATCACGACAGAGATTGAGGCAGAGATTGCGGAGGCTCAGGAGGTGGTACCGCCGGGGTTGCCTGCTAATAAATCTTTTGTGCCGCTACATCTACGCTCTAGAGTGTTGGGCGAACATCACGACACGGTACTGGCAGGTCATCCAGGGGTTAAGAGCACTCTGGAACTGGTATCGCGTCGTTTTTGGTGGCCTAAAATCCGGCAGGATGTGGCCTCATATGTGGCTGCCTGTACCACGTGCGCACGGGCCAAGACTCCTCGTTCCCGTCCCGCTGGTAGCTTGCAGCCTCTCGGGGTGCCCAGTAAGCCATGGACTGAGATTTCCATGGATTTTATTACTGACTTGCCCGCCTCGGCAGGGAACTCGGTCATTTTGGTAATTGTTGATAGGTTCTCCAAAATGTCACATTTCGTTGCTTTACCGTCTTTGCCCAATGCTAAGACTCTTGCTCAGATATTTATTCGCGAGGTGGTCAGACTTCATGGTGTCCCGTCTGACATTGTGTCTGATCGAGGTACGCAGTTTGTGGCAAAGTTTTGGAGAGCTTTTTGTTCTCGCCTTGGAATCAAATTATCTCATTCATCGGCTTTCCACCCTCAGTCGAATGGACAGACTGAGCGGATGAACCAAAACCTGGAGCAATACTTGCGCTGCTTTATTTCCGACAATCAGGAAGAGTGGTCAGCGTTTCTTCCTCTGGCAGAATTCGCAATAAACAACCATTGCCAGGAATCGTCTGGGGAATCTCCTTTTTTTTGTGTGTATGGTCAACATCCTCAATTTTGCACCTTGCGTCAGGGGTGCTCAGTTGGCGTCCCTGAGGAGGACCAGTTGGGAGCTCAATTGTCGTCTGTTTGGAGGAGAGTCAAGCAGCGCTTGTTGAAGGTGGGTTCCAGGTACAAACGGGTGGCTGACTGCAGACGTGTGCCAGGTCCGGACCTGTGTGTGGGTGATTGGGTGTGGTTATCTACTAGGAACATTAAGCTCAAGATACCGTCACTTAAGTTGGGTCCCAGGTTCATTGGCCCATTTAGAATCTCCGCAGTGATCAACCCCGTGGCATTTCGTTTGGAATTGCCGGCTGTGTATAAGATTCATAATGTATTTCACAAAGCATTGCTAAAGAAGGTCGTGGGTTTGGTGGATGGTTCCCCCGGGCCACCACCTCCCGTCTTGGTGGATGGCGCGTTGGAATTTGAGGTGTCCAAAGTGGTGGACTCTAGGGTTGTGCGTCGCACTCTACAGTACCTGGTCCACTGGCGTGGCTATGGTCCTGAGGAGAGGACATGGGTGCCGGCCTCTGACATTCATGCTGATCGACTGGTTACTATGTTCCATCGTCGCCATCCGGACAAGCCAGGTCCTCGACATGGTGAGGTTCCGGAGGTCCCTCGTAGAAGGCGGGGTACTGTCATGTCGGACACTGTTCACACCAGGGTGTCCAGCAGACAGCGGTAATACCCTGTTGGGTATTCTGTTCCAGTCGGGATTGGGTTAACCAGGTTGTCATGCTGGCTGAGGGCTGGGCCACTCCCTTGGTCTTTAAATAGTTCGTCCTGACTATGGGCGTCGCCGACTATAGCTTTAGCCTAGTGCTAGCAATACTGGTCAGCAGTGGTGGTGTTGGAGCGTCTGATATCTGGTGCAGTATATCCCTCAGTGGTTCTTTCTCCAATCTGTTATATATATATTTTGTTGCCCTTGCACATTATTGTATTCCCTTGTGTATTAACTGTGTGGTGTTTCTTTTACCCCTGTCCATACGTATTTGTGGGGTCTGGTGTCTGGTCCCCTCACTGGGTGGAGGGTGGTGGGTTCAGCTTAGGGCTGGACAGGAGACAGGGACAGGGTGGAGGCTCAGGCAGGCACACCTTCAGTGTAAACCCTGGGTAGAGGGACAGACAGGGTTCCCCTAGTCTGAGGGACATCGCAGGGGTCCCGGGGTTTTTGCCTAAAGTAACCTAGGCATACCATGACACACACTCAGTGCTGAGCGGGAATAATCAGACATTTTGAGGACTAGGTTTTTTTGTGAAGAGTTGAAGTGTGGGTGGGAGGCTGTTCACCATATCTCCACCCCAAGGTGTTGTTTAGGAGGTAGTCACCCTTCTGAGTCTACAGGTTGGGATATGTCTGGAGGCGAGAGCTTCAGAGCCTTGTTTATGCTAAAAATGAGCTGAACTCTGCTGTTGTTCCTGAGCAGGCGGATACCCGAAATCATGTGGACTGTGCTATTCGTTATCTTTTGTTTTCCAGTTGTGCCAGAAAAGCTGTGTTTCATTTGATGATGTTTGCACTGGTTTATGTTGTACTTTTTAATAAACTGTCAGAAGGTTCAAACTAGAAACGTTGATGCGTCTACCTCTGTGAGCAGCCATGTGAGCTGATCCACCACAACTGTTATACACAAAGTAATGACATGTATTATCAGTGTTCTCTCAATGTTTAAAACCAGAGCACCCCCTACTCAAATAAATGTCATGAAAGACATATACCCTGCAGGCTATCATCAAACATGCTGCTGCACCTAATAAATCTACAGCATGGGTTGCATGATGTGATTGTACAACTGATGTCGTGCTGCAAGCTTCTGGGCAGGATCGTCTCTTTCCATTCAAAGTCTGTGTCTATTCTAATGTAAGTTGTAAAGTGCTGTGGTATATCTTGGTGCTAGAAAAATAAAGAATAATAATAGCACACTAGTACAAGGTGTGAATGATGTCATTGTGATGCAGTGACAGTGCTTCCACAAGATGAGATGACTCATGGGATTACACAGAAATCCCAAAACCACAAAGCGGAAATCAAAAGGGACTTGTTAAATTTACACTCATAAGGTGAAAAGACGCATGTTAGCTTGCGGATAAAGCTGTATTACAATATATAATAATAGCAGCCATAGTGCATGTATTATAATAACGCTCTGGGAGCACGCATAGAGTAAATCATTGAGCATGAATGCATTACTCCTTTTGTTGGATCATGCTCTGTTCTCAGGGTCGAATTTAGGGAATAGTAGGGGACAATTGCGTGTCCTAAAAAACTGCAAATTTTTTTTACTGAATGCTGTAAATTTTTTTGGGAGTTTTCCAATATTTATGAACAGATAATACTCTCCCTTCTCTCTTCCAGGCTCTTCTTCAGATGTATACATTAGTGATGAGCGAATATGCTCGGATAACGTCTTATCCGAGCATGCTCAAGTGTTATTCGAGTATCTTGGGTGTGCTCATATATTATGTTTGAGTCCCTGCGGCTGCATGATTTATGGCTGTTAGATATCCTGAACACAGCCTGAAAACAATCCCTGCATGTAGTCAGGCTGTCTAACAGCTGCAAATCATGCAGCCGCAGGGACTCAAACATAATATACGAGCAGGCCCAAGATACTCTGATAACATGTTCAGATAAGACATTATCCAAGCATGTTCGCTCATCACTAAGAGGCACCACTGCCTGTCCAGCACTGGGACATGACTGCATTGGATCGGTACAGTATCCTCTTGTGTAGTCTGCAGCCTGATATTACTCTGCAGTCTACTGTCACTGTATGCTAGTATTATTGGTTATATAATATTGGTGCTTGTATATACCAACTCTTATTTTCTTTTATTTGTTGACAGTGTGTTATTTAAGTAAGTGACTCTTGCGGGTTGCTCTTTTTCCATCCATCATTAGACTTTAATGCTTCATTTCCCCTTCCTTATGCATCATCTTCTATTGGAGACCCCACCATGGTGCACAATTGGTGTCCAAAAAAGATACCACACCAGCCCATATAGTAGAGAATAGGGTTGACACTAATCCCAAAGACAGGATAAATGCATTGGGATAGAAACAGTATTCACATGTGTGGTGCACAATATCTGAGAGATGTTCAAGAGTAACACATCAAACTAGATGTGTATTTCCTGAAGGAAGTACAGATAGTGCTTTGAAATGGTGCCCGGGCTGCCCCTTTAAGAGAGACTTGCCTGCTGCCCCTGGAAGACTTTCAACTCAGGATCCATTTTAACTGTGGGTGCCTCTCTGGGGCCACTTTGGCCTCAGGGTCAGATTTGGTGGGTGGGGCCCCTCAGGATCCGATTCGGTGGCCTGGGCTCCTCAGGGTTTGAATTGGTGGCCGGGATCCCTCAGGGTCTGATTTTGTGGGTGTGGCCCCTCAGGGTCTGATTTTGTGGGTGGGGCCCCTCAGGGTCTGATTTTGTGGGTGGGGCCCCTCAGGGTCCGATTTTGTGGGTGGGGCCCCTCAGGGTCCGATTTTGTGGCCGGGACCCCTCAGGGTCCGATTTTGTGGCCGGGACCCCTCAGGGTCCGATTTTGTGGCCGGGACCCCTCAGGGTCCGATTTTGTGGCCGGGGCCCCTCAGGGTCCGATTTTGTAAGCGGGGCCCCTCAGGGTCCGATTTGGTGGGCGGGGCCCCTCTGGGTCCGATTTGGTGGGTGGGGCCACTCTGGGTCCGATTTGGTGGGAGGGGCCACTCTGGGTCCGATTTGGTGGGCGGGGCCACTCTGGGTCCGATTTGGTGGGCGGGGCTCCTCAGGGGCTGATTTGGTGGGCGGGGCCCATCAGGGGTCAATTTGGTGGGCGGGGCCCCTCTGGGTCCGATTTGGTGGGCGGGGCCCATCTGGGTCCGATTTGGTGGGTGGGGCCCCTCAGGGTCCGATTTGGTGGGCGGGGCCCCTCAGGGTCTGATTTGGTGGCTGGGCACCTCAGGGTCCAATTTTGTGGGCGGGGCCCCTCAAGGTCCGATTTTGTGGCCGGGGCCCCTTAGGGTCCGATTTGGTGGGCGGGGCACCTCAGGGTCCGATTTGGTGGGCGGGGCCCCTCAGGGTCCGATTTGGTGGCTGGGGCCCCTCAGGGTCCAATTTTGTGGGCGGGGCCCCTCAGGGTCCAGTTTGGTGGGCAGGGCCCCTCTGGGTCCGATTTGGTGGTCGGGGCTTCTCAGGGTCCGATTTGGTGGGCGGGGCCCCTCAGGGTCCGATTTGGTGGGCGGGGCCACTCTGCTTCTGATTTCGTGGGCGGGGTCGCTCTGGGTCCGATTTGGAGGCCAGGGTGGCTCAGCCTCCGATTTGGAGGCCGGGGTCAATCATCCTCCGATTTGGAGCCTGGGGTCACTCAGCTTTCGATTTGGCTCGCCGGCCCTTTAAGACTCATTTCGGTGCGCCGGCCCTTTTAGAATCACTTTGGCGCGTCGGACCTTTAAGAGCCAGTTTGGCTCACTGGGCTTCTAAATCCACTTTGGCGCACATTCTCTCCCAGGGGCATGCGTCATGTGATGAAGCTAGATTTGCATTCGTGCTGTGGGTTTCGCTTTAAGAGCTGAAATTATCTGGCAAAAACTGTGTCCTGCTGGGGTCATGTGAAGTTCGTAGGCGTTGGCATAGTAACTGGGTCTGGCTGCGCATATCAATGAGCTTAACTGCCATTTGAATCACCTCAGGGCATGTTTTCTCTGTATCAAAATTTTCCCATTGAAAAGCATTGAGACAGTGCATTCCAATGACCGGAAAAAAAAATTTCAAACTCAAATTGCGCAAAAACTACAAATCCGATTGACACGAAAAATACTTAGCACACCTCTCGTGGACACTGGCTTCGAAACGACACCTCAACGAAGTCTGTGCGTGTAGCGGTTCGGGCCGTATTAATTGCAGAAATCAACTGAATAATAAGAAGTTAGCAGCGTTCGGATTACAATATAGTTTTTTTCAAACCACTATAAAAATACGATTGGTGGTCACCATGTAGTATGGCAAAACAGCTGTTTATTTCTTTGCATGGTCAAGAGTAGAGTTGAGCGAAACGGGTCGAAAAAATTCAAAAGTCGCCGACTTTTGGCAAAGTCGGGTTTCATGAAACGAAACCCGACCCTAGGATGAGGTCGGCCACGAGGTCGGCGACTTACGCGCCAAAGTCGCGTTTCAAAAGTTTGTTTTGCGCTCTTTTTCAGCCAATCAGGATCCACGGACACTGTGGGCAACGTGATGACATAGGCACGGGTCACCACCATCTTTCAGAAGGGCATGCAAGTGATTGGCTTGCTTTGGTGGGCGTCACAGGGGGTATAAAAGGGCGTGCACGCCGACCGCCATCTTACTTCTGCCGATCTTAGTATAGGGAGAGGTTGCTGCTGATTCTGTAGGGAGAGCGTTAGGCAGGGAAGAAGACCAAAAAACTGCTTCTGCTGCTAGCGATTTGGCCTGCACAACACACAAGTCACTGTGTGTGCAGTGCAAGGGGAGGCTATATTGTGGTGTATCAGTGGTGTTGGTTGTTGGGCTGCCTTTTAAGGCTTCCTGACACGCTGGCATTGCTGTTTACCCACTGCTCCGCAAACTGCTTTTTTAAAAGCAATCCAATCTCCCTTATCCTCTCGTCACTTTGGTCACAGGCAGCTGTGCCATCAAGCGTGTCACATAGCGCTCAGATATCAGTGGGCCACACACAATCCACAAGTGTCCAGTGTCCAAAAGTGTACGCAGAGATTCAAAATCTCCATTATCCTCTCGTCACTTTGGTCACAGGCAGCTGTGCCATCGAGCGTGTCACATAGCGCTCAGATATCAGTGGGCCGCACACAATCCACAAGTGTCCAGTGTCCAAAAGTGTACGCAGAGATTCAAAATCTCCATTATCCTCTCGTCACTTTGGTCACAGGCAGCTGTGCCATCGAGCGTGTCACATAGCGCTCAGATATCAGTGGGCCGCACACAATCCACAAGTGTCCAGTGTCCAAAAGTGTACGCAGAGATTCAAAATCTCCATTATCCTCTCGTCACTTTGGTCACAGGCAGCTGTGCCATCGAGCGTGTCACATAGCGCTCAGATATCAGTGGGCCGCACACAATCCACAAGTGTCCACTGTCCACAAGTGTACGCAGAGATTCAAAATCTCCATTATCCTCTCGTCACTTTGGTCACAGGCAGCTGTGCCATCGAGCGTGTCACATAGCGCTCAGATATCAGTGGGCCGCACACAATCCACAAGTGTCCAGTGTCCAAAAGTGTACGCAGAGATTCAAAATCTCCATTATCCTCTCGTCACTTTGGTCACAGGCAGCTGTGCCATCGAGCGTGTCACATAGCGCTCAGATATCAGTGGGCCGCACACAATCCACAAGTGTCCACTGTCCACAAGTGTACGCAGAGATTCAAAATCTCCATTATCCTCTCGTCACTTTGGTCACAGGCAGCTGTGCCATCGAGCGTGTCACATAGCGCTCAGATATCAGTGGGCCGCACACAATCCACAAGTGTCCACTGTCCACAAGTGTACGCAGAGATTCAAAATCTCCATTATCCTCTCGTCACTTTGGTCACAGGCAGCTGTGCCATCGAGCGTGTCACATAGCGCTCAGATATCAGTGGGCCGCACACAATCCACAAGTGTCCACTGTCCACAAGTGTACGCAGAGATTCAAAATCTCCATTATCCTCTCGTCACTTTGGTCACAGGCAGCTGTGCCATCGAGCGTGTCACATAGCGCTCAGATATCAGTGGGCCGCACACAATCCACAAGTGTCCAGTGTCCAAAAGTGTACGCAGAGATTCAAAATCTCCATTATCCTCTCGTCACTTTGGTCACAGGCAGATGTGCCATCGAGCGTGTCACATAGCGCTCAGATATCAGTGGGCCGCACACAATCCACAAGTGTCCACTGTCCACAAGTGTACGCAGAGATTCAAAATCTCCATTATCCTCTCGTCACTTTGGTCACAGGCAGCTGTGCCATCGAGCGTGTCACATAGCGCTCAGATATCAGTAGGCCGCACACAATCCACAAGTGTCCAGTGTCCAAAAGTGTACGCAGAGATTCAAAATCTCCATTATCCTCTCGTTACTTTGGTCACAGGCAGCTGTGCCATCGAGCGTGTCTCATAGCGCTCAGATATCAGTGGGCCGCACACAATCCACAAGTGTCCACTGTCCACAAGTGTACGCAGAGATTCAAAATCTCCATTATCCTCTCGTCACTATGGTCACAGGCAGCTGTGCCATCGAGCGTGTCACATAGCGCTCAGATATCAGTGGGCCGCACACAATCCACAAGTGTCCACTGTCCACAAGTGTACGCAGAGATTCAAAATCTCCATTATCCTCTCGTCACTTTGGTCACAGGCAGCTGTGCCATCGAGCGTGTCACATAGCGCTCAGATATCAGTGGGCCGCACACAATCCACAAGTGTCCAGTGTCCAAAAGTGTACGCAGAGATTCAAAATCTCCATTATCCTCTCGTCACTTTGGTCACAGGCAGCTGTGCCATCGAGCGTGTCACATAGCGCTCAGATATCAGTGGGCCGCACACAATCCACAAGTGTCCAGTGTCCAAAAGTGTACGCAGAGATTCAAAATCTCCATTATCCTCTCGTCACTTTGGTCACAGGCAGCTGTGCCATCGAGCGTGTCACATAGCGCTCAGATATCAGTGGGCCGCACACAATCCACAAGTGTCCAGTGTCCACAAGTGTGTGCAGAAATTCTAAAACTCCCCTGTCCTATAGACACCTTGTACCTTGTTTTACATTACTATATAGTTTGTTGGATTTTGTCTACATTTCTACCAAAAATGAGGAAGGCTGGTGGAAGAGGCCGTGGAATTGGGCGGGGGTTGGCAGCTGGTAATGATGGTGTTGGTGGTGGATCTGATGGTAGTGGCAAGAGCAAAATAGGACCGAATGCAGGAGGTGCTGACCCTGCGTCATCGTCTGGCTACATAAGGACTCGAACGCTTAGTTTTCTAGGAGTTGGCAAACCGCTTTTAAAGGCAGAGCATTAGGAAAAAGTTTTGTCTTACATTGCTGACTCAGCCTCCAGCTCTATCGCCTCCTCTTCTTCAGTTGTAAAAAGTAAAAGCACTGAGTCGTCATTGGAGGCTCATGTTCATGAACCACACCTTTCCTTGTGTCCTTCACCCCAACCAAGATTGAAGGATGACGCAGGCCATACTGCTGATTACTCCATGGAGCTGTTTTCACATACCATGCCTGGATTATCAAGTCAAATGGTGAATTACCCAGGCCAAGATGAATCTGACATGGAGTGCACTGATGCACAGCCGCTGATGGATGATTCTGCTGGTACATTCACTCAGAGCACTACATTGTCCTCGCAGTGTACAGAGCCAGATTTTGACCCTGATGAGACTCAGGTGCCCCTTCCCGCACACTATACCACCATACACGGTGACACAGAGAAAGGTGCACATGACATAGAAGAGGAGGTGATGGATGACCCAGTTGTTGACCCAGATTGGCATCCATTGGGGGAAGAGGGTGCTGCTTCCAATAGCTCAGATGAGGAGCATCCACAGCAGACATCGACATCGCAACAGCTGTTATCTGGCAGGCCCGGAGCACTCCAAAGACAGGTTCCAAACATCAAAAGAGTTGCTGGACAGCTTGTCCAGAGGGTCAAAAGATCACAGCGTGCTAGGCCGCAAAATGTCTGCCAAAGTAGGAAGAGTGCAGTGTGGCAGTTTTTTGAACAAAATCCTCATGATCAGGCCAAGGTTATCTGTAAGAAGTGCGCAAAGACCTTTAGCCGAGGGAAAAATCTGAAAAATTTGAATACCAGTTGCATGCTTAGACATTTAACCAGCATGCACTTGCAAGCGTGGACACAACACCAAACCTCAAGTGCCACATGTGCAACTGATCACAACGAAGGTAGTCAGCAACGCTACATTGTTTCCCCCACTGTAAGCCCACCGGTTAGCACAGCAGCAAATGTTGAGGTGTCGTTGCAAGGCCACAGCAGTCAGGGAATCCCACTGTTATATCAACGAAAGACTGATTCTAGGCCATCAGAAAGAACAACAACTCCATCACCATCATCAACCCTCTCTCAGTCCGCCCTGTCCACCGCTACTTCCACCATATGCAGCTCTCAAGTCCAGCTCACCCTCCCAGACACTATGAGTAGGTCAAGAAAGTACTCAGTCTCTCATCCGCGTACACTGGGTTTGAACGCCCACATTGCCAAACTAATCTCGTTTGAGATGATGCCCTTTCGGTTGGTGGAAAGCACAGCTTTCCGCGAACTCATGGCCTATGCAGTACCACGCTATGACCTACCCAGTCGCCACTTCTTCTCTCGCAAAGCCATCCCAGCCCTCCACCATCATGTGAAAGACCGCATTGTCCATGCACTCAAGCAGTCAGTGAGCGGAAAGGTGCACCTCACAACTGATGCATGGTCCAGTCGGCATGGCCAGGGCCGTTACGTGTCCATCACTGCGCACTGGGTTAATGTGGTGGATGCAGGGTCCACAGGGGACAGCGGTGGTGGGACAGTGCTGCCTAGCCCACGGTATAGGAAACAGTTGGCTGTAGGCGTTCGACCCTCCTCCTCCTCCTCCTCCTCCAGAAGCGACAGCTCGTCCACAGAGCGCAGTCGTACGAGCACTCCATCTGCAGCTGCCACTGTTGCACACGATGTGTCCCCCTATCGAGCAGCTAGTGGAAAGCGTCAGCAGGCTGTGTTGCAGATGATGTGTTTGGGCGACAGACACACCGCCGAGGTGCTGGCCGAGTACTTGAAGCGACAAACTGAGTCATGGCTGGGCAGTGTACATCTTGAGGCAGGCAAGGTATTTAGTCAAAACTCAGCCACATACCTTGCTTGGCTCACACCTTGAACCTGGTGGTGCAGTGCTTCCTCAAAAATTATCCGGAGTTAACAGCCCTGCTTCAGAAGGTGCGAAGACTGTGCGCGCACATCCGCCGGTCGCCTGTACACTCCGTTCGTATGCAGAAGCTGCAGCGATTGCTCCACCTTCCCAACCACCGCCTCATTATCGACATTGCAACAAGGTGGAACTCCACCCTGCACATGGTGGAGCGGCTGTGCGAGCAGAGGCAGGCCATAATGCATTTGTGGGAGGATACACGGCCAGGCACTTTGAGAGCAGACATGGAGTTGACAGGCGTGCAGTGGTCGAAGCTGAAAGACCTTTGTAAAGTCCTTCAGTGTTTTGAGGAATGCACACGGCTGGTAAGCGCAGACGACGCCATCCTAAGCATGAGCATCCCACTTATGCGTCTGCTCATGCAAACTTTGACGCACCTTAAGGAGCAGGCGTCTGCAGCCAATGTTGATGAGGAGGAAGAGGAGGAGGGAATCCTTGATGACATTCAGCCATTGTCTGCTCAGGGACCGCTCCTGGACGAGGTGGAGGAAGAAGAGGAGGAGGAGGAGGAGGATGATGGGGATGATTACTTAGGGGAGGAGGATGCATCTCGTGGGGCAAGTGAAAATGTTGGCGTGGCAAGGTCTGGTACAGGGTTTGTGCGTGACTGGAGGGATGTGGATTTGCCAGAAAGTGCTCCTCCACCCAGCACTCGCAGTGCATCATTGACACCAGGAACATTGGCCCACATGTCAGATTATGCCTTGCGGATCCTAAAAAGGGACCCCCGTATTGCCAAAATGATGAACGATGACGACTACTGGTTGGCCAGCATCCTGGATCCACGCTATAAAGGCAAATTACAAAACATCATGCCACAGGAGAACCTTGACCTAATATTGGCTAATAAACAAGCAACACTGGTAAATCGGTTGCTTGAGGCATTCCCAGCACACAGCAGCGGTGATGGTTCTCACACGAGCCGTACGGGCCGGGGGCAGCTTGGCAGAGGTGTTCGTGGTGCACACAGCAGAAGTGGCGTTGGAGACAGTGGTTTCATGACAATGTTGTGGACTGATTTTTCAAATACCGCTCACACAACTGGTAATACTGCATCGATGGAAAGTGACAGGAGACATCAGTTGTCAACTATGGTTACAAACTACTTTTCCTCCCATATCGATGTTCTCCCACACAGGTCATTCCCCTTTGACTATTGGGCCGCTAAACTGGACACCTGGCCTGAATTGGCACAATATGCCTTACAGGAGCTCGCTTGCCCAGCTGCAAGTGTGCTATCGGAAAGAGTCTTCAGTGCAGCTGGATCAATCCTGACAGAAAAAAGGACCCGTCTGTCAACCCAAAATGTGGATGATCTAACCTTCATTAAAATGAACCATGCATGGGTTTCCAAGGATTTTGTCCCACCTTCCCCTGATGACACATAGGATGACAGAAAAATGGCTTGCTTTGGTCCACCTCTTCCTGGTACTTCACCTATTTCGCCTTTTGCATCAGTTGAATGTCCAACATCAACATATGCCACTCTCTAAAACTCCCTAACTGTGCTGCCTCCCCCCCCATGGCCGGGGTCACCACCTAGCGCACGACACCGTGCGAGTGCCGTTGCCCTGGACAGGTGGGTAGGCTGACTCTTGGGCGCGGGCACTGGCACAGGGTCCCTCATAGTGCAATCAAGTGTCTCTGACGGTGGTGGTGCACACCCGCCGTCAGACACACCGCTGTACTATGAGGGGCTCAGTGCCAGTACCGACGCCCACGAGTGGGCCCCCCTTGCTTGGCCAGGGCCCCAGCATTTGCAATCTTTACCTCTCCCTGCTCCTCCGCTGTGTAATCTGGGCCGTCAAATCCATACTGTGCCTGACACCGTCTGAGCCTGCCTCCTGAGACATATATTTTGAATGTGTACGCTATCCATACATGTTATCCAGGGATACGGTACCCTTTCTAACCTTTGTGCAATCACGTGCAATCCATACTGGGCCTAACACCGTCTGAGCCTGCCTCATGCTGTATAGACATATATTTTGAATGTGTACGCTATCCATACATGTTATCCGGGGATACGGTACCCATTCTAACCTTTGTGCAATGACGTGCAATCCATACTGGGCCTAACACCGTCTGAGCCTGCCTCATGCTGTATAGACATATATTTTGAATGTGTACGCTATCCATACATGTTATCCGGGGATACGGTACCCCTTCTAACCTTTGTGCAATGACGTGCAATCCATACTGGGCCTAACACCGTCTGAGCCTGCCTCATGCTGTATAGACATATATTTTGAATGTGTACGCTATCCATACATGTTATCCGGGGATACGGTACCCCTTCTAACCTTTGTGCAATGACGTGCAATCTATACTGGGCCTAACACCGTCTGAGCCTGCCTCATGCTGTATAGACATATATTTTGAATGTGTACGCTATCCATACATGTTATCCGGGGATACGGTACCCCTTCTAACCTTTGTGCAATGACGTGCAATCCATACTGGGCCTAACACCGTCTGAGCCTGCCTCATGCTGTATAGACATATATTTTGAATGTGTACGCTATCCATACATGTTATCCGGGGATACGGTACCCCTTCTAACCTTTGTGCAATGACGTGCAATCCATACTGGGCCTAACACCGTCTGAGCCTGCCTCATGCTGTATAGACATATATTTTGAATGTGTACGCTATCCATACATGTTATCCGGGGATACGGTACCCTTTCTAACCTTTGTGCAATCACGTGCAATCCATACTGGGCGTGAGAACGGCTGGCGAGCTGTTAAGCAAGCTACAGCACCTGTCCAGACAAGTACAGGGATTCCCTAGCGAGGAGACTTATTTGATTGTTTTCTATGTTGGGACAGCAATTTTTGGGGAGCACTATACTCTGGAGAATGATAGATGGGGCCCACCATACACTGGAACATTCCAAAGGTGGACATCAGACACTGGAGCAGCATTTACAGGGCCCATTATACACTAGAGCATTAGAAATGGGGCCCATTATGTTTGGAGCATTATTTGGGCCCATAAGACAGTGGAGCTTCATCCATGGGGACCAACATATACTGTAGCATTATGTGGAGCTCATCATATACTGTTTCAAACATTATATGGGACCAATGATTTTGTATGGAGAAATAGATGGGCCTCGTCATGAGATGTAACAAGTGAGGTATTTTTCATTGTACTATACCGCTATTTCTCTGCCGTATCGGAGCATGATGAGTTGTGGTATGTGTTAAAGGGGCGCTCTTTCGCCCAGGGCACATGAAAACCTGCAGCCAGCCCTCCCCCCCCACAAATTTAGCCAAATAACCCCCATTTTTCAGTGCGTAACTTGTATTATGAAGTTAATTAAGGTTGACAAGCTTAAGTAAGAAGAATTGATGCTTTTGGCATTCAAATGGGCACTGTAGGTGTGTTTCCTGTCCTCCTCTCACTGCCGACTTTTATTCCCCATTGACTTACATTGGGTTTCGTGTTTCGGGACGACCCCAACTTTTCCCTATAATCGGACGATCTTGCTCGACCCGACTTTTGGAAAAGTCGGGTTTCACGAAACGAAACGCGACCCTAAAAAACCAAAAGTCGCTCAACTCTAGTCAAGAGGTATTCAAAAAGAACAATATTCAGGAGGTCAGTAGACAAACAGTGCCAAATACTAAGTGCCAAACAGTGCGGCGATTAAATAAAAGTGACGTATGTTGGCCAAATAATGCACAAAATGACTTTAAGCTATTTGAATGGAGTGGCCAGTTAAAGTGGGGTTTGACCGCTTTGGTTATCCACAGCTACCTTGGGTTCTATCATTGAATTACTTAAAGCGTAAATGTACTTTTAGGTAACTTTACAAAATAAGCTGTCACGTTTGTGTACACAAGGATTCACACTATTTATGGCCATGAATTGTATCCTACATTGAATTGTGTCCAACATTACTGTATTTACCAGTTTTGACCACTGCATGCTCTAGACCAGTGTTCCCCAACTCCAGTCCTCAAGAGCCACTAACAGGTCATGTTTTCAGGATTTCCCTTATAATTGCACAGGTGAGATCTGCTCACCTGCACAGGCAATAATTCTACCACTTGGACGATACTAAGGAAATCCTTAAAACCTGACCTGTTGGTGGCTCTTAAGGACTTGAGTTGCTCTAGACCATTGGTTTCAAACTCGTCCGGGTATATGGGCAGCACATAGAAACATTTTGAATTGAAAGAGTCACATTCTTTGCGCGACGAGATGACAATTTTAGTGATACCATTTTTTTTCTATACACCTTTTTGATCATTTTTTTTACATTTTTGGCTTATTTTTTTATTTTATTTTTTAACATTTTAAAATTAGCACCATACAGTAATTCTGGCCAACATCTTGTAGCAATTTCCCCATTCTGGTCCCTATCCTGTAGTGATTTCCTCCATCATCATCCCCATCTTGTAATAATGTTCCCATCTTGTAGTATTGTCTCCCACCCTGATCTTCATCTTGTAGGAATGTCTCCATCATGGTCTTCATCTTGTAGTAATGTTCTCATCCTGGTCTTCATCTTGTAGTAATGTCCCCATCCTGGTCCTCATCTTTTAGTAATGTCCACATCCTGGTCTTCATCTTGTAGGAATGTCTCCATCATTGTCTTCATCTTATAGAAATGTTCCCATTGTGGTCCTCATCTTTGTATACAAAAACACATGGAGTAAAGACATCCACCAAGGAAAATATAAAAAATAGTTTTATTCTGAAAAGTTAATAATATAGACAATGAAGTACATAAAGACGGGTCACATAATAAAAGAGCTCCATATGATAAGGAATTCAGGTACAGAAAAAACACACATGTAGCAATACTAACAGCAATGGAATGTGTATAATGGATATGCAGAGATAAGTAAAGTGCCAGTGCTTAAAATCTTACTTTCAGATATCCAGAGAATCCCACAAAGTGACCCCCTCACAGTAATAAACCATCACAACATAATAGCTCAAAATCTTAGTCTGGAGGCCACATAATGAAAAACCTGTTCAAAACCGCTTACCCATAGCTAATTAGTATGCCACACGCAAACGCGTGGTACCGCAATGGGAGCGGCATGTGCGCCCTCGTATGCAAACCTCTTTCTCGGTTTTTGGGAGAGGGGTTTGTTTTGCGACAGCGCACATGCCTCTCCCAATATACTTGGATGGTTCCGCTTTATAGACGACATATTGTTTATATGGCAGGGTACCACTGATGAACTACACTCATTTATGGGGGGTCTGAATCGCAACGACTCCAACATCAGGCTTACCTACAATTTCCATCATGAGAAGATATCCTTTTTAGATATTGAGCTCAGGGTGCATTCTGATGGTTCTGTTCATACAGACATGTTTCGTAAAGAAACTGCAGTTAATGCTTTACTACATGCCTCGTCTGCACACCTGGGCTCAACTATTAAGGCTATCCCAGTAGGCCAATTTCTCCGGGCGCGGAGGATTTGTTCATCGGACAGCCTATTTGAGCGGCAGGCCATTGACCTTGGGGACAGATTTCAAGAGCGTGGGTACAGCAGGCGGAGTATTAAGAGAGGCTATACTAGAGCGAGGAAATCCGAGAGAAGGAATCTTTTAGTCCCACGGAATAAGAAAAAGGAATGTGATGCCGGGTTAAGGTTTATTTCTACATTAAACCAACAGTGGGAAACAATGCGGATGATCCTTAAAAAGCATTGGCCGATACTTATGACAGACCAAACTCTCAGTAAAAATTTACCAGTGGTGCCTCAAATGACGGCCCGTCGTAGTCGAAATCTTAAAGACATGCTAGTGAATAGTCACTATGTGACTAGGCCCCCATCCTTATTTGGAAATGCAGATAGGAGGAAGGGGTTTTTTCCATGTAAAAATTGTCTGGCATGTAAAAACCATGTACGGGCCACATCATTCACATCTTCGGACGGCTCTAAAACCTTTAACATCAACATGTTCATTACATGTACAACTACACATGTTGTTTACTACGCAAAGTGCAAGTGTAACCTAATATATGTAGGATTGACATCACGTGAGTTACGAGTAAGGACACGTGAACACGTTAGGGACATTATGGCCGCCCGTGATGTGGATGATGTTGGTGGACTCAAGTCGCTTCCCCGGCACTTCAAACTGAGACATAACTGTAATCCAAATGACTTGCAGATATATGGGATTGACTGTATCCAATTGGGTATTAGAGGTGGGGATGCGGTGCGATTCCTCACCCAGAGAGAATGCAAGTGGATTGCAGTTCTGGACACTGTAACACCGAAAGGCTTAAACGAGCAAATTAGTTTTTCCTCCTTTTTATAACATTTGTGTTTTTTGGATTTATTTTTATTTTGTATGTTCTGTGTCTTTTATAGTTTATTGCCATATGAGAATGAGTATCTGTGAGCATCCTCCCTCTTGGACCCCTGACATTGAGCAACGGTTTCGGGAAGAAGACTTTCACACATGTTGGAGCGCCTGGATCATATATTCACGACCTTTCTATATATATATGTACACATGTGTTTTGTTTTTTTTTAGTTTTGCACTATTTGGTATAGTTTCCACTTTATAGTGGTCTGAATATGTTTTATTTTTTTGTATTTCACTTTTTACGTTTTCACTTCACCTTTGGTATTGATTTATATTCTAAATGAATTTTCTTCACATTATATATATATGTATGTATGTATATATATATATATATATATTTTCACTTCAGATTTTCACCTTTTTATTGTATAATCCTGCGGGATAGTTTTGTGATAAAAGCTGTATTCATACATATTGAGGTTTTTCTCACCTCGTGTCTCTAGTGCATATGGTATCATACACTTATGTATATAACACTTATATTTTATATTATTTATTATTTTTTATTTCTCATATATATATATTTTTTGTTTTTCGTGTCTATAATGGTCTGGATTGGGCTAATTGTGCACTGATGCGTTACTGTCTTGTGAATATTATACTTTATATCTTGTTCAGCGGTGCATATAATATTGCATTGGTTCATAGCGTATAGATCTCCTGTATTGTTGTTGGAGATGCGCCTTTGGATTTGTTTTTGATTCCAGTTGCTAGATTGCACCGCCAGATGGGTAGAACGCATATCCTGAGACGATGGATGCGTCATCTTTAGGTGCCGCTGTATTGTGTGGGCGGTCCGATGACTTCACCTGTTGTTCTGGTGATCAGCCTTGGGAGATCATCAGTGCGCATGTCCTACACATTGAGATAACCGGCGTGCCACTTCCGGCGCCGTTTGATGACGTGTGCGGTTCAGTGACGTCACCAGTCGTTCTGGGTGAGCCGCACCGCCATTTTGGCGCCGTTTATTGACGCGAACTCCGGGTCCCGTTGAGATGACATGCGCCATCTATGATGACTCTCCACAGTTGTGATGGGATGATATAAAGGAGAGTGTGACAGAACATGCCATCACAGCCCCCCGACGAAGCCCACGCGAAACGCGCGTAGGGGCTACACGTGTGGCATACTAATTAGCTATGGGTAAGCGGTTTTGAACAGGTTTTTCATTATGTGGCCTCCAGACTAAGATTTTGAGCTATTATGTTGTGATGGTTTATTACTGTGAGGGGGTCACTTTGTGGGATTCTCTGGATATCTGAAAGTAAGATTTTAAGCACTGGCACTTTACTTATCTCTGCATATCCATTATACACATTCCATTGCTGTTAGTATTGCTACATGTGTGTTTTTTCTGTACCTGAATTCCTTATCATATGGAGCTCTTTTATTATGTGACCCGTCTTTATGTACTTCATTGTCTATATTATTAACTTTTCAGAATAAAACTATTTTTTATATTTTCCTTGGTGGATGTCTTTACTCCATGTGTTTTTGTATACAAAGTATTGGGAGTTTTTCCACAGCTAGTGCATGTTATGGGGTGGTCACCATGGGTCAGGGCCACCTATAATTATATGTTCACTGCCCTTGAAATCTTGTTTGCTGTGGTCCTCATCTTGTAGTAATGTCCACATCCTGGTCTTCATCTTGTAGTAATGTCCCCATCCTGGTCCTGATCTTTTAGTAATGTCCCCATCCTGGTCCTGATCTTTTAGTAATGTCCACATCATGGTTTTCATGTTTTCATCTTGTAGTAATGTCCCACACTGTGCCGCTCTTCATATACACATAAAAATATATCATAGAATCATAGAATCGTAGAGTTGGAAGGGACCTCCTGGGCCATCTGGTCCAACCCCCTGCTCAAAGCAGGATTCTCTAAATCATCCCAGTCAGATGTCTGTCCAGCCTCTGTTTGAAGACTTCCATTGAAGGAGAACTCACCACTTCTCGTGGCAGCCTGTTCCACTCATTGATCAAAAAAATAAAGGGATCACTATAACATAGCATGTGGTATTTTAGCGTTCCTTTTATTTTTTTGATCAATGTGTGTATATATATATATACAGTGTCTACAAGTAGTATTCAACCCCCTGCAGATTTAGCAGGTTTACACATTTGGAATTAACTTTGCATTGTGACATTTGGACTGTAGATCAGCCTGGAAGTGTGAAATGCACTGCAGCAAAAAAGAATGTTATTTCTTTGTTTAATTTTTTTTTTAAATTGTGAAAAGTTTATTCAGAGGGTCATTTATTATTCAACCCCTCAAACCACCAGAATTCTGTTTGGTTCCCCTAAAGTATTAAGAAGTATTTCAGGCACAAAGAACAATGAGCTTCACATGTTTGGATTAATTATCTCTTTTTCCAGCCTTTTCTGACTATTTAAGACCCTCCCCAAACTTGTGAACAGCACTCATACATGGTCAACATGGGAAAGACAAAGGAGCATTCCAAGTCCATCAGAGACAAGATCGTGGCGGGTCACAAGGCTGGCAAGGGGTACAAAACCCTTTCCAAGGAGTTGGGCCTATCTGTCTCCACTGTTGGGAGCATCATCCGGAAGTGGAAGGCTTATGGAACTACTGTTAGCCTTCCATGGCCTGGACAGCCTTTGAAAGTTTTCTCCTGTGCCGAGGCCAGGCTTGTCCGAAGAGTCAAGGCTAACCCAAGGACAACAAGGAAGGAGCTCCGGGAAGATCTCATGGCAGTGGGGACATTGGTTTCAGTCAATACCATAAGTAACGTACTCCACTGCAATGGTCTCCGTTCCAGACGAGCCTGTAAGGTACCTTTACTTTCAAAGCGTCATGTCAAGGCTCGTCTACAGTTTGCTCATGATCACTTGGAGGACTCTGAGACAGACTGGTTCAAGGTTCTCTGGTCTGATGAGACCAAAATCGAGATCTTTGGTGCCAACCACACACGTGACGTTTGGAGACTGGATGGCACTGCATACGACCCCAAGAATACCATCCCTACAGTCAAGCATGGTGGTGGCAGCATCATGCTGTGGGGCTGTTTCTCAGCCAAGGGGCCTGGCCATCTGGTCCGCATCCATGGGAAGATGGATAGCACGGCCTACCTGGAGATTTTGGCCAAGAACCTCCGCTCCTCCATCAAGGATCTTAAGATGGGTCATCATTTCATCTTCCAACAAGACAACGACCCAAAGCACACAGCCAAGAAAACCAAGGCCTGGTTCAAGAGGGAAAAAATCAAGGTGTTGGAGTGGCCTAGTCAGTCTCCTGACCTTAACCCAATTGAAAACTTGTGGAAGGAGCTCAAGATTAAAGTCCACATGAGACACCCAAAGAACCTAGATAACTTGGAGAAGATATGCATGGAGGAGTGGGCCAAGATAACTCCAGAGACCTGTGCCGGCCTGATCAGGTCTTATAAAAGACGATTATTAGCTGTAATTGCAAACAAGGGTTATTCCACAAAATATTAAACCTAGGGGTTGAATAATAATTGACCCACACTTTTATGTTTAAAATTTATTAAAATTTAACTGAGCAACATAACTTTTTGGTTTGTAAGATTTATGCATCTGTTAATAAATCCTGCTCTTGTGTGAAGTTTGAAGGCTCTAACTTATTTGCATCTTATCAAACCTGCTAAATCTGCAGGGGGTTGAATACTACTTGTAGGCACTGTATATATATCTCACCTGATATCGTTTCCTCAGCAAACAGCATTCTCTTCTCTTCCACAGCCAGGTGGCACATGGTAGTGACAGGTACTCCGATGTCAGCTACTGGCCTCTGATTGGCTGGTGGCTATTACTGATATTGTGGCGCAGAGAGTGGGTCTAAGGACACACATTCAACTGAAATGAACCACTGGAATTGGCAGCCCCAAGACTGGGCCGCGATCGTCACAGGAACCCCGGTGCTTGTGAGCTGCTTGATGCAGCCTCTGGGGCCACATGTTTGAGACCCCTACTCTTTACACTGGAAACCTCAGCAGTTTCTCTCTGTGTCTCTCTCTGTCTCTCTTTCTCTGTCTCTTTCCAGCTCCTTTATCTCGACTCATACCTCTATAGGCCAGGGTTCCCCAACTCCAGTCCTCAAGGCCCACCAACAGGTCATGTTTTCAGGATTTCCTTTGTATCGCACAGGTCATGCAATTATAAGCTGAGCAATACTAAGGAAATCCTGAAAACATGACCTGTTGGTGGGCCTTGAGGACTGCTGTTGGGGGACCCTGCTATAGGCAAAAAGAGTCATTTAAACCCTTACTGCAGACAGATTTGAACAGTTTTTGAGTGTAAATGATCAGCGCAGGAGAAACGAGACTTATAAGTGACAAAACAGGCATTTTATCTAAAAAGAACATTACAACGTTCCCATTTTCACTTGTATTTATGAAAAAAATAAAAGAGTAGTTACTTTTTAAGACTATAAAGACTACGTTTTGGAAGTCAAAAATCCTTTAACTAAGAAAGTCATGTAGCTCGTCCCTGCTGCATTTTGAATATCGCACATAAATATTATTATCCTCATTGTCTTTATGCAACATATTCAGCTTAATAAACGAGCGCCAGAAATGACAACACAATGTGACATTTGCCGTTCAGAACTATTTCACTGTGCAGGGATTCCAGCCTTGGGACTCGCTACAATTGATCTTCTGGATATTACAATGTAAATGTATATAAATATTGATTACCCAATTTTCCCAATAGGTTATTTTTCCAGACTTATTTGTATCGCCATTAAATTTAATCTGGAAAGTATCCTTTTGTGATCACCAAGAGAGACATTTTCTCATTGCATTTTTTTTTTTTTCACTTTTTGGTAATACGTTTTGTATGATTCGAACATTAATATTTTATGTTCAGTTATGTAGTTTTGTTCTTATAATGAAAGATCACAAGAAAAATATGGAAAAAAAAAATCTTCTTCCTTACTGAATAAAACACCGTACTGGCGAGCTAAAATTAGAATTATTTCCATTTCATTGTAATATGGAGCTGATTGTATATTCATTGCTTCACAGGACACTCATAAAATGAATATACAGTGATAGGAGCTGGGCTCATGAAGTAAATATCAGGAACGCACTCAGTGAATGTTAGATATGGTAGAGAAAAAAGCAATGGGAGCTGTAAGGAAAAGAGCATGCGGTGATCAAGCCAACGGCTGGCGGTATAATGTAGTAACACTTTTAAGGGAAGTAATCATCCAAAACATTATTTCATCTAGGCAGTACTGCAGTATTGAAGAATATTTTCACGCACAAGAAAAGTTCAGGATAAATTCAATGTTGGCTCACCATCTTCCCTACTGCTGAGGAATAAAGAAGGATTTATTGGTGTATACAACAGCTGCAGGCTTATGCTGATGGCAATGTGTTAATTCTTAGTTTGTTAATAGTGATGAGCAAATACACTCAGATAACGTGTTATCCAAGCATGCTCGACTGCTAACCGAGTATCTTCGGCACGCTCTAATAATATGTTCGAGTCCCCACATCTGCATGTCTTGCAGCTGTTCAACAGCCACAACACATATAAGGATTGCCTGTTTGTTAGATAAGATCACAGCGTTTGGCTACATACATGCCTGCACTGGCTGGATCTACTTTGTTTTCCAGTTAACTGTGCAGATTTGCCTTGTTGTTTTGTTGCAAGGGTTAAACAGTTCTGTTTGTCTCCTAAAGTTTTCCATTCTGGGCTATCTCAGCTGTTCTGATTTCTCCACTCCCCTCTGGTGGAAGTACTCAATGGCATGGTATCGGCATGGCGGTGTGAACTGTGGAAAGAGAAGTCGTCTAAGAGTCATCTCCTGAAATTAGTGTTTGGAAGTTTGTTTGGTGTCTTTTGTTTCTTTATCTCCCTTTTGGTCTGCCTAATCCTTCCTTTCCCTTTATACCTTTCTCTACGCTGGGTTCACATTGAGTGATTGATTCTGTTACCCGTTTCTGTTTCCCTATGTGTTTTAGATTTTAGAGAAGAACTAGTGTTCCTGCTCCCCAACGTACCAGCCAGGGCTGTGCTTAGGGTAAGACAAGGATAGGAAAGCGATCGCCGCACGGGGTGAAAGAACCCATCTAGGGACGTCAAGGAGCTCAAGATTGTGCAGGGCAAGTTTCAGGGGTTGCTTCCCTTATCTTTCCTTAGTGGCAGTGTTCCCCTTCCCATCCATTTCGCCATGCGCCATCTGGTGGACCATGGTATCTAGGGACTGCCCCAGAATGGTACTTGGTGGCTGTAACGGCCAAGTCCCACACCGCCATCAGAGAGCAAGTGAATACCCGGTAGGCACTAGGTCATGCCCCTCCGGAGAAAGCCTGGTCCATCCCACATAGGGTCTACACGCCCTCTGGTGTAACAATTACAAGCTATAAAAAGCATAGAAATTGTTTTACTATCACAGCAATGGAACAAAGACTAAACCTACAGACAATTACTAGGATTAAATTGTCACAATAGAATACAACCAATGAATAATGTAAAATACTATCAGAAATTAACACAACCAATAAGATACTACATGGGTTATTGTGACATATTTTTAATATAATATAACCTATATAAAGAGATAAAGAAAAGTGAATCTATTGTGATATCATAACAACAGAACCTTGCCTAGGAAATAAGAGCCAAAAACTACGAAGACATCACAAATAAAATACATTGTTGTGTGGTCATCAATAGAACGTTGCCAGTGCCTTAAAATGAAGAAAAATGGAAGTGTGAAATTATGACAATAAAACACAGTAAAGGAATAAAGACAATCTGTGTTAGGACATCATCACAATGAAATACAGACGAGAAATAGAAACAAACAATAGTCAAACGTCATAACAATAGAACACAATTCAAGAAAATGCAAACATCATTGTGACAGTATCACAGTTAATATTGAGAGTTTGCCTTCTAAGCGAGATACTATGGATTCTGAAAAAAAGACAAATGTACTTTTGTGACATCAAATAAAAAATATACAAAGTGATACTTGTCTGACCACTAGAGATGAGCGGATGGAACCAAGGTGGGTCAAGTTTGAGTCGTATTTCCTGAGATTCATGGTTTCATGAAAATTTGAACACTTTAAAATTTAATTTGTGGTTTGCAAAGTAAATGAAGAAGTTTCCAGACACCACTTCCCAAACTGCTGAAACATCAGAGAGCATGATAACGTCTTATTACATGGCTGCATGGTCTTCCCCATATTTCCCTGCAGCTATGACATCTACTGGATTATCATATTTTGTACAGTGGTGGTCAGTAAAGAAGAGCGGATGTTTTTTACATTGAATTCTACAACTTTGCCAAATTTTACCAATAAATTTGATTTGCTGTGAATAATTTCACATGGATTTCAATACTGGAAAGCTTGTAATTGCTTGAAAAATACACATGGAGCAGAGGAGAGAGAGAGAGAACCCCGCTAACTAGAGTGACTTACACTTTATAGGCAAGAGAGAGGACCTTGCTGACCATATGAGCTTACACTCTACTACTGTTATGGACTAACCTGGGTAGGAGTAGTTATATTGCAACCCCCACCAGCAGGAAGTGTAGTCATGAATAACCAGAGGTCAGTACATGGGAGCAGCAGTATAGTTAAAGGATAAGCAGGTTGTGTAGTCAGGAATAGCCAGAGGTCGGTACATGGGAGCAGCAGTATAGTTAAAGGATAAGCAGGTTGTGTAGTCAGGAATAGCCAGAGGTCGGTACATAGGAGCAGCAGTATAAGCTTGAGGATAAGCAGCAGGTGGCAACAGAGCTTGACTAAACGCTGGGAACTCAATAATCTCACAAGGAAGGAAGGACAATGCCAGATTTAAGTAGGGTGTTCAATTAGGAGATCCCAGAGTGGAGCCAATCAGGAACTCAGAGTGGAGACAATCAGGAAAAACACAGGTACTAGTATCTGGGTTAGCAAGGAACTGTCCAGCGAGCTGAATAGCTCAGAGGGAAGAGCTGCCGTCTGGTGCACAAGAGCTGCTGGGTTCAAGAACTGACAACTGTAATGCTGTAGATAAGCCTCCGATGTGACCTGAAAGATAATAAAAAAGAGTTTGATTATACTCACTGGGGGCGGTCCGGTCTTGGTCCGATGAGTGTTGCGGTCTGGCGCCTCCCTTCTAACGGTGACATCTTATTTGCTGCTGTCGTGGCTCCTTTGCAGGCGCAGAATACTGCGCCGGTTCAGAATACTGCAGTGCGCAGGCCCTGGACCTCTCCCGGCACCTGCACACTGCAGGACTCTGCTCTGCCCTCAACAGGGCAGATCAGTGCCCTGCGCAGGAGCCATGATAGGCAGCAAAGAAGAGGACAAAGAAGAGGAGGTTAGAAGATGGGAGGCGCCGGACGAGACGTCGACACCCATCGGACTGGACCGAACGCCAGGGTGAGTATAATCGAACTCTTTTTTCTTATCTTTCAGGTTACATCGGGGCTTATCTACAGCATCACAGAATGCTGTAGATAAGCCCCTGATGTCGGTGCCGGTAGGCAAAAAATAGGGTGACAGATTCAGTTTAAAAAAATTTGATGAAAGTGGACAACTTGTTTACATTTTTCATTATTTTTATTTTGCAAATTTACAATGTATAATAATTATATTAGGCTATTTATAATATGTTGTACCATAACGCATAATATTTTGTTGAATGCATCTTCCCTCCTCATCAAGTTTAGCAATCAACCCTCACAACAAGATACATCAGAACAATATGTAAAAACAAGCTTGTATCGCAACCAATTTTCTTTGTGTGGTCTTGGCCATGCAGAAAATATCTGGAATTTATGATAAAAGATACAATAGGAGACACCAAAGGAAATTAAAACAAGAAAGGATAAAGCTGTGTCTGGTCCAGACATAATGAAAAGGCCTTTGAGGCTCAGAACCCGACAAACAGGAAAGGGACTTTCGGAATAAGTAGAACATCTCTCTTGCAGAAATAAATTGTCCTGTTATTGAGTAAGGAAACAGTGTCAGGATCAGGACGCCAGGATTTATGTTCCTGGAGATATCTTCGAATTGAATTTCCGTGGTTACACGCCAACCAAATGAAAGTCCGCTGCTTTCCCCTATCTTAGGAAATGAATCTCCACTGATTAATAAATGTGATGCAGCCATGTGGGGTTACTAAAATATCTTGAAGGGAGAAAGAACCATAAAATGTGATAAAATGTGCTTGTTTCTTTCCCCAGTGTAAAGTGGCGCAGGGCGGTAGCCGTGGGCGAGGTACCCGTCTCTTATGCTCCAGAACGTTACATGGAGGTGTGGGGTCCTGGCAGGTTGTGTGTGGATGTGAGGGCGCTATGCCCATGCTGAGGTTGCTTTTTGGCCAGGACCAGATGTATCACAGTTCAATGAGAGACCACCAGTTAAAAAAAAACATTTACTGAACATTAACTTGAGGAGGGTTATATCGAGTAGATAGCGGGTACATATCTTCTTAAACGTTTCCTTGAAAATGCGTAACATTTTCCTCCTACAAATTTAGTCCCTTTCTCTCCTCTCTCTCTTTACTTGTCCTCTGTCTCCACTATTCCTCGGAACTTTACCACAATCCAGCTGACACTACAGTTCAGCTAGCACTAGCAAGAGTCCTTTAGTCAACCCGCGGTTCTGCGTCTTCTTTCCTTCGGGGGAGCAACTTTGCCAGTAAGGCCGGTGCTTATCTTCTCTGATGCTGATGCTCAGGAACTTCATCTCTGGAACTCTCTTCGGCTCACGTACACCGTCCTCTCTCGGCCCTTTACCTTTAGGAGATATAAACTCTGTGTCTTACTGCTAGGCATTGTTTCCCAGGACCTGACTCTAATCTATCACTCTGTCTCTCAGTCACGCTTACTCGTGCTCTCCCAGTCTCCTCTTTTTCTGTGGAAACCCTAGAATGTGACACTGCTCACATTGGACCTTTGGTCCTTACTATATGCACTACAGACCCTATCTGTTGTTCTAACAGGAAATTGTCACTTTCCCTTCTGGTTATCCCCTCCCACTCTGGGCTAGTCCCAACCATTAGCTCTTGCGATTCCTATTGTCAAGTAGCACACTTTATCAACATTACTAACATAAGTCACAATACACATTATACATCACAATAACATTTAGTTCTGCAAGAGGGAACGTGGGCAGTATGTCCATCTCCTTAGACCATAATCAGTGCCATTCTCAGTACGATATCGTAGCTCATTCTAATTACTCTTGGGGATGAGCTAGAAGAGACAGCCTAATGTTGACCTTGTTTTCGAATCCTGCACAAGTTTTTTGTAATGTCCAATTCTCCTAACCCAATTTCATAGCTCTAGCTCACATGTAGTACTCCTTTTTTCCATAACTTATATTAGGGGTGAGATACTCATTTCCCCTCTTGTTAGTGCAGTCGGTAGTTCATTGGATATCATTTAGCCGGTGAGGAACAAGACAGTTATGGGAGTAATTAAATATAAATGATATGGGCAACAACAAATGTATCAGAAAATGTATGACATGGATAGAGAAATGAGTATGGTCCAGAAATCTGCAATCAGACTACTACATTTGCAGTATGGTAGAAGAAGAGGAAACAAGGTTGAAAAACCCAAGTGCCATGTTAAGAGTGTCTTGTATCAGGCTGGTGTATATCAGTATTTTTTTCTGCTGTATAGAATAGTGTAATAGTTAACATAATTTCATAAAAAAGGTATAAAACCCTGACGTATTCATTCCCGTGACCATTGCCACATTTTTTCAGGTTACACCCACAAACTTAAATGTATTTTATTGGAATATACCAATACAGAGTAGCAAGTATTTATAAAGTCTAAGGGAAATTATATACGGTTTTCTAATTTTTTTTTTATAAATATGAATTTTAAAATTGTATTTGTATTCAGCCCTACTGAGTCAATACTTTTAGGACCACCTCTAGCTACAATTACTGCTGCAAGTCGTTTGAGGTATGTCTCTACCAGCTCTGCACATCTTGAGACTGAAACTTTTGCCCATTCTTCTTCGCACACTAGCTCTAGCTAGGATGAAATAGTAGGAAAGGTTGTTGAAACTACGGTACTCCACCAATAAGATGGCCTTTCCCTAGAATGGTCCAATGTTTACGGATATTATTATTATAGATTCTGTACATTAATGGGTTCTATGAATATGCAAAGGGAATCCTCTTTCCTTGGTTTCTGCCTCTGTTGGTGACGTGAGGTTTCTTGCAATGTTCTAATACTTTCGTGGGACATCCTCTCTGCTCAAATTTATGACCAGTCTCCTGCATTTCTGGCATACTTGTGTATCTGTTGCAATGTAAGTTACTCTGTTAAACTGGGAACAGATTGTCTCATAGCTATAGAATGACAGCTGGACTAAAGCAGATTATTCCTATTGGTTTCATTGGTGTTCAAATCAATAAGGCTACTTTCACACATCAGGTTTTCGGCGTCAGGCGCGATCCGGCGTCGTGCCGGAGCGCCAGATCCGGCAAATATTTCGTAAAACTGGATGTGACGGATCCGTTTTTCTGCCGCATCTGTCTTGTTCTTCACAGACAAAACCGGATCCGTCTCATCCGGTTCATCCGGTTTTTGTTCCGTTTTTCGACGGATTATGCCGGATCCGGTTTTTAAAATTGACCCTTGTGGCCTTCTGAACGGGATTGGCTACTGGAAAACTATATATAGAGTGTTCCTACAGCCCTTCTTTGACAGGTTGGAGAGGAGAAAGTGCAGGTTGGAGAGAAGAGCAAGTTACTGGCGAAGATGGATGTTGTCATTGGAAATATTTTGAAGAATTTGGCGGATTTTACAGCGGAGGCGAATCGATTGAGGGTGATTGTTCTGGAGAAGGAGAGAGCGAGACAGCAGCGCATCAGGCATCGTAGACGACGTTTGTGGATCCACCCCATCACAGCCAAGAGAATGACGCGTGGGGTCTATTCTACACTCTGCATGGACCTTAGACGAAACCGGATAAATTTTTTGGATATGTTCGGATGAAAATGGAGAATTTTGATTACTTGGTGGAGCACATTGCACACCTCATAAGAAAAGCGGACACCTATTGCCACTTCTCCGTTTCACCCGCAGAGCGTCTGATGGTGACTTTAAGGTAAGCCACATTTATTGGATGTGCTCGCATCAGAGCACACTTTCACTGCAATCTTGTTGGTGGTAGTTTGTATCTCCAAGTGTTATAGCTCAGTTTTGGTATGTAATGCTGTGATTTAAAACTAATTGATTGTTTTTTAATTCCCCACAGATTTTTTGCAACTGGAGAATCCCTTTCGTCACTGCATTTCCAGTACAGACTCAGGATTTCCACCATATCTGGAATTGTGAAGTACACATGCCGTGCACTGTGGGACTCCTTAGCTGAAGAGTTTTTACCAGAGCCCACAACAGAGAGGTGGATTGAAATTTCAGAAAAGTTTCAACAGATATGTCAGTTTCCCAACTGCTTGGGCGCTGTGGACGGGAAACATATCCGCATTGTAAAGCCAGCCGGATCGGGATCGGAATATTTCAATTACAAGAAATATTTTTCCATTGTCCTCATGGCCATCGCTGACGCGGAATACAAATTTATTGCTGTTGATATTATGGCCTATGGCCGCTCCAATGACTCTCAAGTTTTCAAACTGTCTGCCATGGGGCGTAAACTGTATGGAAACACCTTCCAGTTCCCACCACCTAGACCGCTGCCGCAAACATCTGGTCCACCTATGCCATTTGTCTGTGTAGGGGATGAAGCCTTCCAGCTGTCAGAACACCTTTTGAAACCGTACTCTAGCAGAGGATTGTCAAGAACAAAACGCATTTTTAATTACCGCCTCACAAGAGCAAGAAGAATGGTTGAATGTACCTTTGGTATTCTGACAGCCAAATGGCGGGTCCTATTGACTGCGATCAACCTCAAGACAGAAACTGTGGACGAGGTGATCAAAGCTTGCGTGGTACTCCACAATTTTGTTATCTGCAAGGAACCCATTTCCATTGAGGACACCTCTGAAGAAACCACCTTGCAAGATTACCATGACATTACCACTAGAAGTTCTGTGACGGTTTCAGTAATGAGGGACAATTTTGCACTATACTTTATGTCACCTCAAGGCAGAGTACACTGGCAGGATGACAGAGTGAAAGATTTGTGCCCTTAACCAAACTTGTGTACCAACAGTATATACCTTTGCCTACCAAAGTTGGCTATCTTGTCATGGTCTTACTATTTTTAGCTTTAGGCCACAGGTGTGTACCTGGTTGTGTTTTATGCAAAGTATTTCACCTTTTAACAAAAGTTGTGTACATTGTTAGGAAATCACCAACAATAAACACAACTTTCTAGGTGAAATACTTTGCTTCCAACACAACCAGGAACACAACTGTGGCAAAAAAGTAAAATTTACCCACAGTTATATACCAGGTTTTGAATACCTTTTGACCTTTGAAATTATTTAACCTTTTTTTGTAAACATATTTCGCCGCAGAAAGAAATGAGAGACAACCATTGTAAAAGTAATTTAACTTTTATTTGAAATTTTTTTTTTTTTGTAAAATGTTTTTAAAGTTAGTTAAAAAAACTTTTTGAATAAATGTTTGAAAACAAACAAATGGGCATTTTTATTAAAAAAAAACATTACAACTCGGTGTAATGTGGGGTGGAAATACTGCTGGAGGGGCTGCGGGACACTTCGACACTGGGAGTGTGGAGAGAGGACTGGGATCGTGGTGGGGAAGGAACAGTTAGAGGTGAAGGTGTGGAAAAAGCTACAGAATGGGTGGACATGTGGGAGGCAGAAGAGGTGGTGGGCGGTGGAGTGGAGGGTTGGGCAGGGACTGTAGGAGCAGATGATGTTGATGGCAAGTTGCATGGGGAAGGAGTTTGGTACGGGGAAGGAGTTTGGTACAGGGCAGGTTGCTGGAAGTGGGGGGATGTCTGGTACTGGGGATGTTGCTGGTACTGGGGAGGTTGCTGGTACTGGGGAGGTTGCTGGTACTGGGGAGGTTGCTGGTACTGGGGAGGTGGCTGGTGCTGGGGAGGTGGATGGTATGTAATAGGAGGGGGAGGATGGAAAGTGGCTGGAGGGGGTGCAGGTGGAGGAACTACTGTGGTGGGAGGAGGAGGTTGGGAGGTAACTTGCTGGAGAGCACCGTGGCATGAATGCATTACATGCATCTGCTGGGTAGGAGAGAGCGTTTCCATGCGCTCCACAACAGACCTGAAAAAGGTGTGGTTTGGCGAAGATCTTGCTTCTGAATGCATGGTTTGCAGAAGTGTCTTCACCTCCAGAATGCTGGAGTTGATCTGCTGAAAGCCTGCGGAGATTTGCTCTGACAAGACTTTTAGACAGTTCTGGAAAGATGCATTCAGATGCAAGAACTCTGACCCCTCTGCCGCTGCCGCCCAGTACCCGCAGGTGTACTAGAGGTGGCAGGGGCAGTAGGGTGGGGTAAAGGGAAAGCGATCTCCTCACCAGCAGCTTCATGTAATGTAGGCGGCCACGATGCTCCTGTGCTGGTGGATGGGACAGATGGGTCGAATGTGTGGGAAGGCTGGGAAGGTGCAGATGTACCGGGGCGGTCGAAGTGTCCCTCGGTGCCGGTCTCCTCAGGGATCGCCTCAGAAGGGTCCAACCGTGCAGGCTCCCGAGTGCTGCTCACCGTGCTGTGGAATAAAGAGAAAAAAAAACAATTAAAATAGTGACATGGTATGGCCCTGGCTGAAAAAAAAAAGTTACATCTAAACATTTTTTTGTCACATGTGGTGTGTAATATTTACCTTCCTGGTGAGCATTGTCTCCCGGAGGAACGACAGGGCTCGTGCGTACTTGTACTTGCTCCTGCGTCCTCCAGATCCACTCGGGGCCCGCATCTCTTTATTGAACTCCTTCTTGAAACGATCCCTCACAGACCGCCACCGCTTCACAATTCTCTCCCCTGAAACGA
This sequence comes from Dendrobates tinctorius, assembly GCF_039654945.1. Classification (NCBI taxonomy): domain Eukaryota; kingdom Metazoa; phylum Chordata; class Amphibia; order Anura; family Dendrobatidae; genus Dendrobates; species Dendrobates tinctorius. Next base: position 446,113 of record NW_027361729.1, on the reverse strand, counting down.
GAAAGGACAAAGTGGTTAGTATACAACATCAGTGTTTCCCAAACTCCAGTCCTCATGGCCCCCAGGGGTCATGTTTTCAGGATTTCCAAAGTAAATAGAAATCCTGAACACATGATCCGTGGGGACCACGAGGACTGGAGTTCGGGAAACACTGGTTTAAATCAAGCAACCGGTACTGTATATACTTACGCTCTTTAATCTGGGCCCGAGCATCGAGGTCCTCCCAGCGGTCCACAAGGAGCGAACAGATTTCCTCCCAGAGTCGTCGGGTAACGATCAGGTCAGCATGGCGGCGGTCAGCCATATTCCAGAGCGGCTCCCTTTCTCTGACGAGATCGATGAGGTGGTCCACATCGATTCCTCCATCCTCACCGTCAGAGTCGGGAGCACGCTGTGAAGGCTGTTAAAGAAAAAGACAAAAATAACATAATTAGCCTCCACAAAAGAAATGAAATAAAAAGTGCAAAAAAACAAAGCAAAAATATTTATACTTACACCCTGGTGACCGTCGCATTGCTGTCGCCGACGACCCTGGGAGGCACTGCGAGGACCTCTTGGCCGAGCACCAGATTGGGAAGACTAGAGAAGAAAACAAAAAATGTTATGTCTTTGGATGTAGGCATTTGTTTGCTGTGTGTGGTCTGCAGAACATTGTTTTCTATGTGTTGTGTGTAGTGTGATGTTGTGTTTCTGCGTTTGATGCAAAAATCTTACCAATTGTGAGCCCACTCCAGGTGTCTGTCCACCCCTTCCTTCTTCTTCTGGGAGCTCCTCTTCATCTTGTGATTCCTGTTTTGAAATAAAAGGCAATGAATAGACATATATTACAGAGATGATGGATTTTGGAAATAAAAACTTACCGTCAAACGCTGACGATGCGAGGGAGGGCTCCCAGAAGAAGATGTGCTGTCTTCCTGCTGGCCAGACTCCATGGCTGTGGGTGGTGTTGCTGTTGCCAGTGCTGCCATTGCTGCTGCTGCTGCTGCATCTCTTGGGCGGCTGTTGAATAAAGAGAAACAAAGGGGCAATGAATATCTTGATATTCCATAGCCCTAGTTTGGAGGAATGGGGGATTTGATAATTACCGTCTCTCATCTGCTGCTGGACTCCCCTCCCGTTGTTCAGCATGCTGCTCCATTTGGGGTGGTGGTGGTGGTGCTGATGGTGCTGCTGCAGATGTCGCCTGCCTTCTCCTGCACCTGGTTCTTGTCTTGGGTGGCATGTTGGGTGTGGCTGAGGGTTCCACTGTCTTGCTTTTATATATGTGTCTTGTGGGCAGAGCTACTGAGCATGCTCAGACCAAAAAAAACAGATCCGGCCACCGGATCCGGCTGTCGCCGGATCAGGCGCATTGCGGCGCATTGCGGCGCTCATAGGCTTTCATTGTGTGAAAAAGCCGGACACGCCGGATCCGGCGTGTCCAGCTTTTTCGCCGGAGACAAAAAACGTTACAGTAGCCGTTTTTTTCAGACGCCGGATCGCGACACATTGCCGGATCCGGCGAAAACCGGATGAAACGCAAGGCCATCCGGCTCGATCCGGCTCTAATGCAAGTCAATGGTGGGGAAACCGGATCCGGCATTGCATTTCGCCGGATCCGGTTTTTGTCAAAAGCGTCGGATCGCGCCTGCCGGAGAAAACCTGATGTAGAATCATAGAATCATAGAATCGTAGAGTTGGAAGGGACCTCCTGGGCCATCTGGTCCAACCCCCTGCTCAAAGCAGGATTCGCTAAATCATCCCAGTCAGATGTCTGTCCAGCCTCTGTTTGAAGACTTCCATTGAAGGAGAACTCACCACTTCTCGTGGCAGCCTGTTCCACTCATTGATCACTCTAACTGTCAAAAAGTTTTTTCTAATATCTAATCTGTGTCTCTTCCCATTCAGTTTCATCCCATTGCTTCTAGTCTTTCCTTGTGCAAATGAGAATAAAGTTGATCCTTCTACAATGTGACAGCCCTTTAGATATTTGTAGACAGCTATTAAGTCTCCTCTCAGTCTTCTCTTTTGCAAACTAAACATTCCCAAATCCTGCAACCTTTCCTCATAAGACAGGGTTTGCAGACCGGTCACCATTCTGGTCGCTCTTTTCTGAACTTGCTCCAGTTTGTTGATGTCTTTTTTAAAATGTGGTGCCCAAAACTGGACACAATATTCCAGATGAGGTCTGACCAAAGAGGAGTAGAGGGAAATAATGACTTCACGTGATCTAGACTGTATGCTTCTGTTAATACATCCTAGAATTGCATTTGCCTTTTTTGCTGCTGCATCACACTGTTGACTCATATTCAGTCTGTGATCTATTAGTATACCCAAGTCTTTTTCACATGTGCTGTCACTTAGCCCTATTCCTCCCATTCTATATATGCTTTTTTCATTTTTATTGCCCAGATGTAGTACTTTGCATTTCTCCCTGTTAAAAACCATTCTGTTAGTTGCTGCCCACTTCTCCAGTTTATTTAAATCTTTTTGAATCCTCTCTCTCTCTTCTCTAGTATTAGCTATCCCTCCTAGCTTTGTGTCATCAGCAAATTTAATCAGTTTACCCTCAATTCCTTCATCTAAATCGTTGATAAAGATGTTGAACAATACAGGGCCCAGGACAGAGCCCTGTGGTACCCCACTTGAGACATTCTTCCAACTGGATGTGCAGCCATTTACGACCACTCTTTGGGTCCGATCACTAAGCCAGTTATGAATCCACCTAACAGTTGCCTTGTCCATTCCATACTTAGTCATTTTTTCAATAAGGATTGTATGAGAGACTTTGTCAAATGCTTTGCTGAAGTCAAGATATACTATATCTACAGCATTTCCTTGATCCACCCAATCAGTGATACCGTCATAGAAGGAAATTAAGTTAGTCTGACATGACTTATTAGTTAGAAACCCATGCTGACTCTGTTTAATCACTTCATTCTTATCCAGGTATTGACATACATGTTGTTTAATAATTTGTTCAAAGATCTTTCCTGGTATAGAAGTCAGACTCACCGGCCTATAGTTGCCTGGGTCCACCTTCTTCCCCTTTTTGAAGATAGGAACAACATTTGCTCTTCTCCAGTCTTCTGGCACTTCTCCTGTTCTCCAAGAATTTTCAAAGATTATGGAGAGGGGTTCAAAAATTTCTTCTGCTATCTCCTTCAGTACTCTGGGGTGTAATTCATCGGGACCTGGAGACTTGAATTCATTTAGGTTAGCTAAGTGTTTCCTCACTATCTTTCTGTTTATAGATATCCTGGATTCTTCTATTCCCTTAATGGGACAGTGAATAACAGTTGATGTTGCATTTCCTTTCTGAGAGAAAACAGATGCAAAATAGGAATTTAAAAGTTCAGCCCTCTCAACATCCTGTCTTACCATTTCATCATTTTCATCCTGTAAAAATCCTATAGCATCTTTGACTTTTCTTTTACTTTTGACATATCCCCAAAATCCTTTATTATTGCTTTTGACATCTCTTGCAAGCCTCAGTTCATTTTCAGCTTTAGATAATCTGATTTGTGCCCTGCAGGTTCTGCAGACAGCATTATATTCTTCTTTAGATATGCCTCCCTCTTTCCATTTTATAAACATTTTTTTCTTCCTTTTTAGCATGTGCTTAAGTTCTGTGTTCATCCATCCTGGTTTCCTTAAATGCTTCCTATTCTTCCCTCTTTTCGGAATTGTTAACAACTGTGCTTTGAGAATTTCATTTTTCAAGATTTCCCATCCTTCCTGGACATTTTTGTCTTTAAGGATATCCAGCCATTGGATCCCTCCAATTCTCTTTCTGAATCCCTTAAAATCTGCCTTTCTGAAATCTAACCTTGACGTCTGAGTCTTCACAGGTCTTCCACCTCTAGTAATCCAAAATTCTAAAATAGCATGGTCGCTACCTCCTAGGGTCCCAGCCACTTTTACCTCCTCAACCATTTCCTCCCTGTTTATAAGGATTAGATCCAAGGTAGCAGTTCCCCTTGTTTTCTCCCCTACCTTTTGGAAGATAAAGTTGTCAGCAAGAGAGGATAAGAATTTCCTTGACCTGTTAGTTTTGCCTGAGTGAGATTCCCAACAAATGTCTGGATAGTTGAAATCTCCCATGACAACTATGTCATATTTTTTGGAGAACTTGGCCATCTGATGCATAAAGAGTTCATCTATATCTTCGGCTTGCACAGGCGGCCTGTAGTAAATGCCTACAATGGTGTCCTTTCCATTGTTCTGTCCTTGTATTCTTACCCAAACAGTTTCCACAGAACTCCCAGTCTCTGAAGCTTCAATCTCTGTGCAGATATACGCGTTTCGAACATACAATGCGACACCCCCTCCTTGTTTATCAAGTCTGTTTCTTGCAAATAAGTTGTATCCTTCTAGTCTTGTATTCCAATCATGTGTATTGTCCCACCAAGTTTCAGTGATTCCAATGACATCATATTTCTGTTCCTGTGTTAGTAGTTCCAATTCTCCTTGTTTGTTGCCCATGCTTTGTGCATTAGTATAGAAACATTTTAGTTTGTGATTGGTTTCTCTTTCTCCAATATTTTTATTAATTAGATTCTTTCGTCTTTGTTCTTCCTTTCCACTTCTAATAGCAGAGTTCTCAATAGCATTTGTCAGGTGTATGGCTTTTTCTGGTCTTTTGCTTCCCTTCCCATGTTGTTCTAGTTTAAAGCTCTCCTTACAAGTGTAGCAAGGCGACTTCCAAATACATGCTTTCCAGTCTTCGTAAGGTGCACCCCATCTCTAGCAAGTAGTCCATCGTATAAGTAGTTCACTCCGTGATCCAGAAATCCAAATCGTTGCTGACGGCACCATCGACGTAGCCAGTTGTTCACCTGAAGAATCTTATTCCACCTCCTTGTTCCATGGCCATCCACTGGGAGGATGGAAGAGAAGACCACCTGCGCTCCCAGTTCTTTCACTTTCTTGCCTAAGTCTTCAAAGTCTCTGCAGATGGTTTCCAGGTCGTTTCTTGCGGTGTCATTTGTCCCCACATGTAGTAGCAGGAATGGGTAGTCATCTGTAGGTCTGAAGAGTCCTGATATCCTGTCAGACACATCTTTAATTTTTGCACCTGGAAGACAGCACATTTCTCTTGAAGTTATATCCGGTCTGCAGATAGCGGCCTCTGTTCCTCTCAGCAGGGAATCCCCCATGACCACCACTCTCCGTTTCTTCTTCACAACATTTTTCTTTCTCCATCCAGGAGGACTCTGAGGGCGTACAAGGTTGCTGTTTGTTGGCAAAGTCTTATCCTGATGTATTTCTTCATCGTTTTCCTGCGTGAGAGCCTGGTACTGGTTCCTGAGCAGTATGGGTGCTGACTGCCTCCTGATCCTCCTGCTTCTCTGGGTCACATGTCTCCATTCCTCTGTTTCTTCAGGTGCACTTCGAATTTCTTCTCTTTCTGTAACATGAAGAGATAATTGTGCTCTGTCCAAGAACTCTTCACCTTCCTTAATGATCTTCAACGTAGCTAACCTCTCTTCGAGATTTTGCAACTTTTCCTCCAACAGGGACACAAGCTTGCATTTGTGGCATGTGAAGTTTGGCTTTTCCACTGGTAAATCTGTGAACATGTAGCAAGAAATGCAGCTCACCAAATGGCTCCTGGCCTCTTCCATCTTGAGATTTCTTAAAAACGATGAAAGATGAGCCAAATCGGTTTTTCCGATTTCCTCTTTTCAGCTGCAACGGCCAAAACCCAGTGATCGTTGAGCTCGCGGAGACTCTTCACTTATCCCAGAAGGCACTGGGAATATGCAAATGATCTCCTCAAGACTCTTCCCCTGGTTTTCCGATTTCCTCTTTTCAGCTGCAACGGCCAAAACCCAGTGATCGTTGAGCTCGCGGAGACTCTTCACTTATCCCAGAAGGCACTGGGAATATGCAAATGATCTCCTCAAGACTCTTCCCCTGGTTTTCCGATTTCCTCTTTTCAGCTGCAACGGCCAAAACCCAGTGATCGTTGAGCTCGCGGAGACTCTTCACTTATCCCAGAAGGCACTGGGAATATGCAAATGATCTCCTCAAGACTCTTCCCCTGGTTTTCCGATTTCCTCTTTTCAGCTGCAACGGACAAAACCCAGTGATCGTTGAGCTCGCGGAGACTCTTCACTTATCCCAGAAGGCACTGGGAATATGCAAATGATCTCCTCAAGACTCTTCCCCTGGTTTTCCGATTTCCTCTTTTCAGCTGCAACGGCCAAAACCCAGTGATCGTTGAGCTCGCGGAGACTCTTCACTTATCCCAGAAGGCACTGGGAATATGCAAATGATCTCCTCAAGACTCTTCCCCTGGTTTTCCGATTTCCTCTTTTCAGCTGCAACGGCCAAAACCCAGTGATCATTGAGCTCGCGGAGACTCTTCACTTATCCCAGAAGGCACTGGGAATATGCAAATGATCTCCTCAAGACTCTTCCCCTGGTTTTCCGATTTCCTCTTTTCAGCTGCAACGGCCAAAACCCAGTGATCGCTGAGCTCGCGGAGACTCTTCACTTATCCCAGAAGGCACTGGGAATATGCAAATGATCTCCTCAAGACTCTTCCCCTGGTTTTCCGATTTCCTCTTTTCAGCTGCAACGGCCAAAACCCAGTGATCGTTGAGCTCGCGGAGACTCTTCACTTATCCCAGAAGGCACTGGGAATATGCAAATGATCTCCTCAAGACCCTTCCCCTGGTTTTCCGATTTCCTCTTTTCAGCTGCAACGGCCAAAACCCAGTGATCGTTGAGCTCGCGGAGACTCTTCACTTATCCCAGAAGGCACTGGGAATATGCAAATGATCTCCTCAAGACTCTTCCCCTGGTTTTCCGATTTCCTCTTTTCAGCTGCAACGGCCAAAACCCAGTGATCGTTGAGCTCGCGGAGACTCTTCACTTATCCCAGAAGGCACTGGGAATATGCAAATGATCTCCTCAAGACTCTTCCCCTGGTTTTCCGATTTCCTCTTTTCAGCTGCAACGGCCAAAACCCAGTGATCGTTGAGCTCGCGGAGACTCTTCACTTATCCCAGAAGGCACTGGGAATATGCAAATGATCTCCTCAAGACTCTTCCCCTGGTTTTGTGAAAGAGGCCTTAGTAATTCTCCCTCGTTTGCATTGCTGATAATCTTGGTGATAAAGAAAATTAATTCTGTGTACACCAGTATTAATTATAAATTGCTTTTGAGCCAGAAACTCTTAAGAGAATGAAATGTCATGAGGGTGTACAGTGGGCCTCAGCACGTGAAAAATATATTGTCAATATACTGGTCCTATATGATAACGTCTTTATACAGTTCAGAGTAAAAAATTGAGGTCTAAGGGGTAAGGTTTCTCCTTGTGGAGAGTGACATACCAGCTCTGGCTTGTCAAGGTAAGGAGGCTTATTCGTCGTGCAATGCTCCTCTGGGAAATTTAATATGCAAATTGCCTCTTCAAAGAGAAAGATGACTTTTACTCTACAGCGCCACCTATTGGTAGTAGCGATCCTACAAGTCACAATCAACCCTTTAACGAGTCTTGTAATATGACTTATGACTTAATATGACATATTAAATTTCCCAGAGGAGCATTGAACGGCGAATAAGCCTCCTTACCTTGATAAGCCAGAGCTGGTATGTCACTCTCCACAAGGAGAAACCTTACCCCTTAGACCACAGTCCAGAGCCTCTCACCTAGCCAAATCAGATCTCATGCTTTGCACTGACGAGGGCCAATAGCCCGAAACACCGTGTCTGCAAATTGAGATTCTGATTTGGCTTTTATCCTAAGTCATATTACAAGACTCGTTAAAGGGTTGATTGTGACTTGTAGGATCGCTACTACCAATAGGTGGCGCTGTAGAGTAAAAGTCCTCTTTCTCTTTGAAGAGGCAATTTGCATATTAAATTTCCCAGAGGAGCATTGCACGGCGAATAAGCCTCCTTACCTTGACAAGCCAGAGCTGGTATGTCACTCTCCACAAGGAGAAACCTTACCCCTTAGACCACAGTCCAGAGCCTCTCACCTAGCCAAATCAGATCTCATGCTTTGTACTGACGAGGGCCAATAGCCCGAAACACCGTGTCTGCAAATTGAGATTCTGATTTGGCTTTTATCCTAAGTCATATTACAAGACTCGTTAAAGGGTTGATTGTGACATGTAGGATCGCTACTACCAATAGGTGGCGCTGTAGAGTGTAGAGTAAAAGTCCTCTTTCTCTTTGAAGAGGCAATTTGCAGAGTAAAAGATTAAATGTTATTCAAAATAAGACATATAGCAGTTTACATATGGTGGTGTAATGTTAGACCTCATGGCAGTCCCTTTTATTTGAAGATAATAGTCATCCTGAAAAAGAAAGGAATTCTCTTTGATGATCAAGGTTAAAAGGTCCATGCAGAGACTTATGACACTATCCCTGAAGGTGGATTTTACCAACATCTCCTTTCCTGCCTATAGTCTCTTCATATATTGGACTGAGGTATATAGACTAGTCACAACAGACTATGAAATCTCACATGACAAGGAAGGCAGTCATGGGAATATGTCTGTGATTTTTAATAAGATTCATGAATTAACCTATGGTGAGTAAAAATGATGAAGTACAGTATTTTTAATTAGCGGTGTTAGATTGTTATCTAGCAAGATAGATAATGGTCGTAGAACAGATTTCTATGACACCACCAAGGCATCAAATCAAAAGCACAACAGACAAGCAATTGAGTCTCAGGGAGACTGAGTGTAGAATAATTTTGCAGAATAATTACATACAGGACTTATTATATCCCCATTTCTGAGAAGTTAACATCCATAAATCTATAAACCCATATGTATAAAGTGTGATGTGTAATTGCATCGTTAGTCTAAGTTTAGAGTCTAATGGGCTTTGCTATATTTTGAGCAGAACTATAATTGAGCATCTATAGACGTCCATAGGATCTTCCCGTCCCTCGGAATTCTTGATTTCACACAGAGGTATACAGAAGTTTGTTTTTGTCTGTTGTATTCCACTGGACTTCATGTGTAGTAAAACTTCTAGTTTAGAATTTCTCTTGATCATACTTTCCACTTCTTTGATGGATAAGTGCCTGTACTTTTTTATCCCATAGCTACGCCCCTGTTTAAGGACCGAACATTTTCCGCAACACATGTTTCAATGCCTGGGCTCCATAAATAGGAACCTTCCTGCCAGTATTTTGCAGGAAATTCCAAGAAGCTTCTGCGACACCTCAGAGATTTGTCAACTCTTCTAGGAGCTTGTGAGGTCCTTTCTTTTTCCAGGAGCCTCATGGATGTTTCAGGTGACCTGGCAATTATACTATAGACACACATTACCATGGATGTAGCAACTTACACAGACTTATGCCACAGGCTCAGGTATATATCCTTTTGCTTTTATCCTATTTGGCATATTTTATATACCCATAGTTGTAATCTTTTTTACAATCTAATTACCATTTCTCACTGCTGCCTTCCCACATAGGGATTATTTATAGGCACTATATTATACTTTCCTTTAGTTGGCACTTGCACTTTAGTATATACATTACAACCATATGTGGATATAAAGTTATACCTCATGGATTTATATTTCAACTATATGGATACATAATATTTAGTTTCTATGGGATAACTATATGGGATTTTGATATCCATTTGCAATTATTTTTCCTAGATGGGAGTTACTATATTACTCTGTCTATTTGCACTGGCACTTTGACATTTTTTTGGCCATATATGTGTATGGCAATAGTCTTACATAGAAACATCTCAACTTGTCATGCCATTATAGCTATATATTTGTTTCAAAATAACTGTTTTTCTACATATAGCTATTTTTCCTTTATGCTTTTGTGTCATTTTTTTTCTTTATTGTAACATTCAAGAATTTTATATACTATGTTTTATGATGCGCCTCCTGCAAATCCTTTACATGTCCACTGCTGGCAATATTTTTTAAATTAAATGTAATCTATATGACCACATCTTAGTTTGTTCTCCCTGTGTTACCTATAGACACACAAAATCTAACAGAGGCTGCAAAGCTTTAACAGAGTCATACCTTGAGCAAGAGCCCAGTTGCAACTGTTACGTATCCACACCATACATCAGGGAACCTCAGGCCCGTGGGCCATTTTTGGCTCTCCATGACCTCTAATTTGGCCCCAGGGCAGATTCCTGGTGCCCATGGTACTTGGTCCAGCAACTGTATTCTCATAGCTGCATGCCCATTAATTGCTCTGTGAGCATACACACACAGTGCTCACTACTGAGCACTGAGGCGCATGCAATAAAAGATTATGCTCGGACAGAAAGCCCAGTGTCAGGACATATTTTGTGGGCAGAGTTGTACGGCCCCTGAAGGATGTCTGAAAGGGAATCTGTCACCCCTTTTTGAGATATCATATAATGATGTTGTAGTGAAACCTCCACCAGGGGGAGCTGGTGAGGGAAGAGAGGTTACACACTATGAGGAGCAAACACTGAGCAATAGCACAGGTGTGACAGGTAACGAGAGAGAATGGTGAGACGAACCGAGTCAGAAACTAGCAGGAGCAGACGTACCAGAAGGAGCAGCAATATACCAAGTCAAATTACCAAGCCGAGGGTCAGAAAGCCAAAACATGAGCACAGGGTCCAGAAACGTGAGGCGAAATACGTGGTCGGGGTACAAGCCGGGAAGTCAAATGCCAGAGAGGAAACATAGGAGCAGAGACGAATACCAGAAGACGGGGTCAGAGATCAGTCCGGGTCATACACGTGGATACTAGTCAGAGGCATGAGGATCACCAAAGTACAAGGGTCAGAGGCTCTAAACTGGAAACTTGAGCTATCACTAACACTGGTCAGCAGGCTGTGAGAGACTGAAATAGCCCAGCTAGCTCCAGAAAGAGGCTGAGGAGCTTAACCCCTGCATGGCCAGTCCAGAGTGAAGACAACAGAAAATAAACTCCGGACTGGACCATAACAGTACCCCCCTCTCAATGGGGGTCCACCGGACCCCAGGCTTCCCTGGATGACGAGCATGAAAGGTCCGGACCAACCGATCCGCATGGACCGAACGCGCCGGCACCCATGACCGATCCTCAGGACCGTACCCTTTCCAATGGACTAAGTACTGAAGTGAACGGCGAAGCAAACGAGAATCCACCACCTGTTCCACCTCGTACTTGGTCTGGCCATCTACCATAACAGGCGGCGGGTGCGAGGGAGACTCATCAGAGGAAGGCACCGACGGCTTCAGAAGCGCCTTATGGAACACATTAGGGATCCGCAACAACGGAGGCAAACGCAGGCGAAAGGCCACATGATTAATCACCTCTAGAATTTAATACGGACCAATAAACTTGGGACCCAACTTAGCAGAGGGAATTCTCAGCCTTATATTTTTGGTGGACAACCATACCTTATCCCCCACCTGATAAGCCGGCCTCACAGAGCGTCATTTATCCGCAAAAAATTTATATTTGCCTTGAGCCTCCCCAATGTTCCTCTGAACCTCCCTCCAAACCTTCCCCAACTGCAAAAAGGCCGAATCAGCCCCTGGACACTCCGAATCCAGTCGGGAAAATTCACCAAAATGAGGGTGAAACCCGTAGTTGCAGAAGAAAGGAGAAGTACCAGTAGACTAATTGTCACGATTATTGAAAGCGAATTCCGCTATAGGTATCATAGAGCACCAATCATCCTGTCTGGATGTGACCAGACACCGTAGAATCTGCTCCAAAGACTGATTGGGCCTTTCAGTCTGACCATTGGTCTCGGGATGGTAGACTGATGAAAAGGTCAGACTGATGCCCAGCCTTTTATAAAAAGCCCTCCAGAATCTTGCCATGAATTGCACCCCTCTATCAGACACCACACTGACAGGCACACCATGCAACCGGATCACATGCTCAATGAATAGTTTAGATAGAGTCTCAGCATTAGGAAGGCCCGTTACTGGTACAAAATGTGCTTGTTTACTGAACCTATCCACCACTACCCAGATCACGGTTTTGCCATTAGAGGGGGGGAGATCGGTGATAAAATCCATGGACAGATGAGTCCATGGTCTATCCGGAATTGGCAGTGGCACCAATTCCCCGGCCGGCCGGTTGTGGGAGGCTTTAGCGCGGGCACAAATTTCACAGGAGGACACAAAGCTAGTGATGTCAGAAGTCAGCAAGGGCCACCAGAAAAGCCTAGTGACGGCTTTACGAGTGGCCGAGATTCCAGGATGCCCACTCAGAGCCGAGTCGTGGAACTCCCGAAACACGCTTAATCGATACTGAACAGGCACAAAGAGCTTATTTTGAGGTATGGACGGAAGAGCAAAAGATTGGGCCTCACGAATCTCCTGCTCCAATCTTGGGGACACCACAGCCACCACCACCCCGCGCTGAAGAATGGAGGAGGGAAGCTCAGGAGGCGATACCGGATCTAGGCTGCAAGACAAGGCATCCGCCTTCACATTCTTGGAACCTGGTCTGAAAGTGATGGAAAACTGAAATCGGGGAAAAAAAAGTGACCACCTTGCCTGTCTTGGAGTCAGACGTTTGGCGGACTCGATATAAGACAGGTTCTTGTGATCTGTAATGACAGTGATACGATGGAAAGCCCCCTCCAAAAAATGCCTCCATTCTTCAAAAGCTAATTTAATGGCCAACAACTCTCGGTTACCCACATCATAATTCCTCTCAGAAGAGGAAAATTTTTTAGAAAAGAAGGCACAGGGTCTTAAGTTAGTTAATGTGATGGGGCCCTGGGACAATACAGCTCCCACTCCCACCTTAGAGGCATGAATGGTTTAGACAAATCAGGTTGAACCAGTACCGGAGCAGTCATGAAACGTTTTTTTAACAAAGAAAACGCCGCCACAGCTGGAGCTGACCAGTTTTTGAGATCAGCCCCCTTTTGGGTGGGATCAGTGAGGGGTTTGACCACTTGAGAGAGCCGCTTGATGAATTTTCTATAGTAATTGGCGAAACCCAGAAATCGCTGAAGACCCTTGAAATCTCTGGGTTGCACCCAATCCACAATGGCCTGTACCTTCCTAGGGTCCATACGAAACCCCTCAGCGGACAGGATGACCCCTAGAAAGGACAATTCTTGAGTAAAAAATGAACATTTCTCCAGTTTGGCAAAGAGTGAGTTCTCCCTGAGCCTCTGGAGAACCGCACGAAGATGACCCATGTGACTTTGTCTATTAGAAGAATATATGAGTATATCATCAAGATAAACTACTACAAAGCATCCAATAAAATCAGAAAAAACATGGTTAATGAAATTCTGGAATACCACTGGTGCGTTAATCAAATCGAACGGCATAACCAAATTTTCAAACAGACCCTCAGAGGTGAGAAACGCAGTTTTCCACTCATCCCCCTCCCGCATATGGATGATATTGTATGCTCCCCTGAGGTCCAACTTAGAGAACCACCTGGCCCCCGACAATTGATTGTACAAATTAGGTATCAGTGGGAGAGAAAAAGTGTTTCTTATGGTTAAATTATTCAGTTCTCGAAAATCGAGGCATGGGCGTAAACCACCATCCTTTTTTTTTAACAAAAAAGAACCCCGCCACCACGGGAGAGACAGATGGCCATATATGCCCTTTACGGAGGCTCTCAGAGATATACTCCTTCATAGAAGCCCGTTCAGGTCTGGAGAGATTGTACAGATGGGCTTTGGGAAATTGGGCACAGGGAACCAGATCAATAGCACAATCGAATGGGCGGTGTGGTGGTAAAACCTCAGCCTCCTTTTCGGAGAACACATCCTAAAAATCCTACAGGTACTCCGGAATACCCTCCAGACTGACGGATGACATAGACACAGTGGCAAGACAATTTTCAGAACAAGCAGGTCCCCATTTAACAATATCCCGGGACCCCCAGTCAATAACCGGGTTATGCCGTTGCAACCAGGGAAACCCTAACACCAGGCCAGCAGGGAGGTTATCCAAAACAAAGCATGACATGTGCTCCTGGTGTAGGGCCCCCACCCTGAGGGTGAATTCTTTAGAACTGAAAAGGAGACCATCCTTAGTGAGAGGTGTAGCATCAATAGCCACAATTTTTAAAGGAGTCTCCAACCCAACTGTCCCTAATCTACAGCGGGCCACCAGCTTAGAGTCAATCAGGTTCAAAGATGACCCACAGTCTACAAAAGACGAAGTATGGAAAAAGCCGTTTTCAACACCTCATGTTCCACATTTAACAGTATCTTTGAAAATGAAGAAAAAGGTACCTGGGAGTCTGGGTGACCTCCACGATGATCACCCAGACTCAGCCACTTGTTAGTCGGTGGACAGGAGGGGCAGTCTTTTTTCCAGTGTCCGGGATCTCCGCAGTAAAAACATAACTTTCCATCACGTCGCCGTTTCCTTTCTTTCTCCTGGGGGTTGGTGGCTCCCACCTCCATAGGTTCAGATGGAAGCAAAACATCAGGGTTAGCAGGGAACAACGGAATCCCTCACTGAGTAACATCTCTCTCCCGCAGTCTCCGATCCATACGGATAGCCTGAGTCATAGCCTCCTCCAATGAGCTGGGAGGTGGATGGAGAGCCAGAGCGTCCTTCAAGCAATCTGACAGTCCCTTCCTGAACAGACATCTCAGTGCGGAGTCGTCCCAGGACACCTCAGTGGACCATCAACGGAATTCGGAGCTGTACCATTCGGCTGAGTGCTTCCCCTGCCCCAGACCCATAATAGTGTCCTCTGCCACCCTAACACGGTCCGGTTTGTCATAGATAAGTCCTAGGGCCTCAAAGAACCTATCTACCGAGATCCGTTCAGGGGCAGTAGGGGGCAACGAGAAAGCCTAGGATTGGGGACCCTCCCTAAGTAAGGAGATAACAATCCCCACCCGCTGAGTCTCATCCCCAGACGATCGGGGTCAAAGAGAAAACCGTAATTTACAACTCTCCTTGAATATGTGAGATTTATCTTTTTCACCAGAAAACGTGTCAGGAAGATTAACTGAGGGTTCAGGAGAATGCAAAATAACATCTACAGAGTCACCTGGTGGACTAACAATATGAGAGGTGTTTCCCTGCATGGTCTTAATATTCTCAGTCAGTTCTTTCTGTAAGTGGGTATGAGACATGACAAGGGACTGATGATTCACAGAAAAATCCTGCGCCATCTGCATCAAACTGGACACTTGATCTGCCAAGTTATGCAGCAGATCCATGACCAGAGGAAAAAAAAGTGCAAAATCCCGTTTAAGGCTGTGTGCCCACGTTGCGTTTTTTAAGCGTTTCCGCAGCGCTTTTAAACAAGCGTTTCCGCTGCGTAAACGCTTAAGAAAAGCATCTAATGTAATAGAATGGAAAACGCACATGTTATGCTAATGGTGCGTTTTTTTCGCTGCGGAAATGCTTAGCGGAAAAAAAAAGCATGTTCATTAATTGTGCGGAATCGCATGCGATTCCGCATACATACACTGTAATTGCAAAAACGCATAGGAAAACGCATGTCAAACGCTTGACAATCGCGTCATAAAGGCGTGTCAAAAAGCGCATGCATTTTCCCTGGCAAGGGCATGCGTTTCTGCTCAGGAAAAAAACGCCTGAAAAACGCTACGTGGGCACATAGCCTTAATGTATAGGTTAGTGATAATGTAGTGAAACCTCCACCAGGGGGAGCTGGTGAGGGAAGAGAGGTTACACACTAAGAGTAGCAAACACTGAGCAATAGCACAGGTGTGACAGGTAACGAGAGAGAATGGTCAGACGAACCGAGTCAGAAACTAGCAGGAGCAGACGTACCAGAAGCAGCAGCAATACACAAGGTCAAAATACCAAGCCGAGGGTCAGAAAGCAAAAACATGAGCACAGGTCCAGAAACGTGAGGCGAAATACGTGGTCGGGTACAAGCCGGGAAGTCAAATGCCAGAGAGGAAACGTAGGAGCAGAGACGAATACCAAAAGATGGTGTCAGAGATCAGTCCGGGTCATACACGTGGATACTAGTCAGAGGCAGGAGGAACATCAAGGTACAAGGGTCAGAGGATCTAAACTGGAAGCTTGAGCTATCACTAACACTGGTCAGCAGGCTGTGAGAGACTGAAATAGCCCAGCTAGCTCCTGAACGAGGCTGAGGAGCTAAACCCCCGCATGACCAGTCCAGAGTGAAGACAGCAGAAAATAAACTCCAGACTTGACCATGACAGATGTCATTCAATTGTGTGTCACATAAGGATTCTCTTACTACTTTTGCTTCCCCCTGACCCCGCACCTTTCATGCATAAATACTTTTTTATATCGGTTCAGATGTATGTAAATTGCCGCAGTCCGGTCAGATGGGCGGATCTTATTCGCCTGCTCCCCCTCCCTGTCTTGCTCTACACATTTCTTTTTTCTTCTTCCTGCGCTCACGTATTGTTTCAGCGCTTGCGCATTCCATATGAAGACTTCCAGGTCATAGATGCAGGGAAAATTACCGGCGCATGCGCAGTAACGATTATATGCTTTGCCCACAGTTTGGCAAAGCACACTGCGCAAGCGTCGGAGGCCTTTGCAATGCGCAAAAAAGGGGTGACAGATTCCCTTTAAATATCCAAATGGCCCTTGGCAGAGAAAAGGTTCCCCACCCCTGCCCTACAGCTATGACCATGCACTGTGTACTGTCGATCCATAGAGACTCCGTCTTCTACTATACAAGCACTGTGCATGGTGCCCTGCCTTCCACATGAGCCTTTACGTAACTATTTACTTTAAATTTAGCGTTCCTTTAAATTAAAATCAATTAAATGGATAATTAATTAATACTGGGCCATCAGCCACAATGATTAACCTTCAGAAAGACTACAAATATCTTACTTTGCAAGATAAAAGTTAGGACATGAATGCTTTTTAATCCACTTTGGCACATTTCTCCAAATATGTAGAGTAAGACTGAGATCAATTGACCGGGCAGTTCTGGGTAGTGAAGTTTAAAATATAAGTGAATCAGTAATTTATGTAATTGATGTTAAATGATAAGAAAGTTCTCCTAAACTCATCCCTGTGGAATGTACCAGCAAAGAATGATGTGCAGATGAAATGTACGGAGCAGAAAACGGAGAGTCAGCAGTTTGCTTTCGATTTCACATTTAAATATGACACTGAAGTTCTTCCTGATGTATGCAGGCAACAATGGGGAGATATTTCAAGGGGAAGTTTGGTTCCGGTCTTAAAAATACACAGAATGGGGAAATTGGGACTGTAACTCTGGACTCTTTTGATTTAGCAAAATTCTTTCTGCCAGAAAACACTTTGAAAAGTCGTAAAATGTTGGCATTTTCACGCTATTTTTAAGCAGTTCATCTAAAATTGGCAGAGCTGCGAAAGAACCAGGATGAGACAGGACATAGCAATGCCTGCCCGTCAAACTCAGCAAGAGTGCAGGCATTTCTTATGCCAAAAATGCTGCTCCAGTCTCTGACTGGAGTAGGATTTTTAGCATGGTGCACGGAGGCACACGCTAGCAAATAAAATGCGGCAAATTCTCTAAAGGGGTTATCTGGGACTACTTTTTTTACAATGTGCCTAAGAACTAACTAGCAGATAGTTGCTAATTACCTGCCTGTTGTGCCCTGCGACGATTTCTGTGCCACAAAGCAGTCACAGATCGCTGCCGCCAGCAATTCAGCGGCTTTGGCTGTTGTAGCATCAGCAGAGCAGCTTCCTCTCTTCCTCTCTGCTCTGTTGACAGGACATGACTGCCAACGTCATGTTGATTGACAGCTGCCTAACTGCGGGAAACCTCAACTGCTTTTACTGGAAAAGCCAGACAATACCTCCATGAAATTGCAGTGGAGCAATGTATGAGCTCCAATCTGGCTTATGCCTTGCACTGAAGAGGGGCAAAGCCCTTAAACACAGTGTCTGCAAATTAAGATTCTGCTTTGGATTTAATCCTAAGTCATGTGGTAAGGCTCATTAAAGGGTCATTATTCACTTTTAGGATTGGTACTTCCAATAGGTGGCACTAGAGGTCAAGTTCACATCCTCTCTGAAGAGAGAATTTGCATATTTGATTTCTCAGAGAAGCATTGCATTTACCTATAAGCCTCCTTACCCTGGCATTTCAGGCATGTCACTCTTCACAAGGAAAAATGTTACCGCTTAGACCCCTGTTAGGGATAAAAATTCCCCATTTTGCAGATATGTGTGGGTCACTAAACCAGGATTAATGA
The DNA here is from genome assembly GCF_039654945.1 of Dendrobates tinctorius. NCBI lineage: Eukaryota > Metazoa > Chordata > Amphibia > Anura > Dendrobatidae > Dendrobates > Dendrobates tinctorius. Next base: position 428,003 of record NW_027361729.1, on the reverse strand, counting down.
TCATTTGTTTTCGCCTATATATTAGTTAGACAGCCTGATTGGCTGGTGAGCCTACCCTGGGTGAACTCCACCTAATCGGATGATCAAATGGATTCTGAAACTGGTCAGAATATCTGTCAATTATGCCGGTTGGTGCGTGTCCAGTGTCTCTGCTGCAATGGTGCCTGACATATACTGGCGCTGGAGCGTGTAAAGGTAAATTTATAGCAAGGCCACATTCATTTATATAAGGGCTCATCCACACGTCAGATTTTCACATATGTACAGTCATATGTAAAAGTTTGGGCACCCCTATTAATGTTAACCTTTTTTCTTTATAACAATTTTGGTTTTTGCAACAGGTATTTCAGTTTCATATATCTAATAACTGATGGACTCAGTTATATTTCTGGATTCAAATGAGGTTTATTGTACTAACAGAAAATGTGCAATCTGCATTTAAACAAAATTTGACCGGTGCAAAAGTATGGGCACCCTTATCATTTTCTTGATTTGAACACTCCTAACTACTTTTTACTGAATTCCTGAAGCACTAAAGTGGTTTTGTAACCTCATTGAGCTTTGAACTTCATAGCCAGGTGTATCAAATCATGAGAAAAGGTATTTAAGGTGGCCACTTGCAAGTAGTTCTCCTATTTGATTCTCCTATGAAGAGTGGCATCATGGGCTCCTCAAAACAACTCTCAAATGATCTGAAAACAAAGATTATTCAACATAGCTTTTCAGGGGAAGGATACAAAAAGTTGTCTCAGAGATTTAACCAGTCAGTTTCCACTGTGAGGAACATAGTAAGGAAATGGAAGAACACAGGTACAGTTCTTGTTAAGCCCAGAAGTGGCAGGCCAAGAAAAATATCATAAAGGCAGAGAAGAAGAATGGTGAGAACAGTCAAGGACAATCCACAGACCACCTCCAAAGACCTGCAGCATCATCTTGCTGCAGATGGTGTCACTGTGTATCGGTCAACAATACAGCGCATGCATAACGCCTTTTTGTATGACCAAACAACTCAATCTTTGTTTCATCAGTTCACAGGACCTTCTTCCAAAATGTAACTGGCTTGTCCAAATGTGCTTTTGCATACCTCAGGCGACTCTGTTTGTGGCGTGCTTGCACAAACGGCTTCTTTCGCATCACTCTCCCATACAGCTTCTCCTTGTGCAAAGTGCGCTGTATTGTTGACCGATGCACAGTGACACCATCTGCAGTAAGATGATGCTGCCGGTCTTTGGAGGTGGTCTGTGGATTGTCCTTGACTGTTCTCACCATTCTTCTTCTCTGCCTTTCTGATATTTTTCTTGGCCTGCCACTTCTGGGCTTAACAAGAACTGTACCTGTGTTCTTCCATTTCCTTACTATGTTCCTCACAGTGGAAATTGACTGGTTAAATCTCTGAGACAACTCTTTGTATCCTTCCCCTGAAAAGCTATGTTGAATAATCTTTGTTTTCAGATCATTTGAGAGTTGTTTTGAGGAGCCCATGATGCCACTCTTCATAGGAGAATCAAATAGGAGAACTACTTGCAAGTGGCCACTTTAAATACCTTTTCTCATGATTTGATACACCTGGCTATGAAGTTCAAAGCTCAATGAGGTTACAAAACCAATTTAGTGCTTCAGGAAGTCAGTAAAAAGTAGTTAGGAGTGTTCAAATCAAGAAAATGATAAGGGTGCCCATACTTTTGCACCGGTCAAATTTTGTTTAAATGCAGATTGCACATTTTCTGTTAGTACAATAAACCTCATTTGAATCCAGAAATATAACTGAGTCCATCAGTTATTAGATATATGAAACTGAAATACCTGTTGCAAAAAACAAAATTGTTATAAAGAAAAAAGGTTAACATTAATAGGGGTGCCCAAACTTTTACATATGACTGTATGTGTCCCGTTTTTTTCACTGATAGCACTCATACCCATGAAGGTCTATGAGGCTGTTTACAAGTCAGTGATTTTTGTGGACGGAGTGGTCAATGCTAAATCATGGAAACATGTCTGATATTGATCCAGATGTTGGATCAAACTCAGCAATGAAAGTGCATGGGACCGTGGAAAAAATCTCACACCGCTCAAATATCATCTGTGTTCTGTCCATTTTTCACTGACTGATAGATAGGAGAAAAAGGGGAAACCTTTTAGCCTCATCAGTGTAAAAATTGATGAAATGCAGACCAAAGTCTGATACATTGGGTACGGAAAGTATTCGGACCTCTTTAAATTTTTCAGTCTTTGTTTCATTGCAGCCATTTGGTAAATTCAAAAAAGTTCATTTTTTTCTCATTAACGTACACTCTGCACCCCATCTTGACTGAAAATGTAGAAATTTTTGCAAATTTATTAAAAAAGAAAAACTGAAATATCACATGGTCATAAGTATTCAGACCCTTTGCTCAGTGTTGAGTAGATGCACCTTTTGAGCTAGTACAGCCATGAGTCGTCTTGGGAATGATGCAACAAGTTGGTCACCCCTGGATTTGGGGGTCTTCTGCCATTCTTTCTTGCAGATCCTCTCCAGTTCCATCAGGTTGGATGGTGGACGTTGGTGGACAGCCATTTCCAGGTCTCTCCAGAGATGCTCAGTTGGGTTTAGGTCAGGGCTCTGGCTGGGCCAGTCAAGAATGGTCACAGAGTTGTTCTGAAGCCACTCCTTTGTTATTTTAGCTGTGTGCTTAGTGTCATTGTCTTGTTGGAAGGTGAACCTTCGGCCAAGTCTGAGGTCCAGAGCACTCTGGTAGAGGTTTTCATCCAGGATTTCTCTGTACTTGGCCGCATTCATGTTTCCTTCAATTGAAACCAGTCGTTCTGCCCCTGCAGCTGAAAAACACCCCCGTAGCATGATGCTGCCACCACCATGTTTCACTGTTGGGATTGTATTGCCCAGGTGATGAGCAGTGCCTGGTTTTCTCCACACATACCGCTTAGAATTATGACCATAAAGTTCTGTCTTCATCTCATCAGACCAGAGAATATTATTTCTTAAAGTCTGGGAGTCCTTCATGTGGTTTTTAGCAAACTCTATGCGGGCTTTCATATGTCTTGCACTGAGGAGAGGCTTCCGTTGGGCCACTTTACCATAAAGGCCCGACTGGTCAAGGGTTGCAGTGATAGTTGACTTTGTGGAACTTTCTCCCATCTCACTACTGTATCTGCAGAGCTCTGCCACAGTGATCTTGGGATTCTTCTTTACCTCTCTCACCAAGGTTCTTCTCCCATGATTGTTCAATTTGGCTGGAAAGTCAGGTCTAGTAAGACTTCTGGTGGTCCCAAACTTCTTCCATTTAAGGATTATGGAGGCCACTGTGCTCTTGGGAACCTTGAGCACTGCAGAAATTCTTTTGTAACCTTGGCCAGATGTGTGCCTTGCCACAATTCTGTCTCTGAGCTCCTTGGCCAGTTCCTTTGACCACATGATTCTCATTTGGTCTGACATGCACTGTGAGCTGTGAGGTCTTATATAGACAGGTGTGCGCCTTTACAAATCAAGTCCTATCAGTTTAATTAAACACAGCTGGACTCCATTGAAGGAGTAGAACCATCTCAAGGAGGATCACAAGGAAATGGACAGCATGTGACTTAAATATGAGTGTCTGAGCAAAGGGTCTGAATACTTATGACCATGTGATATTTCAGTTTTTCTTTTTTAATAAATTTGCAAACATTTCTACATTTGTTTTTTTCAGTAAAGATGGGGTGCAGAGTGTACATTAATGAGAAAAAATGAACTATTTTGAATTTACCAAATGGCTGCAATGAAACAAAGAATGAAAAATTTAAAAGGGACTGAATACTTTCCGTACCCACTGTAATACTCTGGTGAAAATTACTGGTGAAACTCGGTCAGTTTTTCTCATACGTGTAAAAACCTGCCATGTGAACGAGCCCTTACCTTGAGGATAAAATCGAAACAATGCTAATGATAGATAAAAGGATTAGGATACCTACAGAATCAGTGATAACATTTTTCTCTTTCTCTTACCCCCCCAAAAAATATAAAGGAAGTAAAAAAATATATATATATATATATATATATATATATATATATATATATATATATAATCTGAAATTACAAAAGAGGATTATAAAATTATAAAAATACGGTATATCTCTGACACACAGAGTGCAGACGATAAAGAAGATGGGAGTGAACAATGAGATTGTGATGGATTCTCACACACGCACCACACAATTGGCGGTACGCGATACCATTAGTGAATCAGAAATTACCTTCACGTTGGTTGTGCTCATCTTAGGGTACTGTCACACTTAGCGATGCACCAGCGATCCCGACCAGCGATATGACGTGCCTTGCGAGACCTGTGATGACGTAGTCTCGCGTTGCTATAGTGATCTCGCGAGACCGCTAGAGTCACGCGAGACTACGTCATTACAGGGCCTTGCCGCAAGGCATTACTGGGAACGCTGTGGCCCAGGAATGCAGCGCGGGACGCCGGAAGGTAAATATACCCCGATTTTTTATTTTTTATTCTTTTTTTTACAGGGGTATGGTACCCAGGGCCTGGAGGACAGTCTCCTTTCCTCCACACCGTGGGTACCAACCGCACATGAGACGCTTCACTTCCCGCATGGTGGGCATAGCCACATGTGGGAAGTAAGCGATTCTCATGCATTCCTATGGGTGCGGAATCGCGGCAATTCTTTGCGATTCCGCACAAAAGAATGAGCATGCTGCAATTTTTTCCGCGATGCGATTCCGCCGCAGAAAAAAGCGCAGCATTAGCACAGCATGTGCGGAATGCCATAGGAATGCATGGGGGGCGTTCTGTACACGATTTTTAAGCGTTTTCGCAGCGTTTTCGCGCCGAAAATCACGGCAAAAACACTTAAAAATCGCTACGTGGCACATAGCCTTAATGAAATCATTTCATAATGTATTCATGACCCTGATGAGCGATCTATCTAATGATTACAATTCAGAACGCTTGTGTAAAAGAATGAACAAAAAAAAGGAAAAAGGAAAAAAAAAATTGAAGGAATCTATCATCAAAATGAAAGGCATGACTTGTTCCTGTCCCAGAGCTGTGCGTGTGATCCCGGAATGGAAATGTCAGACAACGTCTAATGACAAGTGATGTGCACACCCTCGGTCGTCTGACTCATCTCTGCTGGAGGTGAAGAGTCCAGAAATGGAGCGAGCATAAGATTCAGGCTGCAGAATCAATGTCTGCCTGGCTTTACCAGCACCCAGAGACCCAGCCTGCTCAGCCCTAGGGGGGCCCGGGCTTCTTCATTAGTGTGATTTAGATGACAGCTCAGTACATACATTTTATTTGCTGCCAGCTTGTACCTGTGCAGGAGGTTTATTCAGATTTATGCAGATGTGCAGAGCTGCATATAAATTTATCCAAACATTTATGCAGACGTGTTATTCCAGCTCCTACCGGCACGATGTATTGGGCTATAGACCAAAAAAGGCAACACACTTGATTTTCGTATTCTAAATGCGTGATCTTCACTAAGGGTAACTCGGATTGTGCAGCGCAATTGCTTTTTGTTTCTTTACTCCACAGTACAACCTCCCATATATAACTGTAAACTTGCCGAGGTGGCTATCAAATGGCAAGTGTGCACCATTTTGTAGCAGTTACAGCAGACACCAGTGGCATAAATTAAATGGTTTGTCCGGCCTTAGGGTATATGTCTGCGGTCACACTGCATGACTGCAGAGTTGTGAATTCTTACATCGAGTCACTGCGCACTGTGAGGATTCTCCAGTGCCAGTGCCAGCCCCAGGAGCAGGTGGTCATATTACTGCAAGTATGCAAAATCTGACATATAAGTATGATGACAGAGGTGTTGACTTCTTGGACGTCCGTCTGGAGTTAGACGCCGACCGGCGCATCCAGACGGACGTCTTTAGAAAGCCCACCTCTGTGAACTCTTTACTGCATGCATCTTCGGCCCATGATCCGGCCACGGTGAGGGCCATCCCGGTCGGACAGTTCCTTCGCATGCAACGCATCTGCTCCACCGATGATCGATTCGAGAGGCAAGCCCTTGATTTGAGTGATTGTTTTTTCAAGAGAGGCTACAGTCGTAGGTGTGTTAAGATGGGCTACAATAAGGCGAGACGTACCCCTCGTAGTGGTCTCCTACGGTGAACTAAGAAGAACATTCGACAGGATGGAGACGGACCTATACGCTTCATCTCAACGTATAATCACGAATGGCGCAATATGCGCGCCATTCTACAAAAGCATTGGCCCGTCTTGGAGACAGAACCGGCCCTGAGGACCGCCCTGGGGCATTCCCCTTCCATGACACCCCGTCGCTCCAGTAATTTAAGCGACCTCCTGGTTCGGGGCCACTATGTGCCTACCCCCAGAAATTTCTTCGGGTCGAATGGTCCGGTCTGTGGATCGTTTTCATGCGGTCATTGCCTGGCCTGCGTCAATGTCCTGCTTTGCTCCACCTTCAGCTCCTCGGATGGTATGAGGGAATTTAAAATCAAACAACGGATATCATGTGGCACGTCAAATGTCATCTATTATGCCACTTGTCCATGCCCTAAAATCTATGTGGGTTTAACCACGAGGGAGCTGAGGGTGCGAGTACGTGAGCATGTGCGGGACATTGACGCGGCCAGGACTGCACTTGATCCCACGGAACTTAAAACTATTCCCCGACATTTTCGGGCGCATCATAATTGTGATGCGGGGCTGTTGAAAATTAGGGGGATTGATGTGTTACATATGGGTATAAGGGGTGGGGACTATAAAAAGGTACTTGGGCAAATGGAGGTGAAATGGATTGTCCGATTGGACACTATGAGTCCTAGAGGACTAAATGAGTTCTTGAGCTTTACCCCATTTTTGTAATCTTGTGTTTAATCTGACGGCCCCCTTTTTCCATTTTCTATCCTCTACTTCCCTTCCCTTTTCTTCCTTTTTCCCCTCCCCTATCCTCCCTCCTTCCCCTTTGTTTACGTGACATTCCTTTTCCTCCTTTTACGCCTAGGTTTGGGTAGTAGAGATACGTGTGATATATGTTTCACATATATCTTCTTCCTTTCCTGCTGTTCTCGCATGACTTTATATTTTCCATGCTGCCCAGCAGTGGTTGTTTTTAAACATGTTTTTTCCTATTTTTATTCATTGTTTTTATTTAATATATATTTTTTCTATTTCTTCAGTTATTTTTCAACGTGTCCCTGTCTGGTCTCAAATTAGCCATATATAACGGATCGGATGTACCATCTCTTCAATCAAGCATACCCTTGGATGTTTGTACATCTTTGCTATTGGGCCGCACGTTATACTCATGTTATATTTGTATTTATGGCTCTTTGCCCCTCTATTGTGTATATATTGTAATGAACCTGCTATGTAGCGGTTCATACTCCTATTTTGTGTATTTTTTATCTCATTGTATTTTTATACATGATCTGAGGTGTTTAATTATAAAATTAACATTTGAGCTTTTTGATGTATATCTATTACATTGTATGCCGCTTTTTACCCTAGATGTATGTGGGATTGAATTGTGACATGGGGTTAATCAGTTATATTATATTGTCCCCTTATTTGATCTTTTCGATCCAGTGTTACATATATTTCTTTTTTCTGATCCGCTGCCCTTCTATCCATTTATGGCCATACGCATCGCTGTGTTGTGTGTGGCTCCATTCTGTGGTCGGCGTCTGTCAAGCATGGTGCGCTCTGCCCGGTTTTTCCGGCGCGTGCGCAGTATGTGTGATGCCTTACCACAGTCTAGGACCTGCAGACGCCACTGCGCATGCGCCGCAAGCGCCACTATTATTGGTGAACGCCGGTCATGTGACCGGGGTCAGGGGCTATTTGAAGGCCCTACAGGGGCTCTTTCTTACTACTTTCCTCCTTGATAAAGCGGCGGGGGACGCCACGAAACGCGCGTTGGAGGCCTCACTGCTGCACTCCCTCTCCCTCCCCTTCCCGGTAAGTTTTTATACAGGTCTTTATCTACAGCTTTAGGGTCAATTAACATTGGGCACATTGCTATCTCTATCATTACTTGGCACTTGCTTTATTACATTTTGTGACCGCTGCTGTAGTGATTCACCCTTTAGGTGCTAGTGTTGCACCTTGTTAGGATTAAGATATGTTTCCCAGTATTGATGCTTACCTGGTTCTCCATCTGGGGGAGTGTGAGAGGGTGTTCCATGGGATTTATTGTCCACATTTATTCATGAACACTTCTTTGTTACCTGCTTTCTTGTAATTCAGTAATAAATAAAAAAAATTTGTATTTTTCTATATTTGATTGATTGCGTGCTCTTTTTTTCTCCTCGTTTCAAAGTATGCAAAATGCATACTCCCGGACACATTCCAACTAGACTGTGTCATGCCTCGCTCAATACACTTGCATTGAAACAGTTTAGTCGGAATGTGCCCGGAAGTATGCATATGGCATACTTGCAGTCATATGACCACCCACTCCCGGCACTCATAGGGTGCAGTGTTAGGATTCACAAGTATGCAGTAATATAGAGAGACTATAGACTTGAACTTTAAGACCGGACAATCCATTTAAGCCTGTCAAGACATGCGCCGTATATACACAGCGCTGAGGAAGCTGCGTTCCCACAAACTGCAGTATATATACAGTCATGGCCAAAAGTATTGACACCCCTGCAATTCTGTCAGATAATACTCAGCTTCTTCCTGAAAATGATTGCAAACACAAATTCTTTGGTATTATTATCTTCATTTAATTTGTCTTAAATGAAAAAACACAAAAAGAATTGTCCTAAAGCCAAATTGGATATAATTCCACACCAAACATAACAAAGAGGGTGGACAAAAGTATTGGCACTGTTTGAAAAATCATGTGATGCTTCTCTAATTTATGTAATTAACAGCACCTGTAACTTACCTGTGGCACCTAACAGGTGTTGGCAATAACTAAATCACACTTGCAGCCAGTTAACATGGATTAAAGTTGACTCAACCTCTGTCCTGTGTCCTTGTGTGTACCACATTGAGCATGGAGAAAAGAAAGAAGACCAAAGAACTGTCTGAGGACTTGAGAAACCAAATTGTGAGGAAGCATGAGCAATTTCAAGGCTACAAGTCCATCTCCAAAGACCTGAATGTTCCTGTGTCTACCGTGCACAGTGTCATCAAGAAGTTTAAAGCCCATGGCACTGTGGCTAACCTCCCTAGATGTGGACGGAAAAGAAAAATTGACAAGAGATTTCAACGCAAGATTGTGCGGATGTTGGATAAAGAACCTCCACTAACATCCAAACAAGTTCAAGCTGCCCTGCAGTCCGAGGGTACAACGGTGTCAACCCGTACAATCCGTCGGCGTCTGAATGAAAAGGGACTGTATGGTAGGAGACCCAGGAAGACTCCACTTCTTACCCCGAGACATAAAAAAGCCAGGCTGGAGTTTGCCAAAACTTACCTGAAAAAGCCTAAAACATTTTGGAAGAATGTTCTCTGGTCAGATGAGACAAAAGTAGAGCTTTTAGGGCAAAAGCATCAACATAGAGTTTACAAGAGAAAAAAGAGGCATTCAAAGAAAAGTACACGGTCCCTACAGTCAAACATGGCGGAGGTTCCCTGATGTTTTGGGGTTGCTTTGCTGCCTCTGGCACTGGACTGCTTGACCGTGTGCATGGCATTATGAAGTCTGAAGACTACCAACAAATTTTGCAGCATAATGTAGGGTCCAGTGTGAGAAAGCTGGGTCTCCCTCAGAGGTCATGGGTCTTCCAGCAGGACAATGACCCAAAACACACTTCAAAAAGCACTAGAAAATGGTTTGAGAGAAAGCACTGGAGACATCTAAGGTGGCCAGCAATGAGTCCAGACGTGAATTCCATAGAACACCTGTGGAGAGATCTAAAAATGGCAGTTTGGAGAAGGCACCCTTCAAATATCAGGGACCTGGAGTAGTTTGCCAAAGAAGAATGGTCTAAAATTCCAGCACAGCATTGTAAGAAACTCATTGATGGTTACCGGAAGCGGTTGGTCGCAGTTATTTTGGCTAAAGGTTGTGCAACCAAGTATTAGGCTGAGGGTGCCAATACTTTTGTCCGGCCCATTTTTGGAGTTTTGTGTGAAATGATCAATGTTTTGCTTTTTGCTTCATTCTCTTTTGTGTTTTTTCATTTAAGACAAATTAAATGAAGATAATAATACCAAAGAATTTGTGTTTGCAATCATTTTCAGGAAGAAACTGAATATTATCTGACAGAATTGCAGGGGTGTCAATACTTTTGGCCATGACTGTAGCATGATGATTGCGTGGGCTCATGCTGAGCGCCGCCGCGATCACATGCGGGTGTGAGCTCTATATATCAGTTGATACCCCGCAGCAATGCCCACGATCAATGCTAGCACCGATCGCGTGCATTTAACCTATCTGATGCCGCTGTGAATAGTCACAGCGATATCGAGCAGCATCACAGAGGGTGGAAACTCCTTCTCTGCTTCCATCAGTACAACGCGATTGTGATCGCGTTGTGCCAAAGGTCTCTAAGGTGACCCTGTACCAAAAGTTTGCCACAGGATCACCCAGAGCAGGATCTGATACCGCCTCATCCTTGTGTGAGAGATGACGATCTAATGCCTTGCTTTGTAGGATATTAGTTCAGCGATCATGGCAGAGAAAGATGGGATAACGTGAAAGAGTGAAAAAAAATTATTAAAAATTGAAAAACTATATAAAAAAAATCACAAAATAAAGAACAAAAACAAAATGAAAAAATATTAATCCTATAAATACATTTATCTATGTAAAAACAAAAATAATCAAAAAAGGTACACACATATTTGGTAACGCCATGTCCGGAACAAACCGACCTATAAATCTGTCACTCATTCAGTGAACACCGTAAAAAAAATAACACAGGCAAAAACTATGCCTTATAAGCCGAACAAAATGTGGAATAAAATGTGATCAAAAAGAGAAATGAAAATATTTTTTTTCTATAAAATAGTTTTTATTGTCTAAAAGCAACAAACATAAAAAAAAGATATAAATGTGAAAATGCTGCGATCTTACTGACCCGAAGAAAAAAGCTGCTGCCTTGTCAATTTTACCACAAATGGAATGGCATAAGAAGAAAGCCCAAAAAAACAATTCTTTGTTCATTTTTTCTCCCAAAAATCAAAATTGAAAGTAATCAAAAAATGTTAGGTACTCAAAAATGATACCAATAAAAAAGTCAGCTTGTCTCACAAAAACAAGCCCTCACATGACTCTGATGAAATATGGAAAAATTATACCTAAATATAGGTATGCAATAACTAGTTTATGCAATAAAAAGCGTCTTTTAGTATGTGATATCAGCCAAACATAAAAAAATAGAAATCTGTAATTGCATCAACCCAAAGAAAAAAATCATCTAGTCACTTATACCGCACGAGTAATGGCGTAAAAAATAAATAAAACCAGTTGTTCACCTGCTGTTTATTTGTTGATTCTGCCTCCCAAAGATTGCAATAAATCTCAGCTCACATTTATTCTGTGCTCTACGCTGAGCACTTACATCGGGGTTTCAGTGTAAATCTGTGAAATTCATGATTCAGACAGAACTCCCGGTGGAATATCCCCTACAAAGAGACAGAGGGAGGCACCGCGGACCCCGTCTGGCCTATGATCTGGCAGTGTCCGTCTTCTTAGGTGTGCAGAAAAGCGCGGTTCACCATAGTTTTGTGCACTTCTGAAAAGAAGGAGAGGCCAGCTGGAGTCCAGAGTAACTCTGCTGCCTCAATATAGTAAAGAGGCTCCCTCATAGGTTTCATCTGAATCATGTCACTTGGAGAGTTAGATGGAAACCGCAATATAGGTACTCAGTGTAGAGCGCCAGATAAATGTGATCCCAAATGTTATGTAAAATATTCCCAATAAAAGCTTCAACTCAATCCACAAAGACAGCAACTCCCCTCTCAGTCTGTCATCTGTTAATGGAAATATAGGGGCTTCCATGTTACTGGTAATACAAAGGCTCTGAAAAAGCAATATAACTCCTCACCCCCCAAAAGAAATTCAGCAAATTCTGCTCTCCCAAATCCAAATGACCCCCTACCTTCTGAGCCCCAGTGTGTCTAAACAACATTTAGCAGCAACATGTTTGGCATTTCTGTAGCAATGACAGCCCACATAATTTACATGTGTGTCTACAGAGGCATGAGCTGAGCAACACAACATACTGGTCACTACAACGTACTGGTGACTACAACTTACTGGGCACTACAATGGCAGTTTGCAATTTTCACTCAGCAATATATACTGCTGCTTGTTTCAGGAAAACACCCTTGGAGTCAAAATCATCACTACACCTGTAGATAAATTCCCAAAGAGTTACAATTTCTAAAATGAGATATCTTGAAGGGAGGATTCTGCTCTTTTAGCACTTAGGGACTTTGTATGTGAAGTCTTCAAGCTATTCTTGAAAAATCTGTGCTTCAGGAGGCAAATAGTGCTTTGTTCCTCCTGAGTATCACCATGTGGCTAAACAATACTGTACAGCCACATATGGGGTATTGCCACATTCAGTGGAAATTGTGGGACAAACTTTGATGCCATTTTTACCAATTTCCCAGTGTGAAAATGTTAAATCTGGGGTTAAAACAAAATTTTGGTTGGTAAAAATGTAATTATTTTTTCTTCACTGCCCAATGGTATACATTTCTTTGACCCACCTGTGGTGTGTGTCAATATGATCACTACACCCCTAGATTAATTCATTGAGAGGTGTAGTTTGTAAAATGGGGTAACTAATGGGGCATTCTGTTGTTCTGCCACTGCAGGGGTTCTGCCAATATGACATGGCACCCTCAAACAAATGCAGCAAAATCTGAACTTCAATATGGTGCCTCTTCCCTTCTGAGCTTTGCACGTCGCCTCAAAAGTAGTTTTCGACCACATATGAGGTATCGGTGTACTCAGGAGAAATTGCAGAACACATTTTTGGGTTCATTTTCTCCTGATATCCTTGTGAAAGTAAAGTGAAAAAAATGGGGCTAAAACAACATTTTTTGTGGGAAAAATATATATGTTTTTCATTTTCACAGATGAAAGTTGTAAAATTCTGTGAAGCCCCTGTGGGTTTAAGGTGCTCACCACTCATCTAGATAAATTCCTTGAGGGGTCTAGTTTCCAAAATTGGGCTACTTTTGGGGGGTTTTCCACTGCTTAGGTACATCAGGGGCTGTCAAAACACGACATGACACCCGAAGAACAATCCATCAAAATCTGCATCTTTTGAAGATTATAAAAGCTAGCACTAAATAAAAAGGTATGTATCTCTGGAACCGTATGGCAGATTTATAAAAAAAAAAGGAAAAGTCATGCTCAGGAGAGCAGCGGGAATAAAATTCTTAAAAACAATAAGGCTTACCATATTGATGAACTATCCTTAGGTCTCCAATTCTGATCAGCTGTAAACAAACGGGGCAGAACAGCACATAGTGGCTGTTCTCAGTTACTACAACAGCTCCTATTGAAGTGAATAAACAGGAATATCCACTACACAGAGTACGGAGCTGTGCTGAGGGTTATCAGATATCGGACCACTACCAAACTGATATTGAGGTTTTTCCTAAGGATAGGTGATCAATATGTTAACTTTGGGGAAACCCATGAAAGTGTAAGGGGATAGAGAAATGTTGTTGTTCCTTTACCATATATTAATGTATATATGTTATTATATTCTGGTACTGCTACACTTATAGTGTATTACCGTTATCTATTCAATTGGTACTGCTACATCATATGGTGTATTAACATTACTGTCAAATGTGTACTGTTTTGCATTGTATAAGAATAGGGTAAGCATAGTTCACGGGTTTGGCCACTAGATGGGGGGCATTCCAGTGCACAGGTTCATAGTTAGTAAACACATGGTTAAGTGTAGGAGGGCCTGCTGCATAGCAAGATAGTGTACAGGGTTAGGTTTAGTCACAGGGCCAGAGGCGCCCGAAGGGTGCACATGGGCTATAGGCCCAGGACGCTGCAGCAACCACGAAACATTAAGAGTGAAGCCCAGCTCACCACAGCACAGCACCATACAATTGCGGACCAGTGCAGCTGGGGGCCAGAAGTAGTACTAAGATGGGGCAACTCATTACTTGGGTACAAACCCTTAGGACAAAGCAGAACGGCCATGGTAACCCACGGAAGCAGTGAGTGCAGACAGTGACAAAGTAGGACCAGCACAGTGGACAGAAAATCGGAAGAGGTCGCTCTCTCAGAAGCTACTGACTGCAGGAATTAATGATCTTGTGTCTGGGGCCAAACAGACCGAGGGATGGATATCCGTAGTGAAGCTGTATAGAGAGAATGTTGAGAAACCTTCAGGGACGGTCTGACCGGGGTCCACACTGAGAAGCCATGAAGAAAGCGCAGGGAAAGTGAAGGAACCTTGCGATGCAAAACCTGTTGTTAATGCTGTGGAAACTTTGGAAGTGCTGTGCAACAAGTCAAGTAAAGATGTTCTTGTTAAAGTTGTGAAAGACTGTGTCTCAGTTAATCGGGAATTAGCCAGGAACGGTCTCCCACTGCATAGGGAGGACCCAGAAGGAGCTGGACCAGGAGACACAGGTATGCTGATGAATGCATGTGAATATTCTGTGAGGGGAGCCCCCCCGGTGTCCTCGGCTACGACTACAGTCCTGGCCGAACCTTACAAAAGTACCTTAAAAATATATTGTACATCTGAAAGCTATTTTTCAATTGGAGAAGGCAGATGAACCGGTTCCTGCAGCAGTATACCCAGTAATCAGATTATCTCATGGGACCCTACTAACAAAACAAGATAGTTGAAAACAGATAACCCATTGAACCTCATCTTTCGCGTAACACTTTAGTACAGAATAGCAGTTCTGTTCCATAATGTAACCGCAATCATTGCCTAATCCCACAAGGTTCCCTTTTTGTATCAGTGGGAACTTTTGCTAAATAGGGCCTCCTGGAACATTGCATTAAAACTTCTGTCTAGGCGTTCATGTTTTATTTTAGGCAACCTAAGGCAAGATACTATATGAATTTTTATTAAAATGTATCAGCTTGTACTGCAAATAGATGAAGATGGGTACAAGCTGTTACCCATGGTTATTAAAGGCTTGCTTAAATTTCTATCCAGAGTATATTTAAGGAATTATCCGTTAAAGAAAAATATAGCTAAAGGAAATGTCATTATAAATTAATTCCTAAATACTTTAAGCCCTTGTACCTCCATACTGTGGTCTATATAGGGGGCTCAGGAGTTAAGCATGCTACACGCTGACTGTGTTAAACAGCAGACATCTGACGGTAACAGAAATGAGCGGAGCTTGCTACTGGTGTTTAACCCCTTCACTACCAAGCATGGTTTGCACGTTAACTCCCGGGCCAATTTTTACAATTCTGACCACTGTCCCTTTATGAGGTAATAAGTCTGAAACGCTTCCATGGATCCCGGTGATTCTGACATCATTTTCTCGTGACATATTGTACTTCATGTTAGTGGTAAAATTTCATTCAAACAACTTGCGTTTATTTGTGAAAAAAAATGGAAATTTGGCGAAAATTTTTAAAATTTCGCAATTTTCCAACTTTGAATTTTTATGCCCTTAAATCACAGAGATACGGCACACAAAAAACTTAATAAATAACATTTCCCACATGTTTACTTTACATCAGCACAATTTGGGAAGCAAATTTTTTTTTTGTTAGGAAATTATAAGGGTTAAAAAGTTGACCAGCGATTTCTCATTTTTGCAACACCATTTTATTTTTACGGACCGCATCACATTTGAAGCCACTTTGAGGGGTCTATATGATAGAAAATACCCAAAAGTGACACCTTTCTAAAAACTGCACCTCTTAAGGTGCTCAAAACCACATTCAAGAAGTTTATTAACCCTTCAGGTGCGTCACAGGAATTTTTTTGAATATTTAAAAAAAAATGAACATTTAACTTTTTTTCACAAAAAAAATTCTTCAGGTTCAATTTATTTTACTTTACCAAAGGTAACAGGAGAAATTGGACTGGAAAAGTTATTGTGCAATTTGTCCTGAGTACACTGATACCTGATATATGGGGGGAACCACTGTTTCAGTGCATGGCAGAGCTCAGAATGGAAGGAGCGCCGTTTGACTTTTTCAATGCAAAATTGGCTGGAATTCAGATCGGACGCCATGTCACGTTTGGAGAGCCCCTGATGTAGGGAAGTAGTGACGTTTTGGAATGCAGACTTTGATGGAATGGTCTGCGGGTGTCATGTGCGTTTGGAGAGCCCCTGATGTACCTAAACAGTGGAAACCCCCCACAAGTGACTCCATTTTGGAAACTAGACCCCCCACGGAACTTATCTAGATGTGTGGTGAGCACTTTGAACCCCCAAGTGCTTCACAGAAGTTTATAACGCCGGGGCGTGAAAATAAAAAAGATCATATTTTTCCACAAAAATGATATTTTTGCCCCCAATTTTTTATTTTCCTAAAAGTAACAGGAGAAATTGGACCCCAAAAGTTGTTTTGCAATTTGTCCTGAGTAGGCTGATACCCTATATGTGGGGGTAAAACACTGTTTGGGCGCATGGCAGAACTTGGAAGGGAAGGAGCACCATTTGACTTTTTCAACACAGAATTGGCTGGAATTGAGATCAGATGCCATGTTGCATTTGGAGAGCCCCTGATGTGCCCAAACAGTGGAAACCCCCCAAGTATAACTCCAACCCTAACCCCAACACACCCCTAACCCTAATCTCAGCCCTAACCCTAGCCCTAACTCTAGCCCTAACCCTAGCCCTAGCCCTAACCCTAACCCTAATGGGAAAATGGAAATAGGTACATTTTTTTAATTTTATTATTTTTCCATAACTAAGGGGGTGATAACGGGGGGTTTGATTTACTATTTATGGCGGTTTTTATATTTGGCAGCTGTCACACGCTAAAAGACGCTTTTTATTGTAAAAATAGTTTTTACATCACCACATATTGAGAGCTATAATTTTTCCATATTTTGACCCACCGAGTCATGTGAGGTCTTATTTTTTGCGGGATGAGTTGACATTTTTATTGGTATAATTTTCAGGCACGTGACATCTTTTGATCGCTTTTTATTCTGATTTTTGGGACACAGAATGAACAAAAACCAGCGTTTCATGAATTTTTTTGGGGGAGTGCGTTTACACCGTTCCGCGTGCGGTAAAATTGATACGGTGGTTTTATTCTTCGGGTCAGTACGGTTACAGTGATACCTCATTTAGGTCGTTTTTTATGTTTTTGTCGGTTTTATGCAATGAAAACAATTTTATATAAAAAATAATTATTTTTGCATCGCTTTATTCTGTGAGCTATAACTTTTTTATATTTTTGCTGATGATGCTGTGTGGCAGCTCGTTTTTTGCAGGACAAGATGACGTTTTCAGCAGTACCATGGATATTTATATGCGTCTTTTTGATCGCGCGTTATTTCACTTTTTGTTCGGCGGTATGATAATAAATCATTATTTTTTGCTTCGTTTTTTATTTTTATTTTTTAAGGGGTTCGCTAAAGGGGTTAACTAATGGGACAGTTTTATAGGGCGGGTCGTTACGGACGCGGCGATACCAAATATGTGTACTTTTATTGTTTGTTTGTTTTTTATTTCCAAAAAATGAATTTATTAGGGAATTTTTTTTTTTTTTTAATTTATTTAGCGATTTTTTTTAAATTATTTTTACACTTTTTTTTTAACTTTATTACATTGTCCCAGGGGGACATAACTGTCATGTGACAGATTGCTGATCTGTCACATCACAGATCACTGTGACAGATCAGCGATCTGTCACAGGCACTGCACAAGGCTTCCTCGTGCCTGCGCTTTGCAGGCACTGAGGAAGCCAGCTCCCTGCAGGCCCCCAAAGGTCCCGGTCGCCATCTTGGATCCGGGGACCTGTAGGGAAAGAGACCCCCACAGCAGCGCTGCACATTGCGCTGCTGTGGGGGGCTCAGGGAAGCATGGAGGGAGCCCCCTCCCTGCCGATGCTTCCCTTTAACCCCCGGTACACCGCGATCGTGTTTGATCGCGATGTGCAAGGGGTTAACGTGTCGGGGGAGGTCCGTGACCGCCCCTGACACATTGTGCCGTGTGTCAGCTGTGATAATCAGAATTAGGGCCAGGAATTAGGAATTAGGTCCAGGGTCACATGGATGGAATATTACGTCCATTGTAGGTAAGGGGTTAAAGAAGCACTCCTCCACCTATCAATGTTTTTCTCCCCTTAATATATTGCAGTCATCATGTTATACAGCACTGTGTACTTACAATTGCTCATTTTGCCTTTCTACCCATATAATACTTCTCTTTTCCATTAGGTCTATGACATCACGTGATTAAAAACTGACCAGCTGAATCCTTCTAAGCTCTATGTAGAAACAGGAGGTAAATTTTCCCTGAACGACTCTTGACTACAATTACAAAACTCAAAAAATAAAAAATAATGGAGAAATTGATTTTTTTTTCACCATTTCATCCCACTTTGTATTTTTTTCCCGTTTTACAATGCATTGTACACTTAAATGAGTGGTCCTATTCAAAAGATCAATTCGTCTTGCAAAAAACCAAGTCCTCATATGACAATGTCGATGGAAGATTAAAAATGCACAAAAAAGAAAAATCGTCCTTAAATAGCTAATTAGCACATCATCCTTGTTTTGTCATGCTCATCATGCTAATGCTCATCATTCTTGTTATTGCATTAAAATAGCTGCTGTCTTATTACACAGACAGAAACCTAATAGAATACTAATAGAACAGGTGCATGTGATCATGTGCAATCAGACACTTCACTGCTGTGACCTCCAGATAGTCTGTGTCACATATTGTCAATCACTCAGCTTTCAGAAAGACGGGGTGGACAGCAGTGTAAGAAGCCTCTTCTTATCTCAGCACCCTGGTATCTCCAGTATTGGATCAGATAGAAAGGGTAGACAGCAGTGTGAGCAGCCTCTTCTTACCTTAGTAGTCCTGGTATCTCCAGTATTAGATCAGATAGACAGGGTAGACAGCAGTGTGAGCAGCCTCTTCTTACCTCTGCACTCCTGGTATCTCCAGTATTAGATCAGATAGAAAGAGTAGACAGCAGTGTGAGCAGCCTTTTCTTAACTTAGTAGTCCTGGTATCTCCAGTATTAGATCAGATAGACATGGCGGACAGCAGTGTGAGCAGCCTCTTCTTAATTCAGAAGTCCTGGTATCTCCAGTATTAGATGAGATAGACAAGGTGGATGGCACTGTGAGCAGCCTCTTCTTACCTCACCACTCATGGTATCTCCAGTATTAGATCAGATAGAAAGGATAGACAGCAGTGTGAGCAGCCTCTTCTTACCTAGCACCAGTGGAATCTCTAGTATTAGATCAGATAAATGGGGTGAACAGCAGACTGAGTACCCTCTTCTTACTTCAGACAGGGTGGACAGCAGTGTGAGCAGTCTCTTCTTATTTCAGCACTCCTGATATTTATAGTATTAGATCAGATAGACATGGTGGACAGCAGTGTGAGCAACCTCTTCTTAACTCACCGCCCCTGGTATCCAGTATTAGATCAGATAGAAAGGCAGGGAGGATAGCAGTGTGAGCAGTCTTTTATTACCTCAACACCCCTGGTATCTCCAGTATTAGGTCAGATAGACAGGGTGGAGAGCAATGTGAGCAGCCTCTTCTTACCTCAGCACCCCTGGTATATCCAGTATTAGGTCAGATGGACAGAATGGAGAGGAGTGTGAGCAGCCTCTTGATACCTCAGTCAGGGTGGACAGCAGTGTGAGCAGTCTCGTCTTATTTCAGCGCTCCTGGTATATCCAGTATTAGATCAGAAAGACAATCTCTGCAGATTATGGCTTAGATTTAAATCGAGATGTCTCAAAATTGTACTGATTGCACTTTGGTGAAAATAATGGTGGATACTCTATTTGTGGGAGATACTGTTATTAATACTAATAAGAATGTAAGACATGTTAGAGTACAGCTGTTTATTAAAGCACCACTCCAGTGGTTGTTTTTATTTCACACCCAAAGCTGCATCACTAATGTCTGTTCCTTGCCCGTAGTAAAATACTAGCCGTCGTCTTATAGCTGTTCGCGACCGTGCTCCGGTCCTGTTCCGCCATCTTGTGATGGTCCCACTCCAGAAGTGCCTTACTGACCGGAAGTCACAGCTAACGGTCACCAGATCTACAACATGAGAAACTCATTCTGGCTCTCATTGAAAAGTGATCTACCAGCAAACATTGGGGCAATTAGGAAGGTCACAACTTGCGGAAGACGACCGGAGTGGCGCCAAGAACAGAAGAAGACGGCAGCCGGTAAGTATATTACAAGGGGCAGGGAACTTCCATCAGTGATAACACCCAAGAGTGAAATAGCCTTGCCGCGCTGGAGTCCTGGGTTCGAATCCCACCAAGGACAACATCTGCAAGGAGTTTGTATGTTCTCCCCGTGTTTGCGTGAGTTTCCTCTGGGTACTCCGGTTTCCTCCCACATTCCAAAGACATACTGATAGGGAATTTAGATTGTGAGCCCCATCGAGGACAGTGATGATAATGTGTGCAAACTGTAAAGCGCTGCGGAATATGTTAGCGCCTATATAGAAATAAAGATTATTATTTTTGTGTGTACATTTTTGGACTTCAGTATATTTTAAGCCAATTAAGTACAAAACTCACTTACATACACTTACAATTTCCAATCTTTCATTACATTCTGATGCTTTCCTTTCATCCACGAAAGTTAAAATATTTTTATTATATTAGTATTTCCCTTATTTGTTTAATTATTTCATATAAGGTAATTATAATGATATAAAAGTAATTTAATATTCTCCTGTCCATATAAGCTGCTAGTAGCCTCTGGATAGAACTTAGGTGGTGGATAATTGCACTTATGTCCTAGTGTAATACTGCGAAATGCAGAAGTTTTTTTTTTAATAGGCACAGCTTTGAGGTTTAAAAAAATCCTTCCAGTTCGGACACTGAGTTCAGACTCCTGTGGTGATATTATCTAATTCTTAAAAATCTTCACACTTTGCCCTGCCATCATGTGAAATCTTTTATGCATGGATACTCTCGGTGCTGCGGAGGCAGTTGCTACGCAACAGATGATCCGACTCCATAGGGTCCTGACATTAGTCAAAGGCAAATTTGGCCACAGGAGTACTAATCGGCCATGAAAAGCAGTTGATGCAACTCTTCTTTTTTCATTTTCATAGCAAAACCCCATTCAACAAGTAGAACATTCCTTAGAAGTGTCCAGCATTCTCCGGGCAAGAGACAAATGGACCAGTGATTAAACAAACTTCTCACTTAATTTCCTACTGAAGTCGTGAAGTTAAATAGAACTTTTTGCCTTAATGAAATTCAAAAGTTGAGTCAACTTATTTTTGGTAATTAGAAATATTAAAATTTATATATTTACTGTATGTTATTGCTTTTTATCCGTTTCCCCGAAGCTAGAGCTGCTTTTATTTTCAAACTTTATCAGAACATAGGCAAACAGATCATAAGGATTTTCACATCTCAACGCACTTTATATGGTTCAACCAGGAACAACACAACACAAAATGTAACATGGAAGTTCCCGCTCTAAGGGCAGGTGCAGAGGGCCAAAGATTTTCCAACCTGAGAGAATCTGGTTAATTCTGCAAATCACACTCTGATCAATGTCTGATCAGAGCTTGATCATCGTGGGATCTGAATCTCTCGGATGTGGAGAAGATGGAGAAAAAAAATTCTCCATCATCTCCATTCTCTAAGTGGAGATGTCATCCGAGTGCAGTCCAATAGTTTCCACTGACTTACTGAATATCAGATCAAACTTGGTCATGCAGAAATTTTTTCCCTCATACCATCTCGGCCTAAGGAACAAAATCTGACATGTGCATTGCCCCATAGCATAACATTGGTCACGATTAAGATCTAGGGGGCATTGCTTTCCTTGTCGAGACCTACAAACAGGTGGAAAGAAACTTAGGGGTCAGGCAACGATCCTTGGGGAAATAGTATGCAGATTTACTCTCCTCAAAGAATAAGAAAACTGGCTTTATAGTGCCACCTATTAGAGGTAACCACAAATTAAAGGGAATCTGTCACCTGGTTTTGGCAGGCTATTTAAATGAGGCCTGTCCGGTCCGATGGGCGGTGTTTCGGATCTTTGCCGCCTCCCCATCCTTTGCCGCCGTCCGCAGTTTTTTCATGAATAGGAGTAGGTGTCCGCCATTTTTCGCGCGTGAACTAAGCAATCTTGGCTCGCGCACGCGCAGTATGCTTTGCCCAACTGCGGGCAAAGCCGAAAAGCCTTACTGCGCATGCACCGGTTAACTAAGCCCCGGAAGTATTTTGCTGTGTTCACAGAAAAATATAAAAGCTAGACAGCAGTTTGCCAAATTGTACATAAGTAAGCCAAAATCATTCTGGGAAAGTGTCTTGTGGACAGATGGGTCCAAGATGGAGTTTTTGGTAAAGCAGATCATTCTACTGTTTATCGAAAACGGAATGAGGCCTACAAAGAAATCATAATCTGAAGATTACTAAAGGATTTTGGGTCGCAATGTAGTGCCCTGGGTCAAAAAGCTGGGTTTGTGTCCTAGGTCATGGGTCTTTCAGCAGGACAATAATAATAATAACAAATTTTATTTCTATAGCGCTGACATATTCCGCAGCACTTTACATTTCAGACAATAGACATTACAGCATAACAATAATCACATAGATCATAACAGATACCAAGAGGAATGAGGGCCCTGCTCGCAAGCTTACAATCTATGAGGGAAAAAAGGGAGACACGAAAGGTGGGTGGTAACAGTTGCCCTGATTGTATGGACCAGCCATAATGTTAAGCGTGTAACAGTACAGACACAGAGGGCTAATGGATGCAAAAAGCATGTGGGAATATGGTTATGGTAAAAACTTTTGGCTGTGCCACACAGGGATAGATTAGGTTAATGTGTTGAGGCAGTATGCCAGTCTGAATAAATAAATGAGTTTTCAGGGCACGCTAAAAATTGTGGGGATTGGGGACTAATCGTATTAACCTGGGAAGTGCATTCCAAAGAATTGGCGCAGCACGTGTAAAGTCTTGGAGACGGGAGTGGGAGGTTCTGATTATTGTGGATGCTAACCTCAGGTCATCAGCAGAACGGAGGGCTCGGGTAGGATGGTATACTGAAACAAGGGAGGAGATGTAGGGTGGTGCTGAGCCATGAAGAGCTTTGTGGGTGAGGGTAATAAGTTTATACTGAATTCTGGAGTGGATGGGTAGCCAGTGTAATGACTGGCACAAGGTAGAGGCATCGGTGTAACGATTGGCGAGGAATATGATCCTGGCAGCAGCATTCAAGACAGATTGGAGGGGGGAGAGTTTGGTAAGAGGGAGAGCGACTAAAAGAGAGTTTCAATAGTCGAGACGAGAATGAGAACAGTAAGAGTTTTTGCGGAGTCAAAAGTAAGAAAAGGTTGAATTCTAGAAATGTTTTTGAGGTGCAGATAACAAGAGCGAGCCAGTGATCGGATGTGGGGGGCGAATGAAAGCTCGGAATCAAGTATGACCCCCAAGACAGCGGGCATGTTGCTGGGGAGTAATGGTGGAACCACACACGGAAATGGCAATGTCGGGCATAGGTAGGTTAGTAGAGGAAGGAAACACGAGGAGTTCAGTTTTTGACAGGCTCAGTTTCAGATAGAGGGAGGACATGATGTTAGAGACAGTGGTAAGACAATCACTGGTGTTTTCCAAAAAGGCAGGCGTGATATCAGGAGAAGTGTATAATTGAGTGTCATCAGCATAGAGATGGTACTGGAACCCAAATCTACTGATTGCTTGACCAATAGGGGCAGTATACAAAGAGAAGAGAAGGGGCCTAGGACTGATCCTTGAGGAACTCCAACAGTAAGGGGAAGATGAGAGGAGGAGGAGCCAGCAAAAGATACAGTAAAGGAGCGGTCAGAGAGATAGGAGGAGAACCAGGAGAGAACGGTGTCCTTGAGGACAATAACTCCAAACATACTTCAAGAAGCACCCAGACATGAATGGAAACAAAAAGCTGGAGAGTTATGAAGTGGCGAGCAATGTATCCAGGTCTAAATCCCATTAAACACCTGTGGAGAGATCTTCAAATTGCTGTTGAGAGAAGGAACCCTTCAAATATGAGAGACCTGGAGCACTTTGCAAAAGAAGAGTCGTTCAAAATTGCATTTGTGAGGTGTAAGAAGCTTGTCAATGTAAACAATTGATTGCAGTTATTTATTCCAAAAGGTGTGCAACCAAATATTAAATTGAGGGTGCTAACAATTTTGTCCAGCCCACTTTGTGTGTTTTGTGTTAAATGATGTTCCGATTTGCCTTTTTCTTCTCTGTTTGTTTTGTGCTTTCCAATACACAAAAATGAGCTAAACATGTGTATAACAAAATGTGTGTAATTGCAATAATTTTCTGGGAGAAATACTTAATTTTCTGGAACAATTTCAAGAGTGTCAACACTTTCGGTCATGATTGTATGGGGACAAAGCCTTACATAACTAACCTGTAAGTTAATGACAAACTGTAGAGAAGAACTTAGATTTAGATTAACGAAGGTAAAGTGGCCTGATGGCGCAACCTGGCACCTACCACACAGCACACATGGTGAGCCTCTTTAGTTAATCCTATGATCAGCGAACTAGAGGTATCCAACTGTGTATATTTTTATTCAAGTGGTGCAGATATAGCTGTCGTTCATCAAATGTAAGTGCTCCAATAACCTTTGGTGAGGAAATTTGTGGGGTGTTAAAAAAAATTGTGACATTGAATCTCCACTCTGAATTTTTCAGTTTCACTGAACACATACATAGAGCATAACCAGTGAATATGCTATAAATATACAAGATGGGACAACCCCTTGAAGGGTCTTCCCCCCTTGCCAATTTGTGACACACAAGTAAGTCACATGTTGGGTTCTGGTATATGGAGCAGGTTCAAGAACTGTATACATCGGGCATCCATCGATAACAACAGTGACCAACGCTAACTCCAGTTGCTGCTATTTAACCCATTAAATGTCAATTTCTGACACAGGCATTTAAGATGCTCTATCACACTGTCTCCACAATGGAGAGAAGTGAAATAAAAAAATTTAAAAAAAAAGTTATATTCTGCAGAGACTATTACATTGTGTGTCCATTTCAGGATGAAAAATTTGGTGAAAAATTACCATTTGTCATCAGCCCATGCCCTCGTTGAAAAATTGTGATGTGTGGTCACTCCAACAATAATGGAATCTGTATGAAGGAAGGGTGAAAGATCATATACTGTATATGAAAATTGTCCCGTAATAAGCGCTAATCGACAATATAGCAAGAAACTTAAAAATGTATTATTCCTGCTATTGAAATTCTGCCCCGAAACTCTTTGTCATACAGAGAACACAGATTGGATCAGTAGAATGTATGATAGGAATCACTTTTTATGTCGACGTTGAAATAAAATGACTTCGACTGAAGATAAACTGGAATGAATTGTGACGTTCGACTTTTTTCTGCTTCTGACTAGCAAGGGAACAAACTGATCTTGCATGTACTTAGATGACTGTTATCGGGACGTGTACTAGAATGGAAGCTGAATGTAGCTATATTTGGCCCGTGATGATGGCCAGGCTCTATCTGATTGCTCTTTTCATGCATAGCGTTACAGAGAAATTGCAGGTCAGCAGTTTTATCCGTGGAATTTTCAGTTAGAGAAAATTGGGATTGGATAATGTTGTTGTCATGGAGACATGTAAGTTCTAAGAAGACGTAGACTGACTCGGAAAGTCCGCTACTCATGGAGGTTCAATACTATCATTGACATTTTCACTCCATGTGTAGGAAAAGGAAATTACTTTGACTAAAACGGTTTCCAGGCTAGCACCAATTAGAAGAAGGTCAGAAATTACAGAAGATCTACCGGGCGCTCAATAACGTAGGTGATATCTTCCTCAAAAGTTTCCGACAAGAGAGTTCTCACCTAATAAAAATATTTTTCCAAAGCGGGACCTTAAAAAAGTATTATCGATGACCAATAGAAGAATTTAGGTTTTCTTCAGACATTCTTGCCTTTCTACGGGAAGTCTTAGATTGATAGAATGCTTAATTTCTCGGAAGAAGATTGTAATTATAGACAGGAAAGAGGACAAGCTCGGTGGTTAAGGACATTGACTGACACCAAAAAGATGCACTTGATGATTCCTCCGCCTTCCAGGCACCAAAAATACCATGGTTAAGATTAACCTCAAAGACGGATGAAGCCAATAAGTCTCTTTACTTAAAAATAGATTTGGATGGTGATGTAATGCTACTCTGTACAATCAGAGCACGAACTCAGTGTATCACAACTTGTTTTACACTACTAGGTTCTGGATAAAAGGATTTTTTTCACAAGGTCACAAAGGCACCAGCAATATTTTCACATAAGAGGACGTTGAACTTGGTCCTGCTGTGGGTTTTCCCTTTAAAGGGTTTATACCAAGTTTTTAACCTTTATCCATAGACTAGCTGAAGAGCGTGGCACTGCCCGGGCATAGTAACTAACTGTGGTTAGTTATAGCAAATTATAATTATCCTCCATCCCATAGTCCCGTGCCCATATACTCATCATACATATCCACGATCCCATAGGCCTGTGCCCATATACCCATCATACATATCCTCCATCCCATAGTCCCATGCCCATATACCCATCATACATATTCGCCATCCCATAGTCGAGTGCCCATATACCCATCACACATCCTTCATCTCACAGTCCCATGCCCATATACCCATCATACATATCCTCCATCCCATAGTCTTGTGCCCGTATACCCGTCATATATATCCTCCATCCCATAGTCCAGTGCCCATATACTTATCACACATCCTCCATCCCATAGTCCCGTGCCCATATACCCATTATGACATCATCATCACCATGGCAACCGTTATGACATAACCGTCACCATTGCAACCTATGATGAATCAACGTCGCCATGGCAACAATTGTGACATCATAATGAAGGGCAGGGCTTGATGCATGCACACTTTTTCCCCATTATGTAGATAGGGGCAAAATTGTTTGGTGAATTGGAACGCGTGGGGTTAAAATTTTGCCTTACAACATAGCCTAGGACACTCTCGGGGTCCAGATGTGTGACTGTGCCAAATTTTGTGGCTGTAGCTGCGATGGTGCGGATGCCAATCCCGGACATACACACATACACACACTTGAGCTTTATATATTAGATTAGGAGATGACTTACTGTTTATTGTGGGTCCAACCACTGTGACCACCACCAATCCTGAGAAGAGTCATCTTTAGAGACCAGATAAAATGGAGCATGGATTGAACATGTGCACCTACGCTCTGTTCATTATCTATGGGACTGCCGTAGATAGACAAGCGCTGTACTCAGCTACAGCATTTCCTACCACTGAAAGTCACAATGACAATGTATTGAACTGAGATGCTAAACTACCACTCCATTTAGTGAAAGCTCTTCAGAGCCCCATTTTTCCCATTTTTGGGACTGATGGAGGTCCCATCAGTTCTACTCCCAGTGATAGACCATAACTTCAGAAGTTGGCACAAAATCAACATGTCAGACCTTTTTACATAGTAAAAAATCCCATTTCATTTTCAATCAATTAGCACTCACTTAGAAAAGATTTTAAAAATAAAAAAGTATACAGCAATTTTATAAAGCTAGCTTTTTATCAAATGGATCAAATATTATGAGAATTGTCTTGTAAGGGAGTGGAGAAGTTGCAAACACCCCAATTTAAGATCTGATGTAATGTAATGCCATGTTTTAAATGTTGATTTATGTGGTTTGTGTTCGGCAACAGTGAGTTATCTGCATACAGAGTTAACTATTGGGACCCTGCTCAGGATGGCAGGAGTTATATGGGCATAGGAAAAGCAGTTTCCTGTTGTTAGGCAGATAGGGAAAAGTATTGATAAGTGGAAAAATCTATGGTCTTGCTGCTTGCAGACCTGCATTGAAACGAGTGTTTGTATGCCAACAAGAGGTGGCATTATTGTATAGCATGTTCTGTAGGAAATAAGGACTGCGTGACAGATGGATTCCTGAACACAGGCAAAGGGGTCTAAAGCAAGGACTAAGGGGTACTTCACACAAAGTGAGATTGTTAGCGAGACCGCTTAAACGTCACAAGTTTTGTGACGCAACAGTGACCTCACCAGCGATCTTGCTACATGTGACACATAGCGTTGACCGGCCTCCCGCTGTGATATCGCTGATCGTGCTCAAATGTCCTAGGCCATTTTTTGATCGTTGGTGTCCCGCTGGCCAGCATGCATCTCTGTGTTTGATGCCGACGAGCGACCTCGTTGGCAACTCTGAAGCACGCCTATCAAGGTCTGAGTCGTCAGAATAGCTGCTGTGTGACAAGTTCCCAACGACCGCCGAGGTCGTTATATGGATCGCCGTAGCGTTGCTGCGTCGTTGAGTAGATCTGCCTGTTTGACAGCTTACTAGCGACCATATAGTGACGTACCAGCGATCCTTACCAAGTCGTATCGTTGTCGGGATCGCTGGAGCATTGCTATGTGAAATGGGACCCTAAGCAAAAGGAAGGATTTCTTATCTCAGGCAAGGGGGTATAAAGCAAACCATTATCTATGCTAGATAAGAAGCTAGAGTGTTGCTAGGCCTGAGGGTCATAGATGTGAAGATGGTCAGGCTGGGACACAAGTTCTCCTATGAGGAATTGAAGACGCAGTGGCACAGTAAGGAGTGTGTGGCCCTCATCGAATGCACTTTGAGAGTACTAGTGAAAAGTCGCACCGACGTACCTCGGACAGACAGTGAGGTCCTCACGAATCAACTGAGAGTTGAGACTAGCTGAGAGGGGCTGTAGCCATACACCACTACCAGTGCAGTCCTCACAGGACAGTATGAAGGTTTCCAAAATGGTTTGCTGGAGTAATGTAACATGTAATGGAAGTAATGTACCACCACGTGTTACCGTAAAGTTCCTGTCTCTAAATTGTGCTATGTGATGTATATACTTCTCATCAAGTTATTCAGTAAAGAAAAGATCGCAGGCGAAGGATGCGCACCTTGGTCACGGCTACTGCCCCCCACGTTACAGTCCAACCACTTGATATTTAAGGAAAAAACACAATATGGTGTCAAATATTTAGAGAACTAATAACTTACCTCACAGATGCCCCACTCTTCTCCTTTCTGATGTTTATCATGTCCTTCACTGGCCTTCAGAGGTCACATGTCTTACCAGTCTCTGTAGCTCCTGCTCTGTCTAGATGGACATGTGACCAATATGGCTAGCCATTCTCTGCAGCAGTCACATGTCCATTCAGACAGAAGTTTAGAGCCCGGCAAGACATGATTAGCTGCAGCTGTCACGTATGTCCAGACAGAGCGGTAAGTACAAAGACAAACTGGACTGGCCTTGTTGAGGTTTAAAAAAATCTAGGAGTCTGGACAAAAATTCCCTGCTTAATACGTTTATCTCCTAAGCCTGTTTCCAACTTCATGACTAGGCCAAATTTTACAATTCTGAGCAGTGTCACTTTATGTGGTAATAACTCTGGAACGCTTCAACGTTCAGGTGAACATGGAGAGTGTCCCCCGTAACAGCCAGAAAGAGCTGATTGGTGGGGGTGCCAGGTGTCAGAGTTTTGCCTCAACTAGACCAATCTGGCTTTTTGGGTCCCATCCATTGTACTTTGCCTAGACGGATGTGACAACTGCAGTCAATCACTGGTCACAGAGGTCCAATATCTTGCTGGTCTCTGTAATTCCTGTTCCATCTTGATGGATATGTGAATAGGTCATCATCATCATCATCAAAATTCTGGAGAACCCCTATAATATCACAGCAGCACAATCACAGGTAAAATAAACAGAATTTGGTGCCCATTGAAATTATTAGATTGTCCATGAAATGCATACACATGCTAAGTCCTCTAGAGAGGAAAAAAAAAGTCTTGTTTATAGCGCTTTCCTTCTCCGGCAGAAATGATTATTGATGGATGCAAAATTAGGAGCTTTCCAAACTAGCCCTTTATGATGTCTCCTTGTAAACGACCTCCACTTCCACTACTCCTTTAGATAATGGAGATCCAGGTCTTTTCATCAACAGTTGCAGCACGATCTTGCTTGCCTGTGATCGGCTCCAGATTACCCTCCTTCATGTGTTTGTTATACAAAATAGAAAAGAAAAACCCTCATTGTTTAGCATTCCTGTAAGATAGTCGTGTGATCCCCCGCATCACAGATCATCAAACTATGAATCCGGTTCATTAGAAAGATCTTTTTTTAAGGAGTACAGAGTCTGCTCCACTCCCGGAATAACAGCGGCACCTTCAAACAGAAATAGCGCATCTCAGTTTCTGTAATGACTAATATCCTTTGTTGGAATACTTTGCTTGCATTCCTGTAGCTGTGTAAGTTAAACAAAGCTTTGAATCCATGCTGAAATATTAAATTAAGCAGATATGCCTGGAGAACGTGCTTTTTAAAAAAAGAGAGAGAGAAAGGGAACAAATGGCTAAAAATAATCTAGTAGCTCTATGCCAGGAGAAATTCTTTTTTTTTTTAGACATTACTGGATATTCTTCACTTCTCAAATCTGGGGCAGTCAGTTGTTCCATTTCACGTTTTTTTTTACCCCAGCTGAGTTTTTATCTAGGCTTTCCCAAAACTTATGGTTACGTACTCATAGACTCATAGAACGGTAGAGTTGGAAGGAACCTCCGGGGTCAACGTGTCCAACCCCATTGTGCAGGATTCACCAAACCATCTCAGACAGATGTCTGTCCAGCCTTTGCTTGCATCGTGTATAATATAGCGTGGCACTACTGCAGGGTGCGCAAGTAGGTTACCTAAGCCAAAGCTCAATAGTGAAAAGTAACTCGGCACTCACCTTAAGGGTCCATAGAAGAAAATTTTATTATGAAGTCTGCAAAATGTTTCGGCCTACATGGCCTTCATCAGTCTGCGATAAACCATAAACATAAGCATACAGAGAATATGTCCCGTTTATAATATGTAGAAATCACATAATTCACGAGCGTGATAATAATTACAATAGTATGGTAAAAAAACATTATCAAGACAAAAAAATAATAACAAAAAAATAAATACAGTAAATTAACCATATGTGCGGAGAACCAGATGGGAAGACTGAAAAAAGTAAAAGAAAAAGAGAACGAATAATGAACCTACCCGACTGCTTAAAAGTATTGTGGAGAAATGGGGAACAAGCGTGAGTTCCTACTGGAAATGCAATGTAGGATCACGTAAGTATGTAGGAAAATAAATGTAAAAGAAAAAGAAATATATATATATATGTAAGCAAAAATACCTGTAATGGAAAACTTGTATGTGAGCTGCCGGCTCCCTAGTATCGTATATTAATTCAGAATAGTTGTAGGAAGAACCTTGTGAGGTTGGGGTTCTAATATTGACTATCTTATTTGTGGCCTCACAAGGTTCTTCCTACAACTATTCTGAATTAATATACGATACTAGGGAGCCGGACAGCTCACCTACAAGTTTTCCATAACAGGTATTTTTGCTTACATATATATACGGTTCGTATGTATTTCTTTTTTTTTTTACATTTATTTTCCTACATACTTACGTGATCCTACATTGCATTTCCAGTAGGAACTCACACTTGTTCCCCATTTCTCCACAATACTTTTAAGCAGTCGGGTAGGTTCATTATTCGTTTTCTTTTTCTTGTACTTTTTTCAGTCTTCCCATCTGGTTCTCTTCACCTATGGTTATTCCACTGCATTTATATTTTTTTGTCATTACTGTATTTTTCTGTCTTTATAATGTTTTTTACCATATTATTGTAATTATTATCACGTTCGAGAATTATATGATTTCTACATATTATGAACAGGACATATTCACTGTATGCTTATGTTTATGGTTTATCGCAGACTGATGAAGGCCATGTAGGCCGAAATGTATTGCAGACTCCATAATAAAATTTTCTTCTATGGACCCTTAAGTTGAGTGCCGAGTTACTTTTCACTATTCAGCCTTTGCTTGAAGACTTCCAAACCAGACCAGTACTGAACCATACTCTTCAAATCACTTACGCACTAAAGCCGGTTTCATTTTTTTATTTTTCTTTCATGAAAAATGTAACTGTTTCCATCAGTCCTTTGATTCAGATTTTTACCGGTCTTTGGTCAGTGTGTCCATTTTTTTTACCATTTATGTCTCATCAGCCATTTCCGTATGCAAAAAAAAGTAATGGAGGTCACCCAAGCTTCTCCTATCAACTGGAGTTGAACACATCGATCTTAATGAAGGAGCGTGGTGGAGTAAGATGGGCCAAATTCATTAAAGAGACGCACAACACTTAATGAATTAGGTGCATCTTATCATTGGCATGCGCCTCACCAGAAATGTTAGTCCAGTTACATACAGTTATTGCCGAAAATGTTGGCACCCTTGAAATTGTACCAGAAAACAATTTTCTGCCAGAAAATTATTGCAATTACAAATATTTTGCTATACACATTTTTGTTTCCTTTGTGTGTAGTTGAACAACACAAAAAAATCGAAAAAGGCAAATTGTAGGTAATTTCACACAAAACCCCCAACACAACAGCAATTTTGTTTCTCAAGTCCTCAGACAGTTCTCGTCTCCTCTTTCTGTTCTCCATGCTTAGTGTGGCACACACGGACACACAATGCAAAGACTGAGTCAACTTCTCCCATTTTTATCTGGTGTCAGGTGTGATTTTCATATTGCCCACACTTGTTACTTGCCACAGGTGACTTTGAGCGAGCATCAAGTGCTTGTAACAAAGTTGTTTACCCACAATGTTGGAAAGGTACCAACAATTTTTTTCCGGCCCATTTTTGGGAGTTTTGTGTGAAATTATGTCCAATGTGCCTTTTTTTCCCTCTGTTTTTGTGTTGTTCCAATACACACAACATGTGTATAACAAAATATATGTAATTGCAATAATTTTCTAGGAGAAATACTTAATTTTCTGAAACAATTTCAAGGGTGTCAACTCTTTCAGCCTTGACTGTATTTACATTTTCCTGGTTGTGATTGACAACATAAGCACATCTTATTAGAATAATAGAATTGGAGTGAAGAGGAGAAAAAGTGGCTCACAAGTGGAGAAAGAAGCAGAATTCTCTGAGAAGATGTATTGCAAAGTTTTTTACATGTACAATTGATAAATTTGCAAAGTTTGTAAAAACAACAACGGCTATTTATTCGGCAAGGCAAACAAGTAATAAGTGTTCATTTCCCTTGTAGCGCCACCACAGGATAAATAAAGCATTGCGCCGTGCCCATTGACATAAATTGTCTCTACTTGCAATGCAAAGATTTGCTCGGACCTCCATAGAAAGATATGGCTTTTTAGTCGTTCTTCACACTGGCTAAACGACGATAGCCTTGAACAAGAAGTGTTAGCTTATAATACTTAGATTGTGCAAAAAAATAGATATTCTCAAGCCGACAACCCCTTTTAATAAATGTTCATAGACATGCCTCTAGTATAAACATGTACAAGGATAATGCGAGACAAATCCATATTTGAATTTTATCATGTTTTCTCATTTAGGATTTGCAGAAAAAAAAATGCAAGAAATAAGATTGTATTAATTAATTGCAAGGTTACGCCACCTTAATCTAAACATACCTAGACAAGTGAGACTGAGCACAGACATCCCCCGGAAAATATATAACCTAATTATAAAACTCGCTATGTACACTCCTTCATTTCAGTAATTGTTTATATCCCTATTTAAGTACATTTGCCCTTTTCAGAAACTAATAAGCAAAGTTATTGAAGCCTGACTTTTAGAAAAAGGTTTTTTAATTTGTTTGGAAATTCAAATAAAAGATGAATGTTTTTTAGCTGAGTATGAATCATATGTCTGGGGAAATTAGCCTTTTTTTTTCCCTTTTTTCGTGAAATATAAATTATTTAAATGATTTATTGTATTAGAGTGCACTTAGATAACTAAATCGCAGGCACATTGGGCTAAATCTACTTATGAGGAAAAATATTTCAAGGTCAATTCTCGCATTTTTGCAAAAAAATTATTTGTATGCAAAAAAAAAAAAAAAAACACAAATATTCTGCCTAAAAACATTACATCGGAAAACAATCTTAGGTTATTTGTTTAAAGGAGCACTCCCATCAAAGTTTTTATCTTTTTAATATATCATATTATACAGCACTGTGTACTCACAATTGCTCATTTTGCCTTTCTACCCAGTTAATTCTTCTCTTTTCCATGACATCTATGATATTATGTGACTAAAAACAGATTCTACATCACTGCAAAACCTGTTGTGAGTTCATTCTCCCCTTCACCTTTGATGTCTGATGAACTCCCTCTGCTGATGAAGAGAGGTAGTGAAATTGATTGGGATGGGAAGAACCTGTCATCTGAACAGGCGGAGTGTGATTGGACATCTGGAATTTCTGAGTGGATATAAGGCAGCCGACGCCGACGCTGGTGATCCTTTCTGCTCTGAGCTCTTGCATCCAGCTTAGTTCCTGTCTACTAAAAGCTAAGTTTTTGCCCTGCTATTATTCCATGAGATTTTGTCTGGTTTCCTTAGTGTTTGTATTCAGCCAGTCCTGGTTGGGACTGCCTGAATTCCATTTTTGTCTCTGATCAGTTGATCTCTTTGCTCTGTTTTCAGAATATACCTGAGTGCTGATATAGTGATTTTGAAGTCTAGCGACTTCAGGGCCTTTTTCCCTATCAGAGGGTTGGGACATTTTTGGTAGGGTTTTTTGCGGATTGCAGCCAGCATCTTTTCTGTCTTGTCCTATCTAGTTAGTTGGGCCCCATCGTTTGCTCAGCCTGTCTTTCTGTCTGCGTTTGTGTTTTCATCTGTTTTTCACCGACAATACATGTTGGGGGCTGTCTATTGCTTTGAGGTCTGCTCTGGGGCAGTTTAGATTTCCCCTTTCCTTCTTTAGGCTTATGTAGTTCTCCGGCTGTGACGAGGGGTCTAGGACACCGTAGGAACCCCCCACGGCTACTGTTAGTTGTGGTGTATAGGATCAGGGGTCTGCAATCCGATAGCTACCAACCTCTCCGGTTTTCTGGACTTAGCTTGTATTTTTGTTTTCTCCTCCTCCGGTGACTCATTCATAACAAAAAACCATGGTGGTGGTGGGGGGGGCAGAGTAGCTGGGTTAGGAATTAAAGAGGAGGTGGAGATGGGCTGCCAGGGACTTTGCAGTGATGGAGAATTGTAGCTCTAATAATGACTCATGCAGGGAAATTGACTTACCATTTCTACATAGAACTTAGAAGGATTCAACTAGTCAATTTTTTAATCATGTGATGTTATAGACCTAATGAAAAAGAGAAGAATTAGCTGGGTAGAAGGAAAAAATGAGCAATTGTAAGTACACAGTGCTATATAATATGAAGGCTGCACTATATTAAGAGGATAACTATTTTGATAGGAGTGCTTTATTAACTAACTCCAATTAAAGTGAACTTCCAGTTTAGATGAAAACTAGAATGTGAGAATGGCCTCATATAATCCGAATCACTAAATTTAGTATGGTCTACAGGGTACCCCAGTCAGAGGCCTCTCATAGAGCCATGTTAGATTTCATGCTTTGCACTGAGGACGGAAAAAACCCAGATGCACGAATCTGCAAATTGAGATTGTGATTTTCTTTTAATCCTAAGTCATTTGGCAAGGCTCGTTATAGGGTTGATATTGACTTTTAAGATTGTTACTTCCAATATGTGGCGCTAGAGATCCAGTTCTCTTCCTCTCTCAAGAGTCAATTTGCATAATTAACTTTGCTATGGGAACTCAAGTAATATAATAGTCTTCAGTAAAGCTATCCTATATGAGGTCACCTCCACCAATCAACTGCTAGCATGTGCAGTTCTCAGCAACCACAGCTACACATTGTGTGTATAGCTCCATTTAATATTTCTAGGAGACTGCTGAGTGTGATGAGTGATGATCCTCCACAGACCTAATATTGATCTCGTATTCTAAAGATAAGTTATTTATATCATACTACTAAAGAACCCCTATAAGACTAAAATATTCCATAATCCAAACCACAGTTCCTGTCTACAAGACATTTCTCATGCTGCTCAAGTTCTTTGGAATGCGCTACCCTGGATAATCAATTTCAAACAGTTTTAAGTACGGTTTCGGACAGTGGTAGCTGATTTCCAAATCTGCCATTAAAAAAGCACAACCACAAAAACACAACTGCATAGGTAGGTCACATAAACAATACTGAGACACCCAATGGGGAGGGCGTCTATCCAAGGAGACCAGGAGCAGTATATACTGTAAGTCATTACTTTATACTTACCTTACTTAGTTCACTGTATGTTGTACTGTTCATTTATCCTGGTCTGCGGTGCAAGCAATCTATATACTGACACAATTGGGTGTCTCAGTATTGTTTATATGGCATACCTATGCAGTGACACCTACTGGCTGTTCACTGTTTTGCACTACTTTGCACTTTATCTTATAAAAGAATTTTGCACCTTATGTACATTTTAGAGTTGCAATAATAATGTGCACTTATGTATGATTCGCAATACTGTTGTTTTTTCATTCATTTTTTATGCACTATATATTAGTATGTTTTTTTACCTTTTTTGGAAAACATATTTTTTAGCATTTAGCACTATTTACTGTATTAGTATGCCCTTATAAATTGGATAGTCTTGCCCCCTTTGTTTCAGCTCATACAAAAGAATTTTTCTATATACAACTGTGCTTTACTTCATTAATTTTTAATCTTGTCATAATAGAATAAAATACATGTTTTTATCTTGGGATTTATGGTCAAGTGTTTTTGTGGTTGTGCTTTTTCAGTGGTTTGGCTGTCCCAATATTCATGATTACGTGTCCAGTGAGTGTGCCAGCAGCGAATACCACTTGGTTGAGATATTATTTATAATCTTGACTGCTGTTTCCTCCTTTTTATGTGTGGTTGTATACTAATCTGCCATTGTAAAGTGGCTCCGGGCGGTAGCCGTGGGTGAGGTACTCATTTCCCACCCCCCATCACATTACATAAAAGTGGGGGTTCTGGTTGGGTTTGTGGACTTGGGCCATGAGGGTGCTATGCTACAATGCAGGTCGCATGTAACCAATGACGCTGGTTTGTCAGGACCAGATGTTTCACAGTTCAATGATGGAGACCACCAGTTCAAAATAAACTATTTACTGAACGGGTGCTTTGACTGGAACATATACAAGAGATAGCTGGTACACAGTCTTGTGATCGTTTCCTTTACAATGCCAAGCATTTTCCACAGTTTCCTTCCTTCTTTTCTCTTTTGTTCTCCTTTCCTCTTTACTATCTCTACATGTTCTCTGTATCCATTGTGTCTCAAAACTTCACCACAACCTAGCTCGACACAACAGTCCTGCTTATCAAGAGTCCTTTACTCAACCCTTGGTTCTGCACTTTCTCTCCCCTTAGGTAACTATGGTGCCAGTATGGCTGGTCCTCATCTTCTCTAGTGCTGATGCTCTGGAACTCCCGCCAGGGACAATCTATTCATCTTACGTACTCAGTCCTGTGTAGGCCGATTACCTTCAAGAGTTATAAACTCTTTTTGCTAGGCGTCTTCTCCCAGGACCCATTTCCAATCGATCACTCTGTCTCTTAGTAACTTCTTCTGCAGATCTCACTATCCCTTTCCTTCGGTCTCCTCTCACTTTAGGGACACCCCAGTATGCGGCCCTACTTACAATGGAACTTAGGTCTTTTCTCTATGCACTCCAGGCCCTATCTCTCTTCCTAACAGGAAATTGTCACTTTCCTTTCAACTCAG
The DNA here is from genome assembly GCF_039654945.1 of Dendrobates tinctorius. NCBI lineage: Eukaryota > Metazoa > Chordata > Amphibia > Anura > Dendrobatidae > Dendrobates > Dendrobates tinctorius. The sequence continues at coordinate 390,210 of NW_027361729.1, read as the reverse complement.
CTCCTCCCTTACTGGGCTAGTCCCAAACATTAGCTCTCACTATCTCTATTGTCAAACTACACACATTATCAATATTACTAACATCTTTAAAGCACATTACTATTCAATTACATAATTCCAGTTCACAGTACATCACATAATATTAAACTTGCTTCTTCAAGGTGGAAACGTGGACAATCTGTCCATCTCCTTACACCAAGTTTGTATTTATCACTTCTTCCTCCTATGTTATTCCTTAGACCCTGATCGCTTCCCTCCACACCACTGTACATACTCTTAAAGGGATTGTCCACTACAAAGTGAGGTGAAAGTAAGCGTTATTTTACAAAGGGGAAACATAGTGTAATGTCACGTGTGACTGGATACACCGCCTCCAGCAGGGTGAATTTCTATAGCACCCATGAACCTGGATACACCGCCTCCAGCAGGGCGAATTTACACAGAGTTAAGGGAAACACCGGGGAAACCGTTACAATGGAGAGCCCTGCAATAGGGAACGGGGACGTGGAGACCTCCTGCATTCCCCTGAGTCAGTGTCCCTACACTCCTGATGATCCCTAGGCAGGTTCCGCACCTGGCGACGAGCTGGATACCTCAAATCCCTAGCTTGCCCTGCACCTATCCCTTTCTAGTGAATTGGACGGTGCAGAAATACACACACAAGGAAAGTCACAAAAAGGGAACAACACCACTTAGCTTTGCTCTGTTGCTATTGCTCCCAGCAACAGAGTGCAACACTAAAGTTCAGCTTCACCCCTGAAGCTCGACACCTGAATTCAGCTTCCGCCTGAAGCTATTACACCAGGGCTCCCCTGAGCTGCCAGGAACTCCTCTCTGTAGTTCCTTCCTTCACCAGACTTGGTTGGAAATGAGCAATATCACCAACCGTGAGTGAGACCACCTGCTACTCCTTTATAGATAGGAGTCAGGGTATCAGACCTGCTTCATTATCACATGCAATAACACTAGCGGCCACCGGGGGCAACTAAACTAAAGTAACCAGAGTGTAATGACCCTAACGGCCACTGGGTGCAAAACTAGAACTGAAACAGCCACAGTGTAATTACCCTAATGGCCATCAGGGGCAAAACTAACTTTAAGCAAACAGCTTAAAGGAAAAAAAAGGTTACTTGTGCAAAATCTGTCATAATCCAATCTGGATCATGACACATAGGGATTTGGAAGATGTAGTTTGAGTAGTGGACAACCCCTTTAAGCCCTAATGCCTTCCATATCTGTGCATATACAGATACTGTCACTTATGCAGTTTGTAACCTTATCCTTCCGCTCTGGTGGTGTCCACCTTTCTTAGGCAGACACAATATCACAGTAGACTACACTTTTGGGTTTGCATAAAAGGACAGATACTAGTGGAGCAGAGGCCTGATGGAGTGCAAGATGACTGAGTCTGGCTCCCTGCTCTTGGCAGTGATGACACGAGCTGCCCGTGCCAGCACACTGAAGTCAGCTACAGAAGAGGATGAGAAGATGTCACATGTCGTGGGAGTGGAGTAAGGTAAGAAGAATTTTTTTTCATCTTGAAAAGACTTTATACGAGAATGGGAGTCACTATACAAGAAAGGGACCTCAGTATGGGGATCATTATACCAGAATGGAGTCCAGGATGGCGGTCATTATACAAAAATAGGATCCAGGACGGGCCAAAGATGGGGTCATTATACAAGGAAGGGGCTCAGGATGAGGGTCATTATACCAGGAAGGGGCCCAGGATAATGTACATTATTCTCATATAGAGGATAGCATACCAGGAAGGGGCATATTATGGGGGACATTATACCAGGATGGGGGACATTGATACTGGAAGGGGCCAGGATGGTGGACATTATTACAGTAAGGGGCCAGGACAGGGGACATTATAATGGGAAGGGGCCTAGGATGAAAGACATTATTACAGTAAGGGGCCCAGGACAGGGGACATTATACCATGAAGGGGCCCATGATAGGGGACATGATAACAGGCAGAGGCCCAGAACAGGGGACATTATAATAGGAAGGGGCCTAGGATGAGAGACATTATTCTAGGATGGGGGCCAAGATGGGGGACATTATTACAGCAGGGACCAGGACGGGGGTCATTATTACAACAAAGTGCCACAATGGGGACACTATTACATATGTCTTTTTAGCATCTAGAATGCTAGAAAGGCCCTTACATCTATCCAACGTTGAGGTGGGATCCCAGGTCCAAATTTTGCACTGGAGCTCATGGGACTCTAGTTATGCCACTGTCTCCCTAAGATAAGCATTCTTATAGGGGGTGCATATTTCTGCAGAGCTTTATTTTGTGTCTCATACCTGTAATACATGTTGATCACTGTGACATTAACCCCTTTCCTACAATGGACGTACTATTCCATCCATGTGACCTGGGACCTAAGTCCAAAGGACGGAATAGTACGTCTGGTGCGATCAGCGGCGCTCACGTGAGCGCCGCTGATCGCGGCCGGGTGTCAGCTGATTATCATAGCTGACACCCGGCAAAATGTGTCAGGGGTGGTCACAGACCGCCCCGACACGTTAACTCCTTGCACACCGCGATCAAACACGATCGCGGTGTACCGGGGGTTAAAGGGAAGCATTGGCAGGGAGGGGGCTCCCTCCGTGCTTCCCTGAGCCCCCCACAGCAGCGCAATGTGCAGCGCTGCTGCGGGGGGCTGCATCCCTGCAGGTCCCCGAATCCAAGATGGCGACGGGGACCTTCGGGGGCCTGCAGGAAGCTGACTTCCTCACTGCCTGCAAAGCGCAGGCATGAGGAAGCCTTCTGCACTGCCTGTGACAGATTGCTGATCTGTCACAGTGATCTGTGGTGTGACAGATCAGCGATCTGTCACAGGACAGTGATGTCCCCCCTGGGACAACCTAATAAAGTTTAAAAAAAAAAGTGTAAAAGTAATTTTTTAAAAAATCGCTAAATAAATTTAAAAAAAAAAATATTCCCTAATAAATTCATTTTTTGGAAATAAAAAAAAATAAAACAGTAAAAGTGCACATATTTGGTATCGCCGCGTCCGTAACAACCCGCTATATAAAACTGTCCCATTAGTTAACCCCTTTAGCAAACCCCTTAAAAAGTAAAAATAAAAAACGAAGCAAAAAATAATTATTTATTATCATACCGCCGAACAAAAAGTGCAACAACGCACGATCAAAATGACGCATATAAATATCCATGGTATCGCTGAAAACGTCATCTTGTCCCGCAAAAAATGAGCAATGACACAGCATCATCTGCGAAAAAATTAAAAAGTTATAGCTCGCAGAGTAAAGCGATGCAAAAATAATTATTTTTTATATAAAATTGTTTTCATTGCATAAAAGCGCTAAAACATAAAAAAAGACCTAAATGAGGTATCGCTGTAACCGTACTGACCCGAAGAATAAAACCGCTTTATCAATTTTACCGCACGCAGAACGGTGTAAACGCACCACCCAAAAGAAATTCATGAAATGCTGGTTTTTGTTCATTCTGCATCCCAAAAATTGGAATAAAAAGCGATCAAAAGATGTCACATGCCTGAAAATGATACCAATAAAAATGTCAACTCGTCCCACAAAAAATAAGACCTCACATGACTCGGTGGGTCAAAATATGGAAAAATTATAGCTCTCAATATGTGGTGATACAAAAACTATTTTTACAATAAAAAACATCTTTTAGCATGTGACAGCTGCCAAATATAAAAACCGCCATAAATAGTAAATCAAACCCCCCATTATCACCCCCTTAGGTAGGGAAAAATAATAAATTAAAAAAAAATGTATTTATTTCCATTTTCCCATTAGGGTTAGGGTTAGGGCTAGGGCTAGGGTTAGGGCTAGGGTTAGGGTTAGGGCTAGGGTTAGGGTTAGGGTTAGGGTTAGGGCTAGGGCTAGGGCTAGGGTTAGGGCTGAGATTAGGGTTAGGGGTGTGTTGGGGTTAGGGTTGGAGTTAGAATTGGGGGTTTCCACTGTTTGGGCACATCAGGTGCTCTCCAAACGCAACATGGCAGCTGATCTCAATTCCAGCCAATTCTGCGTTGAAAAAGTCAAATGGTGCTCCTTCCCTTCCAAGCTCTGCCATGCGCCCAAACAGTGTTTTACCCCCACATATGGGGTATCAGCCTACTCAGGACAAATTGCAAAACAACTTTTGGGGTCTAATTTCTCCTGTTGCCCTTAGGAAAATAAAAAATTGGGGGCAAAAATATCATTTTTGTGGAAAAATATATGATTATTTTATTTTCACGCCCGGGCGGTATAAACTTCTGTGAAGCACTTGGGGGTTCAAAGTGCTCACTACACATCTAGGTAAGTTCCGTGGGGGGTCTAGTTTCCAAAATGGGGTCACTTGTTGGGAGTTTGCATAGTTTAGGCACATCAGGGGCTCTCCAAACGCACATAACACCCGCAGACCATTCCATCAAAGTCTGCATTCCAAAACGTCACTACTTCCCTTCCGAGCCCCGACGTGTGCCCATACAGTAGTTTTCTCCCACATATGGGGTATCAGCGTATTCAGGACAAATTGGACAACAACTTTTGGAGTCCAATTTCTCCTGCCACCCTTGGGAAAATAAAAAAATTGGGGACTAAATGATCATGTTTGTGGAAAAAATACGATTTTTTTATTTTCACACCCGGGCATTATAAACTTTTGTGAAGCCCTTGGGGGTTCAAAGTGCTCACCACACATCTAGATAAGTTCCTTGGGGGGTCTAGTTTCCAAAATGATGTCATTTGTAGGGGGTTTCCACTGTTTTGGTACATCAGGGGCTTTCCAAACGCAACATGGTATCCGATCTCAATTCCAGCCAAAAACGTCAAATGGCGCTGCTTCCCTTCCGAGCTCTGCCATGCGCCAAATAGTCATTTACACCCACATATGGGGTATCAGCGTACTCAGGACAAATTGCACAATAACTTTTAGGGTCCTGTTACCCTTAGAAAAATAAGAATTGAGGTTGAAAAGATAATTTTTGTAGAAAAAATATGATTTTTTAATTGTATGGCTGTGCGTTATAAACTTCTGTGAAGCCTTTGGGGGTTCAAAGTTCTCACCACACATCTAGATAAGTTCCTTGGGGGGCCTAGTTTCCAAAATTGCGTCACTTGTGGGGGGTTTCCATTGTTTAGGTACATCAGGGGCTCTCCAAACGTGACATGGCGTCCGATCTGAATTCCAGCCAATTTTGCATTGAAAAAGTCAAACGGCGCTCCTTCCTTTCTGAGCTCTGCCATGCACCGAAACAGTGGTTCCCCCCACATATCAGGTATCAGCGTACTCAGGACAAACTGCACAATAACTTCTGCAGTCCAATTTCTCCTGTTACCCTTGGTAAAATGAAAAAAATTGAACTTGAAGTATTTTTTTGTGAAAAAAAGCTAAATATTCATTTTTTTTTTAAATATTCAAAAAATTCCTGTGAAGCACCTGAAGGGTTAATAAACTTCTTGAATGTGGTTTTGAGCACCTTAAGGGGTGCAGTTTTTAGAATGGTGTCACTTTTTGGTATTTTCTATCATATAGACCCCTCAAAGTGGCTTCAAATGTGATGTGGTCCGTAAAAATAAAATGGTGTTGTAAAAATGAGAAATCGCTGGTCAAATTTTAACCCTTATAACTTCCTAACCAAAAAAAAATTTGGTTCCAAAATTGTGCTGATGTAAAGTAAATATGTGGGAAATGTTACTTATTAAGTTTTATGTGTGCCGTATCTCTGTGATTTAAGAGCATAAAAATTCAAAGTTGGTAAATTGCGAAATTTTCAAAATTTTCGCCAAATTTCAGTTTTTTTCGCAAATAAACACAAGTTATTTGAATGAAATTTTACCACTACCATGAGGAACAATATGTCACGAGAAAACAATGTCAGAATCACCGAGATCCATGGAAGCGTTTCAGAGTTATTGCCTCATAAACAGACCTAACAGACCGGACATTCAGCGTCTCCCACTCACACACCACCTCCTCACCTCGCCCCCTATCTGTCGGAGTCCCACAAGGTTCAGTCCTAGGGCCCCTGCTGTTCTCTATTTACACCTTTGGCCTGGGACAGCTCATAGAATCTCATGGCTTTCAGTATCATCTTTATGCTGATGACACACAGATCTACATCTCTGGACCAGATATCACCTCCCTACTAACCAGAATCCCTCAATGTCTGTCCACTATTTCATCCTTCTTCTCCACTAGATATCTGAAACTCAACATGGACAAAACAGAATTCATCATCTTTCCCCCATCTCACGTGACCCCCCCTACGAACCTATCAATTACAGTAAATGACTGCCCACTCTCCCCAGTCCCACAAGCTCGCTGCCTCGGAGTAATCCTTGATGCTGATCTCTCCTTCAAACCACATATCCAAACCCTTTCCACTTCCTGCCGACTTCAACTCAAAAATATTTCACGCATCCGTTCATTCCTCACCCAAGAATCTGCAAAAACCCTAGTCCATGCCCTCATCATCTCTCGCCTTGACTACTGCAACCTCATGCTCTGCGGCCTCCCCTCAAACACTCTCGCACCCCTCCAATCTATTCTAAACTCTGCTGCCCGACTAATCCACCTGTCCCCCCGCTATTCCCCAGCTTCTCCCCTCTGTCAATCCCTTCACTGGCTCCCAATTGCCCAGAGACTCCATTACAAAACCCTAACCATGACATACAAAGCCATCCACAACTTGTCTCCTCCATACATCTGTGACCTCGTCTCCCGGTACTTTCCTGCACGCAACCTCCGATCCTCACAAGATCTCCTTCTCTACTCCCCTCTTATCTCCTCTTCCCACAATCGCATACAAGATTTCTCTCGCGCATCACCCCTACTCTGGAACTCTCTACCACAACATATCAGACTCTCACCTACCATCGAAACCTTCAAAAAGAGCCTGAAGACCCACCTCTTCCGACAAGCCTATAACCTGCAGTAACCACCGATCGACCAAACCGCTGCATGACCAGCTCTACCCTCGCCTACTGTATTATCACCCATCCCTTGAAGATTGTGAGCCCTCGCGGGCAGGGTCCTCTCTCCTCCTGTACCAGTTATGACTTGTATTGTTTAAGATTATTGTACTTGTTTTTATGTATACCCCCCTCACATGTAAAGCGCCATGGAATAAATGGCGCTATAACAATAAATAATAATAATAATAATAATAATAATAATAAAGGGACAGTGGTCAGAATTGTAAAAATTGGCACGGGAGTTAACGTGCAAACCACCCTTGGTAGTGAAGGGGTTAAAAAGTCTTTTATATTGCTCAGTGTTAGGAAAGTATTAAGGAGTCTAACGTGAACGCTTTCTGCTTTGGTCTTTTCTATTTCTAATCTTTATCTTTCATTGTATCTCGTTTGGCAAGGTAAAATTTTCTCTTCCACTTTTGGATTATCATTCGCACTGTATCTAGGTGAATCTTTACACCTACCCCACGCAATGTTGAACACCACAAGTCCTCTCTCTTCTCATCATCCTATACAAAATATCCTTGCAGTGCATTAAGAATCATATATTCCTGTGCATTTCCATAGAAACTGATACATATTATTATTTTAATATTTATTTAATATTGCTTATAATAGCACCAACATATTCTGCGGCGCTGTACAACATTTCTCATTACTTACGTTAGTCCTTGTCTCACATTATAATTTCACTATCTCAGACACAGACTTTGGGCCAAGTTCCCCTTTTACACAGGGAATTCGATGTGTTTTTGTCACTATGATAAATTACCGCAATGACCATATGTTACTTTTTTTTTTAAATCCCACTCACACATTATGGCTGAAAAGACAAATTTCTTTTTGTTTTTGTCACAGTTTATCTCATTGAAAGAGAAAATTGAACAGAGAAAGTAATGGTTTTACATGTGGAAATGCAATGTGGCAACCTATAGGACTTTTCCCAGAAGGGGCTAAGAGCAATCTTGAATCCTGGGCAGTAATGACCTTGGGCCCCTTACCATATAGCATTGGTAAAATGCACAATGATCTCTAAATGTTATTTTGCTCCTGATTCATTTTTTGCAGACATTCTCATGCATCTAAAATTGGGACTGTCCATTGGTTACCAGGCATTCAAATGGGCAATCCACCCCCATTAAAGGATTATGTCCGTTACACCAGCGACTAGCACGCCTTCTAAGAGCTGTCGTATTCACCCGGTGTTCCGCTCTGCAACACCAAGTGCAAGGCCATCGCTCTGAGCTGCCTTGTGCAACACTTCTGTAGCGCCGACGTCCCTGCGTGATTTCCATCCTCCTCTCCACCGACAGGGCCGCCAATTCTCTCACCACATCAGCCCTCGGCCCGCGCTTGGGTCTGTACACGTCTGGCAGATCCCCGGCCACTGTGCTTAGGAAGCTTGTGCACTCCAGGTCTTTTAAGGAGCAACACACACTGTCCTAAAGTGTCCCTGTCAATAGCTGGGAGACACTTAGCACTTAAGTCACCTCCACTTGTGTGATACAAATGGGATATGCATGAGTGAGAGACTGGTATAGATAGGCATCCAGTCAATAAGGTAGTGATTGCAGTACATTGAAACATCCATTTGGATACTATGGATTGTGACCGGAATCTGAACTTTTCCTACCATGAGGAGAGCACACACTCAGGAATGTGAAAAGCAACCACCTGCTCAGGCATTGTTGTGGGAGTTGGAAGGGAGGAATGTGAGAACCAAACCAACTGAGATAAAGGAGGAATGTGAAAAAAAAACAAGTTACTGCGCATGACAGCGCGTGATCAAGGTGAAACCTGATTCACTGCGCATGTCAGTGCGTGATCATTCCAATTAATATTATAAAAAGTACTGACCTCCTCAGCGGGTAGGGACTTTCCAGACGATTCAAGTGGACGCACTTAGTCTGTGATGCTGACCGAGGAAAACCCCTTCCCGCTGATCGAGGTCCCCCGATGTGAAGGGTGATGCTACAATAACTCGGTAATTATTATTGATGCTGAAATCTTTCATGTCATAACTGTCGTTTTTAAATCAATGAGACTATTCATGTGCTATGTAAAACAAAATGATTGCTTGCTAAAATAAAAGATTGTCAATAATCTTTGCCTGGTTGGGATGCCAGTGAGCGCTACGTAAGTTAAGGTAAATAACCTAATTTGGGAGAAAATTTAGCAAGACAACTTGTTGGGAGGTACCTCAGCAACGTGTTCTGTCAGTTTTCTGCAAGCTTGTTAGTTTTCAAGTACCCTGTTTTCGTGTTCCTGCCCATTCCTGGCTTAAACCTCCTGTACCTGCCTGTTCCTACCCATACCCGCCTGTACCAGCCATGCCCGCCAGCATCTGAAGTGGCTTCCTGTTTACCAGCCATGTCTGCCAGCACCTGCGTTGCCTACCTGTATACCAGACTGTTAGAAGAAGGTGGTGAAACTTTATTTTGTCACATATGAGAAAAACTGATATCAATTGTATCCAACTGGTGAAATTCAGATAAAAATCACTGATGAAACTTGACCTGTTTTACTTGTACGGGAAAAAAACTGAAATATGAAGTGTGAATAAGGCCTTAATCATTCTCAGTTTCTGCTGTCCACATGTGATGCTGATGATGTTGATTAGCAATTCATATTGAACTGAATTGTTGGAAAACCTCTATGAGAAATTTGATTTGATACAGACAAAAAATTAATAAAGTAGTAAATTAAACTATAGTTGGATGGTGAAGTTTGGAATAGCTAAGGCCTCTTTCACACATCAGGTTTTCGCCGTCAGGCGCGATCCGGCGGTTTTGACAGAAACCGGATCCGGCGAAATGCAATGCCGGATCCGGTTTCCCCTCCATTGACTTGCATTTGCGCCGGATAGCGCCGGATGGCCATGCGTTTCATCCGGTTTTCGCCGGATCCGGCAATGTGTCGCAATGTGTCGCGATCCGGCGTCTGGAAAAAACGTCTACTGTAACGTTTTTTGTCTCCGGCGAAAAAGCCGGACACGCCGGATCCGTGCGTCCGGCTTTTTCACACAATGAAAGCCTATGAGCGCCGCAATGCGCCGGATCCGGCGAAAGCCTGATCCGGCGGCCGGATCCGTTTTTTTGGTCTGAGCATGCTCAGTAGCTCTGCCCACAAGACATATATAAAAGCAAGACAGTGGGACCCACAGCCACACCCAACATGCCACCCAAGACAGCAACCAGGCGCAGGAGAAGGCAGGAGACATCTGCAGCAGCACCATCAGCACCACCCCAATTGGAGCAGCATGCTGAACAACAGGAGGGGAGTCCAGCAGCAGATGAGAGACGGTAATTATCAAATCACCCATTCCTCCAAACTAGGGCTATTGAATATCAAGATATTCATTGGCCCTTTGTTTCTCTTTATTCAACAGCCGCCCAATAGATGCAGCAGAAGCAGCAGCAGCAATGGCAGCAGCTGGAACACCACCCAGAGGCATGGAGTGTGGCCACCAGGAAGACAGCACATCATCTTCTGGGAGCCCTCCCTCGCATCGTCAGCGTTTGACGGTAAGTTTTTATTTCCAAAATCCATCTTCTCTGTAATATATGTCTATTCATGGCCTTTTATTTCAAAACAGGAATCACAAGATGAAGAGGAGCTCCCAGAAGAAGAAGGAAGGGGTGGACAGACACTTGGAGTGGGCTCACAATTGGTAAGTTTTTTGCATCAAACGCAGAAACACAACATCACACTACACACAACACATAGAAAACAATGTTCTGCAGACCACACACAGCAAACAAATGCCTACATCCAAAGACATAACTTTTTTTGTTTTCTTCTCTAGTCTTCCCAATCTGGTGCTTGGCCAAGAGGTCCTCGCAGTGCCTCCCAGGGTCGTCGGCGACAGCAACGCGGCGGTCACCAGCGTGTAAGTATAAATATTTTTGCTTTGTTTTTTTGCACTTTTTATTTCATTTCTTTTGTGGAGGCTAATTATGTTATTTTTGTCTTTTTCTTTAACAGCCTTCACAGCGTGCTCCCGACTCTGACGTTGAGGATGGAGGGATTGATGTGGACCGCCTCATCGATCTCGTCAGAGAAAGGGAGCCGCTCTGGAATATGGCTGACCGCCGCCACGCTGACCTGATCGTTACCCGACGACTCTGGGAGGAAATCTGTTCGCTCCTTGTGGGCCGCTGGGAGGACCTCGATGTTCGGGCCCAGATTACAGAGCGTAAGTATATACAGTACCGGTTGCTTGATTTAAACCAGTGTTTCCCGAACTCCAGTCCTCGTGGTCCCCACGGATCATGTGTTCAGGATTTCTATTTACTATGGAAATCCTGAATACATGACCCCTGGGGACCATGAGGACTGGAGTTTGGGAAACACTGATGTTGTATACTAACCACTCCTTTCTCGTTTCAGGGAACAGAATTGTGAATCGGTGGCGGTCTGTGAGGGATCGTTTCAAGAAGGAGTTCAATAAAGAGATGCGGGCCCCGAGTGGATCTGGAGGACGCAGGAGCAAGTACAAGTACGCAGAAGCCCTGTCGTTCCTCCGGGAAACAATGGTCACCAGAAGGTAAATATTACACACCACATGTGAAAAAAAATGTTAGATGTAAATTTTTTTTTCAGCCAGGGCCATACCATGTCAGTATTTTAATTGTTTTTTTTTCTCTTTATTCCACAGCACGGTGAGCAGCACTCGGGAGCCGGCACGATTGGACCCTTCTGAGGCAATCCCTGAGGAGACCGGCACCGAGGGACACTTCGACCGCCCCGGTACATCTGCACCTTCCCAGCCTTCCCACACATTCGACCCATCTGTCCCATCCACCAGCACAGGAGCATCGTGGCCGCCTACATTACATGAAGCTGCTGGTGAGGAGATCGCTTTCCCTTTACCCCACCCTTCTGCCCCTGCCACCTCTAGTACACCTGCGGGTACTGGGCGGCAGCGGCAGAGGGGTCAGGAAAAGACTTATGCGCCAGAGTTCTTGCATCTGAATGCATCTTTCCAGAACTGTCTAAAAGTCTTGTCAGAGCAAATCTCCGCAGGCTATCAGCAGATCAACTCCAGCATTCTGGAGGTGAAGACACTTCTGCAAACCATGCATTCAGAAGCAAGATCTTCGCCAAACCACACCTTTTTCAGGTCTGTTGTGGAGCGCATGGAAACGCTCTCTCCTGCCCAGCAGATGCATGTAATGCATTCATGCCACGCTGCTCTCCAGCAAGTTACCTCCCAACCTCCTCCTCCTCCCACCACAGTAGTTCCTCCACCTGCACCCCCTCCAGCCACTTTCCATCCTCCCCCTCCTATTACATCTACACCCCCTCCAACCACTTTCCATCCTCCCCTTCCTATTACATCTACACCCCCTCCAGCCACTTTCCATCCTCCCCCTCCTATTACATCTACACCCCCTCCAGCCACTTTCCATCCTCCCCCTCCTATTACATACCATCCACCTCCAGCCACTTTCCATCCTCCCCCTCCTATTACATACCATCCACCTCCCCAGCACCATCCACCTCCCCAGCACCATCCACCTCCCCAGCACCATCCACCTCCCCAGCACCATCCACCTCCCCAGCACCAGCAACCTCCCCAGCACCAGCAACCTCACCAGTACCAGCAACCTCCACAGTACCTGCAAACTCCCCAGTACCAGCAACCTCCCCAGTACCAGACATCTCCCCACTTCCAGCAACCTGCCCCGTACCAGACATCTCCCCACTTCCAGCAACCTGCCCCGTACCAGACATCTCCCCACTTCCAGCAACCTGCCCCGTACCAGACATCTCCCCACTTCCAGCAACCTGCCCCGTACCAAACTCCTTCCCCATACAACTTGCCATCAACATCATCTGCTCCTACAGTCCCTGCCCAACCCTCCACTCCACCACCCACCACCTCTTCTGCTTCCCACATGTCCACCCATTCTGTAGTTTTTTCCACACCTTCACCTCTAACTGTTCCTTCCCCACCACGATCCCAGTCCTCTCTCCACACTCCCAGTGTCGAAGTGTCCCGCAGCCCCTACAGCAGTATTTCCACCACACACTACACAGAATTATAATGTGTGTATTTAAATAAAAATGACCAGTTTTATGGTTTCAGTTTTATAGTTTCAAATTTTTATTAAACATGTTTATTAAAATTTTAAAAAAGTTTACTAAAAAAAACATTTTTCAATAAAAGTTAAATTATTTTACACTAGTTGTCTGTCATTTCTTTCTGCGGCGAAAAAGGTTAAATACAGGGTATTTAAAAGGTGAAATGGTATTCAAAACTAGGTATATAACTGTGGGTAAATTTTAGCTTTTTGCCACAGTTGTGTTCCTGGTTGTGTTTGAAGCAAAGTATTTCACCTAAAAAGTTGTGTTTATTGTTGGTGATTTCCTAACAATGTACACAACTTTTGTTAAAAGGTGAAATAATTTGCATAAAACACAACCAGGTACACACCTGTGGCCTAAAGCTAAAAATAGAGACCATGACAAGATAGCCAACTTTGGTTGGCAAAGGTATATACTGTTGGTACAGAAGGTACACAAGTTTGGTTAGGGCACAAATCTTTCACACTCTGTCATCCTGCCAGTGTACTCTGCCTTGAGGTGACATAAAGTATAGTGCAAACTTGTCCCTCATTACTGAAACCGTCACAGAACTTCTAGTGGTAATGTCATGGTAATCTTGCAAGGTGGTTTCTTCAGAGGTGTCCTCTAGGGAAATGGGTTCCTTGCAGATAACAAAATTGTGGAGTACCACGCACGCTTTGATCACCTCGTCCACAGTTTCTGTCTTGAGGTTGATCGCAGTCAATAGGACCCGCCATTTGGCTGTCAGAATACCAAAGGTACATTCAACCATTCTTCTTGCTCTTGTGAGGCGGTAATTAAAAATGCGTTTTGGTCTTGTCAATCCTCTGCTAGAGTACGGTTTCAAAAGGTGTTCTGACAGCTGGAAGGCTTCATCCCCTACACAGACAAATGGCATAGGTGGACCAGATGTTTGCGGCAGCGGTCTAGGGGGTGGGAACTGGAAGGTGTTTCCATACAGTTTACGCCCCATGGCAGACAGTTTGAAAACTTGAGAGTCATTGGAGCGGCCATAGGCCCCAATATCAACCGCAATAAATTTGTATTCCGCGTCAGCGATGGCCATGAGGACAATTGAAAAATATTTCTTGTAATTGAAATATTCCGATCCAGCTGGCTTTACAATGCGGATATGTTTCCCGTCCACAGCGCCCAAGCAGTTCGGAAACTGACATATCTGTTGAAACTTGTCAGCAATTTCAATCCACCTCTCTGTTTTGGGCTCTGGTAAAAACTCTTCAGCTAAGGAGTCCCACAGTGCACGGCATGTGTACTTCACAATTCCAGATATGGTGGAAATCCCGAGTCTGTACTGGAAATGCAGTGACGAAAGGGATTCTCCAGTTGCAAGAAATCTGTGGGGAATTAACAAACAATAAATTAGTTTTAAATCACAGCATTACATACCAAAACTGACCTATAACACTTGGAGATACAAATTACCACCAACAAGATTGCAGTGAAAGTGTGCTCTGATGCGATCACATCCAATAAATGTGGCTTACCTTAAAGTCACCATCAGACGCTCTGCGGGTGAAACTGAGAAGCGGCAATAGGTGTCCGCTTTTCTTATGAGGTGTGCAATGCGCTCCACCAAGTAATCAAAATTCTCCATTTTCATCCTAACATATCCAAAAAATTTATCCGGGTTTCGTCGAAGGTCCATGCATAGTGTAGAATAGACCCCACGCGTCATTCTCTTGGCTGTGATGGGGTGGATCCACAAACGTCGTCTACGATGCCTGATGCGCTGCTGTCTCGCTCTCTCCTTCTCCAGAACAATCACCCTCAAACGATTTGCCTCCGCTGTAAAATCCGCCAAATTCTTCAAAATATTTCCAATGACAACATCCATCTTCGCCAGTACTTGCTCTTCTCTCCAACCTGCACTTTCTCCTCTACAACCTGTCAAAGAAGGGCTGTAGGAACATGCTATATATAGTTTTCCAGTAGCCAATCCCCTTCGGAAGGCCACAAGGGTCAATTTTAAAAACCGGATCCGGCGTAATCCGTCGAAAAACGGATAGAAAAACGGATGAACCGGATGAGACGGATCCGGTTTTGTCTGTCAAGAAAAAGACGGATCCGGCAGAAAACCGGATCCGTCACATCAGGTTTTACTAAACATTTGCCGAATCCGGCGTTCCGGCACAACGCCGGATCGCGCCTGACGCCGAAAACCTGATGTATGAAAGTAGCCTTAGCCTGAGCGACCAGACCTGCAGCTAACTTGGGTACAGAAGTTCACAGGCCAATATAATAATCATTACTCAATAACCCCAACCATCCCTGCTCATCATCTGCAGATACTGATCGCTAAACATCAACCTGAGCCACAGAGAAGAAATTCTAATTGCCCTCAAATGACTGTGTCTGGATAATTTCAGAAGTTGCAATATATAATACTGCGGTACACAGAACATGGTCCATGCAGAACGCAGGCTCATGAAGCCACTAGTGACAGCCATGTTTCGCACATCCGTAGAGGAACCTTTCATTTTTCAAAAGGGTAATGCAAACTAAACCAGGGTGTAGGTTCCCAGATATCATTTCGTTCTTTACCACCATGAAGAGCTGTGGACTTTTCCACTTGGATGGTCAATTTTCTGCCCAGAATGAAGTCAATGGCACCTTATGAAGTTTGTAGATAAAGCTGTAGTTAGCCATAGTGAAGCTCCAGGCAGAATTAAAGAGAATCTCTTAGCAGGTTTTTGCTGTGTAAAATGAAAGGAGCATGATGTAGGGATAGATACAATGATTCCAACTATGTATCACATAAATGGCATTTACACTGCAAGATAACTGTGAACGAGCATTAGTTAAAAACATTCATTTGACCATTACCTTGCTGTGCAAAAAGGCCGTCAATCGCCAGATGAACATGAAAACAATTGTTCATCAGGAGAAATGATCTTTTGTGCAGCATAAAAAAAATCATCGTTCTCGGCAGCACATCGACCTGTATAAAAAGGAATCGCACTGCTGAGAACTGTGGCAGCCTATGCGCACTGAGTAATCTAGTGTAGATCACTCTGTGCGCATCATTTGCTTTGGTCTGGTGATCATATTGTGCCACTTGTTGGTCCATCAAAATACACCCTTAGTTTACTGGGTGCAGCAGTTGTGATAGAATCACAGTTTTCTCGAACCAGTCTGTAAAACACATTACATGGTCATCCAGAATGATGTCGTCCATCCTGGGACCCTTCCTGGAACTATGTCTCCCATCCTGGGCCCTTCCTATAATAATGTTTCCTGTTATGAGCTCATTTTCTCCTTCACCTTTGATGTCCGATGAACTCCCTCTGCTGGTGAAAGGAGGTAGTGAAATTGATTTGGATGGGAAAAACCTGTCATCTGAACAGGTGGAGTGTGATTGGACATCCGGAATCTCTGAGTGGATATAAGGCCGCCGACGCCCTGCTGGGTTGCTGGTGATCCTCTCTGCTCTGAGCTCTGGCCTCCAGTTTAGTCCTGTCTACTAAAGCTAAGTTTTTGCTCTGCTATTGTTCCATGAGATTTTGCCTGGTTTACTTAGTGTTTGTGTTCAGCCAGCCCTGGTTGGGACTGGCTGAACTCCATTTTTGTCTCTGATCAGTTGATCTCTTTGCTCTGTTTTCAGAATATACCTGAGTGCTGATATAGTGATTTTGAAGTCTAGTGACTTCAGGGCCTTTTCTATCAGACGTGTTGGACATTATTTTTGGCAGGGTTTTTGCGTGATTGCAGACAGTTGCTTTTCTTTCCTGTCCTATCTAGTTAGTGAGGGCCCCATCATTTGCTCAGCCTGTCTTTCTGTCTGTGTTTGTGTTTTCATCTGTTTTCACCGTCAATACATGTTGGGGGCTGTCTATTGCTTTGGGGTCTGCTCTGGGGCAGTTTAGCTTTCACCTTTCTTTCTTTAGGTTTATTTAGTTCTCCGGCTGTGAACGAGGTGTCTAGGACCACCGTAGGAACACCCCACGGCTACTGTTAGTTGTTGTGAATTTGATCAGGGGTCTGCAATCCGCTAGCTACCAACCTCTCCGGTTTTCTGGACTTAGCTTGTATTTTTGTTTTCTCCTCCTCCGGTGACTCATTCATAACAGCTTCCCATCCTGGGCCCCTTTCCTGATATAATGTCCCCATCATGGCCCCTTTCTATAATAATGATTTCTCCCATTTTGGCCCCTTCCTATAATAAAGTCACCTATCCTGGACCCCTTCCTAGTATAATGTCCCCATCCTAACCTTTATCTATCATAATTTCTCCCATCCTGGCCCCTGCCTATAAAAAAGTCACCTATCCTAGACCCCTTCCTAGTATAATGTCCCCATCCTAACCTTTATCTATAATAATTTCTCCCATCCTGGCCCCTTCCTATAATAAAGTCACTTATCCTAGACCCCTTCCTAGTATAATGTCCCCATCCTAACCTTTATCTATAATAATTTCTCCCATCCTGGCCCCTTCCTATAATAAAGTCACCAATCATGGACATCTTCTTAGTATAATGTCCCCATCCTAACCTTTATCTATGATAATGTCCCCCATCCTGACCCTTTCCTATAATAATGTCCCCCATCCAGGCCCCTTCCTATAATAATGTCACCCATCCTGGACCCCTTCCTAGTAAAATGTCCCCATCCTAACCTTTATCTATAATAATGTCCCCCATCCTGGCCCTTTCCTATAATAATGTCCCCCATCCTGGCCCCTTCCTATAATAATGTCACCCATCCTGGACCCCTTCCTAGTAAAATGTCCCCATCCTAACCTTTATCTATAATAATGTCCCCCATCCTGGCCCTTTCCTATAATAATGTCCCCCATTCTGGCCCCTTCCTAGTATAATGTCCCCCATCCTAGCCTGTATCTTTAGCCTGGCATGGTGCATGATGTCACTGCCATGTGCCACCCATGACACGCCAATGTCGACGTCATCTGCTGGCCTCTGATTGGCTGATGGCATGTATTGCAGTGCAGACAGCCGCTCTCTGTGCCACAATACATTTCAGCTGAATATGCATCCTCAATTGCATGTCCAGCTGAGTTAGGCGCTGGTGTCGGCAGCCCCTCTACTGCGCGGGCCCAGTCTCTGCAACTGCGATCGTAACGCTCCTGGCTCCATTCATTGTTTATGAGACTGAAGGAGAGGGTGCCGAGCACAAGCCCTTTAAATTCTTTTAGAATAATTTCCTCTTCTAGGTTGGTCTCTCTCTGTCATTGTGATCCATTATTGAAGGCTAACAGCTGTTATTTTGTGTTCTGTGCAGCAAACTTCATTCATTGTTACTTATTTGGCAGCAAAACTAAAAAACCCTTTTCTCTTCCTTTCCATCAATCTACTTTGTATCACCCTTTTCTCCAGCTCAGCATGTCTCTCATGAACAACTGATTGTTTGGTAAACATGGCTTTTCTGATTTGCCTTTGATAAGTTGGGATTGTCGTCATTTATAGCTGGGTATCAAAGGCAGCCAAGCAGAGAAATCACCCTGCAAAGAGCATGTGTTTCTTTCCCAGTCCGATCATACTGATAACTCCAGTCGGCTCTTTTTGTTCTTTCTATGCAGCTTTGTGTGCCTGTAAAGATGCACCAAAATCTACACAACAAACCCTTCTGGGTCCTAATTAAGATTCTCAACTGCTGTTCTCTGTATGATAACAACCTGAAGTGCTGACATGCTACCTGTCAACAGGCAAATGAAGACCAGCCATCTGTTCCTCTACAAATCGTCTCCATTACCCTCAACTCAGAAATGTACTTTAAACACTCTCTAATTATCTGGAAACCCAAATAATGCAGAGTTATGTTCACACCGTCACAGTCAGGGTAAAGAATTGTAGATACCTTACAGGGTTTATCCTGCTAAACTGTGCTCTATAATAAAAGCATTTATAGAATAAAACCTAGGATACGTAGCATTTTTGCCATATGTATAATCAGCATGATTCTCCTAACCAGTTCATTCTTCAGTAACGTGGGGTAAATACAAGGATTTTAAAGGGGGTTGCCAAGCTCATTGCGATAGCTGAAAATCTCCACTGATCATATCCATTGTACTGGATTGCACATTTTTACATAGGACAGCTTAAGGATTAGACATAATGTTCTTGTACAGTCTTAGGGTGCTTTAAGCTGATATAAAGAGCTATTATGAAGTCATTAATTTGCAAATGACTTGCTTTTTCTATCAGCTGTCATTCTCCTGTAATAACAGCTTTTATCTTACATAGGATGCAGCTGGTTTCCATTGAGCTTTTATCTTACATAGGATGCATCTGGTTTCCATGGAGCTTGGCCACCAAACCTTGGTACAATAGTTACATTCCAGGAGAGAAGTTAACTCTTAACATACCAGACTGTTCTCTTAAGCTGTCTCTTTCAAAGTTGCACTCCCTCCTCCTCCTTCTCAGCTTCTGGGGAGCTGATGTTATAAATCTTGCAAAATCACCAGCACCACATCTTTCAGAGCAGGTTTCTTAATCATGGCTCTCACTTTCCTGAGCCCTGTGCGTGTACAAATGCCCCAATATCTCTATTTGTAAATATAGTGATAACAGTGCAGACTCAGATCAAACCTCTGATAGCTGAATGTGTTACAGCAGAACTTGTGCTGAGCTTTATGCTAAAACTACAGTTCTGCTCTCACCAGAACTGTCACTCAAGGCGGAGAGCCAGCCCAATCCAGGAAGCATAGAGACTGATAGAAGACTGCATAGCTCTGAGCTGCTCAAGAGACAACTGGAGAATAACCCCTTAAGCTGTCCATACACATGACATAGCTGTCAATCTAACACTCATTCATCTGATATCTATATCACCTGTTTCTCACATGCGCATGAATGTTCAGAGGATCATTAAGGTGCTTTCAATGGGCAGAGGGGAGACAGATGGTGCCGGACAATTTTTATAATGAAAAAGAGAAAAAGAAGCCAGCTAACCTGAAGGCATGTGTAGTGGATAGCCCGGACCACGTGCAGTCTTCCCGCAGTAACCAAGGAAAAAGAAAAAGGGTCCAGCTTTGCAAATTCAAGTCCAATTTATTGTTAAAAACAAGTCCAAAACAGAGCAAAAAATGGTGAACAAACTATAAAAAACTATAATTTTTATAGTGGCCTATCATCCCTGAAAGCAAACAGGTTGGGCATTTTAATTTTTAAATTCTTATTCCTAATCTCTTTCAACATTGTTTGTCAGGTGAGAGTCAGGGGGCCTCATACACATAAGATGGTCAGCCATCCCCTACCAACATAGGCAGGTTTGGCCTATATTTATCTAATGTGTATGGGTACATTTAATAGTTAACACATAAAGGTATTATTCCATTTGAACATTCCCTTTTAATGTGCCCTATAAAATATATGAACCTCATAAGGTGTGGGACCTATCTCTATTAGTCAGTGCAAAAAGCTATCGCAAAGAGTCAGTTTTGCTTTGGACCACTCAACATAACTGTGCACTTACATGATCACTCATTCGGTTATAATAGTGCCATGTAATACCACATTTGCATTGGTTGGCTTCTTATTCCAATAACAACTGATTACTATCGATGTCATCTGTCAGACTTGTAGTGATCTCCAGTGGGTACAATGAGGAAAAAGATTCAAAGGTCTGTGGTCAGGGGCCATATCGGTAGTCTGTGGTAGCCGAACCTTAGCCCTGTGACCCTCCTACTAGCTACTGACATCACAAGCGCCTCTTCTGATTAGAAGGCCCTGGACGTCATTATGTTGGGGCACTACACACGATTCCATGTCATCCCAAGTAATCAGAAGAGGTGTTGGGAATGCTGGCAAGAAGAAGGTTGTTTGTAGGTCTCCGGTTTGGCATCCCAGATCTGGGAAATTTCATTTTATTAAATTTAATTATATCCATAATCCATTCTAAGGGTGCGATTTCTATTTTCTGATACAGAATTCTAAATCTGCCGGTTTTATTCACACATGAATAAAATTCTGCCTGTCCATAGCCACCACTAGGGGGAGCCCATTATATAGGGATATATACAGCTCCCTGGAAATGAAGAACCTGAATATAGATATACATGCATAGCAATTTATTGCACGCCTCCAGTGTTGGATCCAGTGAAATAAAAACACGCCATCTATGTATCAGTGTTAAAGATACATAGGATAATTAAAAATGATATTATATATACTTATACATGAATTGAAATATATATATAAATTGAAATATTTCAGAACTACTGAATGTTTAGCCATGATGACCAGTTTGCTTCAGCACCTTGGACAGTTCTAACTTCCAGACAAGATCTATAGGAAACACATTTTTTATCATATACTGTATATTAGAGATTAGAAAATAATTTGAGATTCGAATTCCCTGGTTTTGCCTTTTTTTTTTCCCAAAAATACGATTTGCAGAGAATTTAAATTACGGTAAAGCCTCCAATTGCCCTGAAGTAAAAATGTGTAACAGGTCTCCTAGGACTTTGCTAAACACTTTTCAAGCTTGTTAAAGCAAACACAGCCTTTATTAATATCACAGTAACCTTGACATATATGGCTATGTGTAAACAGATGCTAGCTGTTTCTTACTGCTGTCCTGTCACACACTAACAGTAATGTTTATTCAGTGTTTTTTTTAAGCTTTCTCTCCTTATTTCTATGGCTAAATTGTGAATTCACTATAAAGCAGCTGCTGCTTTCCCTGCTTCTACTTTTATACAGGCTATACTAAGAGCCCCGTCACATATAGCAACTCACCAGCGATCCCGACAACGATATCAACTTGTCAGGATCGCTGGTGAGTCGCTACATGATCGCTGGTGAGCTGTCAAACAGACAGCTTCACCAGCGATCAGCACCAGCGACGCCGAGCGCCCGGCATTGCTGTGCACGTTAGTTACCAGCGCCTGATGCAGGGAGCTGGTAACTAAGGTACACATCGGGTTTCTAAGCAGTGTGTGTCACTTAGAAACCCGATGTGTACCTTGGTTACCAGCTCCCTGCATCAGTGCGCTGGTAACTAAGGTACACATCGGGTTTCTAAGTGATGCGCGCTGCTTAGAAACCCGATGTTTACCTTAGTTACCAGTGCGCTGATCGTTGGTCTCCCGCCTGTCACACGCAGCGATGCGTGCTGGCCAGCGGGAGACCAGCGATCAAAGAAATGTCCAGGACATTCCAACAACGATTAGCGATACCGGCAGGGGGGCCGTTCGCTTGTCAGTGTCACACACAGCGATCTCGCTGGTGAGATCGCTGTTGTGTCACAAAAATTGTGACTCAGCAGCGATCTCGCTAGCGAGATCACGATGTGGGACAGGGGCTTAATACTTCCATCAATCTTCTGCTGCCTGACCCTTTGGACAGTGTTATGACTATTCCTTTGTCTTGTACTTTTGCTTTGATCTGCCATCTCCTGGTATTTTGACCCTTGTCACAATTCTGTTGTCTGATTACCCGGGCCAAGGGCTCCTACCCTGTCACTAACGCTAGAGATGCCCTAGCTATCCCTGCTCCCCAGATTACTTCAGATGATAATGATGCTGTGGCCACGTACCTTTCTGTGCTCCTCAAGGCATGAATATACACAAATCAGACAAACAAGGAAGGACGTACAAGGATAAATTAATATAGTAGTCATACAAATATGCACTCACAGACAACAGAGGGTAACATCGGGTAGAAAAGATAGGGAAACTAAATAGGAGAGTTGACGGGGGACTGCACACAGCTGAAACACCTAGCAAAAGTCTCAGAACAACTCTTCAAAATGCCTCTACCGAACACCGAATCCTCCAATCCTTCACTAGGCAGTACAAGACTTATCATTGGCAAACCAGATTACCAGAGACAAGAATATATAGGAGATGGGAGTGGCTGATGCTGCACAGCTTACATCCTCCAAGCTGAAAGCTACACGTATTCCAAGCTGAACAGTTTACAGGGAGAAATGCTTCTATTCAGTGCAGGAGTACGAGAACTCCGTCGACTATATAGTGACCGCAGCTGGATGTGACCGCACATCCGCCCCCTATTCGAATCAATAGGAGCAGATGTGCAGAACCCGGCTGCATCCACTATTCAGTAGAACGAGCTGTGCTGTGCAGCTAGCTGAAACAGTTCCTGCCGCCGGCAGCGTCGGGTACTGCTGATCGGCAGGGATACAGGATTTCCTAAGGAAAGGCCATCAATGTTAAAGTCCCAGACAACCACTTTAATCTTAAAAGGTATGTTCACTTTTGCAACATTTTTTTTTAATTATTCCAAAACATCTAAAATTAAGAATGACGAAAGTTCTTCCATGTGAGACCTCCACCTCCTTTGCAGATCTGGTTGCAAGGAAACAAACTACAAACAAACCCTGTGTTATGTGATCCTGCAATCATATTACCATTTGTCAATCTGAGAAACCTGAGAATGCCCCCAAAATGCCAACTTTTGTGCAAACCTTGCAAAAACCCTACTCCTTTCCTGGTCCTGTTAGAAGCACAGGAGCGGGGCCCCGACCTGCGGGCCCCTTCTGTACTGCTGTTCACCGGGCCCCATACAGCAGTAAGGGCAGTAATGCCCTGGTGGGGGCCCTGCCTGTTACCAGGACTTTCTTGCCAGAATCAGGACTGTTAACATGTAGGCTTAAACTAGTTCTGAAAAAAAAAAAACAGGCCCTCACTCAATGGAAAAAATACCTCTGCGATTGTAAAAGGGTCCGAGGTTGGGTATTTCCCCAGTGACAAGCAAAAACAAAAAATAACATTTAATCCCAATAGAATAGAAGACTTTCTTCATATTTGTACATGAAAGTTCACGTTGCCCATAGAAGTTTATACCGCAAATGCATATTATAAGATCAGATATTGCAGAGCTGTTTTATGAGATGATAAAGCTGCAAGGATTCAATAATGGGAGCTGACAATCACAGGAAAGTCAAGAGCAGAATGAATTAAAATAATATATTGTTTCTGTTGTTGAGTATTTGAAGTAGATAATGTACAATAGTTGTAGCATCGTCTTATATTACTAAATGCCAAGGTGAGTTTGGCTGGTAGGAATATTAATCACTTACTGTAGTATTGTGATCATGGCAGGGATGTATAATGGCATGCGTGATAATTCCCTACCAAAATCAGCACCACCTATGGCCAAGCGCCACTCCATTCACTTCTATTGGTATGAGCCGCCACATCAAAACAGAAAAAAAATCAGTGCAGAAGTTCCTGTACTGTCAAAAAGACGACCTGTCTATTTTATTAAATACTTTTAGTGTCAAAAAAATTGCACTGCTAGAGAACCACGTAATACTGTAGAATACGTACTCACATAAATCCTGTTGTTTTCTATGGGAGATCCATCTGCAGTACCGACAGCGGCCACTAGAGAGTGTATAGAACGGTGGTGGTCCGGCTCCGTACACTGCCGCCATCGGTGATAACAGGTAGTCATGGAGGTGCCCGATGTTGGACATTCACTGATCTTAAAACAGAAAAAAAACTGACCGGCACATCCAAACTAGTGTGAACAGGTGGAGGCTAGGACAACCAAGTCAATAAATAGTTGCACTCTGAAATTCTTAAAACAATGAATTTAGAAAATTAGAACTTCATTACTGCCATAGAAAATACATGAATGCTATATTATGTAAATATGGAATATGGAAGCATGGAACTGCAATATTGTTACAGAAAAAAACAATAAGGTACGCCTTGTTGAACGGCTGTTGGGCTCTCATGAATTGACCAATTGATGCTAAGCACCTTAATTTTTTTCTGTATTTTTCCCGTAGCAATATTGTAGTTCCATTTTTCAATATTTCACATTTCCATAATATAGCATTCATAATATATAAAATCCAGAAAATCACATTGTAGGATTTTCACATAATTAATTTGCATTTTATTGCATGTAATAATTATTTGATACAATGGAAAAAAACAGAACTTAATATTTGGGGCAGAAACCTTTGTTTCTAATTACAGAGGTCAGATGTTTCCTGTACATACGTGGTCAAAATTGTTGGTACCCCTCGTTTAATGACAGAAAAACTCACAATGGTCACAGAAATAACTTGAATCTGACAAAAGTAATAATAAATAAAAAAAATCTATGAAAATGAAAGTCAGACATTGCTTTTCCACCATGCTTCCACAGAATTTTAAAAAAATAAAACTCACGAAATAGGCCTGGATAGAATGGATGGTAGCCTTAACTTAATATTTTGTTGCACAACCTTTTGAGGCAATCACTGCAATCAAACGATTCCTGTAACTGTCAATGAGACTTCTGCATCTCTCGACAGGTATCTTGGCCACTCCTCAACAGCAAACTGCTCCAGTTCTCGTGTTTGAAGGTCGCCTTTTCCAGACAGCATGTTTCAGCTCTTTCCAAAGATGCTCAATAGGATTTAGGTCAGGGCTCATAGAAGGCCACTTCAGAATAGTCCAGTGTTTTCCCTGAGCAATTCCTGGGTGTTTTTAGCTGTGTGTTTTGGGTCATTATCCTGTTGCAAGACCAATGACCTGCAACTGACACCAAGCTTTCTGACACTGGGCAGCACATTTCACTCTAGAATCCCTAGATAGTCTTGAGATTTCATTGTACCCTGCACAGATTCTAGACACCCTGTGCCAGATGCAGCAAAGCAGCCCCAGAACATAACAGAGCCTCCTCCATGCTTCACAGTAGGGACAGAGTTCTTTTGTTGATATGCTTCATTTTTCCATCTGTGAACATAGTGCTGATGTGCCTTGCTAAAAAGTTCCATTTTAGTCTCATTTGTCCATAGGACATTCTTCCAGAAGCTTTGTAGCTTGTCAACATGTGGTTTGGCAAATTCAAGTCTGGCTTTTTTATTATTTTTTTTCAACAATGGTGTCCTTCTTGGTCATTTCCCATGAAGTCTACTTTGGCTCATACAACGACGGATGCTGCGATCTGACACTGATGTTCCTTGAGCTTGAAGTTCACCTTTAATCTGTTTAGAAGTTTTTCTGGGCTCTTTTGTTACCATTCGTATTATCCGTCTCTTTGGTTTGTCATCAATTTTCTTTGAAAAGCACCCCCAAAGTATGATGTTACCCCACCATGCTTCACAGTTGGGACAGTGTTCTTGGGGTTGTACTCATTCTTCTTCTTCCTCCAATCATGGCAAGTGGATTTGATATCAAAAAGTTCTATTTTGGTCTCATCTGAGCGGATGACCTTCTCCCATGCCTCCTTTGGATCAACCATTGGTGAACTTCAAATGGGCCTGGACATGTGCTGACATGATCAGGGGGACCTTGTGCGCCCTGCAGGATCTTAATCCATGACAGCGTAGTGTGTTACTAAATAGTGGTGTTTGAGACTCTGGTCTCAGCTCTCTTCCAGTCATTAACCAGGTCCTCCAGTGTAGTTCTGGGTTGATTCTTGACCTTTTTCAGAATCATACTCACCCACGAGGCGACATCTTGAAAGGAGTGCCGGACTGAGGAAGATTGCCAGTTATCTTGTGTTTCTTCCATTTTCTAATAATTTGGCCAACAGTTGTTGCCTCTTCACCAAGGTGCTTGCCCATTGTCCTGTAGCCCATCCCAGTCTTGTGCAGGTCTACAGTTCTGTCCCTAGCGTGCTTAGACAGCTCTTCAGTCTTGGCCATCAAGGTGTATCAAGTTGTATATTAGAATTGTGAAAGTTAACACTTTTTATCTAATGAACCTCTAATTAAAGTAAGGTGTCCTGTGTCACGTCTTCAGCAACAAGGGAAGTTCTTCTCCCATGACAGATTCTCTTTAAGATTATTCTTTCATACTACAAAATACCCATGTGCTACTGGCAAGTAACCTTTACACTAGAGCACCAGTGACCCGGAGACTCGGATCTGCAGATAAAAGTTATTAGCTGTTCTCTGCTAGGAGTTACGTTTGTGATTAACTCTAAGATAGGAGCAATATAAATGTTTTCTCCTTAAGGGAATAAAAGACCTTTTGCGATGCCAAAGCATCATAGCTCCCCTCAATTGGATATCATGTGCACAGTGACTGACAGGCGCTCCAGCTAACAAACATGGATCCCCTTACATAATGCTTGTTGAAATGTTTTCTTATATCAATTATTAGGTCAATAAGTCAAGGCTACACATGGCATCTCATCTAACAATATTATAATGGGCAACGGCAGCCAAGAAATGGAGGAGATGAAAAAGAGTAAGATATTACTCAGTTATGGGAATGACTTGCATTTTCATGCTCTCATGACTCTTGGAGACTGTGATGGAGACTTATTTCGCCACATGTCCAGCCTGCTCTCCTTCTTCTCCTTCATTTCATACCATTAGTCATTGTTTGTTTTTTTATTGTCATGATGGGGTTTACAAATCACCATTCTTCTAAAATAGGACCTAACAGTTAATATGGCAATTTATGAAAAAAGTAGAACGGCACCAAGAAACAGTCTACTTAGTAGGTGGACTCTGAGTCAACAATACTTTGAATGGTGTGGACACGGTTAAGGTGGTGCTTGCATGAAAAAACACGTATAAGAAAATCCAAAAATAAGAAGAAAAGCAGCACACACCGAATACCATAGAATTAAAAAAACAAAGTCATTTATTAAAGCAAAAAGTGCATGGACAAGGTTTAAGAGGGCAAGGTACGTGCAGGCATGCAGTAATGAAACAGGACTACGGCCGTTTCACACTAATCATGCTTCCATGGGTCCATCTGACACAATGAAGAAGATGGAGACATTTTTTTCCAGCTTCTCGGACCGGCGCACACTATGATCACACTCTGATCAGAGTGTGATCAGCATAATCGACCCGAGTCTCTTAGATGAGAGAATCTACCGCCGTCTGCAACTGCCCTTAAAGACAATATTACCACCATGAGACAGGCGTCAAGAAAAATGTAGTATTTTATGAAAATTAGCAAATGCTGATGTTGTTTTGCAGTAGTAGAAGCTTTGACCACTAGAGCGGATTTGTAAATGACACATCACAGCCTGTGGGAAGTCACACATTCCAGATGTGTTTGGAAATTGGTCAGCGTGACTCTGGGTAAGCGGCACCACCTTTATAACTATGTACTGGAAATCTGCATGTAATGTTCAAACTTTTTTTTTTAGATACTGCAACTACTACTAATGGACGTTGGGACACTTTTAGAAAATTAATTGCAAACTAACAGTATAAGACAGAGTTCACGTGTTGATTTGCACATTCTGTTTGAGCAACAGACAAATGGAAATCAAGTGCAAAAATGATCTGCAGAGGGGCCCCAGTGATTATTATCAGATCCGTATGGAATCTGTTTTTTGGGAAAAGAAGGAAAAGTTGTCCATGCAGAATTTTTTTTTTCTATAAAACCAGACGGACCTGAGAATAATCAATGCTGCCCCTCTGCTTCTCTTTGCATAACTAAGGCTCTCAGTTTTAGGGAGGTGCAAATAGATATGTGTACTGAGCCTTAAGATCTAGTGGTGCTTAAAAGTCATAATTTGTATTGACAGTTTCATCTTAAATGACATATTGCTGGCTACCTCTCGCCACCACTAGGGGGCGCTTTTGTGATTAGTAAATTTTTGTATTGGAATTAAAAGAAATGCAGACCTACAGATGACTACCCATTCCTGCTAATACATGTGGGGACAAATGACACCGCAAGAAACGACCTGGAAACCATCTGCAGTGACTTTGAAAACTTAGGCAAGAAAGTGAAAGAACTGAGAGCGCAGGTGGTCTTCTCTTCCATCCTCCCAGTTGTATTGTAAGGGTTCCAATGGATTGTGATGAATAAGAAAATGCTCACACAAGAACTGAATTTCTAAATCTCTCTCTGCTCATCAGTACCCTCCTTTTATATGTAAAAACTTCTCTAAAGCCTTTGATGTCCCAAAGTAAATGTGAGACTTAAACAGTATCTATCCTTGGATGCCAGTGAGACGACCCCCTGAGGCCAAATAGATGAGATTTCACCAGTTGACAATCCATGGGCAAAGTTAACACACCCAATCTAATTATGGCAATGAAGGTCCTTTGTTGGTAGATAAGTGTAAGCCAGTTATTTGTTCTGCTTGGACAATTTGACCATCTGATTGAAACAAGTTTCAATGACCTTCTAGGAAGGTTCAAAGAGCTGAATATAGTATAACTGATTGAAACTATATCAATAGTTGGTATTAATTGGAGTGTTGAAACCATTAAAAATAAATCATAGTATACATTCCACCCCTTGGTTTCAATCACTTTAATTAATTAACCTACCACTAAACTATACCATTTATCATTATTTGCATTGCTCATTTATATATATATTTTATTTATTTGCTACCAATAGAAAACCGCTTTGGTAAAAAATAACATCCTGGGCTTAAAACGGAAAAAATCAAAACAAAAACAACATTGGACCAACAGGTTATGAAATATCAAATGTCTGTAGAAATCTTCTTTCTTCGGATCTTCTTGACCGCAATTTTTAAATGGGTCTCTGTTGCAGGGAAAGCACGGGGATTATTATGCCCTCATCACTTTGGGGTGACTTCACTACTTTCCCTGGTTAGCAAAAGAACAGACTCTAAAGAGCAGTCTGTCCCTGCCCTTCATGACATTAACCCCTCGTTTCTCCAAAGCAATGGGTGAGGGAAGTGCAGGTGTCCATGGCTGAGCATAAGAGTACCTTTCATCTTCTATTGCTGCAGCTGTTCAGGGTCTCACTTTATATGCCATTTGCATCAGCTGGCAGTCATGAGGATTCACCCTGGCTGACGGTTCAGCATCATCTGTGCTCAGTCTCAGCGCTCAATTGGACATCTTCAGTCTACACACAAGACACAGCCTGCACTGAGGGAAAGTGAAGTTCACAATCATACTTGAAAGTTCCAAAGTCTTGGCAGAGCTAACTCAGTCCAAAGCAACAGTCCAAAATAACTCAGTCCTGGTGGCTTTTTTTCCACCCCTTGATCAAATGAATCAAACAAAATTACCGTAGGTTTGTTGGTCCAAATTGTGCCCAGAATGACCTTTGAAATTTTCTACTGTAGCAAATATTTCTACACTAGATAATAATACTACATAAAATATATATCACATGTGTATGTACTTATACACTGATCAAACACATCAAATTCATGTCAATAATTAGCAGTACAATCATGTTCATGGAGTTCACAAAATAATGTTATTACTAATCAAAATCAGTACAATTACATGTTAAGGAAAACCGAACCCAAACCAATTTGCTATTAACCCAATTGTAGCAAATTATTATTTTTACATAATATACACATTACATCAACACACACTCTGGCTTAACCTAATGCACTCATTCAGTAAGCAGGAGAGATTCTCATTTATATATAGACAAACACACACTTTGGGTGCCCACACATTTGCATTGCATGACTCAGGCGTAGGTGAAAAAAGCTATATAAAGACATTAACAAACTAGCATTCATTGAAATCATTTAACATATATATTTCAAAACCCAATTTGCACGGGAGCTCCCAAAAGATAAAAAAATGTTAAAACTCAAAAATAAGTCATAAAATATCATCTTATATTAGGTAGATGGACTCATTTTTCACTACTGCAGGAATGAACTATTTACTGTGCACTGTATTTACATGTTAATTAAATGGCCAAGGTTTCTTCTTTCACTCCTGCAAACAAAAGGTTAATTACACACCCCACCCCACAATCCAACATGTAATGGACTGAAAAAAAAAAAAGAAAAAAACAATTCCTTTAAAAACCAAGAATGCTAAACACAGTACAATTAAAATTCAGAAAATGAGCTCATAAAAAATTCAAAAAATATACCAAATAAAAAAGTAAAAATAAAAATACCACGTTGATTTTTTCTTTGGCTGTGAACCAATTTTAATCAAGGGATATCCATGACAAATACACAAAGCACATACAGTGACAATACAACACTTAGTACAAATAAGTCATCTATTTATCTTGTCAACCCCCCAGTATATCATCAGTCATCTAACTTTAGGTCAGTCTCAAATTCATTGTCTGTACGGTCACTCCCTCTTTGCCTTGTATGGTTCTCGCATGGCTCCCACATACAGAATCATCTTATATCTGCAGTGGTCTTTTGCCTTTTAAAACATCAAGGTCTATTACAAACCCTCAGGTGAGGAATGCACATTTATGCATCACCAAGACCAAACCCAATTCATAGATCAGCCAGCGCATACGTCACAGTATGCTCACAGGAGAATTTATCATCATATATCAGCCAGCGCATACGTCACAGTATGCTCACATGAGTATTTCTGTAAGAAACTCTAGAATGAAACAAACATCATTAGACATCAAAAAATGGCAAAAACTGTTCAAACAACAATTTTCAGGGATATTCAATTACTTTTATAATTAGTCCAGGAGGGAATCTTGGCTGGGGGTGTAGTATGCCATGGTATTGGAAGAGTGCAAGGGGCGGTTACAGTGGGGGCTTTGCATGCCTCCATCAGGTGTCCCACCTCTATCTTTCCAACCCCCTATCTCATTTGTCGCCACCTTCTTGGGTCTGGCAAGTTGCAATTTACCTTTTCTCCTCAGATCTTGCCATCTCCTCAACAGGTCACTTGTCGAGATCCCATCTATATCCTGGAATGGAACTCCACTAGCTATCAGGTCACAAAACAACTCCGTCCTGCTCTTTCTAATTTGAGTATCATCCTCTTTTCTCCTTTCTTGATCTACTCTCTTTACTGTACTATTTTTTGATACTTTTGCTCTCTCTAGAGCAGATAGCTGGGAGATTAGATTGCATGCTGTGTAGACAGTAGTGGAATTTCCCATAAGTGCACTGAACATAGTGAATAATGGGGCTTTGTATGACGCTGGGGCACCTTCTATGAACTTATTCTTCATCAATACTGTCAATATTGCAGCATCTGGTCCCTTCCAATCCTCAACAACAGCAAAGTGATCATTCAGATCTGGCAAAGGATTGCGAGTTATGCCACCTATACATGCGATTTCTCTCAATCTCTGAACTCCATCTGCAAGAGTCTCCCATCGTGTCTGTGGTATTAATTCCATGGGAGAGTCATACACTTGTGCCACAGAATCCCTCACCAAATGCAATAAAGAGAAAGTCTCTGTAGTGTCCCTTGCACGTCTCATTTTTAGACGCACCATAGGATCAGTACAAATACTACAAAGTCCTACTGCCTCAAGACGGTTCAAGATTATAGTATCGGCTCCCTGATCCCATAATCTGAGAATCCATGCTAACAAAGGTTCTCCTGCTTGCTGCCTGTACCTAGTAGCTAATTCTGTTAATTCTCCAGCTGTATAATTCCTAGTTTCTTCGGTCATTGAAGCTTCTGCTCCTGCAGCTGTGTTTCCTGCATCCATCCTATCTCCACTACGCTGTGTGACTTCTCTCCTAGTTTTAGTAGTCACAATCGGTCTGGCTTGCTTTTCTTCCTCATCTGTCTCACTGTTACAGAAATCACATTCTAGCAAATCTGACCATTTCTCACGTGCAATCATGGTTCTAATCCGTGCAGTACAAATATCTGACACTGGCCGCTGTCTCCTCCTGCGCCTATTCTTATTCACATTTTTCATTACATAAGCTTCAAAATTCCTTTGCATATTGTCATGCTGTTTCATTTGGTCTCTTAAGGCTGATTGCAAGCTAATCCTTTGCTCTATAGCTGTATGCAGCTCTAAACGCAAATCATCTATCTCCATCTGTAATCTTTGAGACACTTGCACAAAAATCCATCCAACAGCTGCTGCAGCTTTCTGCTCTTTTGCATCATACCTTGAGAGATCAAATTTTGCAGCCACTTCCTGGGGATTTGATAACTGCTGTCCCTCAATATATTTGTTACATTCCTGTGCCATTGGGGTCCACTTTCCTGGTAACACCCATTCTGGCAAAGATCTGACACTACTCTCAACTGCTTTCCTACTCTTAACAAACTTATTCAATTTTGCAAACATTTTTATTCAAAACAATCCCACTTCTGACACCAATTTGTATTGTAAGGGTTCCAATGGATTGTGATGAATAAGAAAATGCTCACACAAGAACTGAATTTCTAAATTGATTTACTTAATAAATGATAAGATTAAATAATAAACAATATAAAACTATAAATACATATGCATTAATCAGAAACAGGCACTATTCATACATTACATTATTCAGATATTCTCATCTCCATGTCCTCTCTCTGGTCTGTCCCATCTCTTTCTCTGTGTCTCTCTCTCTCTGCTCATCAGTACCCTCCTTTTATATGTAAAAACTTCTCTAAAGCCTTTGATGTCCCAAAGTAAATGTGAGACTTAAACAGTATCTATCCTTGGATGCCAGTGAGACGACCCCCTGAGGCCAAATAGATGAGATTTCACCAGTTGACAATCCATGGGCAAAGTTAACACACCCAATCTAATTATGGCAATGAAGGTCCTTTGTTGGTAGATAAGTGTAAGCCAGTTATTTGTTCTGCTTGGACAATTTGACCATCTGATTGAAACAAGTTTCAATGACCTTCTAGGAAGGTTCAAAGAGCTGAATATAGTATAACTGATTGAAACTATATCAATAGTTGGTATTAATTGGAGTGTTGAAACCATTAAAAATAAATCATAGTATACACCAGTGGATGGCCATGGAACAAGGAGGTGGAATAAGATTCTGCAGGTGAACAACTGGCTACGTCGATGGTGCCATCAGCAAGGATTTGGATTTCTGGATCACGGAGTGAATTACCTATACGATGGAATACTTGCTAGAGATGGGGTGCACCTTACGAAGACTGGAAAACATGTATTTGGAAGTCGCCTTGCTACACTCATCAGGAGAGCTTTAAACTAGAACAGGGATGGGGAACCTCAGGCCACAGGGCCATTTAAGGCCCTCGATGACCTTTTATCAGGCCCCCGGGCAGATTCTCAGGGATCGCAGTGCTTTGGCAGGGAGCTGTATTTTGATTGCCACAAACTCATTAATTTCTTCTTGCTCTTTTATTTAGCTCACACACGCAGTGTTCACTAATGAACACTGAAGGGCATGCAATGAAAGATTATGTCCTGACACCAGTGCCACAGTCAGGATGTAATTTGTGGGCGGAGTTTGTGCAGTCCCCGAAGGATGGTATAAATATCCAAATGGCCCTTGGCAGAAAAAAAGATCCCCACCCCTGAACTAGAACAATGTGGGAAGGGAAGCAAAATGGCAGAAAAAGCCATACACCTGACAAATGCTATTGAGATCTCTGCTATTAGAAGTGGAAAGGAAGAACAAAGACAAAAAAAAACAAAATAATAAAAGTATTGGAGAAAGAGAAACCAATCACAAACTAAAATGTTTCTATACTAATGCACAAAGCATGGGCAACAAACAAGGAGAATTGGAACTACTAACACAGGAAAAGAAATATGATGTCATTGGAATCACTGAAACTTGGTGGGACGATACACATGATTGGAATACAAGACTAGAAGGATACAACTTATTTGCAAGAAACAGACTTGATAAACGAGGAGGAGGTGTCGCATTGTATGTTAGAAACGTGTATATCTGCACAGAGATTGAAGCTTCAGAGACTGGGAGTTCTGTGGAAACTGTTTGGGTAAGAATACAATGACAGAACAATGGAAAGGACACCATTGTAGGCATTTACTACAGGCCGCCTGTGCAAGCTGAAGATATGGATGAACTCTTTATGCATCAAATGGCCAAGTTCTCCCAAAAATATGACATAGTTGTCATGGGAGATTTCAACTATCCAGACATTTGTTGGGAATCTCTCTCAGGCAAAACTAACAGGTCAAGGAAATTCTTATCCTTTCTTGCTGACAACTTTATCTTCCAAAAGGTAGGGGAGAAAACAAGGGGACCTGCTACCTTGGATCTAATCCTTTTAAACAGGGAGGAAATGGTTGAGGAGGTAAAAGTGTCTGGGACCCTAGGAGGTAGCGGCCATGCTATTTTAGAATTTTGGATAACTAGAGGAGGAAGACCTGTGAAGACTCAGACGTCAAGGTTAGATTTCAGAAAGGCAGATTTTAAGGGATTCAGAAAGAGAATTGGAGGGATCCAATGGCTGGATATCCTTAAAGACAAAAATATCCAGGAAGGATGGGAAATCTTGAAAAATGAAAATCTCAAAGCACAATTGTTAATTCCGAAAAGAGGGAAGAATAGGAAGCATTTAAGGAAACCAGGATGGATGAACACAGAACTTAAGCACATGCTAAAAAGGAAGAAAAAAATGTTTATAAAATGGAAAGAGGGAGGCATATCTAAAGAAGAATATAATGCTGTCTGCAGAACCTGCAGGGCACAAATCAGATTACTAAAGCTGACAATGAATTGAGGCTTGCAAGAGATGTCAAAAGCAATAGCAAAGGATTTTGGGGATATGTCAAAAGTAAAAGAAAAGTCAAAGATGCTATAGGATTTTTACAGGATGAAAATGATGAAATGGTAAGACAGGATGTTGAGAAGGCCGAACTTTTAAATTCCTATTTTGCATCTGTTTTCTCTCAGAAAGGAAATGTAACATCAACTGTTCTTCAGTGTCCTATTAAGGGAATAGAAGAATCCATGATATCTATAAACAGAAAGATAGTGAGGAAACACTTAGGTAACCTAAATGAATTCAAGTCTCCAGGTCCAGATGAATTACACCCCAGAGTACTGAAAGAGATAGCAGAAGAAATTTTTGAACCCCTATCCATAATCTCTGAAAATTCTTGGAGAACACGTGAAGTCCCAGAAGACTGGAGAAGAGCAAATGTTGTTCCTATCTTCAAAAAGGGGAAGAAGGTGGACCCAGGCAACTATAGGCCGGTGAGTCTGGCTTCTATACCAGGAAAGATCTTTGAACAAATTATTAAACAACGTGTATGTCAGTAGCTGGATAAGAATGAAGTGATTAAACAGAGTCAGCATGGGTTTGTAACTAATAAGTCATGTCAGACTAACTTAATTTCCTTCTATGACTGAATCACTGATAGGATGGATCAGGGAAATGCTGTAGATATAGTATATCTTGACTTCAGCAAAGCATTTGAAAAAGTCTCTCATACAATCCTTATTGAAAAAATGACTAAGTATGGAATGGACAAGGCAACTGTTAGGTGGATTCATAACTGGCTTAGTGATCGGACCCAAAGAGTGGTTGTAAATGGCTGCACATCCAGTTAGAAGAATGTCTCAAGTGGGGTACCACAGGGCTCTGTCCTGGGCCCTGTATTGTTAAACATCTTTATCAACAATTTAGATGAAGGAATTGAGGGTAAACTGATTAAATTTGCTGATGACACAAAGCTAGGAGGGATAGCTAATACTAGAGAAGAGAGAGAGAGAATTCAAAAAGATATAAATAAGCTGGAGCAGTGGGTAGCAACTAACAGAATGGTTTTTAACAGGGAAAAATGCAAAGTACTACATCTGGGCAATAAAAATGAAAAAAGCATATACAGAATGGGAGGAATAGGGCTAAGCAACTGTCACGTGGGGCTTAGTCCCACTAAGGCTGTAATACCCGGGGGCCCTGTGATGTCCCTATAACTAGGGGAAACCCTGTCTGACCCTCAACCCAGGGTTTTTGCTGATGGTGCAAATGCCTGAGCCTCCAACCTTTCCTTGTCTCCTGCTCAGCCCTGCACTTAACCCTCCACCCAGTGAGGAGACACACCACCAAAGCCCCCACACAAATAAAGACAGACAGGGAGAACTTAAACTGCACTGCGCCGCACCCACACAGGAATATACAGTAATGTGAACAGGGCACAACTAAACGCAAATATGGGAAGGAGAAAGGATAACGACGGATCATACGACACCAGATACGAATCTCTCTCTCTGCAACACCTCCACTCCAGACCGGAACCACTTGGTATGAAACACAAGCTATAATCGGCGACGCCCATAGGCCAGCATGACTATTTAAAGACCGTGGGCGTGACTAACCATCCAACCTGGTCTCCAGCAGGATTAACCCCCGAGAGCCTGAAGATCAGGCCGGCGCCACTGAGGCTATAGTGGCTGGAGGTGGAACTACCTCTGCCTGCCGGACGCTGTGGTGTGAACAGCGTCCGACATGACATTACCCCGTCTTCTACGAGGGACCTCCGGACCCTCAAGACTCATAGGACCCGGCTTGTCCGGATGACGACGGTGAAAAGAACTGACCAGCCGATCCGCATGTATGTCTGAGGCTGGAACCCAAGACCTCTCCTCCGGACCATACCCCCGCCAGTGCACCAAATACTGAACAGTACGGCGTATTACTCGAGAGTCCACTACCTTGGCGACCTCAAATTCTAAATCGCCATCCACCATGACTGGAGGTGGCATCGGCGTCACGTCCACAGAGCCTACCACCTTTTTCAATAAAGCTCTGTGAAACACGTTGTGTATCTTGTACACCGCAGGAAGTTCCAACCGATACGCCACTGGGTTAATGATGGCAGAAATCCTAAAAGGCCCAATAAACCTTGGACCCAGCTTTAAAGATGGAATTTTGAGTCTTATGTTCTTCGTAGCTAACCACACCCATTCACCCACACTGGTCCGGACCTGGCACACGTCTACTGTCAGCCACCCGTTTGTACCTGGCACTCATGCTCAACAAACGCTGTTTCACCCGCCTCCAGACTGATGACAATTGGGCTCCTAGCTGATCCTCCTCCGGGACACCCCCCGAGTCACCCTGACGTAAGGTACAAAACTGAGGATGTTGACCGTACACACAAAAGAATGGAGACTCTCCCGATGACTCTTGGCGGTGATTATTTAACGCGAATTCGGCCAGAGGAAGGAAAGTAGACCACTCCTCCTGGTTGTCGGACACAAAGCATCGTAAATATTGTTCTAGATTTTGGTTCATGCGCTCAGTTTGTCCATTAGACTGTGGATGAAACGCCGATGAATGCGACAACTTGATCCCCAAAGGTGAGGAAAAAGCTTTCCAAAACCTCGCCACAAATTGCGTACCCCTATCAGATACTATGTCCGACGGTACTCCGTGGAGTCTGACCACCTCCTTCACAAATACCTGAGCCAACGTCTTAGCATTGGGAAACGAAGACAACGCCACAAAATGCGCCATCTTTGAAAAACGGTCAACCACCACCAGGATGACCGTGTTCCCCGCCGAGGCTGGTAAGTCAGTGATGAAATCCATGGAGATTTCTGTCCATGGCCTATTGGGTACCCCCAGAGGCTGTAGCGTGCCAGCAGGATGGGTACGGGGTGACTTAGCCCTAGCGCACGTGATGCAAGCTGCCACGTATGAGACCACGTCCTGCCCGATTTTGGGCCACCCGAAACGACGCGATACCAGCTCTAAGGTGCCCCTCACCCCTGGATGACCAGCCAGTACCGAGTCGTGGTGTTCCTTCAACACCTTAAGCCGAAGATGCAGGGGTACAAATGATTTGTTGGCAGGAAGTCCTGGTGGCACCTCCTCTTGGGCCTCGGCAATCTCCGCCTCTACCTCCGTCGTGAGAGCCGAGACCACTACCCCTTTCTGGAGGATGGGTACCGGCTCTTCCCGAGGTTCTCCCCCCGGAAAACACCTAGACAAAGCATCCGCCTTGGTGTTTTTAGCCCCGAGACGGTAAGTTACCAGAAAATTGAAACGAGTAAAAAACAATGCCCAGCGAGCCTGCCTAGGAGACAGACGCTTGGCCGACTCCAGATAGAGCAGATTCTTATGGTCGGTGATGACTGTGACCTGGTGAGCCGCCCCCTCCAAGAAGTGTCGCCATTCCTCAAAAGCCAGTTTGATGGCCAACAACTCCCTGTTGCCGATATCATAATTCCGTTCGGCCGGCGACAGCTTCTTGGAGAAGTAGGCGCATGGATGCATCTCGCTCAAGGACGAGCCTTGAGACAGTACTGCCCCCACTCCCACCTCCGACGCATCAACCTCCACCACAAAAGGTTTAGACACGTCTGGTTGCACCAGAATGGGGGCTGAAGCAAAACTATTCTTCAGACGCTCAAAGGCACGTATAGCCACCTCAGGCCAGTTCGCCAGATCGGCACCCTTTTTTGTCATGTCCGTGAGCGGTTTGGCGATAGTCGAAAAGTGTTTTATAAACTTCCTATAATAATTTGCAAACCCAAGGAACCGCTGGAGTGCTTTCAGACTCTCCGGCCTCTCCCACTGCAGCACCGCTTGCACCTTAGCGGTGTCCATTTTAAACCCGGCTGCGGACACAATATATCCCAAAAAGGGCAACTCCTGGACAAAAAATAAACATTTTTCCAGCTTAGCATAGAGCTGGTTCTCCCGGAGCAACTGTAACACCTGCCTGACATGCTCCAAATGAGTGTCCCGATCGCTAATAATAATAATAATAATAATCTTTATTTATATAGCGCCAACATATTCCGCAGCGCTTTACAGTTGAACAGTTTAAAACACAACAGTCATAAGTAACAACGTTAACAATACAATAATTAAAGCGAAATAAGACGACCCTGCTTGTGGAGCTTACAATCTACAATGAGGTGGGGGAGATACAAAGCATAGGTTTGTATTTACAATGATGTATTTACAATGATGGTCCAGCCATCTTCAGGGGGTGGGGGTTAGATGGAGATAGTGAATGGGCCACACACACACAAACCTAACATGACTTTGATTACTGAATGTGATAGGCCGCTCTGAACAAATGTGTTTTGAGCGAGCGCCTAAAACTATGCAAATTGTGGATGGTCCTAATATCTTGGGGTAGAGCATTCCAGAGGATTGGCGCAGCACGGGAGAAGTCTTGGAGTCGGGAGTGGGAGGTACGGATTAGGGCAGAGGTTAGTCGAAAGTCATTTGCAGAGCGCAGCGGTCGGTTAGGCCGGTAGACAGAGATGTAAGGGGGTGCCGCACTGTGGAGAGCTTTGTGGGTGAGAACAAGTACTTTGAATTGTACCCTGTAATGAATTGGCAGCCAGTGTAACGACTGGCGAAGAGCGGACGCGTCTGAGTAACGATTAGCCAGATGGACAATTCGCTAGAATAAATGAGGATATCATCCAGGTATACAATCACAAATCTCCCCAGGACATGAGCAAATACATCATTAATAAAATGTTGGAAAACGGCAGGCGCGGTGGTCAACCCAAACGGCATAACCAGACTCTCAAAATGACCCTCAGGAGTGTTAAACGCCGTCTTCCACTCATCCCCCTGACGGACCCTTATGAGGTTATACGCCCCCCTGAGGTCCAGCTTGGAAAACCATTTCACCCCCGCTACCTGGTTGAACAAATCCGGGATTAACGGCATAGGGTAAGGATCACGGATAGTAATCTGGTTTAACTCTCGGAAATCCAGACACGGGCGTAACCCCCCATCTTTCTTCTTAATGAAGAAAAACCCCGCGGCTACAGGCGAGGACGAAGGCCGGATGTGTCCTTTGCTCAGACTCTCCGCGATGTAGTCTTTCAGAGCTTGTCTCTCAGGACCAGAAATATTAAACATCCTGGCCTTAGGTACTTTGGCCCCGGGTTTTAACCTGATCGCACAGTCATAGGCTCTATGTGGAGGCAGTTCTGAGCAACCCTTCTCAGAGAAAACATCTGCGAAATCCTGCAAAGCCTCCGGCAGGCTGGGCTTCATGGCGGACACACATGTGGCCAAGCAATTGTCTTGGCAAAAACCACTCCATTGTACTATGTCCTGAGTTTTCCAATCAATTACCGGGTTGTGTCTGGACAACCATGGAAAACCCAGGACCATTTGTGCTGGGAGATTACGGAGGACCCTACATGTAACCGACTCAGAATGTAGGACCCCGATGTGGAGTTTCACCTCTGCCACAAACTCCGTAATCTCCCCTTGAGGGAGGGGAACAGCATTAATGGTCACCACCTGTATGGAGTGAGGAAGTTTTTCAATCTTAAACCCGGCGGTGTGTGCAAACTCCTCATCTATGAGATTGGTGGCGGAACCGCTATCCACAAACACTGATATTGGTAGCTCTCTGCCCGCGACAATAACCTTGGCAGGGAGCATACATTGAGATACCATCATGGAGGATATGCATACGCTCAGTTGGGTCTCCTCCATACCCTCTGAGCTTAACAGTTTTCCGCCGGTGTGACCCTCTTAGGTAGTACCGGGCAAACGTTAATATAATGACCTCTTTTACCACAGTAGAAACATGCTCCGGGCTTCCGGAATCCCGGAGCGCGACGCTTAACCTGTGCCACACCAGCAATCTGCATAAGTTCAGGGGACTCATCTACTTCAACCACACTTGCACCTCTGCTTTCCCCCAGAGGTAGCGTCTCCTGTGCCCCCTGACGAAAACGGCGATCAATACGTATCACCAAACTCATGGCAGACTCCAACGATGCCGGAGTCTCATACATCAGGAGGGCTTGTTTAACCCTCCCTGACACCCCATGCATAAACTGGCTCCGCAGTGCTGGGTCATTCCACTGTGTGTCTACGGCCCAGCGGCGAAATTCCGAACAATAGTCCTCTGCCAAGCGCTCCCCCTGGCGGAGGGCGCGGATTTTAGATTCCGCTAGAGCCAGTCGGTCAGGATCATCATAAACGAGTCCGAGGGCAGAAAAAACATTATCAACAGAAAGAAATGTAGCAGAGTCAGCTGGTAAGGAAAATGCCCATGCTTGGGGGTCACCACTCAGTAATGACAACACCAGCCCTACCCGCTGGGCCTCATTACCTGAGGAGATTGGCCGCATGCGGAAGTATAACTTGTAGGCCTCCCGAAATACGACAAATTTGCTGCGATCCCCTGAAAAACGTTCTGGCAGCGGAAACTTCGGCTCTGCACCGATACCTGCAGATGCCGTTTGCACCATTGCTACTACCAGGCCCTGCTGCTGAACTGCCCCTTTCAACTCGGAGACCTGTAAGGACAGCGCCGCCAACTGGCGGGTTATGGAATCTAATGGATCCATGGACTCCTGAAAAAATGTGGGCCGATTATAATGTCACGTGGGGCTTAGTCCCACTAAGGCTGTAATACCCGGGGGCCCTGTGATGTCCCTATAAATAGGGGAAACCCTGTCTGACCCTCAACCCAGGGTTTTTGCTGATGGTGCAAATGCCTGAGCCTCCAACCTTTCCTTGTCTCCTGCTCAGCCCTGCACTTAACCCTCCACCCTCCACCCAGTGAGGAGACACACCACCAAAGCCCCCACACAAATAAAGACAGACAGGGAGAACTTAAACTGCACTGCGCCGCACCCACACAGGAATATACAGTAATGTGAACAGGGCACAACTAAACACAAATATGGGAAGGAGAAAGGAAAACGACGGATCATACGACACCAGATACGAATCTCTCTCTCTGCAACACCTCCACTCCAGACCGGAACCACTTGGTATGAAACACAAGCTATAATCGGCGACGCCCATAGGCCAGCATGACTATTTAAAGACCGTGGGCGTGACTAACCATCCAACCTGGTCTCCAGCAGGATTAACCCCGAGAGCCTGAAGATCAGGCCGGCGCCACTGAGGCTATAGTGGCTGGAGGTGGAACTACCTCTGCCTGCCGGACGCTGTGGTGTGAACAGCGTCCGACATGACAGCAACAGCACATGTGAAATAGACTTGGGTATACTAATAGATCACAGACTGAACATGAGTCAACAGTGTGATGCAGCAGCAAAAAAGGCAAATGCAACTCTAGGATGTATTAACAGAAGCTTACAGTCAAGATCACGTGAAGTCATTATTGCCCTCTACTCCATCAACAAACTGGAGTAAGTTCAGAAAAGAGCGACCAGAATGGTGACAGGTCTGCAAACCCTGTCTTATGAGGAAAGGTTGCATGATTGAGGAATGTTTAGCTTGCAAAAGAGAAGACTGAGAGGAGACTTAATAGCTGTCTACAAATATCTCAAGGGCTGTCACATTGTAGAAGGATCAACTTTATTCTCATTTGCACAAGGAAAGACTAGAAGCAATGGGATGAAACTGAATGGGAGGAGACACAGATTAGATATTAGAAAAAACTTTTTGACAGTTAGAGTGATCAATGAGTGGAACAGGCTGCCTCGAGAGGTGGTGAGTTCTCCTTCAATGGAAGTCTTCAAACAGAGGCTGGACAGACATCTGTCTGGGATGATTTAGCGAATCCTGCTTTGAGCAGGGGGTTGGACCAGATGGCCCAGGAGGTCCCTTCCAACTCTACAATTCTATGATTCTATGATTCATTATGCTGTAAAGGGGGCGATAATTTAGGATTGGCATTTCTTGAGCCATCCTTAAAGAAAAGTATCATGCACTAACATTCTCTAAAATAAAAGGGGTAAGACTCTTAAAGGGAACCTATCATCAGAATTTTGTACCACAAACGTATGGCATGTATATAAAGGGGCTTTCACGCTGAGTACATCCGCACCTTTCTTTTTAAAAATCCATTTTGCTGTTTTAGAGAAATCCATAGTTGAAACTATGAGAAATAGGGAGGAAGGCAGGAGAGTTATAAGTGCATGGCCCGCCCACTGCACTTGCACCTCATTAGCATACCATTTCAACAATGAATTTAGCAAAATTTTGGTGCAAACTGCCAAAAAAGAAGTAAAGCATTGACCCATCAAATACCCTTTAATGACAAGAGCTTGATATTGGGAAAAAAAAATAACTCCAATCACTATTAGGTCTCTTGCAGACAACCGTATTTTTGGTCAGCGTGCGATTCATCAAAACATCGGCTCGCTCTTGGACCAATG
This sequence comes from Dendrobates tinctorius, assembly GCF_039654945.1. NCBI lineage: Eukaryota > Metazoa > Chordata > Amphibia > Anura > Dendrobatidae > Dendrobates > Dendrobates tinctorius. Next base: position 346,537 of record NW_027361729.1, on the reverse strand, counting down.
TTATTCAATGAGGCTATGCACAATTTTTTCCTCGGATCGAGTTGAAAAAAAAATCTCAGCCTTCAAGATTTGTCTCGGATAATTGTATGGCACTCGCCTACTCATTTCTACGAGTCCACGGAGAACATTGGACTGCACTCGGATGGCATTCGAGTGCAGTACGATTTTCATAGGCAGGCTGAATGGAGAAGATGGAGGAACTTTTATTTTTTTTTTACTTCTCCACATCCGAGAAAATCAGATCAGACTGTGAGTAGCATAATGGGACCGAAGCTCTTGGACTGAGAACATACTGTCGTCTGCACAAGCCCATAAAGACACAGAAGCAGAAAAATGTTGACATGGGATTAATAGGATGAATTTCTTTAGCTGTATGACATTTCCTCTAAATTCACTACAATAGTAGAAATATTAAAACTGTACCTGAAGGGTTAACAAGCCCCTCCCCCCCCAGCTCCGGATTTTGGTCTTTAAGAAATGGTACCTACACACCATCCCAATCAATAAGCACCTATGGATTTATTTAATTTACAATGTCATTTGTATCTGTCACCGGCTCTTCCAAAAAATGAATCCATCTTAGCGTCAAGCGGTACCCTCCCCCGTATTTTATTGAATTTGTACGTTCCCTAGATAGGTTTCTACCTGAAGCTCGGCGCGGCTGACAAATGGACAAATGATTAGGATTAAGGGAAGTGTGAGCTGGTGACCCATCACAGTCGCTCCATACAGTCATGAAAGTTATTACTGTCTAATGACCTTCATAAGACAATGTCTCGCGGAATGACCAATGCCTTCGGGATTCCGAGCATCTAAGGGGCGTAGTGGCTGCCGTCACCCGTCTACCGGACCTGGGCAGGTTTCCTCGTTTACTGGACCTGGATGTGCTTTCAAATAATGAATTATATATTTTGCTGTTTTTTTTTTCCTTTCTGCAATCTGTTTCGCAACCTTGTCATCTCGTTCCAGCCCTCCGACCGCATTCAGGTTCCGTAGAGCAAGTGATTAAATAAACAATATCTCCGCGGTCGGCTTTTATTAAGAAAAAAAAAATTGGCCTCGTTTGCGGATGGCACTTGTAATTAGGTGTTTTCTGTGAAAAATGATTGTGTTTGTATTTTCTCTGGGTCCTGCGGAGTTCTTTTCATTTCATTATTGTTCGCTGTGTTATGATAATGATGGCATCAAAGACAAGCTAATGTGACATGGAAAGGGATGACAGATTCCTTAATCATGCCAAAAAAAAAAAAATTATTCCGGCCTTGCCAATATTCTGTCACTTTTCTAACATTTTTTTTTTTTTTGAAAGTTTACCCGATTTCTTTCAATTAATGATTCCTACTGACTTTTCTACTGATATTTAATTACCTGGGCGTTGCATTTTATAGTGGAAGTCAATATTCACACATATGGTCCATATACATATTATCCACACATACATATTCCTTTCAAAGGGATTGTCCAGGGTGATTATAGAAATATGGCTTCTTGCCTCCAAAAACAGCCTATGGTTTGTCTCTGGCATTGCAGCTGAGCTCTATAGAATTGGGCAGAGCTGTAGTACCAAATGCATCCTGTATACAGGTGTGGCGCTGTTTTGGGAGGCATTAAGTAAGCCATGTATTTCTAATTATGGACATACTCTTTTAAACGAATGGGTTATATACTGTGCAATGATATATGCAGATATCGACTTCCCCTTTAAAGAATAGTTTTTCTAGTTTTGGACAACATGTTTAAGTATATACGTAAAAGCTAAATTTCACCTATTAGTAAATTGTGTGTTAATAAAAGGGGGTCCTTGTGCACCATTGTTCTGTTAAAATGTAAGGAAAGTGACGGCACGGGAAGTGGCTGCCTGCGGAGCCATTTATTGGGGGTGAAATTTATGGATTTAAAAAAAGAGAAAAAAAATCTAACTACATTTTTTATTTTTTTAAATCCATAAATTTAAATCTATAAATTATATGTAATGTAAATTTGGCTGTGCACTCCTCCACTCAGCTTGATGCTGTTTTTAAAGGGGTTTTCACCCCCCCCCCCGATCAGACGTTGATTACCTATCCTAAGGATAGACCATCGATGTTAAAATCTCAGACAACCCCTTTAATTAGTGCTGCATCCTATGTTTGATAAATATTAGGTTCCCTAATTTTCAGTTGTCTCTGAGCTAGTGTGGTGGAGACTTTGCCCATGCATAGTACACACAGACTTAGAGGATTCCTGCTCTCCTGCCTCTCTTTTTCGCTCTGCTCTTCCCTCCTTCTCTGCTATCCACTCCACAGAGTTCAACAGGCAGCTGTAATCTGATCCCTCAGTGAATGGGAAGTCCATCTTAGTTTGACCAAAAGGAATTTTAGCAGGTTTCAGCATGGATAATGCATTCAAGAGGCCAGGAGGAAGAAAAGTGGCAAAAAAGTGGAGAAAAAAAGAAGAATTCTCTGATGAGATATATCACAAACATTTCTTATGTTCACTTGTACAATTGATTTATGCAAAGTTTTTTAAAAATAACACAGTGACCATTAAAGCAACTTCCTTATATGCTCTATAAAATAAACCCAACTTGTAGCGCCTCTATCAGATCCCAGCCAGCACCCTCCACAACCAGGCGACACTGTGCGATAAAAAGAACATGTTCCCCAGGAGAAACGACTTGGGATTACTGTACGCTACCCAAGAGTGAATCCTACTTAGCAAATACCTTGGGACCTGTAATCCAGGGAGTGCAAGCCAAGCAGAAAAACTCTGCAGCAATAAAAAAAAAAAAATCAGCTTAAAAATAATTAAACAGCAAAGCAGCCACCCATAATGATACTCATCTATGTACGTGAGGGAGAGCGAGCCGCATAGGCACAAGACACTCCAGTTGTTTAATTAACATTGAAACAGTGGCTCCACAAGAACTAAGAAATCCTGGTAATTTATGAGTCTCCTAATGACGTTCATTTAAATACTGTCAGTTTTTTACCGGCCATATATTCATGATTCCTCAGCATTACAACACATTTCCTTATACATGCGCAGAAAACATAACGAAGGGATGTGGTTATCCTTTAATTTAGAATCTTTTTGAAGAATACCCATCCTTTTGCACAGAATAGCATGGCCTTGTTGCACTCATCCTCCACAAACAGTTAAAACTGCGTTTGATGCACATACCAGTCTAATAAGTCCAGGGACTGTCAAGATTCTCAAGTTCTACAATTTGACAGCCACTCATTTTGAGTAGGCGGTTCATTTTTATTTGCAGTCTGCCAGTACAATAGGAGCTGGAACTTCCTCTTAAAGGCTTTAGCGGCTGCCTGCCCTTAGCCGATAGCCAACCTCTCTCCCATGTCTATATGTAGTATTCTGTACACAATAATACAGAAGTGGAGAATGCTGCCCCCACTTTCAGGGACTATTCTGAATCTCATTTTTTGTAACTTGCCATCCATACTTTTTCAGTGGGTGATGTTATGCATCTGTCCTAGATTCATGCTTTGCTTCCCTCAGCCCGCTCCGCTAGACTCTGTTGTGCTCCACGTCGAGCTTTGCAGCTGGCCCGGCATGATCCCATGAGAGAATCTGTTCAGGCTTATATGAGGCCTACCAAGACTCACATGTGTGTCTTGGTATTAAGACTTCAGTGCTACTAAGACTCTGAGTTTCTCGGTACAACTTGACCAGCTCTGCTGGCTCTTGTGGTCTACAGGACGTCTCCTACCTGACTGCTGTTTCCATGATCCCAGCTGTCATTCCAAGTTTTCCTGAATGTCTCCTTCCTACCTGCAGCTTCCAGTACCCAAGCTGCTTGTCTGTGGTCTCCTGGACATCTACAGCCTGTCTGCAAACCCAGCATCCCAGCTGCCTGTCTCCTGGATGTCTCCCGACTGCCTGTGCTTTCCAGTATTCCAGCTATCCTTGTCCAGCGTGCTTCACCCATTTGCTGACGCCTGTGTTGATACCCTGACCTTAGGCTTGGAGGGTTCATCTCACCTGGTAGGCCTAATAGGTACTTTGTCTTCATTAGTATACTACCAGCACTATAGGTACATGAACTTCCCTTATCTAATTTTCCAACACACATTTTGTCTACCATTGTCCAAATTCTTGCCTGCGCTGACTTGACAGTCTGCCTCTGTTATACCTGTATGCAGTTTCACTGACAATAGATCAAGAACACAAAAACAAAGATCCACCACGACTTCATGTAGAAAAATAAAGACCCACCTTTGCTTCTTATAATCTGTCTTGTGTCTCTGCTGCCAGTGACGGATTACACTGGACAACAGGCGGCAGACCGTAAGTTAGACAAACGGGAGACATCTAGTGGCTGGTACTTTGGAATTATTTTGGGGGGGAAAGACAACATAATTTACAAATAATGTGATTTGGAGATTTTCTGTTTTTCACATTATCATATGAGATTGATCTATCACAAAAATATCCGGAACATTTAAGGTGACATTAAAAAAAAAGATCATAACATGACTCTTTATCTTTTTTTGACCCTGATCCAGGGCTGAGAAAAGACGTTGGCAGAGTAGGTGACAGTCTAGGCTGCCAATTAGGTGGATGCCAATGATGAACTGTAAAATAGGTAAAAGATGGCGGTGGGGACAGGGGATTGAGAGGAGCAGGAACCATTGGATCTTAAGACAAATACATACGGTAGCTTACAAGATGTAAAATGAGATTTCTACATATATTGAGGGGATGGAGGGAAATGTGGAGTCTGAAAAGAAAAATCAACTCTAGAGCATGGTGGGAAAAGAGGGAGATAGCAGAAGAGTGCAAATTAAAGATTTCCCATCCAACAACTATAAGGGGTTGTCCATGAAAATCATTTATTGCCAGTCCACAGATTAGATAATAAATGCATAAACCACTAGGACCCCCACCTATCACGAGAACGAGTGTACACGAGACAATATCAATCCATTCACACAGGGGACACTGGACCCTCATTCTCATCATTGGTAAAGGTCACACCTGACAGGTTCCCAGCAATTATGCCTTTATTATCTGGACTGGTTACACAGGTTTTTCTTGGGATACCGCTTTAAAGAGGTTGTCCAGGACTTTTTTTTTTACTATGTGTCTAAAAACTAAACAGCAGGTACTTGCCAACTACCTGCCTGGATCAGAGTGGTCCTGTTGGCGATTCAGCTGCTCCACAACAGAGCTGGTCTTCTGCTTCCGGGATGCTCTGTTGACAGGGCTTGACTGCTGTTGTCATGCTGATTGACAGCCAGCACCCCACAGTTAGGCAGCAGGGAACCGGCTGTTAATCAGCATGACATCAGCAGTCACACTCCATCAGCAGAGGAAAAGAGAAGCCGCTGTTTTGTTGACATGATGCCAGCGAAAGCTGATGAATCGCTGGCAGGAGCGGTCCGTGGTTATCAACTTATCTGTCTGCTGATGCTGGCAGGAGCGGTCCGTGGTTATCAACTTACCTGTCTGCTGATTCTTAGGCACATAGTAAAAAAAAAGTCCAAAATAACCCCATTAAACGGTAGTCATATACATTATACATAGAGGCTAGCCAAATCTGCAAATTTCAGGGGGCTTAGCCAATATTACCTAACGTGCCTATATGTCTGATGTAAGAGGGATAATGGTATGTTGGATTGTGTCGAGAGTCAATATACTATATATGGTGGAGTCAAAACTAATAACTGTTGCTTCCCCTAACATTTTGTATCCTCTTTCCACAGACCTCCAATTTCACATGCAAGGTCAGGTCAACAAAGGATGGAAATTTTCTGCTGCAGATTTATGGTGAAATCTGAAGTATGTTACATGTAGTGGATTTCACACTTCTTTTCATGTAAAGTGTAAAAATTTGAAGCAAAATAGGACTGTTACAGCATTACAATTCCACAGCATGCAAATACTTGTAACATCTTCTACACTTGCTACTGCAACTGTTGGGAAATTTACCTGTGCAAATCCGCGGTAATTCATTTTTGTGACCCCCTCCCACCCATCCACCAAACTAACAGTGCAATACAGGATCCATTCACAAATGCTGCTCACCCATAAAACATTGATCTGTGAGCAGTTTTTCCATCCTGTTACATTGTAATCACTTTATATATTCTGCAATACAGAAATTCCACAGACGCTATGTATTCGGATGCTGTCTATTCGGTCCGTACTGTCACTTTAAATGCAACATTACATGAGGCATACCAAATAGTATTTTATGTGAATTAATGATGAGCATCTATTGCCAATTACTTCCATGGCTGAATGCTTCAATAAGGAGAAAATCTCCTACAAAGTAGTGAAGAATGTTCGGAGAAGTGTTGGAGAGGTTCCAGAGGGACCCAACACATCCTCTTAAAGGCTTTGTCTTGCAAGAAGCATCATCCCAATTAGTTCACCCTCTCCCTGGCAAGATAAGAGTTGTGTTTTGTGTTTACCATCCATCTGTGCTTGAGAGGTTTCCTCATCATAATCGTCAGGTGAAATAAGACCCCGACTTATATCAAGAACAAAATAACAATTTAACAATCTCCCAAAAGACGTCAACTCTAACAGCAGCCATAGGAAAGACGCCATTATAATATCAATGCATATCTGAAACAATACCTGCTGTGACCTACACACAAGCAAGGCGATCAGCTAATGGGCTTGGCGGTCCGACCAGATCCCCAGGAACCAGAGATATCTCTGAGGCTTGAGGTACAGAGGACCTCATTGACATCATCCCGTTATCATGACTACTGTATTGGGATACAAATGGACCCTAAATGGATCATTCATTTTGGACAACTCGTGTATTAAAGAGAACCTGTCAACGGGTTTTCTAAAAATAAACCATGCCCACCACCTTTACAGCCACTTTTACAGTAGTCTAGCAACCAGTATATAAGTCCTCTACCCACCTTGCAAAACCCCCAAAATACCTTTCATAATCCCCCCAAACCGCGTGGTTCAGTCCAATTAGTGTTGCTGGTCTTGCTCGGCACCTCCTCTCTCGTCGCAATCACCATTCTTCTGCCCTTCTTCTTGTGGATGACGCGTCCTACATCATAGATACAGGGCCCCCCGATCTTGCTCATGCGCAGGTGGCGTACTAAGCTGTTTCTGGTTGAGGGCAGCACAAAGTGCTGTAATGCGCATGCGCCGTTTTTACATCCGGGTCATCGGTGCTTTTTATCCTCTCCTGCGCATGTGTGAGCAGGTTGCGAGATGCAGTGACGGACAGGAGGCAGAGCAAGGGTCAACAGATTTAATAACAGAGGTATACTCCACGCAGGGAGATCATGGGTTAAGCAGGGGGGTCAGGGAGGTGATATTGGCACAGTATGGGTACACGGTGAGGTATAAGGTAAAGCAACTATTCACGAAAGGGTTAACTTATCAGTCTGTCGGCTTCCTGGCTGCAGAGCTGTAGGTTCCAACAGTGGCGCCCACGCAAGTGGCGCGTGATGTCTCCGGTGTCATCCTGAAGAAGCTGGGAGTCCGGCTCCCGTTGTTGGTGTTGAGTTCTTGTTGTCCTAAGCGGGGTCCTTGATCCATGGTTCGTCGTATGGAATGCAGAGGAGTCTATGTTACTGCTCAAGCGTGACTCAGCTCGCCTGTAGCATGTGAACGAGGAATTACACAGTTCTAACTGAGTCACCTGGTCTGTCTTAGGCGGCATGTGTGCAGCAACAACCGGTCCGGAGAGTCTACAACTTTCAATCACAGGAGACAATGGGCACACAGCAGATTGTCCCTGGACGAAGGGATTCTACAGCGTGGGCCTGCGCTATCATGATGCTCGAGGGACGGAGCACCAACCTTCCCCTGCTGCACGCTCTGTCTTCCCGCCACGTCGCCTCTCCCTTTCCTGCGCATAGCGCCTTTTATTAAAGACATGCCCCCTGCTGTTGAGTGCAAAGGTCGGTACAGGTCGGAAAGCTTTCCAACTGGCAACAATGGTGACAGCCCTGACAGTTCCGGAACCGGCACAAGAGAGATACCCCCCCGGTCCCGTCCATCCTCTTACACATGCGCATCACAGAACTGTGCGTTGCGGAGCGGAGTACACCTGCACAGGAGGAAGATTGTGGGTGCCGTGCAGATGACGTAGGATGCGTCATCCACATGAAGCAGGGTAGGAGGACGGCAATTGTGGGGAGAGAGGAGGAACCGAGCAAATCCTGAGATGTCCATCAAACCAGATCGGGAGGGCTTATAAACAGTATTTTTCACGGAGCACACTTCCTTAGGCTGCAAATCCTTAGGTGACCTTTCCTAATTTTGCCCTTTGGACCTGGTCAGCACAATGTAGCCTGACATAGTTCCACTCATGGTAAAAGCAAAGGTGGCAACATTTCTAGGGATGGTTAAGGGGAGTCTGACAGCCCCCAAAATGCATTTTAAAAAAGGTATACAGTAATATCGAGGACCTAGCCCCCATAAAAATCATACTAGCACTGAACCTGTTACTGATACACTGCCTGAGAAAATAACTATTAATTTGTATGCCAATGAGGGGGTTCTGCATTACCCTTGGTGGGACCAAGAGCTTTGTGCACCACTACAATCACTCATTTTGCATGTTGGCGGCTTCCCTGCTTTTGATAGATAATGCTCGTTCCCCAGAGAGAGCGCCACCTAAAGTCAGCCTGGGTGCAGCCGAGCGCGCACACAATGGCAGGGTGCGCAGGGCCGGCCCGAACGTATAGGTGAACTAGGCGGCCGCCTAGGGCGCCGACCCAAAGGGGGCGCCAGAGAAAAAATAGAAAAAATTATAAAAAATCTTTTCAAAAGGCAAAAAGTTTTAGGGATGGAAAGAAAAGTGTACATATTTAAGGGCAAATACAGTATGATGCAAGAGAGGTTGGTTGGGTTGGCAACAATTTCGATAGAATCTGCTAAACAAATTAATCTCGGTGACTTAGTGTCATCCTTTTCAAAAAAAAGGCAAGAAAACAAAAAATTTAATTACCTATGGTCGTTTTTGTTTTGTGTTATTGATTACTTTGTATATATTTGTCCTATACAACTTCTCAGAAGATTAAAGAGTTAGGAGAGAGTTAATTAATCGTTGTTGTGGTTTATTTTGCTCCTAAATTTATATCCCAAGTTTTCATCTACTGCCAAGAATAGTAGGAGCGCAACAAAATAGTTTCGCCACGGGCGCCGTAATCTCTTGGGCCGGCCCTGAGGGTGCGTTCTCCTCCCGTCTCCTCACCGGTGACTGATTCACCAGGAAGTATAGCAGGTAGTGCCATCAGAGCAGAGACAATGAGGAGAATGCGCCCAGCCACTGTGTGCGAGCACTCCTGGGCAAGGCAGTGTTAGTGCGCACACATGTTGCCTGACTTTATGCAGCACTTGCACTTGGAAGTGAGCGCTGTCAATTAGAAGAGATTTGTTGGCCCCAACATGTGAAATGAGGGGGAATAATGGCACACCAAGATCTTGGCCACGTCACAAGTGCACCAAAGCGCCCCCATCAGTATACAAATTAATAGTTATTTTCTCAGGCTCTGGATCATGGTACATCTTGTTTAAAAAGCATTTTTAGGGTGACAGACTCCTTTTAAGCCCCTCCTTAACTTTACCCCTCTCCTCATGGGACTGTACCTACCTATTCCAGTAACACCCCAAGACCACCCACGAAACACCCACTGTTTGCAGTTTGACAACAAGGAAAACAGAAATGGAAACACAAAGCCTCACCTTCCACCTCCTGTAATCCACCTCAGTCTCTGCTGCTAAAGGTGGATTATACCTAACAACAGGCACATTACACAGAAAGGAAGCATCTGGTGGCCGGCACCTTGGAGGGCTTTTTGGGGGGGATTAAGTCTAAATAATTTTATACTAAAGTGATTTATTGTTGTTGTGTCCAAACACAACCACCCCAGATGAGCACTACCATCACTCTCACCCTCCTTCATTTCTCTTGCGGTATTGTCCTATTGTGCGCTTCTGTCCCAACCAGACCTCAGCGATGCACATTACTAGCAACAGTCTGTAGAGTGAACTTTGGATTACTAATATTTGCATAACCTAACTACAATTTCCTAAAAAAAAAAAAAAAAAAAGAAAAAAAATGGAAGATGACTGGATGCTCCATGGATAAACAGAATTGTATATTGCACCCTCATTGGTCGCAGGAAACCATTTTCCATGTACCCAAATCAATAAGTCTTTTTTGAAAATCTTATACAAATGGCGCCACTTATCTCATGGAAAGCCATAGGACAAGATGGGTTGTATCCTGACACTGTCAGACCAACAAAAGTATATAATATTTGCGCTGGATGCTTTCTCTTTTGGTGATGGATGAGATATGACCACTACAACCAATCAACGGTCACTATGACCGCTGCAGCCAATCACTATCAGAAACAGTGACAGACCATCGGGGCTATGGAATCATTGCAGTAGGAACATTGGAGGTACAGTAGGTAAGTATGTGGGGGGGGTATTATAAGACCACGATAATATATAGTAGAGGATGACATTTTTAATTTTGTCTGTTTTCGTTCCCCTCCATTTTTGAATTTGCACAATACAAGAGGATCATCTAACACAAAGCAAAAAATGAAAAATCTGATTTTGTACCCATACAGGTCCAAATGCGGAGAAATAAAGCACGCAGTTGTGAACCTGCCAATACAACAGGAGAACGGAGTCATGTACAAGGAATCGGAGCACGGCGCTAAATTCTGCCAACACACCTGGCGCCCCAAACAAGCAGGTGGCTCCTAGATGATGACTTCTAAATCAGCCAATAATTTGCTCATTCATACAGGATGGGGAGTAAATCAATTCAGTAGGAACATATCGGCATCACTGGATGGGGATGAGCAGCCGACAAAATAACGTGAGCGTGAAAAGGCAGATCCCGAAATATGGCAGCTGTCACCCAATGTACAAATGCAGGGAGGTGGCGTTCTTAGTCTTTGAAATGAAGGTTTTGTGATTCCGCATTTAGGCAAGGATCGGTGATGTCATCTTAAGGCCGGGGGTCACACTAACCGACGCAAAATACGGTCAGTATTTTACATGCGTAATACGGATGAATGGCCCCTAAACAGTGCTCCGTATGTCATCCGTAATCAAGGTGTGGTCGCGTATTTTGCGCATGTAAGCATCCGTATGACATCCGTATGGCGAGATTTTCTCGCAGGCTTGCAAAATGGACATATAATGGAGCCCTATGACAGGGTTTATAACAGAAACCAAAGAATAGATATAGACACATAGAATGCATATATATACAGTATATATATATATGTGTATTCTATGTGTATATATCTATTCTTTCTTTCTTTATTAAACCTGTCAGTGTGAGTTTACTGTATCGTGCACTGAATTGCCGGCTTTGCTAAAAGACACCGGGTGCGTATTTCTCGCAAGTCACATGTGTGGTCCGTGTATAATCCGTATTTTTTGCGCACCCATAGACTTGCATTGGCGTACTACGGGCGTAGTACGCTGACAATCGCAGCATGCTGCGATTGGCACGGACCGTAGAATGCGGATGAGAAATATACGGCTGGTGCGAGGGACCCCATAGAGAATCATTGGTCCGTGTGTAATGCGTGCTTTTAGCGCCTCTCACTCGGCCGTATTCCTCGCCAGTGTGACCCCGGCCTAATACCTAAATCCACTTACAATCATTAAACGTTTTTTTTGCGATTTTACGCTGATGGCCATTGATGATAGTTTCTCCTTGGTTTTGATTTTCATTCCTGGAGTGAGCTCCAGTTCTCAGATTTTATGAAATGTGCGATGACCGTCTTCTGTGCTCGGTGTCGCCCCCCGCTGAGTATTACACAGACAAAGGAGTGTGGAGGAGAAAAGCACGCCATACAGAAGAGCTGTCATCTACTTAAAGGGATAGTCCTGGACTTTTCAGCATTTAGGTGCTAATTATCTGCCTGTTCTGCGGTACAACGATCTCTCCCGGCTCAGAGCGGTCACGTACCTCTCCTGGCATCAATTTTCCTACTTCCTGTGACGTCACATCGACATAGCAGTTCCTTTTCTTCCACTCTGCTCTAACACAGCGTGGAGCCGGCTGTCAGTCAACATTACGTCGGCAGTGACATCCCGCTGACAGAACTGAAATGTAAACTGCTGTGGAATATGATGGTGCTATAGAAATAAAAAAATATATTATTATTATTATTACAGAACAGAGTGGAAGAAAAGGAACTGCTCTGTCGATGTGATGTCCGAGGAAGCAGGAGAATCGCCAGTAGGAGTGATCCGTGACCAGATCTCTGAGCCGGGAGAGGTCGTCGAACGGCAGAACAGGTAGTTAGCAACTATCTGCCAATAAGTGCTTAGTTCCATATAAAAAAAAAATGAAGTCCTGGATAACCCCCTTAAAAACGGAGTTAAATACCTTGTGAAAATCCCTGAATTGCCCTGATTCTGATGCTGTTTTCCGTACTGCGCTGCGTCACTCAGAACCACCCAGAGATATTGAATGTGGCATAATAGAATCGGATCACAAGTGAGGAGAAGGAGAGATTAAACTCTCAATCTTCTCCATTGCTTGTCTCGGTGTATATCGGACTGCGCTTGGATGACAGCTGAGTGCAGTACGATGTTTTGCACGCACCCATTGACTTGAATTTTTTTTTCACATCAGCGGGAAAAAAAAAACTGATGAAACTCAGACCAAGCTCTGGTTAAAATCACTGGTCTTTTTTTAAAAAAAAAACTGATGTCCAAAAGAGCCCTAAGAGATGATGGGGAGCAGCAACAGAATGGCCCAGAGCTTACAGTCCAGCACTGACATCATGCCATGTAGAACCAATGTACATTTACAAAAAAAACACCAAAATAATAGGGCAACACCCAAAATAAGCAGGCTGGTCTGAACGCTTCTGATTTCCTAAGGAGCGATTATAATTTTTGTTCTAGAATTACAGGCACTTTGTAGGTATTACACAAGGGGAATTGCATTGTGAGTAATCCCCTGATATATCATTACTATTGGAATATGCGCTGGTCACATCACCATTCATAGGATACAAGCTGCAGAAGGCACCTGCAGGGAAACAATGGATTTCTCACTATTGCTTTGTGCTACTATTGGCAATGTTCCCTATCCATTATGCTAGAGAATTGCTGCAAATGTAACAATCAAATAAGCAGCTAATACAGCTCCAAACCTGGACTTCAGTTGAAGACAAACTTTTGTGAAACAGGACTACAATCCAGAAGCGACATTTACAATTAATCTGTATCTGTCAGCAGATTTCACAATACAAACTGCATACATTACTAAATAGATGTCTTGGACCTGATAAAGATGGTGTACTTACTGTGAGAATACATGTTCAGAATGGCTATATATTTTTATGAAAGTTTAAATTTAATCTCCACCCACCTAGCCTGATTGACAGCTCCTCAGTGTCCCTCCTCCCTGCTGCTGCTGAATCTCATACTGCTCAGTGCAAGCTGCAGCTATCCTTCAGGCTTGGTCTGTGCAGTATGAAAACACTTGGATTCATGAGTTTTCTCACTTTATTGCTGGGTTTATAACATGCCCATTTTAACATCAAGATTATGCAGTCATTCTGACATGGATTTTCATCGTAAGTAAGTACACCTACTTTATCATGTCTAAGAGATCTGTTTAATGATGTATTGTGGAATCTGGTTACAGATCCACTTTATAAGTCTATTGACAGAGTTTGATCATTTTCTATTTTGTCATTATTTTATCACTATTACAGGCATGATTAAAAAATATCCATCCAGTTTTTACATACAGTTGCCATGCAAATGTATGTGACGTCTTGGCTACTGGTCACAAACAAATCCAGTATGTAGTACAATCAATCAGTAATGTCTAATCTCCCCCCGCTTTTGCAGAATATGCTATGAAAAAAGGAAGAAGCGGGTGGAAGGGAAGGACACTGAAAATCCGACTACATACAGGGTGTCATGGGTATTCTGCGACAGAGAGGAGCCAGAAGACCGCAGCATCTGATTTCTCTTACTCCTGCACTGTTTAGAAGCACTTCACCTTCATATTAAACAGTGCAGTGTTCTTTTAGCAGTGCAGTGGTTAATCTGCTCAGTTGAGAGCTCTTGGATGCTTTCCTGCATTAAGGCTCTCAGCTGTTCACTGTTGGCCACTCCCCTCTCCTATATAATCTGGGCCCTGGCTAGCACTCATTGTCAGACAAGCTTATGCTGCATGGTTAGGAAATGGTGGTTTATGATTGTTGTTTGAGAAGGTGTTTGGTGGATTTATCTGAGACTGTTGCTATGTTTTGGATGTGTGCTAATTCCCCTCCTTCTTCTACTTTGGTTTTACCCCATCCTCCTCTCCCCGGTGTATTCCTGTGTTGTTTGTGTGAGTATATTTGTATGACTTTTATTTTCCTTTATCCCTGTTCATATTACCTTGTTAGTCGGGTTGGTGGTTTCTGTATTATGTTACAGTATTACTCCCCTCTTCCCTGGGTGAGGGAAGGGTACAGACTGAGGGCTGATTCAGGAGCTAAGGCAAGGTACGTGGCCCCGGCGTCTTCACCATCAGAAGTAATCCGGGGAACAGGGTGAGCTAGGGCGCCCTTAGCGTTAAGGACAGGGAAGAAGCACCTGGTCCTGGGACACCTGACAATAGAGTCGTGACACAGGGTTTGTTTGCAGTCTATGACAATGGAGATACAAAAATCTGCAAAAGAGCTGTAGGCGCAAAATAGTAGAATATTGTTAACCAAGACTATTTCCTAATTTGTCTTTACTGTTGCAGCAACAGGGAAAAAAAGATTGCAAAAGTAAGCATACTTAAAAGGTTATCCGGACCAAATTAAAACGTTACTGTTGGCATGGTAAATTAAAACAACAAGCTTCATCTGTGATATTTTTTCTCATGCCGATTCAGAATGAGATAAGAGGTACAGGAAGCAGCGATATGCACTGTAAATAGGATGGAATGCACCCAATTCAAGTACAAGGGTGCGTGGAAATCATAGGACTGCACTCGGATGTCATCCGAGTGCAGTCTGATTTTCAGACTCATGTAGAAGATGGAGAAATTTTGTTCTCAGTCTTCTACGATTCTTGCAACCAAGAGAATCGGATCACACTATGCTGACAGTCTGATCCAATTTGAAACAAAAATGATCGGAGTGTCATTACCATAATCGATCCAACTCTCGCGTGTGACTCTAGTGTAAACGTCAGTTCCATTCTTCTGAATACAGTTGTTTCAGATAAATGGGACAGTTGCAGCAAATTTATTATGTGCGAATATACCCTCACTCTCTTTCTTTGCATGGTTGCAGTGGTTCTCTAAAGAGAATAATTTTCTTGCAAGTGTCGTCAGGTCACTTTTTTATCCCCAGATTCACAAGCTGTCGGCGTCTCATGGTATGTCTGTCCTCTATTACTAATGCTTTATACACATGAAACATTTAGCGCCGAGCACCAGGATTATGAGCAAATAATGCTCTGCTGCTCCCTCTAGTGAATTCTCCATACATTATATAGTGTGGATACTGCTTTACTAAGATCTAAATATGGACTTCATTCCAAGTGAATAAAAATGTAAAGAAATAAAAAAAAAGGTGTTTTTAGGGCACAATGTGCATATTTAAATCCACTGCAAGGACTGCCAGTTTTACTGAAATTATTTTGCATTGAATAAATTCATTGGGAAAAGGCACAAAAAAAATTCTTATATTCACCTCTCCTCAGTCCTCCCCATAACTGTCCGGCCACTGCTGCTTCTCCGACTCTTACATCTCCTGTCCCGACGGCGCTGGTCCCCTGATCGGTTCTTCTTTCTTCCATGGTTGTCCTAGGGCCTTTCTGGCTAGGTCTTCCACTCCCTAGGTCCATCAATGTCATGCATCCTGTCCCACATGTGGCCTAGTGAATGGAAGACGTGGCTGGAAGTGGTCAGAGACCTGGAACTGAGATAAAGAACAAGAGACAAAAGAGTCGATCTGAAGAGCGGTGGCGTCAGGACAGGCTGGACTGAAGAGGTGAGAACAAGATTTTTTGAACCCCTTCATTAAGCGGTAAAATGGCTGCCAGCCAGACCGGTAGATTAATGGAAGGAAATTGCTTCTCTAATGGACATCATGTGGATTGCTGGCTGTGTGAGTATCAATGACCTGACGACGATATAGAACCAGGCAGGATGAACTATGGAATGAAGGTAAGCTGGTACAGGGTATACTCTAGTTTCTGCTCTGCAGGGAAACCATAGGTCCTGGAATTCACATGATCGTGACATATACTACTTATTATTATTATTATTATGCTTTACTTATATAGCGCTGTCATATTCCACCGCGCTTTACATACATTATCATGACAGTCCCCATTGGGGTTCACAATCTAGATTCCATATCAGTGTGTCTTTGGAGTGTGGGAGGAAACCGGAGAACCCGGAGGAAACCCACACAAACATGGGGAGAACATACAAACTCTTTGCAGCTGTTGTCCTTGGTGGGATTTGAACCCAGGACCCCAGTGTTGCACGGCTGCAGTGCTAACCACTGAGCCACTGTGCTGCCCACTTACCTAAACATTGTACAGACCCAGTACACCCTTACATGGCAGCAGTATTTCCTAATAACAGTGGCCTCCTTCACACTGCAAAAATTATTCCGGAATGGTTAGAAGTTCGAGGATTCAAGTTGATAACTTGTCTCCAAATTCCTTATATGTCAATCCAATCTTCCATCTTATGCAGGAAAACAAAACCGATCCATGGAGGCCATGGATTGGTGGTCGGACCCCACTGGACACCTTCAATGGTTTTGTAGAATCCCAGCCTTCAGGGATCAGAGATGTTTTGGCAGAACAAGCGGGAACATTCACAATACTAGGGTTGTGATGAGAGAATTTGTTCGGATTCGGTTCCGAATACAATCGGCATCGAATATTGTTTTTGTAATATTTGTCGAACACGGCCGAACGTCATTAGAGTCAATGGGAGTAGAATTTACAAAATATGTTCAGAACCGATCATCTAACATACATTCGGCATGAATAGGGTACCAATATGGCACGAATATGGCAAATTTAGATTCAGCGACCGATTCCCAACAAATTCGCTCAACTCTAGTTGTTATGTTATGTTCAGTTGGTACGCACAAGTTACCAATGGATATACTGTAGAAGAGTTGTACATCTTGAAAACGTAGCGGTACGTACAGGTAGAATTGGAGCAGTTTTATCCAAAATCCTAAAGAGAAAACGGAAGAAAACTAATGGTAGTCCACATCGAATTGTTGATGACAGTCTTTCGTTGAGTACATACGAGACAGACAAGTCAGTACAAGTTGTTTTTCCGAGTCTCATAGCATTTTGGTTTACCTTCATAATAACACGTTGGTGATTTCAGCCGGCGGACTTGGCTAATGCCTTACGTATTGTCAGTGCATAGAAGGATCCTTTTGGTGTTCAACCATCCGTTAGAACTGAAAAGGCTTTTATAATGTTACATTGTATTTAACCTTTAGGTGTGCTGTTCATTCCTGGTCACGTGTCTCTAATGGGATTTCTATTCACACTACAAAAAAAGGTGTCCGGCTATACTGACCCGTGTGATTATAGGATTGTACTGGCGGAATTACTTTTCTTTGACCGCTGACTATGGCTGTATATTCTTCAGTCTACTGGTTTCTAAAATTGAAATATAAAATGTTTTTTTTTTCTTTTATTTCTAAAAAAAATTAAATAATTATCTAGAATCTTGCGAGGTTCTAAATTTACAATCGTTTGGATTTATTTATTTTTTTCTACAACTCGTGTCAACTGAATATCGCCTAAAGGTTTTGTACCACGTTTATAGGGGATAACATATTAATCACTGGGGTCGCGACCGATCGCCAGAGCAATGTTGAAGCAGATTATAAAAAAAAATCCATCATCCGCTGTTGGCAATGCGTAGCTTCTTCCCGGCAGCCCCATGGTCAGCCATTGATGGCCGATTATGCAGCTGCTAAAAGAAATGCAAAGAGCACAACGGAGCTAAAATCACATAGGGCGCCTCTTAGGTCCTTCTGCCACTGTATGTTTTCTTTTTAGCAAAAAGTTACACATTTCTAAGTACCTTTTCGTGGCATTTTTTTGTTTTACCTTTCTTTGTAGCCAAAAACATCAATTTCCAAGGTTAGATTTTTGTGAATCACTAAAAAAAACTTTAAATAAACTTTTTTTTATGTTGTGTTTTGTTTTATTTTATTTTTTTGCATCTTTTTTATACTTTTTGGTGCATTTTTTGGTTCTCTGGTGGCATTTTCATGGAAAACCACCACTAATAGCAGCAGACCCACAATTTCAATGGTATGTGCATCCTCAGGTTGCAGATATAGTTGAACACCGTGGTGCAGGCGTCCCGTTTCAGCATTCTGCCTGTGAGTGAGTGTGCGTCTCAGTGCAGCATGTGCAATGACGTCACTAAATAGTGTAATGGGGCAAAGTTTTTTAATGTTGTCAGTAATTGTGGGAGGGAACTGTGAGTGTTGTGATATTGTTTATGGGGGCCTACAAGTGTTGTGATATTGTTTATGGGGGCCCTACTGTGTGGGGGGCTGTGGGGCCAAGATACAGTATGGGCACCTCATAATGTATTTAGTAACTATATAAGGACATCATACTGTATGGGAGACTGTGGTGGCCATCATACTATGTGTGGAGCTGTGGGGTTCATCATACTGTGTGGGGCCATCTTATTGTATTAGTGGTTGTGGGGGCTTTCGTAATTTGTGGGGTGATGCAGGGCTATGATGCTGTGTGGGGGGTCTCATAATGTATGGGGGAACTTTATGGAACACCATACTATGGCAGGCTGTGGGTGGCCATCACACTGTGTGGGTGACTGTGGGGTTCATCATACTGTGCCGAGGAGGTGTGGGGCCATCTTACTGTTGTAGGTACTGTGGGGGCTATCATACTGTGCTTGTGGGATATAGGGATATAATGCTGTATGGGGGTCACATAGTGAATGCGGGAACTATGGGGATATCACACTGTGTATGTGGAGAGATGGTGAAGCCATCATTCTGTGTGGGTAGGTGTGGAAGCCACCACACTATATACAGTATGAGGATGTGGGGATCATCACACTGTGTGCAGGACTTTTGGGGTCATCATACTTTGTGGGGGACTTTATGGGCCATCTTACTGTTGTAGGAACTGTGGGGCTATCATACTGTGCTTGTGGGATATAGGGATACAATGTTGCATGGATGTCACATAGTGAATGAGGGAGCTATGGGGACATCACACTGTGTATGTGGGGAGACAGTAAAGCCATCATTCTGTGTGGAGATGTATGGGAGCCACCATACTATATATGAGGCTATGGGGACCATCACACTGTGTGGAGGACTTTTGGGGTCATCATAATTTGTGGGGGACTGCATGGGCCATCTTACTGTTTTGGGAACTGTGGGGGCTATCATACTGTGCCGAGGAGGTGTGGGGCCATCTTACTGTTGTAGGTACTGTGGGGACTATCATACTGTGCTTGTGGGATATAGGGATACAATGATGCATGGGTGTCACATAGTGAATAAGGGAACTATAGGGACATCACACTGTGTATGTGGGGAGACAGTAAAGCCATCATTCTGTGTGGAGAGGTGTGGAAGCCACCATACTATATATGAGGCTATGGGGACCATCACACTGTGTGGAGGACTTTTGGGGGCATCATACTTTGTGGGGGACTGCATGGGTCATCATACTTTGTTGGTGACTATGGGGGCAATTATACTGTATGGGGTCTCTATGGGACATCAAGATCCTGCCTGCTCAGCCATTTTATTTTTTTTCTTTTGGGAGGAAATGAGTGGTGGGTGCCCAATTAGGATTTTTTTCTACTGGGTCCTATGATATCTATGTATGCCCCTGTTGCTTAGGTGAATTTTCTTCATGCATTTTTAGGCTTCTCTATAAGAAAAACTTGCAATCAATAATTCATATGTGTAGTAAAACAGAAAATCTAAAAAAAAAAATATTAAAAAAAAGCAAGAAGAGCATGTGATTCTTTACGAGTCAGAAAATAGGGTTGCAAAAAAAAAAACCTCCCTGTGTATATAAAGCCTTAATGATCTAAACGTGTCACAATGACATAAAAATCTCCGAGATAATAAAACCCTTTCCTATATTTCAGATTCTTTCATTGAATGGAGACCAGTAACCTTTTCTCCATTGCCTGCGCCAGCAGCTTTTTACTCTGATATTACAAATATCATTTTAATGGATAATGTGTTTCGGGGGAAGGGTATATTTTAGCCAAGAGCGTAATAGGTTCCTTAAATGCAAATTAAACTGGTAGCAAAATAAATTACAGCAAATGTATCTGACATGAAAATGAATTTGCTTAAAACGTGTTTTGTTTCTGCACATTCTGCAATCACTGACATTGGTTTCTTATTAACCGGTGGGTCTTCTCTACCTGCGTAATGTAATGCACGGAATAATGAAAAAAAGCTTATCAGCAGCCTTAAATCAGCAATCTCCCCTCGCCGGTGAACGGCGGCGGCAGCGGCGGCTGAAAGCAGCAAAGGATGTTGATATTCTCTCGCTGACCTACCCTGCCTTCTACAGCCACTTTCTGAGAGATAAGTTTTTGTTTCTGTGGAAGAAAGAAGAAAATTACTGTGAGCTATAATAAATTGGGATGAAATGCTTTAGTTTCCCTTTTATGATAAGGGAAAGCCAGGATACGGTGTCCTGCATCGATTCACTGGAAATATTAACCCTCGAAGAACAACCTTTTATCGGTACGCGGGTTGAAAGCGTGTCCATCAAGCTCAGCGTCACTTTGACCTACAGAAGCTTTTTGATCCAAAGGAATACACATGAGAACCCTGTGGGCAACTATGGCTTGTCCTTCTTTCGGTAGATTGGAAGAGATGGAAGAAACCACGTTTGACTGCAAAATTAAATTGGTAGTCTGCAACCATGGAGACACATAGGTCTGCATGGGAACTTTAGACATAGGGCCACTTTAGATCACCAGTCTGAAATTCACCTAATTGCCATCCTAAAAAAGTGATCTATTTTAAGGGTGTGGTAAGACGGCCGTATAACAAGGAGTATCATCACGGACTGGCTGGCGGCTCTCCTCACCCGAGCATGACCGCTGCATAGAAATACATGCTGTGACGCTCAGGTCAGTTTGAGTATTGAGATGTGAGCGTCATCCGTATCTGCCTGTGCACTTAATGTATTCTTCAGCCATTTTCATGTCTGTATCCTTAGGCCATGTGCACACCATGTCTTTTTCAGGCAGATTCCACCTGGAATCCACCTAAAAATACACAGCAGGTCCTATTTAAGTGATTTCTAGATTAAGAACTGGTGCAGCAGTAATCAGGCCTGCTTGTGGCTAGGGAATTTGAACTCTGCTTCCCAAAGATATCAGGCTATGTGCACACCATGTCTTTCTCAGGTGGATTCCACCTGGAATCCACCTACAAATGCACAGCAGGTCCTATTTAAGTGATTTCTAGATTGAGAACTGGTGCAGCTGTAATCAGACCTGCGTGTGGCTAGGGAATTTGAACTCTGCTTCCCAAAGATGTGATAAACCACAGTTAATTTATGTCTTAAGGGGAGGGGCAATTACTTTTTCACACAGGGTTCTGTATGTTTGGATTTCTTTTTTCTTAGTAATAAAGGCCTTCATTTAAAAACTGCATTTTGTGTTTACTTGTGTTATCTTTGTCTAATATTTAAATTTGTTTGGTGATCTGAAATATTTAAGCATGACAAACATGCAAAAGAATAGGAAATCAGGAAAGGGTAAACACTTTTTTTCATACCACTGTATATGCGTTATATATACTCTCTGTAACTCTATGTTAGGAGTCAGATTTCTGCCTCTCCTTTGCTGAAATCTAGATCCTCACATTCTGCGGTCTCCTGCACTTTTCCTGCTGCAGAGGAGATTGCAGAGGAGATTGCCCTGCGGCAATTCTCTCCAGAGGCTAAGTCCTTTGTTTCCTCATCTGAGCATGCTCATGGGACGAACTCCCATTGGAGTTCGGGAGTCAGGTGCTCAGGTCCTGTGTCGAATCCCATTGGCTCTTCCTGGAGCCTTGAAGATTTCCGGAAGGTCCCGTTCAGTATAAAAAGCGTGCATGGCTGTTCCGCCATGCGCTAGTATATTCATACTTGCTGCTGTATGTTTGTGGATGGATGCATGGACTGGTGAATGACTCATTTGAAACCCCCATTCCTCTGATACTACGTTTGTGAGAGTGATTGAGTTATTGCCAGCATCAGCGCCAGCGCGGCATTTGCTCCATTGCCTCAGCAGCTTAGCGTCTGTCACTGCGCCTGCGCTATCAGTGGTGTCACTGGCGGCGCTATCCACGCCGCGCTGCAGTAGCAGCTTATTTGCGCGTTTGCGGTTGCAACGCTGTGCACACTGGTTTTCACGGTAGGTCTCTTTGGGTGTAGTGCGGTTTTATTTAACTACTCCGGTGACCGTCTACCGTGTGTGTGCCGCTGAGTACCTGTGTTGCTAACAGGCTCAGCGTACTTTATTCATTAAGTTGTTTCAGCAGCTCTGTGCCTATAACAGAGACTGCTAGGTGCACCTGGGTGATATTGAACCCTGTGCACATTACCGCCAGATTGCTCTGTTGTCACCTAGCTGCAGGTTTTCCATCCTCCGCACGGTGGACCCCGAGTGGCGAAGGCACTTTATTTATATTTTTATTTAGTGTCTTCCGCCACTCCTAACACTCTATATACACATTCAATACTCTATAAACTTCATATAGAGTAAAAGATGTTGGCGATGGAACCGCCACAATAAAGTTTGCAAAAATGCCAGCAATGCCGCTTCAGGGAGAAAACGTACACCGGGGTACTCTTGTAGCGGCATCGCCTGAGAAAACTCAGGTCTTAGGCTACACGCAAAGTAGGTGAAATACAGAAGTAGTGACGTGTTTCTGTTATACTTTTCCTCTGATTGTTCCTTTCCTGGTTTTGGCTTACAAATACTGATGTGAAATACTGACTAAATACTGATCATGTGACCGTGGCCTTAAAGGGAATGTTTGAGCAGTAGTGGCAGACATGTTAATTTCAGCAGTATGCCACTTAAAATATAACTGCACTTTCACAAAACTTTTCACATGTCAGAGTGCTATGTCATTAGTGGGGTTGATATCCTGACCAATCGCCTAAACAAAGGGGCAGGAGCACTCAGCTGAAAACTACCCTCCTCAATAACAAGTCTATGAGCCCGACTCTAGTCTAGGAGAACAGCTTTTGGCTACGTAGTTCTGCGGTGGTCTCAGCAACTTGAGCCCAGCACTTGAACACTTCTAGGCTGTATCTATGACATGTCAAAAGTTTTGTGAAAGTTCAACAGTTTTAGAAAACTTTTTTACTAGATGCAGCTCCCTTACTTTTCAGCCACTGATTGATAGTTTCCTTTCTTATTCATAGACAGTGTCGGACTGAGATGCCACAGGCCCACCAATAACCAACTCCAGGGTCCTACTTTTCAGCTACATGGAGATGTGACATTATCCTCAAGCACAAATATATATACCAATGAACTGGATAGATTGTCAAATAAATAAGATGTGCTGCCTTTGTCCCTACATAGTGATTCAAGTATATTGAGCCTAGTACTGCTCATATAAGAGGCAGTCTTGCACAGCGGCCCACCAGAGGATTTTCCTGTTCTACAGTGGGCCAGTCCAAGACTGTTCAGATGTCTGCGTTTCTCGTTTATGATCTATCTGTGTTTGTCACAAATAGAGCACCTATCCTTTATAGTCTATTGGGCTGTTCACATGTTCATTTATTTATGCCGACTTATAGCAAAACAAAAAACAGCAACGTCCGAGGATCAAAATCACCCATTCAAGGGAAGAGGTCAATGAAAAACACGAAAGCCACATGGATACCTTTCCATATAACATCTGAGTGCTGTCCATTTTGTACTATATACAGTAAAAGGAAAGAGAAGCTTGAACAGTTTTTATTTTCATATAGGAAAAAGGATGAAACACTAATGGCAAAATTGGACATGCAGATGAAAAATGAATGAAAATAGGATCCAGCCCACTAATAAAAAAATGGACCATTTTTTCTCATCCACAAGAAATAAAATGAATATCTGAATGAGAGATAAAAGAGAGAAATCTGTCACTCAATGACTGGAAGGTAGGGGAGACTGCAGCTCATGAACTGAGCTGACTCTTTGGCACGTCTGACTACAGGTTTAAGGACGCACATGTGAGTCCGTAATACGTTCATCAGTGGTTTGGGTCACACAAATGATTTTCTCACTTCTTAGAAAATCGGTCGGATTATAGTAATCACACTCTGATGAGACTCTGATCAGCGTTTGGTCAGAAGGTGATCTGATTTTCTCGGATGTGGTTAAAAAAAAAAGTTTTTCCTTTTTCGATCGTAGCAGTGCGTCGTAGCATGGATTAAGATCCTTCAGATCGAAACGCGTCACAATGACTGCTAAGTCTACATTTTTTAGCAAATTTTACATCCTTTTTAACTTTTCTGAAAAAAATGGACTTTTAGGAGAACGTTTGGATGGTGGACCGTCAAATTTTTCTTGCTTAAATTTCCCTGCTGCACAGTGGGAGTCGATGCAATTGAATCACTTTCCAAGAAGAGTGAGATGACAGTATTTCTTCTTCTAAAAAAAAGTTTCTCCATCTTCTACGTGCAGCGTGTCCGTGAAAATCGGACCACCCTCAGACATCATATGATTGCGGTCCAATGATTTCCACGGACCCGTAGACATGAATGGCCATGCATTCCGATCGGAGGCAACTCATGCGTTCTGCGATTTTTTTTTATTCTGACCGAATCAGTTCAAGAAAAAAATCAGAGGTGTGCACTGCCTCACTGAATAACATGGGGACGAGTGCTATCCATAAAATGATGGATAACACTTGTCTGATTATTACGACACGAGCCCTGAACATGAGTAGTTTTTCAACAGAATTTCCATTTTCTTATCTGAGTGACTTCTTTTTTATACATCAACAATTTAAAATATAGTAGTCACACAACTATAAATTCTACGTCAATAACGGCAATGGATCCGTAAAAAAAAGATGTCATACGGATGATGGCCGTGCGGTGTCCCTCATTGAGTTTGATGGACGAGTCTCATCGGAAGAACAGATTAGACTAGCACACGCTGCGATTTTTTTTTTTGAACACGTGTCTCATCGGTCCATGTGTAAAATCTCTCATGTCAACTACGCCATTGATTTGCAATGGTTTGTGTGCTGTTCATATGCTATCAGCTTGTTTGAATGATCCCTAAACTTGCCCATGGGGATGTTCATACGGCAAGAGCAGCAAAGTGGGAGAAATGTTTCCAAAGCTGATCCACAAGCTGCGGGAAAAAAAAGTTTTACATCTGCAGTGAGTTCTGCCACAGATTTCACCCCTCGCAATGTATCAGTTGCATATCCTGTGACAAATCTGCCTGAAACTCATGTGGATTCTGCTGCAAATTCTTGACAATTTTTTTTCTACCAAATTTAGGAACCTGGGGACGTAGCCAGAACAAAAATCTAAAAAGACTGCATAGATAGGTGAGCGTTGCCCGTCGATGTAGGAGAATTGCAGTGTCATTGACTGACGGGTGCCTTCTCTTTGCACCTTGTTACTGATCTGAAGGTCACTGAATGATATTGAATTCGGTAACATTTTCAGCCAGTCTAACAATCTATGAGACGGCGTCTAATTCGAGGAGTGTGAATGGTTAAGGCTTCGAGCCAAGTACCTGTTTTGTTCTACACTGCAAGTACGCCAGTTGCATTCAATCAGCCAGAAAACCTGCAAACTATAAACCTTTCCGTGCAGCCACTGAGAAGAGGAATAAAGGCAGGGCCATAAAAATTCATCAGGATAATGTAGAGAGGAGGCAGGATGGAGCCAGCATCCCTGCAATAAGCTCATCATTCATCCACTGGCATTTACTGCACAACCCATCCTGCTCTTTCTTAAGGACAATTGATGTTCCTTATGCCATTAGCATAATGACTGCAGTGCAATATTTCTAGAAACTTCCTACAAGTGTGCTTTGTGCTGTAGCATGCCTCAACTGAGCAGCGTGGATGGGTCTTCTGTGCATTTAGGGGCCGTCACGCTCCATTATGCTATAATAAGCACTTCGTCTGATTATGTAGCTAATGCAGTGGCCTTCATGCAGTTGAGGGGTTAAAGGCAGCAGTCAAGTATGTGATTTACTGTGGATTTCAGGTCACTCGCTAAATTGCTTGCATAGCAATCATTGGATGACATTAGCTGAGTGTAGCCGTTGTGCAATTATAAGATGGTGGTTGAGCGATGGGTGATAGGTGGTCCTCCTCCATAGGCGTCACAATGCAAAAACACCTTGCCAGCCAATCACAGTCCCTCCTAATATCAGATGGTCCTCTTTCACACCTTCATGAGCCTGGTACAGACCCTGTGTTCCTTTCATGGACCAAGGCACTTGAGTGATGACTATATGCCACACAACTCATATTTTATGGGTGTCTTCTTCTGACCTATTCTGAGGCCAAAATAAGGAGCTCCAAGCCTTGCCCGGCCACTGCTTCACCCTTGGATCACTCCAACCCACTTTATGTTCCAAAGCCGGGGTTTTCTACTAGGGTACTACTGGCACAATGGAAGATAGTAAGAGAGACGTTTGTCCTGCAAGGTGATCTACGGTGAAGGTTTTCTGGCACGCTTAATTAGGTGAGAAATGCCAGATGCACATCACCAAGTGAGCATGATCAAGATTGGATTGGGAGCTAATTGTGAACAGTGTTGGTGGTGGTAGTGGGGGTTATAGGAGTCTGAGCGAATTGTGGATCTGTCACCACCACAGTGGCATAGCCTGGTGTATTAGCAGCATATAAAGGAGTTACATCTGAAGGCTTCATTGGGGCTGTGAAGGATGTTGGCCCAGAGAAAGAGGCCTTGGTGGTTGCGTGGGGCTTGGGAGAAGCTGTGACTTCGTAAAAAAAAGTTCTCGGAGGATGGGAGTACTAATAATTTTCCTCCTTGTAGCCAATGAGAGAGGAGTGCAGTGGATTCCAGGCACTACCGCTGACAAAGATTAGTCCAAACTGCAAGTATAAAACAACTTCCAATTTACTGCAACGCGTTTCGGAGTAGAACCTACTACTTCCTCAGTCATCGTAGCTGAGCATGAAAGTGTAGTGGGCAGGTAACTGTGCTAGTAACTATTGGTCTGTGTGAAGTAACACTGTCCTGTGGTCACTGGGGAGATGCCAGTGACCAGAGTTTAACCAAATAGTTGTCATTTCCTGTTGGAGTTTCATCAAGAAGCTGCACTCTGTGGAGATAGTAACCACTAAGCATCTGAAATGGAGGCCGGGGGGGTAGTTGTGGCTAACGGTGGCTGCTCTGTTGCACCCTGGCCCTCAGTCACATAAACACACTGTCCCTTCTGTAATGCACTTGCTTGTAAGGCGGGGTCCTCCCTGGACTGCTGGTCCTTCTTTTCCTTCAGCACTATGCAATAACAGTCAGAGTCCAGGTTCAACTTTAACAAAACAAGTTTACTCAGCTTGTCCAGCTCAGTCACAGAAACAGCACAAGGTTCTTCGCAAAACATCACTATTCTGTTCCCTGTACTGTCCCTCGCTTCTCCAGGAATATTGCAGAGTCATACCATCACCTTCGGTACCGCAGCTTCTTGTCTGGTCAGCCCAACCTGTTTCAGGAGTTCCCTGTCCGTTTCGCCCCGGACGTTTAGGGTTGTTCCCACAAAATTTGCTGCTACCGTATTGATGCTGCCATGTATTCCTCCTCCAACGTGTGACTATCAGCCCATAGGCCCTGGATGACTGGGCTCCCAGCTTCAATGTTACGGGACACTACTGTCCTGTCCTGGCTCCCAGCCCCAACTAACTAACTACAGGAAGCTCCCTAACTTACTCCCAGTTGGTCCCTCCTAACTAACTAAATCCTATTGGTCTAACCTACTCCTATCTTTACTCTATTGTGCCCCCCTAGTGGGCTAAATCTATATCCTACATTTTCCCTACATTTATACAATATAAGAATAGATATACACAGTATATATACAAGGCATTGCACAATATAATGACACTATAAGACATATGAGGCAGAATAATTTGTACAAAGACACAGGGGCATGTGCAAGATGAGCAGGGCATGAACTAGCCTCTGTATCCCCTTACACATCAGTGCCTCCGAGGAGTGACAATAGCAACTATCACAACTCCACTGTTGATTTTCGGCTGGAACAAATAGATCTGTTGTAACCTTTTTTTGCTAAAGAAGGAAAAGCAGAATTGTCAGTATTATAAAGCCTTGTATGGCAGAGTGTAAGCTACAATGTTTAATAGGAAACGGTCAGAACGTTTTTACTGATCAAATTAGTGTTACTTCAATAGAGATAATCAATAAAAATAATCCTTGTCTTGCAGTAATCCGATGTGCCAGCGCTGAGAAATTGAGCATTGAAGCCTAGAAATCAGGGGCGGACATAAACATAACATTGCTGTTACCTGAGCAGCCGCACAAGGGACCACAGGTAAGGGGACCCACAGCTACCCCCAAAGAAGGCGAAATTGTGCATTATGATGAACTATTGGACCGCAAAGGGCCCATATACTGTTCTTGCACAAGGGACCTCCACTGAGTTTGTCCATCAGTGCTAGAAATGCATTGGGGTCAAGTTGATGCACTAACTCCAGGTGCATTAACATACCCCCAATGCACTGGCAGGCTAATTTGCATGTGGTTCTAAAGCTCTAGTTCTCAGCGCTGGTGCATCAGATCACTACAAGACAGGTATTACCGTATTGATATCATTGTTCTATGATCTGTGCTAAAAGGAAAAAATATAAACCCATGAACATATACTAATTACCAAAGAAGAAAAATAAGAGTACAAACAATAATGGATATAAAGAAACAAAAGATCACATAAAGAAAGGTAATTAAAGAAAAGTATGTAAAACAATAATACTGATACCAGATCATAAAAGGTGTGTGATCAAATGCTGCTACCCCAAGAAGGGTTTGGTAAGGATGTGGTGAGTGGCATCCCCTGATAAAGCCACATTTGGTGGCGAAACACATGGGGTTCATATCTTTTTTGGATACCATTGTCTTAAATACTTACCTTTATTAACTTTCTTTATGTGATCTTTGGGTTCTTTTTAGCCGATATTTAAAGATTCTACTACTTTTTTTCTGGATTATTTACTATATTTTGACTACTGTATTATTTACATTTATCTGTAAGGATGATGGTTGGATCTGCACGTATATTAATTGTGGAGATCAAGGAAGTTTTTGACTTTTTAAATGTTTTAATATTGGATTGTTCACTTTGTATATAATAAAATCTTGCACTTCAACTATTCAGGTTTTAGCCTGTGATATTATTGGAGTACTAGTGTCTACTTTAGGCTGCTTTTACACTTACCGTGTTTTTGCGGGCCAATTTTGCTGCCCCAATAGATGTCTATGGGGACGCAAAATTGTCCCGCAAGAATTCCATGGTGCACCGTGTGCCGTACGACCTTGAGGGCTGTATTTGCAGCCGTGATAAAAGATCGAACTTGCTCGATCTTTTATATGGCATAGGACACGGCCCCCATTGTAATTCAATGGGGCCGCAAAACCAAACAGAAGTGTGTTTTTGCGGCGCACCGTGACTTCCGGTTTTGCGAAACGCCGTTTTTTTTCCCAATACTTTTTCAATAGCTTTTTTGTGGCCCGTTATTGTAGTGGACCGCAAAAATTGCTGTCGATACGGCCCGCAAAAACAGGCCACAATAACGGGCCGCAAAACCAGCGGTAAGTGTAAAAGTAGCCTTACTCCCTATGATCTGTGTTAACATATTTTTAGTTGAACTAGTAATGGAGTCCCTTTAGGTAAAGATTGCATACAGTGGCATGTAAAAGTTTGGGCACTGCTGGTCAAAAATGACTGTCATTGTGAACAGTTAAGCAGGTTGAAGAGGACATGATCTCTAAAAGAGCTAAAGTTAAACATGACACATTTCCTTTGTATTTAAACAAGAAAATGTGCAGATGCAAAAGTTTGCGCACCCTGCATGTTTAGTAAATAGTAGCACCGCCTTTTGCAAGTATCACAACAAATGTGGGGGTATGATTTCTCCTGTTACCCTTGTAGAAATAAATATTTGGGGGCAAAAAGATCATTTTTGTGGAAAAAAATGGATTTTTTATTTTCACGGCTCTACGTTATGAACTTCTGTGAAGCACTTGAAGGTTTAAAGTGCTCACCACACATCTAGATAAGTTCCTTAAGGGGTCTAGTTTCCAAAATGGGTTCACTTGTTGGAGGTTTAGGCACATTAAGGGCTCTCCGAGCGCAACATGGCATCCGATCTCAATTCCAGCCAATTCTGCGTTGAAAAAGTCAAACGGCGCTCCATCCCTTGCGAGCTCTGCCGTGTGCTGAAAAAGTGGTTTACCCCCACATATGGGGTATAGGCGTATTCAGGAGAAATTGTACAACAAATTTTGTGGTTGATTTTCTCTTTTAACACTTGTGAAAATAAAAAAATTGGATCTGAAGTAAATTTTTTGCAAAAAAAGTTAAATGTTATTTTTTTCCTTCCACATTGCTTTAGTTCCTGTGAAGCACATAAAGGGTTAATAAACTTATTGAATGTGGTTTTAAGCACTTTGAGGGGTCTAGTTTTTAAAATGGTGCCACTTTTGGGTATTTTCTGTCATGTACACCCCTCAAAATGACTTTAAATATGATGTGGTCCCTAAAAAAAATGGTTTTGTAAATGTTGTTGTAAAAATGAGAAATCGCTTATAAGTTCCTAACAAAAAAAATTTTGCTTCCAAAATTGTGCTGATGTAAAGTAGACATGTGGGAAATGTTATCTATTATGAAATTTGTGTGACACATCTCTCTGATTTAAGGGCATAAAAATTTAAAGTTTTAAAATTGCAAAATTTTCAAAATTTTCGCCATATTTCCATTTTTTTCATAAATAAACACAAGACTTATCGAAGAAATTTTACCACTAGCATGAAGTACAATATGTCACAAAAAAAACATTCTCAGAATCAGTGGGATCCATTAAAGCGTTCTAGAGTTATAACCTCATAAAGTGACAGTGGTCAGAATTGTAAAAATTGGCCTGGTTATTAAGCTGCAAACTGGCTCTGTCGCTAAGGGGTTAAAGGAAACCGTACCCGGGGAGGGGGGAGAGAGAGAGAGAGAGAGAGACAATTCTTCCAGGCATGCGCAGTGTACAAATGCAGATCCGGCCAGCAAAAAAAGTTGCAGTGTCCGTTCTGTCATGTCTGCTGACGCCAAAATTTTGGCGGATCCGTAAAAAAACGGATCCAACGGATGACCATCCGTCAAGATCCGCCGATAATGCAAGTCAATGGGAAAAAAACAGATCCGCCAAGAAAAATGGCGGATCCTTTTTTTGCAAAACGGCGGATTTTGACTGATGGTGACAGACGGATGTGTGAAAGAGGCCTTAAGAAAATAAATTGGCATCAATGCAGAAATATTGATCATTTAATGGACACAGAATGGTCAGATTTTGACAAGACAAAAGTTTTGTCGCCCACAGAAAGTAATGTGATATTCAAACAAATAATTAACTTAAAATACAAATATATGTGGCATAACATTGGTGAATGAAGTTGTGGTGCTATTAGAGTCATATTTAATATTTTGTGTGACTTCTATGAGCTTGAAGGACTGCATCCATGCTGTTCAACAATGATCCATACAATTTATTAATGAAGTCATCAGGAATAGCAAAGAATGCAGTCGTACATGCCTCCCAGACTTCATCTAGATTCTTTGGTTTTGTCTTTCAAGCTTCCTCTTTCATCCTACCCCAAACATGCTCAATGATGTTCATGTCTGGTGACTGGGCTGGCCAGTCCTTGAGCACATTGATCTTATTTGCCTGGAGGAACTTTGTTGTAGAGCTGGATGTATGAGATGGAGCACCATCCTGCTGCAGAATTTGACCCCTTTAATGATTTGGAATATAAGAGGTAGCTAATACTTCTTGATATTTTAGGCTATTGATATTGCCTTCCACCTTGCAAATGTTTCGCACACCCCCATACTGAATGTAACCCCAGACCATGATCTTTCCACCACCAAATTTAACTGTTTTCTCGGTGTATTTTGGATCCATATGGGCTCCAGTAGGTCTCCTGCAGTATTTGTGGTGGCTGTGGTGTAATTCTACTGAAGATTCATCAGAGAAATCCACCTTCTGCCACTTTTCCAGCGTCCATCTGTTTAGCAGGCAGTGGGACTTTGCAAATGCCACATGGTTTTTTAATTGCCTTTTGTTTAGTGCTGGCTTCTGGGCACTGATTCGACCAGGGAGGCTATTTCGAGACAGAATCCTACAAACTGTTCTAGTTGACCCAGGGACTTGAGGTGACCAGGCCTGTTGGAGCTCTGCTGCAGTGGAAGAGGGGCTTGCTTTGGATTTTCTAACCAACAAACGTTCCTCCTGAGCAGTTGTCTTGCGGGTCTGCCAGACCTGGGCTTGTGAAACACATCTCCAGTCTCTTCGAATCTTTTTTTAATTCTTTGTACTTGACGCTGAGACACCTTAAAGGTGCCAGCCACCTCTGCAATGGATCTGGTCTTCAGCCTCTTGATAATCCAGGCTTTGGTCGCAGGGTGGATTTTTGACATGTTGTCAGAGCTCAAGTGAAGGTCTGGGGTGCTGGGTTTCTTTTTATACACACCCACTAATTAACCGATCATTTACTGAGTACAGGTGAGGATGTGAACAAGGATTGGGTGCATTATATGACCAGGTGACAAAACTTTTGTCTTGCCAAAATCTGACCATTCTGTGTTCATTAAATGATCAATATTTCTGCATTGATGCCAATTTATTTTCTTAACCTAAACCACATTTCGGAGGGTTTCACCTTTCAAAAGAATAATTTATACAACCAATGGATGAATTTAACGTCAGGTTATAAGCTTTTATTTACATAACATGGATAAGCGGCATAACTTTTGTCAGGGAGTGTACAGTATGCAGTTGTGCTCAAAAGTTTACATTCCCCAACAGAATTTTTGCTTTCTTGGCCTTTTTTCAGATGATAAAGATCAAAACTTTTTCTCCACTGTGGTTAGTGGTTGGGTGAAGCCATTTATTGTCAAACTACTGTGTTTTCTCTTTTTAAATCAAAATGACAACCCAAAATATCCAAATGACCCTGATCAAAAGTTCACATACCCTGGTGATTTTGGCCTGATGACATGCACAGAAGTTGACACTAATGGGT
Organism: Dendrobates tinctorius; assembly: GCF_039654945.1. Taxonomy (NCBI): domain Eukaryota; kingdom Metazoa; phylum Chordata; class Amphibia; order Anura; family Dendrobatidae; genus Dendrobates; species Dendrobates tinctorius. Next base: position 313,264 of record NW_027361729.1, on the reverse strand, counting down.
TTGAATGGCTAATAAAGGTAACATCCTCACCTATGACCTATGACAAATGCCAGGAAAATTGTTTGGGATGCAAAGAAAAACCCACAAATAACATCAGCTGAAATACTGGACGCTATGAAAACTAGCGGTGCGGCTGTTACAAGATGCACAATAAGGAGGCACTTGACGAACAATGGGCTGCATTCTCTAGCTCATTTTTTTGTTTTGGTTTAAGAAAAAAATGGCATCTGAATGAGGCTTAAAAATTGTAAAGACTTTGAAGCTAAGTGTATAAGGCCTGGATCACACTTCCGTTTTTGTAAATCCGTCAAAATTCGTTGGTTTCTGTTAAAAAACGGATCCGCCATTTTTTTGGCGGATCCGTTTTTTAGTCCCATAGACTTGCATTAGCGGCTACCGCGGATCCGTCAAAAAAACGGATCCGTTTGCGGCAAAACGGAAACGAATCCGTTTTTTCACACTCTGACGGATGCAAAAAAACGGATGTGTAAAACAGGCCTTAGCATTACAAGTCTTCCATTTTTCTTAATCATGATTCCTTTTGTCTGAAACTAAAAGGACGGATATTTTAGCATGACATTTTTGAGAAACTATTTGACTAGCCCAACTTCACGAAGTTTTACATCAAGCAGGGCTTTGTTTCGACCAATGAGAACCGCGGCGATAAAACAGAACTTCTTCTAAAAGTTCAGTCATCAGAGATAAAAATCAGTCAGATAGTAACAGTATTAATATTAATTGCCTTCTGCTCCTTTTATGATGTTCATATATTTGCCCAATAAAGCTTAAATGAATATTACATTTCCTGCAGAAATTGCAAAAAAAAAGAAAAAAACACAGTTATATCCATATTTCAAGGCCTCAGATAACCGAGTAAGGTCATTTTTAATTATGTTAAAAAGATAACATTTATTCGTTTTTACACTGACCATATGAATTATTGCTGTGGCTATAAAGTGGACGTCACACGCTATCAATTTCCACAAGGTTGGGGGGGGGAGTTGTCAAAGGAAAAAAAATCATTTACTCTGTGGATATAATACAATCATAAACTTTTGACAATTTTCTGTTTTATTCCGTAATACTCAAGGGATTCGGAGAAAAAAATATCTGGCTATATTATATTAAAGAATAATTTAACAGCAATATCATACAAGTATCAACAAGCCGCCTTGCAAAATGCAAGGAAAGTTTCCATAGAAACTACACTCAGGATTCCTGTATAATGTGATGCACGGGTTCGGGGGCTAGCTCGCATGTAGGGGGGATATTTTGACGTTATCTCCAAGCCCCACTTTGAATCACAATCATATATTGTGAATTCTCTCATTATGACCAGTGAAGCGTTGCGAGTTCGTGACTGTAGTAGGACTATAGTCATCATGGCCAGCACGGGCCTGCTGAGCCATACCGGACAAGTCGAAGACTATGTGGTGCCCAGTGGCAAAATCCACTTTTTTTTTTGTTAAATTATGCAATTCTTTTCATTATTTTAGAATCTTTTTGTCATAGTCACCAACTTTGTTGCAATGAAGCTCCAGGAAGGAAAATAAAAACCTCAATGATTCCCAAAAGAGTTGGCAGATCTTCATGGTGCCTTAAAAGCCTCCAGCAACGCTGCACTCCTCCATCCTCTGAATATTAAGCCACAGAACATGATGTCAACCTGGTCCTCTTTCCCTAGTATCAGTTGCATCTGCGTTCTTAAAGGGGTTATCCAGCATTAGGTCATGAGTCACAAGCAGACTTGTGAATCCTCACATAATGCACAATGTGCTTTCTGATGATTCTCCAGGAAGGGGCAGCCATCTGACCAAAAGTATGAAGTTTGTATACTTCCGGACACATTCCGACTAGACTGTGTCCAGCCTTGCTCAGTACACTTGCACACGTCTAGTTGGCATGTGACCGCATGTATGCAAATCACATATTTTTGGTCATGTGATAGCTTCAGTGTGTACAATGTGATGATTCACAAGTCAGCAGTCACATAGAGTGACAGGAGATTTGTAGTCTATGGCCGGACAACCCCTTTAAAGGGAATCTGAAAGTAGGATCAATCCTCCTATTCTGTCTATATGGGTATCCAAGTCGTTAAAAGTTGAATACAATAATGCCTTCATATCAGTGATCCGATGTCTTATTACAGGGAAATCCATGTTTTTCTTAATATGTAAATTTGCTGTTAAGCTCTATGGGCGGGACATAGTGTTTCAACTCTTTACCTGGTTAAGTTGGGTGACAGCCTTTGTGTGAATTGTAATGATGGCCAAGAACTTAAGGAAATCATTACATGGATAACTTTTGATTATCGGGAGTACTCTTTTCAGCTGCTCACAGGGCACAGATACTGTTCACATATGCGGTATGGACTTGGTCTCCGAAGCACACAGCTCAGCTGTGAAGTTTTGCCATGTTTGCATACAATTACCCATATAAAGCTGGATATAAATATGGATTTTGTGAAGACTTCTAAAGACATGTTTTCTACCGCAGGTGGAAAACTTCAAGACCGAAAGTTTAACACCGCTATCAAGTGACAGTAGACTCTTGTTCGGGTGATTGCAATCAAGCATACTCTGGAGGAGGTTTCCCGCTTTCACGGATGATTGTAGTATGCTGTCAGAACAGTTTTCTTGCTCTTTCTCAAGAGTTCAGAGAAAGTATTAGATGGAATGTTCTTCCCTAATTTACCCAGTGCTGCCCCCCCATTCACTACGTACTCCATATCAATTCTGCATTCATTTCCATTTTATCATAGGCATCCACAGCACTGAAAGATAGATAATGACACCCACTGTAACTCAAAGGATATAAGTGTCCAAAAATTACCTCGTACCTGATGTGCCACAGATGAGCAGATGGGACTTCAGTTCTCTTAGAGCGTCAAAGGACCCATGAAGTTATAAGAGAGGAACTGTGGGTGATCCGAAGTGAGTAATTTTGTGTTTTTGTTGCTTTTTATTTACCATCATTCTGAGCCTATATTAAAAAATAATAATAATTGTGGACAACCCTCTTAAAGAATCTGCCATAATTTACCCATATGTAAGTGTCACCTCGCAACGCCTTGGTGGCTGCAATCTATTACTGCTTAAAGAAGCAGCACTTCTATATAGGGAGCTTGGATTTTCTCACAATGCACCTTCCTCCCACTACTTTAATCCTTTAGAGAATCCTCTAAGATGTATCTATGTAAAGTATATGCTGCTAGACACAATCCCTTTAAAGGAATTGTGGCCCTATTTACTCATTTGTTGCAAAAGATGCATTCACTAGAAGGGCAATTTGATGGACTATATGGTGTATGTACCTAGCGGCCTCATGGAGACATCCATTTATCCCTTTTATGCATATACATTTGACTTGAGCTGATTGATTCGCATGACTAGAGGTCTAGTCTAGCAGCCCAATCCATATTCTGAGGCAACTTGACTTGAGACCTATGGAGCCAGCCAAAAATGACTTCCTTGTTGTGTTGTGATGCACACATGACGTCGCACAAAGCCGACTAATCAAATTAAGGGTCACTGATGATGACAACAAGTAGGAGGAGGTTTGTGGGGCTCCTGTTCAGCAAACTCTAAAATTTACATGCTGAAAAGGAGAGACTCTCTTTGGTGCAAAATGTTGAGCCACCAATTTAGAGCCATCCATATCAATCAGATTTTCCCTTCTTTGAGATGCCTGGCAGGAGGTCATTGCTTCCCCTGGCAAAATCCACTGTTTGCAGGAAGTGGCAACATTCTGAAAGGGGTTGTCACCCATAATTCAACTTTTAATAACGGATATGATATTATATACATCAATTCTAGTGATGAGTGAACGTGCTCAGATAACGTGCTATCTGAGCATGTTCGGGTGCTAACTGAGTGTCTTCAGAGTGCTATAATAATAATAATCTTTATTTTTATATAGCGCTAACATATTCCGCAGCGCTTTACAGTTTGCACACATTATCATCACTGTCCCCGATGGGGCTCACAATCTAAATTCCCTATCAGTATGTCTTTGGAATGTGGGAGGAAACCGGAGTACTCAGAGGAAACCCACGCAAACATGGGGAGAACATACAAACTCCTCGTAGATATTGTCCTTGGTGGGATTCGAACCCAGGACTCCAGGGCTGCAAAGCTGCAGTGCTATCCACTGAGCCACCGTGCTCAAAAAATATGTTCGAGGTCCCGAAGCTGCATGTCTCGCGACTGTTTGACAGCCACAACACATGCAGGGATTGCCTGTTTGTTAGGCATCCTGCATGTGTAGCGGCTGTTAAACAGCTGTGAGACATGCAGCCGTGGGGATTCGGACATATTATACAAGCATGCCTAAGTCACTCAGCACAGGAGCATGCTCAGATAACACTTTATCTGAACACGTTAAGGCCTGTTTCACACTTCAGTTTCTACTGTCAGTTAAAATCCGCCAAAATAGCGGAAAACGGATCCGCAGGCAGACTGACAGAAATGGGGGTCCGCTGAAGGTAAAAATTTAAAGGAACCGTGCCTGGGGAAAAGGAGAGAGAGAGATTTTTTTTCCAGCAGCCAGACAGAAGTGTGGGTTAAATCCGGAAATAGCGGATCCGGACACCAAAAAAGCGCTACATGGTCCGTCCAGGCCGCTGAGCGGACGCCAAAATCTTGGCGGATCGGTACAAAAGCAGATCGAACGGACAACCATCCGTCAAGATCTGCCGATAATGCAAGTCTATGAGTTAAAAAACGGATCCGCCAAGAAAAATGGCGGATCTGTTTCTTTTTCAAATCGGCGGATCTTGACTGATAGTCACAAACGGAAGTGTGAAACAAGCCTAACTCGTCACTAATTAATACATTATAACAATATGCAACTAAGACTCTCGACAGGTTGCACTTCACATCACAACCACTTGGTGGCTTCACATCGGTAGAGCATAAACTTTCCCTACCAGAGTATCACAAAATAATTTTGGGGTTTTTTTGAAAGCTGGTGATCAGAAGGTGTGTAAAGGATAAATCCGATATCTAAGACTGTACATAGCAAATTACTGACGGAGACTAGTTTTAAACATATGTGTCTTAGAAAGTATTGCTTTCCTGAGTAGAACTTGCTAACTGCAGCCCTAATGCTTCATAATTTAAACACATTTCCATTTTTGACACTTTAATAAAAACAACATTTATGTCAATGGAATATTATTGTTCCAAACCAAAGGAGAATTCCTTTACATACAAACAAGCAAAGCTCAAACAATGTTATGCAAATGAATGGTAATTTATGCACAAAGTGCAGATAACAATAAAACAGGATAAATACTATTACAAACTTTATGCACCTGAAAATGCGTGAATATTTGCTTAACAAAAACAAATCCACTAAAATAATCACACAATGAAAAGACAAATAAAATCTAATTTCACGTTCCTCAGGAAGGTAAACAGCAGAACCGAGGGCTCCGAAGGAGGGAAAATATTTTTTAATGTCCTTTTTTAACCTGCAGTTACAACCTCCCTTAAAGATTTCATTAATCTTTATTTCTTGGGGACAGATTGTGTTATTTCACCAAAAATGAATTGCTGAACTACATACTGTTAATCGTATTTACTCTTCTCCTGCATCCAATCATTGTCATTTATGAACAATAACGCTTTGGCATTTTTGGGGGCAATTGAACCTTTGCACCGTCATGGCACATGTAAGCCTGCCTTCTGGATGTAAATTATTTCAGGGTTCTCAAACACTATTAAATGGTGCGTTATGTGTCCACCCCCAGGTTCCATCAGTGATCCCGAAGGTGCTGCCCTTAGAAGACATCACAATTCACAAGTCATGTTTTCCAGTTCTTGAAACAGTGTAATCGGTATCCCCTATTGATTTCTACGAGCATCACAGAACTGAAGCCACCCGCTTTTATAGCAGCACTTCAAGTAGGACCCATTAACGGGCCACAGACTGACTATTTTTGTCAAGTGACTGGTGGGAGACACTACTCTTCTGGGTTCTGGGAGATGAGTATAAAAGGTTTTTTTTTTACTTTATGCTGCTCCATTGGGTTATTAATGCGGGGTTGTCCAGCATTTAAAGCTGATCTGTCACTAGGTTTGACAATTCATGCTTCATACATTATTGAATAGATCGCCTAGACCTGATGATGCTGGAATACATACTATGATTATCCATGTCAGAATGATAGTCGTTTTTTGCTTCCTGATACAATTAACATCAGATGACCCTGCATTTACTTTTTCTTTACCTCTCTCTAACTTACCAGTTTCTGCTCAATCACACTTCTCCTGAGTGTCTCTTCATGCAGATTCTCTCTTCTGTTACGAAGCTCCCTGTGACCTACAGTCTGTAATCCAGTCTGCACAGACTTCCTAGGTACACCACACCGGACATACCATTGGTGCAACATGAGCAGCCACATAGGGGCCCAAGAGGTAAGCGGGCCCTCTAACATCTCAAAAGCAGATGGAATTTTGCATTATGATGAGCTATTTGACTTCAAAGGACTCATACGGTATATTGCTTATGCAGAGGGGCCATTTACGGTTTCTGTCCACCATTGTTTGTTACAATGTTTTTTTCATGTTTTTATCTTTTAAAAAAAAGCAAAATAAAAACAATTACAAAAAAATAAGGACTGCTGCTTTGTTGTTCTGGGATCATGGGTTTGATATGACTAAGTTCAACATGTGAATGGAGTTGCATGTTCTTCAAATGCGTGTGGGTTATTTCTTTGGATTTTCTGTTTACTTCCCGCACTCAGAACCAATACTGATGGGTTAGTTGGCGTTCTATGAAATGGGCCACATTGTGCGTATTTCTGAGTTAGGGTACTCAGACTTAGCATTATTCGGGAGGACTGCTTTATTATATAACGACCTTCATCTCAGTCTCGGGCCATGGTTGACTTGTTGGATGAATACTCTGTAAGAAGATAGATCTTGTGCTAGCCTAGATAGCTCCACAAGAGTCTTCTCTGCTGTTATCTTGGTACGATCAAGCCATCGGGTTGCTGGTCTTCCTCTTCCCCTATGTTCCTTCTATTTTCCATCCATGATGTCCTTCTCGTGTGATGTGTCCAAAGTAGGCAAGTCATATCTTGATGATCCTTCTTTCTAGTGACATATCTGGCTTGTTTTGTTCCAAAATTGATTTGTTTGTTCTTCTTGCCATCCATGTTATTGTTAACATCCCTCTCCAGCATCACATTTCGAAGGCATCGATTCTTCTTCTGTCTTTTATGATGGTATTTTCTGTACAGCTCTCTTGAATGTTGACACTACAGAAGCAATGAAAATACATATACAGCAAAGTAGGAAAATGTCCTTAAGTTATGATACTCCCCATGACTTTCTCGTTTACACAATGACGGTTGCTAGTAAAATGAGATTCATGGTTGTCTTACCACTTCAAGCTAAATTGCCATTTTTGTGAGATCAGACTTTGACCTTAGGACATAGATTAATTTATTTGGCATTTGGGGAAAACCCCAGTTATAGAGGAAAGTTACAGTGTGAACTCACTTTGGTAATTTACCCTTAGATGGTTCTAGTACCACAACATGCCACAGACCTTGCATGGGTGTAACTATAGCATTTAATTCAAAAATTTCAACCATCACTTAATGCGCCAAAAAATCTTGCAAACTTTATTAGCATTTAGGATAAAAGTTCAGAAAAAAAGTAGTTTTGTAAAAGCAGAAAATCAAAACATGGACAAGTCCAAGCAATGCATTTTTGATTGTAGCGGTCCTTAATCACATACTGACCATCTTGGGAGTTAAGTGTTTATTTGGAGAATGGAACATGCCGTGCATCAACTGGGTTTGCCGAATGAACATATGTCACTACTGTAAAAGCCACAGGGTCAAAATGACTGCCTTGGACAGTCTTGGCGCAAGCCACTGCCTACTTGGTCTGGCAGATTCCAGAGATCCCCAGACCTTCACCCCTTAGCTCCTGTACAGGGCTCTGGTCTTACACCGGGGTACATTGGATTGCTTCCATGGAAGGGTTGCAGAAGGAACAATCCAGAAGCAGGAAGGGTCACCAAGCAAGGTCAGAGCCAAGAGTAAGGAACAGAATTGTAAGACAAGAGGATGGTCAAAATTCATATCGAGGTCAGAAAACAGGAGGAATCAGGAAAAGTCAGGTAGCAAAACAAAGATTGGCAGTGGAAGTCAGAGAACAAGGGGTTTAAACAGCAGGCAATCCCTTTCAAATCTCTCAGAAAGTAGTAATCAAAAGCAAAACAACTAACCCCAGAGCTCCCTGATCTAGAAGCACCAAAAGTCCCAGGACATAAACAGAGCCAATGCTGTCACCCATCACCTCCAACAAAGGCGCAGCGCCACCCAACGGTCGGAGAAGGAGCAAAATGCCAGGAACCGGCACAGATTTTGCAACATGCTTTTCTTTTTTTTAATAATGTTTGTGTAATGACAGCATTTTTGTCATGGCAAGCGTCCAGAAGGGGAAATTATTTGCAGCACGTGAAGCCAGTAAATGTCTGCAATGCCCGTTTTCTTAAGTAACGCTCATCAATGTTCATTTCCTGGCTATCCAAACCAAGTTTCCTTTGATTTAACACCTGCAGAAAGATTCCAGAACAGCGGATTTCTGGAAAGTATAAGGAGTTTTCCGACAATGAAAAGCTCCTTTTATTCACTAGATCTTGGAATAAAAATAGGTTCCACAATTGGATGTGATTAAAACAAATGTTCCTGTGCTGAGATAATCTTATAAATGTGCCGCTGCTGTGTACTCTGCAATGGTCGTGTCCGACCACACAGGAACGTGGTCTGATCATACCTCATCTCCTGAGAGTATACAGACAGGACAGCAGGGGATTACAGCTGATGCTTTGAGGTATAGCATGATTTAAAAACAGGAAGAGAAATGTTTTACCTCACAGAAAGAATTAGCTGTCACCCTCTGTTATAATGTCTGCATACTCTTTTACGTCCACCCTTTCCCATGAGCTGTGGTATGAGCATACCATGTTCCTGCACGGTCAGACACGGTCATTACACAGTACACAGGGCAAGGGCACATTTATAAGATTATGTCAGCGCAGGGACATTTTATTAAATCACTTCCTATTGTGGACCTTATTTTGATTCCAAGATTTAGTGAAGAAAATGAACTTTTGTTTGTGATAAAACCCCTTTAAGGTAAGTTAAGCGGGGTCTGGGAACCTTACTGGCCCTTCCAGGAAGTGTCCCATTATTCTAGAACTTTGGATGTTCCAGGGGGAGTTGGCAACTATGATAAATATTATATAGTTAATAGAGGTAACAGTCTGATGGGCCCGAAAAAGCTCCTGAGCTACATAGGATTCCACTATTCTAAATGGCGCATGTGGGGACCCGCTACAGATTTAGGTAGGGAACCGAGGACCTTTATTGACTTAATGGCTCCAATGATAGCAACTGTTACTTTTGTGCTATAGATTGGGGATTTTTTTGAGCCATCCCCTCTTCCAATAAACCAGATTTTGAAAGGATTTGAACTCCTGTCAAGGCAATGTGTATCGCTCACATGCAGTCTGAGCTTAGTGAATGCAATTGCCTCTTACAGAGTAAACAACCAGGGGGAGAGAAGCGTCTGAGAGGCGCCGAGGCTCTCTCTTGTGACTTCATTGTATACAGAATAATTGCAATGCTGGCAGACACAACATGAAGTCCCAAGACACCATGCTCTAATGCTCTTCTCCTGAGATCACCTGGAAAGACACATAACATGCTTCACTGGGAGCAGAAAGATCCACAACTTCTATAGACCTCTGATAAAACGAGTCCCAAAAGGTGGTGACTGACTCCCATTAATCATATCCTAAATTATAAGCAAATATTAAAATCAGATTTGTATTTTAATTACTCACTTGTTCCAGAGCCTTCTAGTTTTATAACATTTTTAATACATTTTGCAGTTTTAGTTTCCCCTAGTAAAAAAAAAAGAAATCACATAAAATACAGTATGAGCAATCAGAAATGTTTGGATCCGCAATGGATCATCTACGTTAATGAAGGTATCATGAAGACCAAACTAATGAGGGGTCAATCATACAGTGTGGGGCTACTGTAGGGGCCATTATATGTGTGGAGACTATTGTGGGGGCCATTATACAGTGTGCAGATTACTGTGGGGGCCATTATACAGTGTGGGGATTACTGTGGGGGCATCATACAGTGTGGGGATTACTGTGGGGGCCATTATACAGTGTGGGGACTACTGAAGGGGCCATTATACAGTGTGGGGACTACTGCAGGGGCCATTATACAGTGTGGGGATTACTGTGAGGGCCATTATACAGTGTGGGGATTACTGTGGGGGCCATTATACAGTGTGGGGACTACTGTGGGGGCATTATACAGTGTGGGGATTACTGTAGGGGCCATTGTACAGTGTGAGGATTACTGTGGGGGCCATTATACAGTGTGGGGATTACTGTGGGGGCATTATACAGTGTGGGGATTACTGTCGGGGCCATTATACAGTGTGGGGACTACTGAAGGGGCCATTATACAGTGTGGGGACTACTGAAGGGGCCATTATACAGTGTGGGGATTACTGTGAGGGCCATTATACAGTGTGGGGATTACTGTGAGGGCCATTATACAGTGTGGGGATTACTGTGAGGGCCATTATACAGTGTGGGGACTACTGTAGGGGCCATTGTACAGTGTTAGGGATTACTGTGGGGGCCATTATACAGTGTGTGGATTACTGTGAGGGCCATTATACAGTGTGGGGACTACTGTGAGGGCCATTATACAGTGTGGTGACTACTGTAGGGGCCATTATGTAGTGTGGGGACTACTGTGGGGGGCATTATACAGTGTAGGGACTACTGTGAGGGCCATTATACAGTGTGGGGACTACTGTGGGGGGCATGATACAGTGTGGGGACTACTGTGAGGGCCATTATACAGTGTGGGGACTACTGTAGGGGCCATTGTACAGTGTGGGGACTACTGTAGGGGCCATTGTACAGTGTGGGGATTACTGTTGGGGCCATTAAACAGTGTGGGGATTACTGTGAGGGCCATTATACAGTGTGGGGACTACTGTGAGGGCCATTATACAGTGTGGTGACTACTGTAGGGGCCATTATATAGTGTGGGGACTACTGTGGGGGGCCATTATACAGTGTGGGGACTACTGTGGGGGGCATTATACAGTGTGGGGACTACTGTGAGGGCCATTATACAGTGTGGGGACTACTGTAGGGGCCATTGTACAGTGTTGGGACTACTGTAGGGGCCATTGTACAGTGTGGGGATTACTGTGGGGGCCATTATACAGTGTGGGGATTACTGTGAGGGCCATTATACAGTGTGGGGACTACTGTGAGGGCCATTATACAGTGTGGTGACTACTGTAGGGGCAATTATATAGTGTGGGGACTACAGTGAGGGCCATTATACAGTGTGGGGACTACTGTGGGGGGCATTATACAGTGTGGGGACTACTGTGAGGGCTATAATACAGTGTGGGGACTACTGTAGGGGCCATTGTACAGTGTGGGGACTACTGTAAGGGCCATTGTACAGTGTGGGGATTACTGTGGGGGCCATTATACAGTGTGTGGATTACTGTGAGGGCCATTATACAGTGTGGGGACTACTGTGAGGGCCATTATACAGTGTGGTGACTACTGTAGGGGCCATTATATAGTGTGGGGACTACTGTGGGGGGTATTATACAGTGTGGGGACTACTGTGAGGGCCATTATACAGTGTGGTGACTACTGTAGGGGCCATTATATAGTGTGGGGACTACTGTGGGGGGCATTATACAGTGTGGTGACAACTGTAGGGGCCTTATACAGTGTGGGGACTCCTGTGGGGGGTATTATACAGTGTGGGGACTACTGTGAGGGCCATTATACAGTGTGGGACTACTCTAGGGGCCATTGTACAGTGTGGGGACTACTGTAGGGGCCATTGTACAGTGTGGGGATTACTGTTGGGGCCATTATACAGTGTGGGGATTACTGTGAGGGCCATTATACAGTGTGGGGACTACTGTGATGGCCATTATACAGTGTGGTGACTACTGTAGGGGCCATTATATAGTGTGGGGACTACTGTGTGGGGCCATTAAACAGTGTGGGGATTACTGTGAGTGACATAAAGGAACACAGTTTTTGTGATACACAGCTGGGGCAGTAATAGGGATACATACGGCAGCAGCGGCTCAGTATTGGGGTATCAGCAGGAGGAGGAGTTTGTGCAGTTTGGAAATAGATGAGGAAGCGGCTCGAATTGTGAGAAGTGAAATGTATCTTTGTTGTAATCTCTGCAGCCGAGTCCTTGCTGGAGAAGTTGTCATGTCGGTCTGGGCCAGATAGAAAAGGTGGGAAAAGTGAACGATTCCATCAGTAAGAATGTCAGCTGTAAGTTACTATACATTACTGTACTGTAAACTCTTACATGTTCTGCAGAACTGGTATCTACCATTATATATCACCATATGGCGGTAATATCAGTATTGGTCTTTGTATAGAGATTTATTTTTAGTAATACCAGATGATATATACCGGGGGGCAAGTTGGGTGATAGCCCAATGGCAAGTTTTGCCTGGGCCAGACACCAAGTACCCCCTCCTACTCTAATCGCGTCCTCGCCTATAGTCTTTTTAAGGTGGGTCTACCTTACAAGTAAATACATAAACCAGTATGCAGATGTGTCAGTTCTTCACTCCATGTACAAAAGGAGAAAACACAGTGTCCTACACGCTCCTTGTTCTGCATGCCTCTCAGTAAATCGTCTTTCATCACCTGTCAGATTGCCACATACATGTCACAGTTGCATGGTTATGATTAATGATCAATCACAATTTTGAAACATGTAAAATCCATTTTCCTAATGATGTTGAGGAGTTGAATACATCATTTTGGGCATCATAATTGGTATCATAATTTTTATTGGCCACATTTTATGTGTAATTGTGATGTCCATTGTAAGCTACAGAAGAGAGCGAGAAAGAGAGATAGATCATAGATAGATAGATAGATAGATAGATAGATAGATAAGTAGACATACTAATTTCTTTGGCCTTTTGTCCTTGCTTTTTGGAATTCCTCGACATCCTGATGAGCAGATGAGATGAATTTGCTCTTGAAGGGGTTAAACCTTGCATTTCACAGAGATATGTCACTTGTTATTATAAATGACTTCTCACTTAATTGCCTGTTTTGGTGACTAGATGGTGAGGTCACATCTGCTTCAGGAAGAGCAGTGCGTCCCCCCACCACAGCAATGAATAATAGATTGACTACCACCCAGACAGGCAGACAGCGGTGGTGTCATCCTCCCTTGGGGATACTCTTTCCTGTCTACCATTTGCAGAAGGGAGCATGTGGTGGCAGAGCCAGGATTAGATAAGAGATAATTCAACTTTCTCTTTTTAACTCTTCCATGACAGAGACAACTACCGTGAATGACACAATAAACATCAGACAGTCTGGAGTCAAAATAATATCAAATAATGGAGCAATGAGATGACATTTTAGCACTTTGCTAATTGTTTATGTATTTTATTTAGATATATTTGAAAATGTTGAAATAAATTTCTTATGATTGTTCACACTTTTTGGTTTTTGTTGCAGCAGCTTTATATTTATTAACAGCATGTTCTAGGTATGGCATAAGGAAGAGATACGTGTCTCATATGTTAAGTGAGACATTTTGACAACTTGTGCCATTTTTACTTGTCCATTCATGTATCAATCATATCACACCAAAGATCATTGTTCCCAGTGATACACAACATAAAAAATCTTTTGAATAGAAGTGAAAAAGTAACAAAATGTGCAGCCAAGGTTAAAATGAATCTGTCAGAACGATCCATCCTCCCAAAGAGTTAATATGGTCACATTGCTCTCTGAATGTCATCCTCACCATTACTTGTGTAATTTTTTCTTCCTGATTGAAAATAGATGTTTTAATTCACATACAAAGCACTTCCCAAGCCAGTCACAAAGCACTTCCCAAGCTAGTGGCAAATCACTTCCCAAGCCAGTGGCAAAGCACTTCCCAAACCAGTGACAAAGCACTTCCCAAGCTAGTGGCAAATCACTTCCCAAGCTAGTGACAAAGCACTTCCCAAGCCAGTCACAAAGCACTTCCCAAACCAGTGACAAAGCACTTCCCAAGCTAGTGGCAAATCACTTCCCAAGCTAGTGGCGAAGCACTTCCCAAGCCAGTGGCAAAGCACTCCCCAAGCCAGTCATAAAGCACTTCCCAAGCTAGTGGCAAATCACTTCCTAAGCCAGTGGCAAATCACTTCCTAAGCCAGTGGCAAATCATTTCCTAAGCCAGTGGCAAAGCACCTCCTAAGCCAGTGGCAAAGCACTTCCCAAACCAGTGACAAAGTACTTCCCAAGCCAGTGGCAAAGCACTTCCCAAGCTAGTGACAAAGCACTTCCCAAACCAGTGGCAAAGCACTTCCCAAGCTAGTGACAAAGCACTTCCCAAGCCAGTGGCAAAGCACTTCCCAAGCTAGTGACAAAGCACTTCCCAAGCCAGTGGCAAAGCACTTCCCAAACCAGTGACAAAGCACTTCCCAAGCCAGTGGCAAAGCACTTCCCAAACCAGTGACAAAGCACTTCCCAAGCCTCTTCCTCCTGCTCGCTTTATCTCTATTTCCCACCCATCTGGATCTTCGTCTACTTGACTGACAGCTCAGTGAATTATCAGTCAAACAGTGGAAGAATGGGCAGGGGACTTACAATTATTGATCTTGGTACCATTCTCTATATTGCTACAGTAAGAATATGTAACTTACACATTGCATTTCGACATCCAAAAAGGTAGGGATCTGTGACTGGTGTTTGTATGGATTATGCAAGCATCTGATGACGACTCCCGCTTACACATGAAATGCATTGTTTTATGCACATTTACAGTATTATAATTAAGGACCTAAGGAAGCAGTTGTCATCTAAAGTCATTCTGGGTGTTGGTACTGACACCAGTGTTCAAGATCTTTCTATAATTTGATCTCTGCTGTGACCTAATTTACTTAATGACCTTCAGCTCAGTTTTCAGCCATGGTGACTTGATGGATGAACGCTCTGTAGGAAGACCAATCTTGTGCAAGCCTAGATAGGTTCACCAGGGTCTCCACCACCGTTATCTTGATAGTATCAAGCCATCGGTTTGCTGATCTTCTTCGCCGTGTTCCTTCTATTCTTCCGACCATGATGTCCTTCTCCAGTGATTGCCCTCTTGCTATGATGTGTCCAAAGTAGGCAAGTTGTAGCTTGGTGATCCTTGCTTTCAGTGACATGTCTGGCTTGATTTTCTCCAAAATTGATTTGTTTGTTCTTCTTGCCATCCATGGTATTGATAACATCCTTCTCCAGCACCACATTTCGAAGGTTCCAATTCTTTTTTCTATCTTGCTTCTTTATCGTCCAGGTTTCACATCCACGTGTTACTACAGAAAAGACCAAACTATGTACGAGCCGTGCCTTAGTCGCCAGTGAAACCTTCCTCGATTGGAAGGCCTTGTCCAGTGATTTTATTGTAGATTTACCCATAGCTATTCTCCTATCGCCTTGCAGTGTCATCGCTGCATCTTGAGTGATCATTGATCCGAGTAGGTTGGAGTCCTTCACAACTTCCCGTTCACCGCCGTCCATCTCAAATGTGTCCCGGTCGTACCTGGCAGTAGTCGATATCTCTTCTTCCATCTTGACACTCCGTAATAAGTTCTTCATTCCACCTACACTTGTTGCTATAAATGTTGTATTGTTGTTGCGACCTACATAGGTGCAAGACAATTCCGACACAAAATGACTGCTGCAACCCCGCAGTTGGCATGTTGATAGGGAGTGGTTTCTAAAAGGATGGTCCCTCGGAGGACGTAAAGTCACTTTGGCACAGCCAGGACATAATAGGCACTTCTCTGTAGGCTGAGATAGCTCTGACTGCTCTTTTTGGTCATGCCATTTGTTTTCAAACTAAATCTTTAAAACTGCAATTTCTGGGGGACATCTCCAAAACACAATGCACTATCCAAATAAGCCGTGGAAACTCAACTTTGCTACATTTCACAAACACAGTTTTGCTGTTATCTAGGTGCTCCCATTCATACATCGATAATTATAACAACTATGGTTGACGTTCGTTTCAGTAATTAGTGACACTAAATATATATAATGAGTATATGAGGGTCGGTGTAATTAGCAGCTGCTCCGTACCCCCCAGCCTTTATCTGCAGAGGCCCCATTAAGACAATAAACCCCTCGCACTGGACATGCTGTCTGTGGAGTGTTTTCCTTCTCCTAATGCAGGTTGCTAAGTGAAATTTCTGGAATGGGGCATGGTGAATGAGAACGTTGTAGCACATTATGTACTGGAGAAGATATGAGAGGCCATGCACTAATAGCGTTATTGGGGTTAGCTAAGCAGGTGGATTAGCGTTTACAATAGTCGCTGCACAAACGAGATAAGAATTCCTCGCTGCTCCTTTGTGAAATAGCTGCTTCCATCATGTTTTGAAATAATGAACTAGACTGTAAAAACTGTAATCCTGGAACATTCTCCGAGGGGCAAGGGAGGAGTTGGCAACCATTTTTTTTTTACTTCTAAGAAAAAGTCTTAAATTATATCAGATATTTCCAGGGTCTTTCAGCTAAGAAAAAAAAAATATAAGGTGTTATCTGGGATATGGAGAATAAAAACTGTTCAGGTCTGAATGCCAAGTTGCCAGTTTAACTGGTTATTCACTTTCCTTCTGCTAGGTTGGCAATGGACATATGTACCAGCTTAAAGGGAATCTGTCAGCAGGTTTTTGTACACCAGAAAACAGAAATCCCTATTCTAATTTACTAAGGAACCGCAAGTGCAAGGGGCTTGGCCCTGCACTTACAGCTCACTGGTCTCTTGCGCTCTTTCACTGCCCGCCATCGGCCTTTTGTCATCATTGCTCCCCTCATGCTCAAGAGCCGTCAATCAGAGGGGAAGGGCATGTGGCCAATTCATTCTTAACATGAGTGCCGGACACGCAGCAAAACGCATCACTCAGCCATCTTCAGGCGCTCCATTTGAGAATGAATGCAGTGGAGATGGGCATGATCAGACTGCACTCCACTTAGATAGGGCTCTGCAGAGCACCATGCTCGGTATTGGTGGGGGTCCTAGCGGTAAGATCCCCAGCGATTGGGATGTTATCTCATATCCTCTAGTTAGAGGATAACATCTTAACTTCTTGGAAATTACCCCTTTAAGATGCCCCTGTTATATGTCACAAGAGGGGTTCCTTCATGCTTTGGCTGCTAAACCAGCTGTCTCTAGCAAGACCAATATACGTATATCTAAGATGAACAAGGTACTAAATGCCTCTATGTTGACTAACAAAGTAAAGAGCAGAGCCATAAGACCAAAATTCCACCTCATTGTTAATCAGTACCCACCCAAAGTGCCATATTTTGCACAACTAGACAATTCTACAAATCCCAGCCTACTACATTTGCAGCAAACTACCAGAGAGATTTGAGAGGTTCTTTTAGTGTCACATTGTGACGGTCTTTGGTTATGAAAGTAGGGCCTCAGTCTGTACCTAGAAATGTGACCTTAACTATCCCTGCCCCGGTGGTACTCCTAATGGTAGAGAGGTCCGAGTCTCTGACTTACTATCCTCCTGTTATACCCTATGCTTCCCCAGGTAGTCTGGGACAGATATATTAGTATATAAACTTGTTAGACAAACAGGGATGACAAAAAGCAACTTACATACAAAAACACTCACCAAGGGTAGGGAGGTATATAGGGAAGAACATTCAGATACTAACCAAATGGGAATATGAAAGGTATGCAAAGGTATACATCCAAAAGGTGTATACAAGGTATACAAGATATACATCCAAAAACAGCACACAACAATCTCTAGTAGCAACAACGAACTTCAATTCAGAACAGCGTCTCCAAGGTGCTAGGAAGCAAAGCATTCACTGGCTAGACAGATAGGGTCTGGCTAGGTTTTATAGGGAGAGGTAATGACCAGATCAGAAGCAGCTGAAAAATGGAGCTGCAAGTTTCTGACCAGCATAGAAAGGGTCCTTAACTTCTTCAGCACAAAAGGAAACCAAATTCATTAACTATGGGATCCAAA
Source organism: Dendrobates tinctorius (assembly GCF_039654945.1). NCBI lineage: Eukaryota > Metazoa > Chordata > Amphibia > Anura > Dendrobatidae > Dendrobates > Dendrobates tinctorius. Next base: position 295,154 of record NW_027361729.1, on the reverse strand, counting down.
CACAGACTAAATGGAAGATCTGTGGTACACAATACGCAGTGATCTTCTACCCCCAGATCTCCCAGTTTTACATGGCACACTCGTGACATTTCGGCTCTGGAAATAAGAAAGAATAATACTATTTACCAACTACAAGAAAAGATCTTAAAAGGGAGAGTTAATTTAAATGCACTTATGCATAAAACTTGAAAACCCTTAAAGATGGTCATAGACATAAGACATTAATGTGCCATCATAAGTCATCTTGGAAATATTACACTGTCATAATAGCTAAAAGATTTTGGCATCTCATATCTTCCTTTGGCCAGATTTAATGTAAATCTGTCTCTTGGTATTCGCTACCCCATCTGAGACCAGTATGATGTAGGAGCAGAGACCCTGATTCCAGTGATGTGTCGCTTACTGAAGCTGCTTGCTCTAGTTTTAATAAAATTACAGTTTATCATAGTTCTCTGCTGAGCTCTGTATAACCCCACCCACAACACCAATTGGTTGCTTTCTGTGTACACTGTGCATAGGCAGAAAGCAGCCAATTAGTGGTGAGGGCGGGGTTATACAAAGCTCATGTATATGGAGGACTACCTGGAAAGCAGTTTACTAATAAACTATTGATAATTTCCTGCTGATAAAACAGTGATTTTATCAAAACTACAGCAAGCAGCCCAGTAAGTGATACATCACTGGAGTCAGTGTCTCTGTCTCTAGATTATGCTGCTCTCAGATTAGGTGGCAAATCAACAAATTCCCTGTAAGATAATTAGGCACTTAAAGGGGTTGTCCAGGTTTAGAAAAACATGGATGCTTTGTTTTCTAAGACAGCTCTCCAGATGTCTACTGGTTGGGTGCGGTATATTGACTGAGCCATAGTCTCTTGATTGGAGAGTGCAATACCACTTATAACCTTTGAACAGGTGTAGCAGTATATCCTGAAGAAATAAGCTGTGTTTTTTTGGGGGGGTTTTAAACTTCACCATGACTTTCAAGGTTGCTGTTGGCTATTCCTCATGCACTCTCGGATGAGCGTGCACATTTTTTTTATTTTTCTAGTCACCTTCTGTCACCTCTAGACTCTCTAAAATGTATATATCTTTAGCGAAATAAATGATTCGATCTGCTGAAATTCAACATACCTGGTTCTTCTTTACCTTGAAAATTTCCATCAGAGGAAAGTCTGGAGGCCGTCGTAGACTGTTAGCTCTACTAAATCTTTAGGAAAGGTAAACCATATATATTACTTGTATTTGCAGTAATGAATTTTGCTCCTTAGCCCTTCCTAATTGGCACTGATTTAGTGAATATCTAATAACATACCCAAAGGGACGTTTAAGAACTCCTCCTTTGACCTATCCGGAATGATTCAATCATTCAGTTTTGTAGGCTTTCCAAGCCCGGGCCGACAACAAATTTTCTTGGATTGTATCCAAAACGTTGAAAAAGGTTCATGCAAATTCTAGAGGGTTGACATCAATGTTCTATTAACTACAAATAGAATGTATGTCAATATCTAATGTATCCTGGCTACGGACCACTCTGAAGATTGGATCATTTCTAAAGAGAATGGGTTTACACTTGGGGCAGCTCTCTGCATTACTCTACCCAGAAGATGGTGATGCCGGTGCATTCAAGCAGTGATGAGCTTTGCACGGATCTATCCTTTGTATTTTGCTACATGACCTGTATTCACACGGTAAAATAAGGTAACGTTTCTAGGTTTCGACTCTTTGTTCTTCGCGATTGCGATGACGGTTTGTATAAATATGTGTTGATTTTATTATTTTTTCTGTCTGCATTCAGTTAAGGTCACCTTCAGACTGATTCCGGCAGGGGTTTTGAAGGCGCTTCTCCCACTGTCTCACGACGCCATGATTTATTACCGTTCACTTCTTGCTACTGTTCACTGCACAATCCAATCTTACAGACACACATATTTCTCAATCTGGAGCAGGCGCTCTTCTGAATGTGCAAGGAAAGAGCCTGGCTGATAATTTCCCTCAGATCTCTTATTTCTTGCTTTCTGCCTGTTCTCAGACGCTTTAATATTCCAACCAGCTGAAAACAGAAACGTAATAGCAGAAATGATGAAATGGAAAATAAAAATTCAGCTTCCAGAACTCAGATTTTCATTCAAGTCGATAACACTACGGTTTCCCAAAGCACATCACCTTCCTCTCCGAAAATGACTGTTTTCTCCTCTAGCGCAAGATGTCATCTCGGAGAGGTCAGCTAGCCTCCAATTAACCCACGGTGCAATCCACCGATGATCTGTACTTTAAAGGTAGATGTGAATCCAAAAAAACTGCAAAAGAAGCAATGCTTTGGAATTGTGATAGGTAATATGCAGCAGTGGGAGTCATTTACTTAAAAGGGTTGTCCAGTGAAAATATGTTATTACATATCTATAGCTGCGGGGACTCCATTGATTGGCAGAACACAGGATAGAATTGAGTGGTAGGGCGCATGCCAGAAAAAGCGAAACACAGTGACCGACAGCCGCACAGGGAATTAATGCAGCGGCGGTCAGGCATGTGCACTGTCGCTACATAAAATTCCCCTTGTTCCGCTGATTAGTGGGAGTCCAGGAAGTCATCCACCACCGATCAATAAATGATCCCCTCTTCCAGAGGCGTAGCTAGGGGTTCAGCTCAGGGGGGGGGCGAAAAATCTGAACCAGTAACCCTGATTACAACTCAGGTGGCGAACCCAGTGGCAGTAGCTCTGGGTGGGCCCCCTCAGAACAAGGGGCACTGCCCCCCTGGTAGCTACACTACTGCCCTCTTCTATGGACAAGTGATAACTTATTTTCATGATACTTTCTATAGCTGGTAATATGAAAGCAAAGTTAGATTTGTTACCGTATTTTATTTTTAGATATTTGCAGGCGGAGAACATTGGGGGCCCTGGATGTAAAGCCTATTACATTGACTGTAAAATATAGGTGCAATGCAACCATCTAAAAGTAGCTTAAAACGATCTTTAATTCTAACTTGCATCTATATTTTCTCCTTGCGTAAAAAAAAAAGTCTGATGTGACCCATATAAAAAGCGCTCAAGGCTGCAATCAATCAAAGTCCACTCTAGAAAGAGAAAAAACACCAGCATAGCTCACCAATGCGAGGAGGTATATAGCTGTCTACGATCGATACCTAGCACCCCACCAATGGTAATAGAATTAGGAGTATCAGGACAATAACTCACCAATGTGCCGAAGACCAAGTATGCCAGGACAAAAACATGATCCTACATAGACTAAGGTCATTGCCGCCATTATCTAGCATTCCTAAGACAAAGACATTTGGTGTTTACGCCACAAGGTATGACGGTGTATGCGTGCCACTCTTTAGTTTCTCCGTGAAGTAGGACATGGCAAAGTTGTAATTTGCACTAAATATATTATTGGAGTGCGTCAATTTTTAGGCACAAATTATTGGTCGAACCTAAGTCAACCCAAGTTGGCATAAGTAACCGTAAAGAGTTTAACTTCTTAGAAGATATACCAAATGTATCACATAGGGTGTGCCACCGGGATAAACTTGGCTCATCTTATCACTCACTGCCTGTAAAGGCTCCGTTACATTTAGCGATGCACCAGCGATCCCGACCACGACATGACCCGATCAGGATCGCTGGTGCATCGCTAAATGGTCGCTACTGAGCTGCCAAACAGGCAGATCTCACCAGCGACGCAGCGATGCTCGGCGGTCGTTACTCACCTGTCAGACGCGGCGATGATGAAGTCTTCCTCCCGCATCCATGGCTCGCTCGACGGCGCCAGCAGGAAGCCGACGACGAGAAAATGGCCCAGGACGTTCTCGCGTGATCACCGATATCCAGCGGGGGGGGCTAGTCGGAGGTGAGTGTCACATGTAGCGATATCGCTAGCAATATCGCTGCTGCATCACAAAAGGCCCTTAACTCATTCCTAGCAAGCAAGATCCAACAAGTGCTCATATGATTATCGTGAATAAAATGGTTAAATAACGATCGTTCTAGTCCTCCTTTTTGCCGGCCTGATCATTGATCGAGAGAGCGAACAATCTCCACTTACATTACATTTATTCTTCAAAAGATGATTGAGAGGTTTTTTTCGCTCAATCTAACCAATTTTGATTCACGATGAAAGAGCATTTTTTTTTTTTTTACAAATCCTTCAGTCGTTCAACCCATTCACATCACACAATTATCGTGACAATGGGTCATTGCTAGTGATGAGGATAAGGTGTTATCGGAGCATGCGAAAAACATGTTTGAGTCCCCGTGGCTGAATGTCTCGTGGCTGTTCAAGAGCAGCAACACATGCATGGATTGCCTGTTTGTTAGACAATTACTGCATGTGTTGAGCCTGTCGAACAGCCGCGAGGCATGGAGCCGCGGGGACTCAAACATGTTATTCGAGCAAGTCGAAGACACTCGGTTAGTATCCGAGCATGCTTAGATTACACCATATCCAAGCATGTTCACTCCTCACTAGTCATTACAATTAGAATCTGATGAATCGGATCAGCCAACGTATATACCTCTGTAGACGACATTAGTAACAGCAGGCCATAGTTCCTTCATGAAGACAATGTAAGCTACGTTACATAAACATGGTTCCATAATGAGAAAAAAAACGAAAATTGCCAGCTGACAAACTGATGTAAAGCTGAAAACTCAATCTCTATTTCAGGAAGTTTCATTAGTACAAGATTTGCAAAACATGGTAAGTGGCGCGAGGATATAGTTATGGTGTAGGACACTGGAATGAACCAATAAAAGACTGAAATGCAGCCATGCCATAACAAATGCCGTAGGCAAAGGAATTACTCCTTATTTTAGTATAGATGGCAGACCTTGGAAATCATTCCTTTTTGCCCCTATGGCAAACTATATACTAAATCCATTTTCACATGTCAGGGATGTTCCTAGTCTAATCAGTAATGTTAATGACAACGAGCTGATTCTTCCAGTTACTTCACATTACTAGGATGGAGATTTCACTTTAACAGCCTGAATCTGGTTATGGCAAAGGGTGCAAGAGCAGGTCCTGACATCAAGGACCCGGCATCATTTAATGGAACAAGGACCGTCCTGTGCTGACGTTAATTTATGCCTTGTGGTCGAGAGGAGGGTCAAACTTGATGCAGAGGTTTCAAAACAAAACTTGTGTTGGATTAATTCTAAATACACTTATGGGGTGGACTTTATAATTGGATTGTAATGTGCACGATATGGACTCATGCAATAGATATAGCGCGGAGAAGGAATATCAACCCCAGTAGGCATTGCATTGGTGTAAGCGAAATTTTATTCTTCTGATTTGGCAGCCTAGAGGCTCATGCAAAGGACTGTATAAATTGGGTGAGTGATATCCGTGGATTTGACAAATAGAACTTTTACCCATATTATTTTAAGGAGCGGTGCAGATGTCCAATTTTTTCCTCGGACCGAGTGGTCCATGAAAAATAATCATGGCATGCACAATTTGCTTCGAATAATCGGATGGCACTCAACCATTCAAGTCTTTGTGTTCATGAAAAAAAACAGACCACACTTTGATGACATCTGAGTGCAGTCTGATTTTCACAGACTCTCTCCTGAAAAAATCGGATCCCACTCTCATCAAATTGAAATCAAATTCTAACCAGAATCTAATTAGCATAATTGGACCAGTTTGCTCGGATGGAGGGAAAATGGTCATGTGACCCTAGACTAAGGGTGACTGTTGACTGACAGACAGCATCCAACGAAGACATACGTCCCAGCCATCCAGTACAAAATTGCATATGTTAAACATATATGTTTTAAAATGGCAGCCTATGGGTGACAAATAGTTGAAGGATGGTTTCCATTCACTCTTGTGCAAAATTTTTAGCTGTTAGACTTGTGTAAAAATGTTGTAAAGTACGAATGCTTTCAAAAATAAAAAGTGTTAATAGTTTTTTTTTGTTTTGTTTTTTTAATTATCAAAAGTAAAAAAAAAAAAAAAAAATCAATATTTGGTGTGACCGACCTTTGCCTTCAAAACAACATCAATTCTTCCAGATACACTTACACAAAGTCAAGGGTTTTTTAGAATTTTAGTCAGGTGTATGAGTAATCAATTATAGCAAACAGGTCATAATGATTATCATTTTTATATCTAGGTTGAAAGAAAGTCATTAACTGAAACAGAACCAGCTGTATAATTATCATTCAGGAAATAATAGTGGAAGACAGTTTCATGTCACAGGACATATACCATGGACTGAGCAAAGCAGCAAAACACAAGGTAGTTATACAGCACCAACAAGGTATCTACCAAGCAAAGATTTCAAAGCCAACTGGGGTTTCAAGATGTGCTGTTCAAGCTCTTTTGAAGAAATACAAAGAATTGGGTAACATTGGGGACCACAGATACAGTCATCAGCAAAGGAAACTTAGTGCAGGAGAAGAAAGACACATCATGCTCACTTTCCTTGGAAATCAGAAGATACTCAGCAGTGCCAACAGCTCATCAGCTTTAATCTTTGGAGAGGTCTGGCAAAAAGTGGTCTTCATGGAAGAATTGCAGCTAAAAAACTATATCTTCTACATGGAAATAAGGCCCAGTGACTCAACAGCGCATGAAAACATAGTAACTTGGGTGTGGCAAAATGTTATCAGGTGCTCTAGACTGATGAGTCAAAAAAATTTTTGTTCACTGAAGGGCTGGAGAGTGGCACAATAATGGTTGTCTGCAGGAAAAGTGAATCATGGTGGAGAGTCCTTCTAAATTTGGGGCTGCATTTCAGCAAATAGAGTTGGCAGTCCCTACTAAATAGGTGACTATATATCTCTCACTGTTATGAATGAGTCACCGAGGAGGAAAAACAAAAACAAGCTAAGCCACAGAAAACCAGAGAGGTTGGTAACTAAGCGGATTGCAGACCCCTGATCCTATCCACACAACTAGCAGTAGCCGTGGAGCGTACCTACGATGATCCTAGACGCCTCATCACAGCCTGAGAAATAAATAAACCTAAAGCAAGAAAAGGGGAAATTTAAACTGCCCCAGAGCAGACCCCAAAGCAATAGACAGCCCCCAAACATGTATTGTCGGTGAGACAAGATGAAAACACAAACACAGATAGAAAAATAGGCTGAGCAAACGATGGGGCCCACACTACCAGGAAAGGAAAGATGCTATCTGCAATCACGCACAAAACCCTGCCAAAAAATGTCCAACACTATCTGATAACAAAGAACCCTGAAGTCACTAGACTTCAATTCCCTATATCAGCACTCTGGTATATTCTGAAGACGGAGCAAAAAGAGACCAATCTGATCAGGGACAAAAAGCAAACTGGCATAAACAGAGACATAAGAATGGAAATTCAGCACAGCCCCAGCAGGGGCTGGCTGACAACAAAAACTGAGTAAATCAGACCAAATCTCAAGTGAAAAAATAGCAGAGCACACTTAGCTTGAGAAGGCAGGAACAGAACTGGAAACCAGAACCTCAGGGCAGGAAAATCACCAGCACAAAATTAGGGAGTCGGCTGTCTTAAATCCAGTCAGAGACTTCTGATGTCCAATCACAGTCCTCCCCCTCAGGTGGCAGGTGTCTGCCATTTAGATCAGCTTCATTACCTACTGTTAGAGGGAGCCCAGATGGAGAACTCACGACTCCTCTGTCAACACATCCAGCTCCACCACCCTCACCAAAAGCCAGAGGTAAACCAGAAAATGAGTTCACAACATCTCACCTTTGAAAACCATAACAAAAAAACGGGGATCCCTAATGACTGTTAATTGGTGAAGAAAATGTGGCCATGCATGGGTATGACTAATGAAGTCTGGGGATGTAATACTCCAATTGTTTGCAGTGGAGGGAGGGCATTACTGCCTTTACTGGTGTATGTGGCGCAGTGAGCAGAAGCCACTGGGAGAAAATGAACATATCTCCACCTGGAAGCTGCCAACATTCAGTTGTGGGGGGTGTAGGGCTGACATCAGGGAATTACTACCCTTAATGCTGTATGGGGCACTGTTAGCAGAAGTAAAGAGAGGGGGCCCTGACCCAGTCCGGACCCCCCCTCTTTTGTTTATTCTCACCGCCCCAGGCTATAATAACGTATTGTGTGCCGGCGCATAGCTCGGCCCTGCAAGCTTTCCTGGTGCTGCATGACCATCAAAATAAAACAGCACAGCAGTTCCAGGGTAACTCCCTTTGCCTTTTCTGTGACACACTGGTGATGGCGCCTACGTAATGACGTCATTGGATACATGCCGGCATGTACGAGCGCCACTCGCCAGGATAGCATAATAATAATAATAAATTTTATTTCTATAGCGCTGACATATTGCGCAGCACTTTATATTTCAGAGGGGACTTGTACAGACAATATACATTACAGCATAACAATAATCACATAGATTATAACAGACGCCAAGAGGAATGAGGGCCCTGCTCGCAAGCTTACAATCTATGAGGGAAAAAGGGGAGACACGAAAGGTGGGTGGCAACAGTTGCCCTGAATGTATGGACCAGCCATAATGTTAAGTGTGTAACAGTACGGATGCAGAGGGCTAATGGATGCATAAAGCATGTGGGGACATGATGCGGGGAACCTGGTTATGGTAATACTTTTGGCTGTGCCACACAGGGATAGATTAGGTTAATATGTTGAGGCGATAGGCCAGTCTGAATAAATGTGTTTTCAGGGCACGCTTAAAATTGTGGGGGTTGGGGACTAATCGTATTGACCTGGGAAGTGCATTCCAAAGAATTGGCGCAGCATGTGTATAGTCTTGAAGACGGGAGTGGGAGGTTCTGATTATTGAGGATGCTAACCTCAGGTCATCAGCAGAACGGAGGGCGCAGGTAGGATGGTATACTGAAACAAGGGAGGAGATGTAGGGTGGTGCTGAGCCATGGAGGGCTTTGTGGGTGAGGGTAATAAGTTTATACTGGATTTTGGAGTGGATGGGTAGCCAGTGTAATGACTGGCACAAGGTAGAGGCATCGGTGTAACGATTGGCGAGGAATATGATCCTGGCAGCTGCATTCAAGACAGATTGGAGGGGGGAGAGTTTGGTAAGAGGGAGACCGATTAGAAGGGAGTTACAATAGTCGAGACGAGAATGAATAAGAGAAACAGTAAGAGTTTTTGCAGAGTCAAAAGTAAGAAAAGGTCGAATTCTAGAAATGTTTTTGAGGTGCAGATAACAAGAGCGAGCCAGTGATCGGATGTGGGGGACAAAGGAAAGCTCGGAGTCAAGTATGACCCCAAGACAGCGGGCATGTTGCTGGGGAGTAATAGTAGAACCACACACGGAAATGGCAATGTCGGGTATAGGTACATTAGTAGCGGGAGGAAACCCAAGGAGTTCAGTCTTTGACAGGTTCAGTTTCAGATATAGTGAGGACATGATGTTAAACACAGCATTTAGACAATCGCCGGTGTTTTCTAGAAAGGCTGGCATGATGTCAGGAGAAGAAGCATATAATTGGGTGTCGTCAGCATAGAGATGGTACTGGAAACCAAATCTACTGATTGTTTGACCAATAGGGGCAGTATACAAAGAGAAGAGGAGGGGGCCTAGGACTGATCCTTGAGGAACCCCAACAGTAAGGGGAAGATGAGAGGAGGAGGAGCCAGCAAAAGATACAGTAAAGGAGCAGTCAGAGAGATAGGAGGAGAACCAGGAGAGAACGGTGTCCTTGAGGCCAATGGAACGGAGCACAGTGAGGAGGAGCTGATGATCTACAGTGTCGAATGCTGCAGAGAGATCCAAGAGAATTAGCATGGAGTAGTGACCATTAGATTTAGCTGTTAGTAGATCATTAGAGACTTTAGTGAGGGCAGTTTCAGTAGAATGTAAAGAGCGGAAACCGGATTGGAGAGGGTCGAGAAGAGAGTTTTCTGAGAGATAGCGGATAAGACGGGAGTGGACCAGGCGTTCCAGGAGTTTAGAGATGAAGGGAAGATTAGAGACAGGTCTATAGTTAGCGGCACAGTTTTGGTCGAGGGATGTTTTTTTAAGTAGTGGATGTATGATGGCATGCTTAAATGAGGAGGGAAAGATACCAGAAGAGAGAGAGAGGTTAAATATTTTAGTTAGGTGAGGGGTGACAGCAGGGGAAAGGGGCTGGAGTAGATGTGACGGAAATGGGTCACTGGTGCAAGTGGTTGGGCGAGAAGATGCAAGGAGCCTGCTTACTTCTTCTTCTGTGACTGGTTCAAAGTCAGAGAGTGAGCTAGATGCAGTGGGGGAGGGAGGCCAGTGCATGGTATGAGGTGATTGGGAGATAATTTCTTGTCGGATCTGGTCAATTTTTTCTTTGAAGTAATTGGCCAGATCGTCAGCTTGAAGCTCCATGGTAGGGGCCTGCACTCTTGGGTTGAGTAGAGAATGAAGTGTCAAAGAGACGTTTCGGGTTATTGGACAGTGAGGTGATGAGGGTGTTGAAATAGATTTGTTTTGATAGGTGAAGGGCAGTGTTGTATGTTCGAAGCATAAACTTATAAGAAGTGAAGCTGCCCTTCAAGCGATCATCTGAGAGGTAAGTATGAAAAATCTTATTTAGTTTTTTTTATAAAATTAATTAAATGGGTATGGGTGTGGGGAGCAGATGATGATGAATTGAGGGTGTGGGACGGGGGACAGTGAATGATGACATATTGAGGTGGGGGAGCGCAAATCGTGATGAATTGGGTGTGGGGGATAGCAAATGAATTGAAGGTGGGGACAGCAAATGATGAATTGAAGGTGGGGGTGAGGAGAGCAAATAATGATGAATTGAGGTGGGGAACAGCAAATGATAATGATGAATTCATGGTGAGGGGAGTAAATGATGACATATTAATACTAGGGGATGGGGACAGTAAATAATGATGAAGTGAGGGTGGAGGGTGGGGGACAGCACAAGAGGATGAATTGGGGGTGGAGGGTAACAAATAATGAAAAATTGAAGGTGGGGAAATGCAAATAATGAATTGAGGGTGGGGGAGAGCAGTTGAAAATGAATATAGGGTGAGGATTGGAGACAGAGAGGACAAGAGATGGGCAACCCCGAACAGTACCTGCATGATAGCGTGAGAAACACTGACAGCTCTGATCGGCGGTAAATTACCGCCGGTCACAGAGCTGTGGTTCCCAAGCTGTCACATGACAGTGTGAGCCAGTAGCTGTGGCCAGTCAACGGCTTCGGCTGATGTAAAAGTACTACCTCCATCAGCCTATGCCTGCTGTCGCTGATAACAGAGAGTTGGGATGGGAGTATTCATCAGACGGTGCCCTATAAATTATTAAGTGACGTGGGGTCTGTTCTATGTTTGATAACCAGCACTGGCAAACCTAACAGGTGGCAAGTGGGGTAATGGTTGTGGGGTTGATTTCAGCTGTTTTCTGGCTGCTAGCATCAAGCCCACAGGTTAATAATAAGGCGCCTATCCATTACTAACCACACAGTTTAATTGTAAAAAAAGACAGCCAGAAAAAAATTCTTTATTTGAAAGAAAGACTCTGACTCGTTTATTTAAAATAAAAATAAGAAAGCACAGTTATACTCACCTTACACCCATTCCGATAAAGTCCTTGTCCCCTGTAAAAAAAAGAAAAATAATAAACAACCATATTCCTCATCTGTCCGAAGTGAAGATGTCCCACGCTGTAATCTATTTCTGCGATATGTGGTTTACAACATGGATGGTGCCTTGATGCGACCGCCCAGGCTGAAAACCACAGGAGAATGAGGTGCTGTGAGCCCAGCTTCAGTGACTAGTGGTTACATCATAGACTTCACCGTCCTTCATTGAAGCTGCTTTCCCACACTTCACTGTGAGCTGGGATGATGAACTGCTGTGAGCTCAATGAGATCACAGTGAGCACCAAAGTTTTTTAGATGTTCAGCCCAACCCGCCAGACTCAAACATTCAGGGGTTTGCCCATCACTAGATAGGACATAGCATAATGAATTGGGGTAGAGGTGGGCATGTAAATATAGTGAATTAGAGGAGCAGGAGATACAGCGTGGAGGACATTGAGGAAGCAGCAGTGTGACGTAATGAATTGGGGGAAAGAGTACAGGAGCTAATTAATTTATATATTTATTGCATTGGCAAAAGTGACTATTTATAGTTTGTGGGGGTGCAGTGGTGGATTACAATTTAAATAACTAATTATATATTAATGGTGGGTGAACATCTGTATTCAGTTGCGTAGTGTAGAAGTTGGGGAAAAAGTGGGAGATATGCTCAGGAAGCAGTGCTTTAGATAATTGTGTGTCATTTTCTCCAGAGATGATTCCTGGCTGTAAGAAATAATGGCAGTCTGTGCTGGATGAAGAAGAAAAGTGAAGATGAATTACTTCAACTAGAGACATCACCAGTGAGTCGGTGTGTTACCTGTACACTATACTATAGATATAGAGCTCCTGTGAATAATGCCAATGGTTATCCCTGTATTACCTGTACACTGACAATTTACACTATATACTATATGAGTATCTGATGTCAGGAGAAGAAGCGTATAATTGGGTGTCGTCAGCATAGAGATGGTACTGGAAACCAAATCTACTGATTGTTTGACCAATAGGGGTAGTATACAAAGAAGAGGAGGGGGCCTAGGACTGATCCTTGAGGAACCCCAACAGTAAGGGGAAGATGAGAGGAGGAGGAGCCAGCAAAAGATACAGTAAAGGAGCGGTCAGAGAGATAGGAGGAGAACCAGGAGAGAACGGTGTCCTTGAGGCCAATGGAACGGAGCATAGTGAGGAGGAGTTGATGATCCACAGTGTCGAATGCTGCAGAGAGATCCAAGAGAATTAGCATGGAGTAATGACCATTTGATTTAGCTGTTAGTAGATCATTAGAGACTTTAGTGAGGGCAGTTTCAGTAGAATGTAAAGAGCGAAAACCGGATTGGAGAGGGTCGAGAAGAGAGTTTTCTGAGAGATAGCGGATAAGACGGGAGTGGACCAGGCATTCCAGGAGTTTAGAGATGAAGGGAACATTAGAAACAGGTCTATAGTTAGCGGCACAGTTTTGGTCGAGGGATGTTTTTTTAAGTAGTGGATGTATGATGGCATGCTTAAATGAGGAGGGAAAGATACCAGAAGAGAGAGAGAGGTTAAATATTTTAGTTAGGTGAGGGGTGACAGCAGGGGAAAGGGGCTGGAGTAGATGTGACGGAAATGGGTCACTGGTGCAAGTGGTTGGGCGAGAAGATGCAAGGAGCCTGCTTACTTCTTCTTCTGTGACTAGTGGGGGAGGGAGGACAGTGCATGGTATGAGGTGATTGGGAGATAATTTCCTGTCGGATCTGGTCAATTTTTTCTTTGAAGTAATTGGCCAGATCGTCAGCTTGAAGCTTCGTGGTAGGGGCCTGCACTCTTGGGTTGAGTAGAGAATGAAGTGTCAAAGAGACGTTTCGGGTTATTGGACAGTGAGGTGATGAGGGTGTTGAAATAGATTTGTTTTGATAGGTGAAGGGCAGTGTTGTATGTTCGAAGCATAAACTTATAAGAAGTGAAGCTGCCCTTCAAGCGATCATCTGAGAGGTAAGTATGAAAAATCTTATTTAGTTTTTTTTATAAAATTAATTAAATGGGTATGGGTGTGGGGAGCAAATGATGATGAATTGAGGGTGTGGGACGGGGACAGTGAATGATGACATATTGAGGTGGGGGAGCGCAAATCGTGATGAATTGGGTGTGGGGGATAGCAAATGAATTGAAGGTGGGGACAGCAAATGATGAATTGAAGGTGGGGGGTGAGGAGAGCAAATAATGATGAATTGAGGTGGGGAACAGCAAATGATAATGATGAATTCATGGTGAGGGGAGTAAATGTTGACATATTAATACTAGGGGATGGGGACAGTAAATAATGATGAAGTGAGGGTGGAGGGTGGGGGACAGCACAAGATGATGAATTGGGGGTGGAGGGTAACAAATAATGAAAAATTGAAGGTGGAGAAGTGCAAATGATGAATTGAGGGTGGGGGAGAGCAGTTGAAAATGAATATAGGGTGGGGATTGGAGACAGAGAGGACTAGAGATGGGCAACCCCGAACAGTACCTGCATGATAGCATGAGAAACACTGACAGCTCTGATTGGCGGTAAATTACCGCCGGTCATAGAGCTGTGGTTCCCAAGCTGTCACATGACAGTGTGAGCCAGTAGCTGTGGCCAGTCAACGGCTTCGGCTGATGTAAAAGTACTACCCCTATCAGCCTATGCCTGCTGTCATTGATAACACGGAGTTGGGATGGGAGTATTCATCAGCCGGTGCCCTATAAATTATTAAGTGACGTGGGGTCTGTTCTATGTTTGATAACCAGCACTGGCAAACCTAACAGGTGGCAAGTGGGGTAATGGTTGTGGGGTTGATTTCAGCTGTTTTCTGGCTGCTAGCATCAAGCCCACAGGTTAATAATAAGGCGCCTATCCTTTACTAACCACACAGTTTAATTGTAAAAAAGACAGCCAGAAAAAAATCCTTTATTTGAAAGAAAGACTCTGACTCGTTTATTTAAAATAAAAATAAGAAAGCACAGTTATACTCACCTTACACCCATTCCAATAAAGTCCTTGTCCCCTGTAAAAAAAAAGAAAAATAAACAACCATATTCCTCATCTGTCCAAAGTGAAGATGTCCCACGCCGTAATCTATTTCTGCGATATGTGGTTTACAACATGGACGGTGTCTTGATGCGACCGCCCAGGCTGAAAACCACAGGAGAATGAGGTGCTGTGAGCCCAGCTTCAGTGACTAGTGGTGACATCATAGTCCTTCATTGAAGCAGCTTTCCCACACTTCACTGTGAGCTGGGATGATGAACTGCTGTGAGCTCAATGAGATCACAGTGAGCACCAAAGTTTTTTAGATGTTCAGCCCAACCCGCCAGACTCAAACATTCAGGGGTTTGCCCATCACTAGATAGGACATAGCATAATGAATTGGGGTAGATGTGGGCATGTAAATATAGTGAATTAGAGAAGCAGGAGATACAGAGTGGAGGACATTGAGAAAGCAGCAGTGTGACGTAATGAATTGGGGGAAAGAGTACAGGAGCTAATTAATTTATATATTTATTGCGTGGGCAAAAGTGACTATTTATAGTTTGTGGGGGTGCAGTGGTGGATTACAATTTAAATAACTAATTATATATTAATGGTGGGTGAACATCTGTATTCAGTTGCGTAGTGTAGAAGTTGGGGAAAAAGTGGGAGATATGCTCAGGAAGCAGTGCTTTAGATAATTGTGTGTCATTTTCTCCAGAGATGATTCCTGGCTGTAAGAAATAATGGCAGTCTGTGCTGGATGAAGAAGAAAAGTGAAGATGAATTACCTCAACTAGAGACATCACCAGTGAGTCGGTGTGTTACCTGTACACTATACTATAGATATAGAGCTCCTGTGAATAATGCCACTGGTTATCCCTGTATTACCTGTACACTGACAATTTACACTATATACTATATGAGTATCTTCTGTGTATAATGTCACTGGTAATCATTGTGTTACCTGTACACTATGTACAGAGATTGCATGTATAATGGCACTGGTGATCCCTGTATTATCTGTACACTATACACTATATACAGAGCTCCTGTGTATAATGTCACTGGTGATCTCTTTATTACATGTATACTATACATTATACAGAGCTCCTGTGTATAATGTCATTGGTGATCACTGTATTACCTGTACACTGTACACTATATACAGAGCTCCTGTGTATAATGTCATTGGTGATCACTGTATTACCTGTACACTGTACACTATATACAGAGCTCCTGTGTATAATGTCACTGGAGATCCCTTTATTACATGTACACTATTCATTATATATAGCGCTCTTGTGTATAATGTCGCTGGTTATCACTGTATTACCTGTACACTATACACTATATACAGAGCTCCTGTGTATAATGTGACTGTTGATCACTGTATTACCTGTACACTGACACTATACACTGTATACTATGAGCAGACCTCCTGTGTATTGTAATATTAGTATTGTGATTTTTCATTAGTGATCATTATTGTAGTATTATTCGGTTACTATGTGGTGCTAATATGTGATCTGGTCATGGCGTGGTGGTATTTATTCCTTGTATGTGCTATTATTTGGTCACTACGTGGTGGTAATTTGTGGTCTGGACAAGGTGTGGCGGTACTTGTTCCTTCTGTGTGGTATTATTTATCATTTTAAAAAATGTGTGTGACACATTCCTTAAAGAAAAATAGCTAAAAATATACGTAAAAAGAGTATTGGATATTTCAAGAAATGTTTATTAGGTGAAAATCGCTTTTATTATACTTACAGACGAGGTGGTCCGGTCCAATGGGCGTTTCAGGTCTTGATCCATTGGGTGGATGACGTGGGATTCGTCATCTACATGAAGCAGGGAAAGAGGACGGAGATTCCAAGAAGAGACGAGGCACTGGATCAAGACCAGAGATGCTCATCGGACCAGACCGCCCCATCTGTAAGTATAATAAAAACTATTTTGGGGATCTGAAAACTGAATTGGGGACCTTTTTTACAGCATTCCAGTATGGGGAAATATGGGGAAAACGTGGTGATAGGTTTCCTTCACCTAGGACCTATACAGCCATAGCGCTAGTTTCAATAGTCAAATCCTTTAACTAATAATGTATCAACTTTACTTTGTATTCATATTTTGTAACCATGTTGATATTTGTATGATTGATAAATGTGAGAAAACGAGATCCAAATCTTGGTATTCAGCGTAGCATGGAAACAGTTAAACATAAACTGAGAAACTGCGTCTTAAAAAGTTGTCTCTTTCACCTGCATGTGGCAGCAGATATTGAACTGACTTCATTAGCTGCCTAATGTCCCAGTAAATGACTGTCAGAATGTTTGACAGTTCAGCTGTATACAGGAGACCTGCATACCTGATGCTTAATGAGCCACAAGAAGGGCAACCTTGTGTGAAGAAACTTCAAGCACCTTTGTCAGTGACTAGATCTCCCAACAATACTCTGGGTTACTTGCATTGTTTCTTTGCTCAGTACTAACACTTAATTCCTTGAAGTATTTTTTCCTCCCCACAAAAACAGTTGTGCATTGAACCATTAACATGATTGCTTGCTGCAATCTATGATTGTCGGCGTATTTCTTGCATTACCAAATCGGAAATATATCGGCACCCAAAGGTGTCTATAGATACTGTATAAGTGGCACGATCAATACTGACACCTACAGGTGGGCAATGGAAACGCACACGTAGTCGCTGACTATGTCTTTGTTCAGCCAGAATGTTTTACTGCTTATAAAATCACTCATGTGCTATGTGCACTATTAGAATATTCATAAGCATACACCAGAAATAAACTTCTTACTTCAGGTGTATGATTTATCCACAACCGGCGCGCGTAGGATGTTACCGCTCCACGAGGCCGTGAAGACGTATAATGCGCTAAATGCAGGAGACACACCTGCCCGTTAGGCTGGTGCAAGATCTGCTCAGTCAGAGGCTAAACAGACCAGAGAAACTAAATGTGGTGTCCCAGCAGGAGATGGTGCATTGGATCCCTTGGGGACGACTGTTCCACCACTCCCTGAAATTTTACGCGCCCCTTAACAAATGTGTGCTAATGTTAATCCATGCTAAGTAACTCTTCCCGTGCTGAAAATAATAGGAATGAAATATAAGGAGATAGATGCTTTTTTGTAATGTGGTGTATAGTATTGGGGAGGTGATGAGACTGCGATAACAGCAGGCTCCCATAACAATGCACTCTTGTAAAGTTATCCACGCACATAAGATCCTACGTCGGTGTAAAGTCGAAGGTCAGGAGGTTCCCTTAAAGAGAAGTGGTCAACTAGCAAAAAACTATATACCTGCAGATATGGGGTTAATTTCCAGGTAAATAGCGCTACAGTGCCGTCTGGCCATTATTCTGAAAGCGTGGCTACTGGGAGAAAATGAACATATTTCCTCCTGGAAGCCGCCAGCTTTTAGTCATGGGGGCGTGTACAGATCAGCTACAGTCACCGCTCAGTACACAGTGAGCGGCTGTAAGAATGCTCCAGCACTTTGACAGCTCGCTCTATGGTGTATCTGTGCAGAGGCGGTCATCAATCAATGGGCCAGGCATGCTTACAACTGATTTATTATTATTTATGCCATGAATGCCCCCCCCCCCACCCATAACTGAAAGCTAGCAGCTCCCCGGAGGAAATAATTGAATTTTAGTTCAGAAAGGCAGTCAGGAAACATCGCAATGTTATTTATCTGCAGATTAACCCAATATCTGCAGTTAAATAGTGTGACATGTTCCCCTCAGGGCCAGACTGGCCATCTGGCAATTCTGGCAAATGCCAGAAGGGCCTGTCAGGTCATGTGTTGTCTTATCTGCTACATTGTTTACAGAATCTCTATTGATAAGAGTTGTGACGGAGCAGTAAATGGGGGACCCCTCTTTCACCTCCTATAGCAGCCATATAATTCAGAGAAGGCCTGACATGTATCAGATCAGTGATGTCTATTGGTTTTTTGTGACTTGTTTAACTTTTTTTATTGTGTTCATGATATATGTGACACCCATAACAATAAAGATTTGACCTATTTGCCAAGTCTGGTAACCCTCTCCCTGCTGGGCTGATGTACTGTACCATTAGTCTACATGTCTCCTCCTGAAAGAAAGGGGGTTACTATACATAAGGATATGGAGTGCACACATACACGAATAATAATAATGGGGGCTGCAACCATGTCATTTAATTGTATTGAGGACTTTATTCTTATGCCCACCAGGGGGCGCCAACAACCATATGGAATTTGGCGCCTCTTTAAATAAGTGCAATGAGGTGACTGGCTTTTCTGTGGACTACCAAGGGTTATGAGCAAGTAACCCATTAGATATCAAAGAGAGAGCCACATGCATGCATCTCCATGTCTATGGGCTCGAATGGATCACCAATAGCGATAAGCGAATGTGTTCGGATAAGGTGTTATCTGAGCATGCCCGAGTGACTTCAGTATGGTCGAAAAATATGTTCAAGTCCCCGCGGCTGCATGCCTCACGGCTGTTACACAGCTGCAACACATGCAGGGATTACCTGTTTGTTAGGCAATCCCTGGATGTGATGCACCTGTCGAACAGCCACGAGACATGCAGCCGCGGGGACTCAAACATTGTATTTGAGCACACCCAAGACACTCAGTTAGCACCCGAGCATGCTCGGATAACACTTTATCCTAATACGTTCGTTCATCACTAATCACTGATCATCCATAACTAATTAGGGGTCCTCCTAGGACTTTATGGTAGTGGAGACCCTGTTGCACCTGCTCCTTGTGTCTTTCTACAAGTCAGCTTTGCTTTTTAGCTATATGCTATCCTATAGGGAAGAGCACATTGGACAATGTATGGAAAAGGTTAACAATGGAATCTGGATTAAATACATTAACATGGGCAGAGAACAAAAGCTGCACAGCCATAGAGACAATGTCTGGTCCAGAAAAATAACTCCTGACATTTACCCCTGAGCCAGTGCTGAGGCCGGCACGCTCTTCAGTATTTCCTACCATATTTAATGTGATCTGTAGTTCATACATATTTAGCAGGGAACTGTAGCTAGCAATGTGGCAAAGTCTGGAGGAGGCACAACATTTTGTAGGATAGCGAAATCAGTAACTCTTAAGAATGAGTCACAATTTAATGGGAAATTACAGTCATGGTTGACAAGTGCAAGGTTACACTTACCGGAGAAAGCGAATGCATTACTACAATACATGGCGGGTGTGACGGACAGCTCCTAGAAAATAGCAGAGGAAATTCACAGGGGCTTTAGGATTAGCAGAAGCACAAAGGCATCAAGCAGGAGCAATACTGCCCCTTGTGGCCGGTCAGGAAATATGAATTTTTATGGAATAGATTGTAAAATAGACGTGTAAGCCACAGTATGTTAGCGATGTCGCCTGCTGCATCTCAGGTGCTATGAAAGAGGACCTGTCACTTGCCCTAAAATATGTATATTTTTTTACCTGGTGTAAATACTATTGTTCAACATGAACACCGACAGCTCATCATACCTGCATCAATAACATGTTGGGTGCACGACAGCCTGAAGAATAGGCGTGGAAGCATATAACAAGCAGAAGAGAGTCGGCACTCTTTTCTCCCGGGTTCAACATTTTACTGCAAATCCATGCAAAAATGACAATAAAACGTTCAAACCTCTGACGCGTTTCGGAATACAGTTCCTTACTCCTAGATGGCATTGTATTCTGAAACGCGTCAGATGGATTGTAGATTTCATGGTCATTTTTGCACATGGATTTCCAATAAAGAGTTGAACCCAGGAGAACGAAATGCCGACTTTCTTCTGCTTGATAAATAACAGTGGCTGTTTTCCTGAATCCGACATTGTTTTTCTTTTGTTCCTGCGCCTCTCCGTTCCTGAGATATAGCCTCCTCTTTCCTGTATATGAAAGACCCCATGAAGAAGAGCTGATGGCCACGCCCACTTGACTAACAAGATTAGATTTAAATACAGGGAAGAGGGCAGTACATCAGGAATGCAGAGGTGCAAGAAAAAAAAAAGAATAACATCGTCAGATTCAGGAGAGCAGGTAGAAAAATACATATATATGGCAAGTGATAGTCCTATTTAAAGGGACAGACGCTGAGCTGCAGTACCTAAGAGTGGCCACTACGTAGTGTAGAGAGTCGTGCTGTTCCAGCTATGGACACGGTTTCCATCCAGGTAACACCAGAGATGCAAACGGCTGATCGTTAGGGGTGCAGGTGTCAGACCACCACTGATCTGATAATGATAACTTATAGTAAGGAGGATAAGCCAGTGGACAACCCCATTAACATTTTCTTAAAGCGTAATGACAGGTTTGAGAAAGCTTTGCATTTTCCAGTTAGAGTTTAAAAGCATACTGAAATACGGTAATTGTAAGATGGAACAGTATGATGTGCCAGCAGCAGGTATTACAGAAGGAGCAACTGAGTGGATTGATATATACATGTAGTTTTTGTAGGAAATTATCAATTATAGCTTGCAATTAATTGATCTGAATCACTCCTACTTTTGGGTTTGGGAGGTACAAATCAGTGATTGACAGGTTTAACATTAAACAGCAGCTGAGCAGATTCATATATATAGTTTTAGTGAAATAAATTACACTTCTAAATGATTGATTTTCATTAAATTAATAAATAATAAATACATTTAATAAATTTAATAAAGTAAACTAAAATGAACATTCTTAAAAATCTATTGGTGCACTGAGTACCATACCACCCCGGCGCTGGAAAAAAGAAAGATCAAAATGATTTTGTCATTTGCTGCTGGGCTCTGCATAGGCAGCGAACCAAGATGACAAAGCTCTCTACAAGACGATAAACTCAGTACAAGGTTAAAAACCTCAGTGTAAAGAAGAGAGCTTTGTCATCTCAGTTGCTGGTTATGCCGAACGCAATAGTCAATAGCAAACTCATCCAAAACTGCTGCACTCTGCATAGGCAGCAAAGAAGGTTGACCGGCTAAGCAGTAAATTAATGCAAAAAACAATTGAATCAATATGGTGTTCATTCACTTTATGTTTTTTTTATAAGCCCTAACTACTGTTAGAGCTAAGGCTATTACTAGGGTTAGGGTTAGGGTTAGGGATAGGGTAACAAAATAATTACTGAAAATGCAATGGAAAAATAAAAATGAAAATTTCACAATATATAACTTTATTTCAGAAAAAAAAACTATGGAGTCAAAAGGGAAAATTATCATTTCTTCAGTATTTTCTTAAAATATACTTTGTGTTCCTGGGGGATAAGAGATTTAATGCTGAAGGAGTGATAATAGTCAAAATGCTTGGCATCTCGCGCTACATGCCACCGGAACAGGCTATACAGTTATTTGTAACCAAGATGACTTTCTTGCTAAATCATAACTTGATAATTGCTTTAACTAATTTATGGGCCCTGTTAGAAAAAAAGAGGAGGTCAGGCACAACACTGACTAACAGCAAGAATAAGAACATTTTAATCAGTGATAGTACACGAGTTCTCAGCGCAGAGAAGACGCAAACTATTTCCTACCAACCTCTACAAGGAAAACTGTCCTAATCTGCTTTCAGAGATTCTTCCGCGGCCGAACGTGTGTTGTCAGGTGGCAGCTGTCATTTCAAATCCATTAAAATTGCCCCTAAATAATGTGATCATTATCAAATATATAAAACCCTTCTTCTATGATTTTGTAAAATGCACATTTTTGATAATAATGTGTTAATGATGCACCGTGTAGATGGGGACTGCGGGATATTCTCACCGCCTGATAAAAAATTCAATATTTCATTTTTTTTTTTTCGAAATTACTGCCAAAACGTCGTCCCTTCCATCCACCACATATAGCGCATTATTTTATCCTTAAATAATTCATATGGATTCATATTGCTGCCAGTGGTGGCTAATAACATCTGGACCTTTACCACACAAATGATGAGTTAATCTGTATTGTGCCTCAGATTTTACAAAATATATTGCTTAATAATTAATATGCCTCTGTATGGAAACTGTCAGCAGACTCCTGAATAATGCATTCAATGCTAGATCAAGGTGCATTTACATATCAAATCAAGAATCCTGACATGAAACCGAATATAATGTAGCACAATGAAACTGAAAAATGAAATACATACAAATGTCTCAATATCACTCTCGCTTTTTCTGTGTGTATATATACTATATGTGTGTATGTGAGCGTGTATATATACACTGCTCAAAAAAATAAAGGGAACACTTAAACAACAGAATATAACTCCAAGTAAATCAAACTTCTGTGAAATCAAACTGTCTACTTAGGAAGCAACACTTGTGACAATCAATTTCACATGCTGTTGTGCAAATGGAATAGATAACAGATGGAAATTATTGGCAATTATCAAGACACCATCAATAAAGGAGTGGTTCTGCAGGTGGGGACCACAGACCACATCTCAGTACCAATGCTTTCTGGCTGATAGTTTTGGGCACTTTTGAATGTTGGTTGTGCTATCACACTCGGGGTAGCATGAGACGGACTCTACAACCCACACAAGTGGCTCAGATAGTGCAGCTCATCCAGGATGGCACATCAATGTGAGCTGTGGCAAGAAGGTTTGCTGTGTCTGTCAGCGTAGTGTCCAGAGGCTGGAGGCACTACCAGGAGACAGACCAGTACACCAGGAAACGTGGAGGGAGCCGTAGGAGGGCAACAACCCAGCAGCAGGACCACTACCTCCACCTTTGTGCGAGGAGGAACAGGAGGAGCACTGCCAGAAACATGCAAAATGACTTCCAGCAGGCCACAAATGTGCATGTGTCTGTACAAACAGTTAAAAACTGACTTCATGAGGATGGTCTTAGTGCACGACATCCACAGATGGGGGTTGTACTCACAGCCCAGCACCGTGCAGGATGCTTGGCATTTGCCACAGAACACCAGGATTGGCAAATTTGTCACTGGCGCCCTGTGCTCTTCACAGATGAAAGCAGGCTCACACTTAGCACATGTGACAGATGTGACAGAGTCTGGAGACGCTGTGGAGAGCGATCTGCTGTCTGCAACATCCTTCAGCATAAGGTTTTGGCAGTGGATCAGTAATGGTGTGGGGTGGCATTTCTTTGGAGGGCCGCACAACCCTTCATGTGCTCTCCCGAGGTAGTCTGACTGCTATTAGGTACCAAGATGAGATCCTCAGACCCCTTGTGAGACCATATGCTAGGGGCAGTTGGTCCTGGGTTCCTCCTAATGCAGGACAATGCCAGACCTCATGTGGCTGGAGTGTGTCAGCAGTTAATGCATGATGAGGGCATTGATGCTATGGACTAGCCTGCCAGTTCCCCAGACCTGAATTCAATCAAGCACATCAGGGACATCATGTCTTGTTCCATCCACCAATGCCACATTGCACCACAGACTGTCCAGGAGTTGACTGAAGCTTTAATCCAGGTCTGGGAGGAGATCCCTCAGGAGAACATCCACCACCTCATCAGTAGCATGCCCAGGTGTTGTAGGGAGGTCATACAGGCACGTGGAGGCCACACACACTACTGAGCATCATTTTCTTGTCTTCACGCATTTCTACTGAATTTGGATTAGCCTGTAATTTGATTTTCCACTTTGATTTTCAGTATCCTTCCAAATCCAGACCTCCATGAGATATTAATTTTGATTTATATTGATCATTTCTATGTTTTATTGTTCTCAATGCATTCCACTATGTAATGAATAAAGATTTGCAACTGGAATATTTCATTCAGTGATATCTAGGATGTGGTATTTTAGTGTTCCCTTTATTTTTTTGAGCAGTGTATATATACGGGCAGCATTAGATGATGAATGTGGCAATGCAGATAGCATTGTATGAGAGAATTTATGGGGAGCATTATTTAGGTAGGGAGCAATGTGTATGGTTAATATTGGGAGCATTGAGTAGCAATGTGTAACAGTATTTGTGGTGGGCACTATTACGTAGTGCAGTTGACACTCAAATTAATTTGGCCCTGTTGTAAAGTGTCCGAGAGCGGTAGTTTGTTAGATCGCGGAGGTTTGATTGTAGACACCGGTGCGATCAGCTGTTTGTAAGCGACGCGTGTCCCCTAAATTATTTACCAGCCATACCTCCTCATTTTGTTTTCTAACCACTACACACACAAAAAAATGAATGAAACCTAATCAATTTCGGCATTGAGTACAGACCACTTTCGGGGCGGATTCATGTCAATTTTTGAGAATACAGTAAGTGGTCTTTGTTAATGCAGAATTCCTTAATATTAGCACTGCATGAAGCTTCCCATATACAGTACAGACCAAAAGTTTGGACACACCTTCTCATTCAAAGAGTTTTCTTTATTTTCATGACTATGAAAATTGTAGATTCACTCTGAAGGCATCAAAACTATGAATTAACACATGTGGAATTATATAATTAACAAAAAAGTGTGAAACAACTGAAAATATGTCTTATATTCTAGGTTCTTCAAAGTAGCCACCTTTTGCTTTGATTACTGCTTTGCACACTCTTGGGTTTCTCTTGATGTGTGTGCTTGCATGCGTAGCGCTGCAGGAGAATATGCAGAGAGGTCAATGGTGCTGTGTGTGTCTGTGTGTGTGTGTGTGTAGGTGGAGGAGAGGGGAATGATGGGGTAATGGGGAAAAGGCAATGATGGGGGTGATGGAGAGAAGGCAATGATGGGGTGATGGGGAGAAGGCAGTGAATGATGGGGTGACTGGGAGAAGATGATGATGAGGTGATGGAGAAGGCAATGATGGGGGTGATGGGGAGAAGGCAATGATGGGGTGATGGGAAGAAGGCAATGATGGGAGTGATGGGGAGAAGTCAATGATGGGAGTGATGGGGAGAAGTCAATGATGGGAGTGATGGGGAGAAGTCAATGATGGGAGTGATGGGGAGAAGGCAGTGATGGGGAGAAGGCTATGATGGGGTGATGGAGAAGGCAATGATGGCAGTGATGGGGAGAAGGCAATGATGGGAGTGATGGGGAGAAGGCAATAATGGGGTGATGGCGAGAAGGCAATGATGGAGGTGGTGGAAAGGGCAATGATGGGATGGTGGGGGAGGAGGAAATGATGGAGGTGGTGGAAAGGGCAATAATGGGGGTGGTGAGAGAGGAGGAAATTATGGCGGCGGTGGAATGGGCAATGATGGGAGTGGTGGGGGAGAAAGCAAAGATAGTGGTGGGGAGAAGGCAATGATGGAGGTGGTGAAGAGGGCAATGAGGAAGTGGGGGAGAGGACAATAATGGGATGCGGGTGGAGGAGGACAATGAGGGGTGGGGGATAGGGATGGGAGGAAGGGGGACTTATAATGGCCTTAGGAACAGGGGAGGTGGAGGAAGACATGATCGCTTATTATGTCTAACACAGTCCCTTAGTATATAGTGTACTCACTTATTATGTCTAACACAGTCCCTTAGTATATAGTGTATGTACGTATTATGTATAACACAGTCCCTTAGCATATGGTGTACTCACTAATTCTGTATAACACCATCCTTAGTTACATAGTTTCCTCTTTTATTATGTATAACACCATCCTTTATTACGTACCATCCTCTCTAGTTATATATGGTGCCGTCCCTTATTATATAGCTTTCTCTTCTGTTATGTATAGTACTGTCTCTTACATAGTGTATTCTTATTAATTTTGTTATTCACAGCGCCCTCTTTTATTACATAGTCTGCTCTCTTTTTAGATATAAAATGACTGCTGATGGAGGAGCCGTGACCAGACAACCAGTCCATCAGCTCCTCCATGCTCCATCAGCCATTATAGCATTATACAGCTAACAAGACAAGACGGTATGTAATGAAAAACATGGCTCTATATAATCCAATAAGTAAGGGGCGGTACTGTACATAACAAGAGAGGGCACTATAAAAGGGGCAGCAATATACATAATAAAGGAGACTATGTAATATATATACATGTATGTGTGTGGCTATATATATATATATATATCTAGCTTTGTCGCCATAAAAGGAAGGGGGCCCAGACATATTTCTTGCACAGGGGCCCCAAGCTGTCAGTGTCCACCCCTGTATGGGTGGTGAATATGAAGCACATGGGGAGGCTATGGGGGTGTCATGCTGCTCACAGGGAGGCTATAGGGTGTCATGCTGCACACGGGGAGGCTATGGGGGTGTCATGCTGCACATGGTGAGGCTATGAGAAGGCTGTATACTGTCATGCAATATATGGGGAGGCTATGTGGGGCCTCATTCAGTATGTGGAGAGACTGTGGGGCTCATGCTGTATATACGAAGGCTGTGTGGGGCACATGCAGTTTATGGGGAGGCTGTGTGGGGCCTCATGCAATATGTGGGGAAACTGGGGCTCATGCAGTATATGGGGAGGCTGTGTGGGGCTCATGCCGTATATAGGGAGGCTGTGTGAGGCTCATGCCGTATATAGAGAGACTGTGTGAGGCTCATGCCTTATATAGGGAGGCTGTGTGGGGCTCATGCCTTATATAGGGAGGCTGTGTGGGGCTCATGCCGTATATAGGGAGGCTGTGTGAGGCTCATGCCGTATATAGAGAGACTGTGTGAGGCTCATGCCTTATATAGGGAGGCTGTGTGGGGCTCATGCCTTATATAGGGAGGCTGTGTGGGGCTCATGCCGTATATAGGGAGGCTGTGTGAGGCTCATGCCGTATATAGAGAGACTGTGTGAGGCTCATGCCTTATATAGGGAGGCTGTGTGGGGCTCATGCTGTATATAGGGAGGCTGTGTAAGGCTCATGCCACATATAAGGGGCTCTGGGGAGGTGCAAAGATATATAGGGGGTGTCAGCATACTTAATTATGCTCAATATTAAGTGATACAATTAATATTAATAAATTAATATTGAGTAGAATTAATTTCAAGCTATTGCTTCGCCCCTGCACAACAGTCATGGTCTCTCATGTGGCTCCTCAGGAAAATTAATTGCCCACCCCGCCCTAGACCCTTAACTGACACATAACACCCACCTACTGCTCCAGTTCTCCAGTTACAGCAGTTTAACCCCTTTATGAGCTTGGGATTTTCCATTTTTGCCTTTTCGTTCTTTGCTCCCCGTCTTCCCAGAGCATAACTTTTTTTATTATTTAGTCAATATGGCCATGTGAGGGCTTGTTTTCTTTTGAGACAAGTTGTACTTTTGAAAGGTGCCATTGATTGTACCATATAGTGTACTGGAAAATGAGAAAAAAATTTCAAATGCAGAGAAGTTTAAAAAAAAGTGGCATTTCATAATTGTTTTTTACTATGTTCGCTAAATGCAAAAACTGACCTGTCATGATTCTCCAGGTCATGATTAGTTCTGAGACACCAAAAATGTCTAGGTTCTTTTTTTGGTGGTGAAATAAATTTCCAAAGTTTATAAAAATGGCACCATTTCCGAGACCCGTAGAGTCTTCATTTTAGGGGCATATGGCAGCTAATCAACTCAGCACTGGAGCCCTCATCAAAAGGAAGGAGGTGAACTACGACATACCTATATGTCATAGGCTGTAAAGGGGGTCATGATTTTGACATTGATGTGATGACCGTGTACATTAGACTAATGTCAGCTGCACCCGTTGATATTGACGAGTTCGGCTGATACTCCAATGTGTAGCAGGGCACCAGTCAACTGATTGTTGGGGGAGATATCGATTGAGCATGTCCGATTTTGGACTGACAATCACTTTGTATTCCTGGAGATACGCTGCCGGCAGAGGTGTCTGTTGACGTCTCTCTCAGCTGAACGTGTGCTCCTGTGTATGGGAGAAATGGCTGAAAAGGAAGTCAGACGAATGATAAGCCAATGCATCGTTCAAAGGATAGCCATTTAATGTGTAGAATAGATAATCAATATCATTGGAGGTCTAACACCCGGCATCCCCATCATTCAGCTGTTGTAAGCTCTGGCAATGGCTAGATGTGAACAGCGTATGGACCAGAACATTACGGCTCAGTACACTGTCTAATGGTCATGGCTGAAAACTGCAGCTCAGCTCCTATTCAATTGATACCAGCTGACGGGTGGGGGGTGCTGGGTGTCAGACCCCTGGACTGTAGTACACTAGTGCACAAGCCTAGAAAGAAATTCATTTTTGTTGGTCAAGGGATCGATGAAAGGACAATGCCTTGAAATACGGGATAACAGAAACCTGAAAATACATACTCTGACGTATGGATACATAACAGGTTAATGAAAGCGAGAGTACTGCTAGTGGCCATTGTTAGTGCAGATATCCCTAATGTTCCCTAAGATTCATGCTCTCAGGTAGGCAGTAGGTAGCGTTCACACAGGCATTGGATTCTTGCATCAAAACAATGTGACTTTTATTTTTCACTGGAATAATGAAAAATATTTAAAATGTAAATTATATATAAACCAAATTCTAAATTCACCCCATACACCACTATAAAATAATTTTGTACTGCAGCGTTCTTTTTCGAGCTATGATGTAATTTGCACATTTTGTGAAACTTCTGTAAGCCGATCAACCTTTTCTTTATTGAATAAGACAACGTTTTCCCTAGACTAATCCCCCATGTGCAGCAAAAAGCAGACAAAATACATGTGAGTCCTTGAATAATATAACTTTCCTCGGACTTTTAGGAAATTCTTAACACTGGAACATTCTTTACGCAAACATGGCTAATTTTGTCCTGTAGCATGACCAGTGGGTTGAAGCTTTCAGGACCATGGAGAGCATCTGCTGTACTTCTGACTGCCTGCGGCGCACCAGAGCCGGCGTTACCCCAGACAGATGCTAGCCCTTTCCTTAGACCCGCTTAAGGCACAAGAAAACCTTTTAGAGAAACCTTTGGTGGTGTTTCTAAATTACAGGCTGCAAGGAATTTTAATTGGCTTAATGAAGAAAGTTTAGATTGCAGTTAGTCGGATTTTTTTTTAACACAATTAGAGAAATGCAAATAACTCGCCCCACATGGGTGCAGCTAAATAATTTGGTGGCTGGAAAATTTCTTAGAAATTAATTATTCTATGAACCCTTTCCTTAACCTTTGAATTGAAATTTGCTTATTTAAATTCAAGGATTCATGAAAAAAAACGGACCTATAGCGAAGGCATGTCATCCATGTGTCAGTAGGGAGCTGTTCGCTTTTTTTTTACTATTTAAAGGGTTGTGAAGCTCAAGCTCGGAAACTTTTTTTTTTGCATTTGACAAAAACAGATGCCACGCTGATAGTAAGAACCGACATGTGCACCAATAAATGAATGAGAATCCAACACACTAGTGAAAAAGATCCATTTTTTCTTGAACACAAATAAAAAGAGATGTCTGAATGAGGCATTAATTTTCATAAATGCCTGGAAGGATGCTAATACCGTAATCCACTTTCCAGCCAAAAACAAAGGACTCTCCTATCTTTCTGAGGTATGCTATCATTCTTAGGCTAGAATCACACCACCATTTTTTCTCCAATTGAGAAAAATGGTCCGATTATCTTTTTCAGACTCTGATCAGAGTTTGATCACAGTGGGATCCGATCTTTTCAAAAGTGGAGTGGAAAAATAAAAAGTTTCACCACCTTCTCCATTATGTCAGTCCATGAAAATCGGACCTTATACAGCTGTCATTTGAGGGTGGTCCAATTTTTCTTTTCATGGACTCATAGACTTAAATGGCCGAGTGCCATCTAATTCTTGGTGGTGAATTGTGTATGCTGCAGTACTTTTCCTCGGACTACACGGACTGAGGGAAAAAATCAGACCTGTGCACAGCCCCATAGACACAGGTATGACTGCTATCAGTGAAAACAATGGATAGCACTCGTCCATTTAAACAGTCGTGTGCACGAGCCCTCAAGAAGGGCCTATCGGTTGGATCATGTTCTGCATCTCAGTAACATTGCCGCAATGTATGGACAGTAGTGGGATTGTTTGAGGGAGAGTAATGCCTACTTCAGATGTCTGTGCTTCCAATACATGTGCTAGCCATTTTTTTCATGGATACCACACATGCCCATTATAACCAATGGTGCTATGCATGTGCCCGTGTTTTTACATGGACTGTTGTCCATGCAAACCACATGGAGACATGTCCATTTATTTTCCAGCAGCATGGAGGACAAAGGCCAGTGTAAGTCTACTGGTCAGTGTAAAACAGGTCAATCACACGGATGACATTGCAAAGCATTGGAGAAGCTTTGTAATTTATTTTTTCTTTATCCATACCGGAAAAAACACTGATGGTACCAACTGATGAAAAGCACTCATGATACAGGTACCGTTTGTCATGTATGTGTTTTATGTGGACATGTGAAGAAGTCCTGGGGAAATGTCAGAATCAGAGCCGGTTTTAGACAAAGTTGGGCCCTGGACAAAAGTGTAAAGTGGGGCACCAAATGCTAACATATTGCACCAACACACAGAAACATTTTGGTTGTATTTACATGCTCTGAGTTCAGACTGTTAAACGAGCGTGATCGACAATATTGAAGCCGTTCAAAACTTGTTTACCAGTCTCTTTACAGCAGCTGAGCAAGAATGATTGGCACAGAACGATCAGTATAAGATCAATCTGTCCACATACAGTATCTTGTTATCAGCAGCATATCTTCAGCTTTCACTTTGATTTTGCTCCTTTAGCATAATGCACCCCATAGTCCTTCACATAGTATAATGTGCCCCTTAGTCATCAATATAGTATAATTTGCACCCATAGTCCTCCATATAGTATAATACACTCCCCATAGTCCTTCATATAGTATACTATATTCCCCAAAGTCCTCTTTATAGTATAATACACTCCCCATAGTACTCCATATAGTATAATGCACCCCATTGTCCTCCACATAGTATAATGCACAGCCCATAGTCATCCATATCGTATAATGTGCACCCATAGTCCTCCATATAGTTTAATGTGCCCCATAGTTCTCCATATTTTATAATGTGCCCATAGTCTTTCATGTAGCATAATGTGCCCCATAGTTCTCCATATTGTAAAATGTGCCCTATAGTCTTCCATATAGTATACTACACTTCCTATAATCCTCCATATATTATAGTACACTCCCCATATTCCTCCATATAGTATGATGTACTCTCCACAGTCCTCCATACAGTAAAATGCACTCCATAGTTCTCCATACAGTATAATGCAGTCCCAGTATAGTACACATAGTATAATGCACTCCCTATTGTCCTTGATAGAGTATAATGCAGCCCCCAAATAGTACATACAGTATAATACACAGCCTATAGTGTATGATAGAGTATAATGCAATCCCCATATAGTATAACAAATATAGTATAATGCAAAATAAATAAACACAATACTGACCTCTCCCCGATGCTCCGGTCTTAGCAACTCCACTGCCTGCACAGGGTGGTGCACAATGAAGTGATGTCATTGCGCCCGCTGTGTCATACATCAGACACAGATAGGAAATGATAGGAGAGAGCGTCTCTCCTCCATAATTGCTTTCACCTGTATCAGCATCTATGATGCCAACACAGTTGAATGCAGGGGGGCTAAGCCGGACCTCCCTGACTCACGGGCCCTAAAGCAGCCGCGTGGTGTGCCGCACGCAGGTGGACCCTGCGGGATTGGAGGCCCTAGGCAAATGCTTAGTTTGCCTTCCCCTAACGCCGCTCTAGTCAAGATGCATAGAGGTGGATATCACAGAAAAAAGTAGGTAAGGAAAGTACATTGTAAAGTTTTATATCTTCAATTTATGGACCATAAAACATTATTTTAGCCCCTGAAGATAAAAACTCCAAAAAAAATAAATATATAAAAACCTGTAATAATCTTGTTCTTGCAAATAGTCTTTTGAATAAAATTATGAAGTTGTTATTTTTTAAGTATCTATTCTGCAAATATTCAGAACCAGAATTTTAATATATGCAAACAGGGACAAACATTGTCAAATGATATTCTCACAGTAACTATATTATCAGTAAGGACCCCATATGGATTTCTTGCCAGTGGTAATCTTACAACTCGCTCCATGTGCAACTTGATGTGAATATTTTATCATTCAGACTGCTTTAAAAAAATGAGAGCACAAACAATTTGTTTCCAGTTGCTTAGAAAGGTACCTAAGAGCCGAAAAAGGATTCATCAAAATGTCTCTATATAGTGCTGTCTCTCTATAACATTGCTTATTGATGTTATGCTGGCCGGCACAAATGTCATCTGTTAAACAAAGGATAAAAGAAAAAAAAAAGAGAAGAAAAAACATTTTTAAAGCATTAAAATATGTTTGATAGCTTATAGGTTCTGTAGCATCAGATTTAATGAATATTCAAGGCTTTTCCTTAAAAGCGGAGGAACATGAAATGATGAAAGGCATAAACACATTATACCATAAATCCCATAAATGCTGATATTCATCTTAGTTTACAAATAAAAGGGAAACATCTTTAGTCTTTGAAATAAAGAATAATCTTTGCTAGTGTGATTATAGATATTATTTTAGATTTTATTTTATAAAAAGGATAACCCATCCATTTTAGTGATATAACATCATTTTAAATAAACAAGTACTTAAAAAAGAAAAACGAATATAAAGAGGTTGTCATATAAAAAACATACCATCTGTGCCAAGATATGTAATAAATGTATGATCGCTGGTGGTCTGACTGCTGGAACCTGCTTCACCCAGGAGAACAAGGAGCACAAAGTGTCCTTTGTGAATGAAGCAGTAGTGAGGATGTGTGACCATTGCTCCAGTCACTATCTATAGGAGCAGTGGTTACACATCCTCACCCAATCCCATCCTAATTTACAGGTCATAAATTATTTTTATTTTTATTGTGCAACCCCTTTAACATAAGACAAGTTAAAGTATAACAGTAGATGGGTATTCCAGCCTAAAATATTTATTAACATTCACTGGAGATTAGTGTTTAAAACTTGATTACCTAAATAGGATGCAGACAGATATAACAAGATGCCAACTCCTCTCTGGGTTCCTGGCATTCTCCTCTTGGCTATCTCTCTCTCATCCCCGGCTGACCTGAAGTGAACTGACAGCGTGGGAAAAAGTTCAGAAACTTTCCCACGCTAATCAGTTCATCCCCGGTCAGCCAGGGCCCCTGTGCAGACATGATTTCATTCATTCTGCAGTGGTTTACAGTGGGGCCGGTAGCATTACCACAAGTCCCCATTGTAAACTAGTTAACTCCTTCAGATGGATTGCAGCGGGGGACCTGACTGAACTGCGGAGAGGTAAGGACAGTGTTGGTTTTTTATTTTATTTCTTTTTACAGGAGAACAAGGGATTCAGTTTGATTAGCAGAATAATAAATTTGGTCAAAAACTTTGTGTAATTATTTCATTAAAATAGTTTTTAATTAATGTCTGTGTGTATTTTTTTTAACCCATTACTACTATAGGATTAATAATGGATAGGTGCCTTATTGACACCTCTCCATTATTAACACAGCTTAATGTCACCTTACAATAGCAAGGTGACATGAACCCTTTATTAACCCATATGCCACTGCTAAAGGCAATGGGAAGAGAGAGGCTAAGTGCTAGAAAAGGCTCATCTTATAGATGCGCCTTTTCTGGGGTGGCTAGGGGCAGATGTTTGTAGCCTGGGTGCCAAAAACAATGGTCCCTCTCTAGGCTATTAATATCTGCCCTCACTCACTGGCTTTCCCTCACTGGCAGAGAAAATACCGAGGGAGCCAACACAATTTTTTTCAACAAATTTACCTGTTAAGTTAACATCTACATGTCCAAAATGTTACACACATACACAAATCTAATTATTAGTCAAAGATATATAAAAATCTAAATGAAATGAAATGGTTTACTGTATGTAACCCATGAGTCACTTCATGTTGAGTTTTGTAATGATTTTACAGAAGCCGGCAATTGATTTAGCGACTATTATGCTATGTAGAACTCTATGAACTATAAATATATATATTTATATACGTGTCTCAATTGCATGTATATATATATATATGTATACTATGTGTATATATCTATTCTTTCGTTTGTGCTTTAAAACCTGTCATTGGGATCCATTATATGTCGATTTTGCAAGCCGGCGAGGAAATCTCGCCATACGGATGTCTCACGGATGCTTAGATGTGAGAAAATCACATCCTCGCTTGACAATCGGATGACATACAGATCACTGTTCATGAAACATTTGTACTATTCTGGTCCTTGAAAACGGACTGTATTTTTATATGCTGTGTGTGACTCTAGCCTTAGTCAAAGTTTCCCATTGGATCTAGGGATTTAATCAGGCACATGACAATCATAATACTGCTCATTACAACCATCAAGTTGTATGGAGCCGCGATACAGCACATATAGTTACGCGAGGGCCTCACTTGACTTCCATGTGCCTCAGTTATTATTTGAAATGAAGCAAAAAATAGTATAGCATTCTTCATTTCATGCTGTATTACACGTTTTTTCCCCTAGAAGCATGTAACTATAATGAATACAGGGCTTTGCAAAACGGTTCATTTGGTTCACATGAGATGATCAGTAATATTACTCACCTGCCTTTACTGATACTACACTTTGCTCAGCTCCAGCCAGGTGTCTGTCATTTCCTGTTCTACTCCTGGATTCCATGCTAGAACCAGCATTATTTCTAAGCTTTGTCCAGCTTACTAGGCTTTGTCCACACCTACCTCTCAGCAAGCAAGTTATTAACTTCTCGCAGTTGTTCTCAGTGTTGTTTGAACCTGGCCTCTGCAATCAAGATAATGTATGCTTTGAAGCGTGTCTCCAGTTTAACTATACTTCACTGCTATCCTCCGGTTGACCATATCCTTGCTACAAGTTCCAGGTGGTAAACATCACTGCTAATAACCTCCTTCCTTCTGGAACATATCAGACTACATTTACTTCTCTGATATTCTTGTGATTAACCTTTATCTTCTTGGAAGATACCAGACTGCACTTACTACTCCGTAATTTCTGTGATTAACCTTTGTCCTGCTGGAAGACACCAGTTTCATATTCAATTACTGTTCTCTTGTGTATTTGCACACCTGGCCCTACTTCATCCATGCTACCTGCTCTGCTTGTTTGTATGAAATCCTGCATACCATGCTGTCCTAGTCCTTTCTGATCCATGTATTATCCATCAAAACCCACTGCATCATTACCTTTGGTCCGTGCTGCAAACGCAGATCTTAGAGAATCCACCTGGTGAGCTCATACTGATCTATCTTAAGCTCAGTATGATGATGCTTTTTAACAGGCACCAAATGAAAAAAAAATGTATAGCTCAATAATACAACTGGATAAAAAGTGACAACTGTCTTGAACAATTTTTGGCTTGTAGAGTTGCTGTTGTCAATTTGAGAACTCCACCTACCCCCTGCTTTGCAGTCTCCATATGTAATGAACCTACAAATCCACAAGTACCGTTCAACCACAAATGCTGGCAGTACATGCTGAGACTAGTTGTTCTTCACATGTTTATACCTCATGCTAGCTCTTTGGAATCCTAAGCAGAATCATCCATTTGAGTCACTTTTAATAAAAGTAGATTGTAATCTCCTAGGGCCCATAACGCCGAAAGGCTGTCGGATTTTACCTTGTACTGTATTGTTTATATCCTCGGCACTATATAAAAATGACAGGATCGCAGTTCGCTGGTACTTTATCATGCACAGAAATTTCACACATGACTGTGCAGCACCTCATTGCTATGAATGCTTATTTTTATGACTGATCAGAGTTAGAAAATAAGGGGAGATCTATTTCCAGGAGCAAGGGGCAAACAGGTAGTGCTTGGGCTTCTGTACATTGTTCAGATATAAAACATTATGGGGGTGCTGGACAATAACTGGAGGTGTTACGACAAGAGTGGAATTTTTATCGATACATATATACACTTCCTATCCGTAACGTACCTGAATTGTAATTTATAGGCACCTGCAATAGCACAAGGCAAAAAGCTGTGATTTATTCAGCTCAAAAGAGCAAAAAATCTTATTTCTTTTCAGGCTTGTGCAAACACAGGTACCTCTGAATGGTACCTAGCCCTGCAACTATAGGCTGTAGTGGGGTCCTATTGTATTGTGCATGGTCCCGATTTCATATAGACAAAACAGAATTTAAAAAAAAATTCATGGCATTCTCCTTCGAATGTCAAGTTATGGAGCCATTTTTCTCTAGAAGCAATAACCCTGTAAGGCATGGTAAAGAAAGTAACAAATCACAGGAGCCGCTGTGACTTTGCCCATACAGCCTATGTAGATATGGCTCATTTATTTACCTATAACATATAAAACACCATATGAGAGTAGGTATAAAGTCTTAAGAAAAAGTTAAATTATATGTTTGTACTTACTGTTAATGTTGGAAATATTTGCAGGAAATGATTAATATAACAAAAATTATTGATCTTTGCGGACTGACAACAAGCTGGACATAAGATGTCTTATTGCTGGGGACTAGAAAATCAGTTATAATCTGTATGGAAACTCAGCACCGAGTGTTCATTTTCCTTACAATTGCCCTTACTTCCTCTCTCATGCCAATCCTTAATCTATGGGGAAGTGGAGGTAAGGCATCTTTCACACTGCTTTCTTCCGCATGTTCAATGGTCTCATCGGGGTTTACATCCGAAACCCCCGCAGAATGGGATTGGGGCATATGCACCTGTAGTAATCGCAGGTACGCGGGATGCAGTGATGAGACGGGAGCCAGAGTGAGCATAGAATGTAACATATATATATGGGCTCTCTCAATTAACCAGCAAGCTAACAACAGTTATCCTCGCAGGGATCAGAACAATAATACACAGGTAACACGATAATAACTACTCGGTCGGAACCAGTAACTATGAGGCCGCGGTATGGCCGACTACGGGTCCAGGAACTACGATTAATCATCTACAACATTTCACTTATCCTCCTCTGACGTCTGGCAGAGAGGTGGTCGGTGTCTATTCGGCGTCTCAGCTGCTGGGCCCAGCCAACGAGGAGTTGACGTAAGCTTTGGGTGTTCCTACGCCCGGTTGGAGCGAGGGCACAACAGGCCGCTGAAGAGTTCCTCTGCGTTGTGCCTCCCGGCGGAGGTGGGATGGAGATGGCCGGGGCCCTGGGTGTGTAGGCCGCAGCCGCAGGCTGGGGCCGGGCAGCGGCGGCCGCGGGCTGGAGCCAGACAGCGGCAGCCGCGGGCAGCAGCGGGCAGGTCGCAACCATGGGCTGGAGTCGGGCAGCTGCGGGTGGCGGCAGGCAGGCAGCAACCACGGTCTGGGGTCGGGCTGTGTTGGCCGCGAGTGGCGGCAGGTAGGCCGCAACCGCGGGCTGGAGTGACAGGTGCGGGAGCGCAGTCGTTCAGTTTACGTCCCTCTGCTGGGCTGCTTGGTGCTGTCTTCTCCCTGACTATGGTGAGTCCCCCTGCAATCTCTCTGGTCGTCGCTCACTCCTTCTGGCTCTGGCTCTTTGGCACCACCTAGGCTTTCTGCTCCTTCTCTCCCGCTCTGTCGAGTGCCCCCTGATGGCGTCCTCAGCTCCTTTTATACCTGCTCCACCCCCACTCCTTCTAGAACTGTCTTTGGTCCACCCTCCAATTATGTCCCCCGGAAACAGTCTCCCTAGGAACCTTGGTGACAGTCTCCTTGGTTCCGGTTCGGTTACACGGTGGGGACTCTCCCTCCTACACACCAACAAGGCCATTGACAATAATAGTGCAGACGGAGTCACCGTGTGCTCTGTTGGGCATGATTTTAGGTGTGTACGCCTACTCAAGGTGGATACAGAGTCGCAGTTTACTACGCCTCCAGTAGTCACCCGAAAATGATGCACGACAGAGCACACGGTGACTCCGCCTGCACCATTATAGTCAATGGCTCTGTCGGCGCATATGCCCGAATTTCGTTTTGTGGAGGAGTTCAGACACAAGCCCCAACGGAACCACTGAACGTGGGGAAGAATGCAGTACGAAAGGGCCCTAATCCATCAATTCCTGCAGACTGTTTTAGTCTATAGACACTTTTCTGACTATTTACTTCCATTTGTTGCAGCTGACATAAAGCAGACACACCATGCTGCACTATCTATATAGACCAGAGATACACAACCTATTTTTAGTGAGATTATGCAGCCCACAATGCCATTCTGTGTGGCCCCTCTGTCACCAAGAAATCATTTCAATCAATATTTAAATGAAGCTGAACAGCTTTAGATGTGACAAAGTACTTCCTAATCCTGTCTCTCCAGAAAAGTAGCTGTCAGTCAAGCCAAAGAAAGTGACACTAGGAGGAGAATAGAGCTGAAGAGACAGATGGGCTCAGGAAGTGCTTCATCTCACCAAAAGCACTTCAGCCTAATTTGCATATTAATTGAAATGGCAATATTTCAGTAACAGAGGAACGAACTGGCTAGCTGAATGTACAAATGGACTTGTTTTTGCATGAAATACATGGACATTTAAACAGTTTGGGCGGTGAAACCCATTAAGTGAATGATTCTCTTTAGGCCACATTCACACATTCAGTATTTGGTCAGTATTTTACATCAGTATTTGTAAGACAAAACTAGGAGTGTATGAAAAATACAGAAGTGGTGAAGTGTTTCTATTATACCTTTCCTCTGATTTTTCTTCTCCTGATTTTGGCTTACAAATACGAATGTGAAATACTGACCAAATACTGATAGTGTGAACACAGACTTAGGCAACCTTCTCAAGTGATTGTGTGGCAATTTAACCCTGATATCACAAAATGTTTTGCATATTCCTCAATATGGCCACATCTTATTTTTGTAAGCTATAATATATTAAAAAAAATTACAATCACAGTATTTCTCTGATACATATATATATATATATATATATATACACACACATACATACATAAGATATAAGAACTGCCATGCACCATTATGAACACATCAGACTTTGCGGCAGTTCTCCACCTATATAATATATACAGTATATTCCAGGTCGACTAGTATTTTATTAAATAGGACTAAATGTAAATATTAGGTGTGAGACTGATATATAGTCGTAGTGCTTTGATATTACTAGTAATATCTACTAAAGGCTCGCTCTTTCTTGCGGTTAAATCGAACAAATGCAATCCAATTAAAAATCGGATTGCCTTTGTACCAATTTAATCCTATGCTTGTGTTCTCAATGGCGTTTTTATCCTGCGCTGATCGGATCGTGATCAGACAGAAAAAAATTTGCAGCATGCTGTGATTGCATGCCAAATATCACCCGAGTGCAGTGCGATTCCCACCGGCAGCACAGGAGATGGAGAAATTCATTTCTCCGTCACCTCCATAGTTGTGCTGCGATTCTCTCATGTGAGCAGATCGGAGCACAGAGCACAGACAATTGAATCACTCTCGCAGCAGAGCAGGAGCTGAGGGTCATTAGCATCTCGCATCGGTTGTGATACGCTAGTGGGACCCTGGCCTAAGGTCACATGCACACATTCAGTATTTGGTGAGTTTTTTACCCCAGTATTTGTAAGCCAAAACCAGGAGTAGAATGGTCAGAGGAAAAGTATAATAGAAACATTTCCACGACTTCTGCATTTTTCACCCACTCCTGGTTTTGGCTTACAAATACTGGGGTAAAAAACTCACCAAATACTCAATGTGTGCACATGGCCTAACCCTAATAGAAGGATGCATAGAACCTCAAGATATAAACTTTCTCTGCTTAAAAGCTAGTAGAAATACCCAGTGTTATGATTGAGTCACCGTAGGAGGCAAAAACAGAAATGCTAGCTAAGTCCAGAAAACCAGAGAGGTTGGCAGCAATCGGATTGCAGACCCCTGAACCTATCAACACAACTAGCAGTAGCCGTGGGGGGTTCCTACGATGCCCTAAACCCCTCGATCACAGCCGGAGAATTAAATAGCCTAAAGACAGTAAGGGAAATCTAAACTGCCCCAGAGCAGACCCCAAAGCAAAAGGCAGCCCCCCACATATAATGACGGTGAAGCAAGAAGAAAGAACACAACACAGACAGAAAGCTAGACTGAGCAAAGACGGGGCCCAAGCTAACTAGATAGGAAAGGACAGGAAGGCTGCTGTCTGCAATCCGTGAAAAACCCTATGAAAATAAGAGCCAACAGACTGACACTGAAAAAGGCCCTGAAGACGCTAGGCTTCAAAAAGACTATGTCAGTACTCAGGAATATTCTGAAGACAGAGCAACAGGCAAAAGAAGAATCAGCTCACCCCAGCAGGGAATGGCAGAATCCAGAAAAGCAAGGCAAACAAAAACAAAACACAAATGCTAAAAGGCAAAGCAGAAAACTTAGCTTTAGAGGAGCAGGAATCAGACTGGTTTCCTAGAAGTCTACAGAGAAATCACCCGCAGGGCAGAAGGGCGTCGGCAGCCTTATATCCAGTCCGTGACTCCACTCAGCCAGTCATCATCATTAGACTCAGGTGCCTGATAATCAGGCTCATTACCTTCCTTTACCAGAATAGGGAGTTCACCAGACCTCAGTGACGAAGGGGAAAATGAACTCACAACAACCCAGCATGCAGAAATTCCTCTCTCTGCTCGCATTCTCTTATTACATGCCTTTTGTGTGCAAGTGGTGTCTCCAAGCATCATCAGAGCTGTGTTAGGGCAGTTTCACACGTCAGTGTCTCCGGTACGTGTAGTGACAGTTTTCTCACGTACCGGA
This sequence comes from Dendrobates tinctorius, assembly GCF_039654945.1. Classification (NCBI taxonomy): domain Eukaryota; kingdom Metazoa; phylum Chordata; class Amphibia; order Anura; family Dendrobatidae; genus Dendrobates; species Dendrobates tinctorius. Next base: position 254,066 of record NW_027361729.1, on the reverse strand, counting down.
GACACTGACACACGTAGACACATTCGAATGAATGTGTCTATGCAGATGTCAGCGTGTTTTCGCGGACCGTGTGTCCATGTGCAAAACACGCTGACATGTCCGTTTTTGTGCAACAGCACGGATCACACGGACCCATACAAGTCAATGGATACAAGTCAATGGGTCTGTGCTGTCCGTGTGCGATCCGTGTGCGTTTTTAAAAGTCAAAGGGTTAACATTGAAAATAATTTTTCAAAAACACGGACACGGATAGCATACGGACAGCACAAGGATGTCACACGGATGGCATACGTATGCACACGGACACGGATAGCTTCGCTACCGTTTTTTCCGGTACGGCCGGGATCACACACAGCGAAATACGGCCGAGTCTCGCAGGTTAAAACCAAGCTCTGGCGCCGGCACTCCGGAGTGGAGCGTGCAGCCGCACAGCAATACATGGAGTGCCGGTGCCAGAGCTTGGTTTTAACCTGCGACACTCGGCCGTATCTCGCTGTAGTGTGACTCCGGCCTTCCGGAATTATCTGGATGTGTGAAACTGCCCTTAAATTGGATGCAGTTGACTCAGCCCAGCAATCACCCACGCTTTGCTCCCGGGGTAGTGTGAAACACATAACAGTGTCATAGCACATGAGAAAAAAAAAAGCAGGTCCTTGTTCCCACCTTCAGTAATTAGTCAGTATTTTACATCAGTATTTGTATTTATAGTTCTAAATATATATATATATTACATATACACACACATTGCTGTCCTGCACGGTTATTAAATTATAGCCTGTATTATTATGCAGAGCTGCATTCACAATTTTGCTGATTTTGATTGGAAATAGTCAACAATCTTGTTGTTAGACACCTATATAATAAGTAATAATTTGATTTTCCTACATAAGATTACTGCTAGCAGTGGAAAGTGAAAAGAGGACACCCACCTGAATGCAAATCGCCAGAGCAAGCTATGTGTACTCATTGAGGCAAAAAGGCATTCTGGAAGATTTCGGCTATGTGCACACGTAGATTTTCGTCCTGCAGATTTTTCCGCGCAGATTTTAAGAAATCCGCAGGTCAAATGACCTGCATTTTTCCTGCGGATTTCTTCCTTTTTTATTGCGGTTTTCCACTGCGGATTTGGAGAATGGAGCAGGTGGAAAACCGCACAAAAGAAGTGACATGCTGCTTTTTTTGGACCGCACAAAAACCGCGTGGAAAAAACCGCAGCGTGTGCACAGCGTTTTTTTTTTTCATTGATTTACATTGTACTGTAATTCACAGTGCGGATCTGCAGCGTTTCTGCGCGGAAGGATCCGCAGGAAATCTGCATCGTGTGCACATGGCCTTCAGCTCTAAATAATAAAACAAGATGAGAACAGTAGAAAAGAATAGATACAATGTGTTTAGAAAGTTACTCCCCTTATCACAGGGATGTATCCGTGGAGGCTGGAAAGATAACATGTACACTTGGGCTTTGGCATATAACAATGCTCTAGTATAAGTTAGACTAGTTAGTCTAGTATAGTAAGTTAGTCTAGTATAAGTAGTTGTGAGACCCTCTTTACTAATTTTGCATTGTGATCCATAAGCTTTAAGACATGCCGCCAGCCTGTTACAATGATTAATTCAGTATGAATTGAAAATGATCTTTAAGGCCACGTTCACACGTTCAGTATTTGGTCAGTATTTCACATCAGTATTTGTAAGCCAAAACCAGGAGTGGGAGATAAATCCAGGAGTGGTGACGGGTTTCTATGATACTTTTCCTCTGATTGTTCCACTCCTGGTTTTGGCTTACAAATACTGATGGAAATACTGACCAAATACTGAGCGTGTGAACGTTCACAGAATGAATGACGATCCACGTGTGCTCAATGAGGCACAACTATGGAGACACTGAAGGCCATATTGCGGACTGTTGTTTTCATGTGGAAAACGGCTCCCGGGACTCTTTGGAGAGATGGCCGTAGCACTGGTTACAAAATCATGCGTTGATGGGGTCATGCAGGGCCAACAATTCAGAAGAGACCTAGAATCAGAGGAAAGGACATTAACCCTTTACCGACTTATGACATACAGGTACACCTGTAGCTGGGGTTCATAAGAGACCGTGATTTTTGCTATTAACAGCAATGTTGTGACATGTTATATCACGCTATGTAGCTCAAGTGATCGGATGATCGTAGGTTCAAGTCCCATAAGAGAACTAACAAATACAATAAAAATATGACAAAATGAAAAATATAAAAGTTAAAATCACTCCCCTTTTTTTATCCATTAAAAAATCAGAAATGGAAAAAATATGCATATTTCATATAACTGTGTTCATAAAAGTCCAATCTACCAGCCCCCATTAGAGGAAGCTTACCGCATACTATTTGTCTTTAGACAGTTTTGATACACAAGGCCCAAACTGGGCCTTATTTACAGTATAAAGCCTGTGTAGTAGTGAGGTTAGCTTTGCTGCCTATAGCAACCAATAAGGGCTCAGCTTTCATTTTCCCTGAGCAGTGTAAAGGCCCCGTCACACATGACGATTTACCAGCGATCCTGACAACGATATCAACGTGTCAGGATCGCTGGTAAGTCGCTATGTGATCGCTGGTGAGCTGTCAAACAGACAGCTTCACCAGCGATTAGCACAGCGATGCCGAGCACGCGGCATTGCTGTGTTCTGTTAGCTACCAGCGCGCTGATGCAGGCAGCTGGTAACTAACGTACACATTGGGTATCCAAGGGACGCGCGTCCCTTGGACACCCGATGTGTACATTAGTTACCAGCTGATCGCTGGTCTCCCGTCGGTCACACGCAGCGATGCGTGCTGGCCAGCGGGAGCCCAGCGCCCAAAGAAATGTCCTGGGCTTTCCTGCAGCAATCAGCGATACCGGTAGGGGGGCCGGTCGCTGATCGCTGTTGTGGCGCCCCTGAGGCTCAGTCGCCACAGAGGTACTGCACCTTCTCCTAAGGTGTAGTGCCCCACCAACTAGGTACTGTAAGTTGGGAACTCCTTTCCACACTCCAACACCTGCACCCACACACAGGATAGTTCAGCAATGGACCAGATTGCGGCTCCATGCTTAGAGGATAGCAGAGCACTTTTCGTGGGTCCTTGCTTCGTAACACGAGATGTGCTGGGAGGTGGGTGGAGTTAAGATATATAAAAGGTTGGGAAGGTTTAGAATTACAGATCAGTCTGGAGGTCAGTCTGGAGGGGAGGCTGAGAGGAGGCTGACAGGAGGTCAGCCTGAGGGGAGCTCAAGTCGGAGGAAGACAGTCAGGAAAGGCTGAGGACTGGTCTTAGTGGAACGAGCTCCCTAGAGGAGGAATAGAAGAAGGAGTGCTGCAGCTGCCTCAGTGTCCTGAGCCAGCTGGCACGGGAAAGGAACAGAAGGAGAAAGACGTAGAACTGCAACCTAAGCTTCCATCAGAGAGAGAAGGAACAGCGCTGAACGAAGGAGTAGGAGAACAGAGAGGAGTTGTGGGTTGGAAGAGGAATCCTGCCTATAGGTTCTCAGCGCAAGGCTGGGGCCCGGTACCCGAGGTTGTATGGACACTTATGGTTCTGCAGCAGACACCGGTGGAGTAGTTGGCTGTAAATGCACTACTCCCATCCAAGACTTGGGGCACAACAGCAACTGAATAGAGAGCCAGGACTCCGGAGAAAGGAGTCCCTGATAGAGGCTACAGCTGTCTGTCATACAAGTAAAGTTGTTAGGAACATCTGACAGGAGGAACTTCAGAGTACCACGGTACTGGAGCTCTTCACACTAAAAGGCGCAATAGAAGAGTCGTTCAGGAAAGGTACATGTTGGCGGAGTGTTGGAGAGGAGAAGCCTGACTTGCCCGGGAGGTTGATTGAGTCTCTGCCCCGGAGGACACGACATGGAGGCAGGCACCAGTGTGTACCACGAACTGTGAGTAAAGCTTTGGAACTACAAGCCCTGGTGTCTTCCAGTCATTGTGCACCAACACCATCAGCATCTGGGTGTCCTCCTCTACACTACCTGCGCCTATACACTGCCCTGGGGTTACAGCTTCACCTGTGCGGAGCTACACCATCTTTGCTGCAACACACCATCAGCCCCAGAGGATCTGCACGAAGCGTTGGCTTAACATCTTGCTTGCCAAACACCACAGGTGGCGTCACAAACTATTCCATTCCATTAAGTACATTTCCTCATTATTTGGGCGCCCAGGGCCACGGTCCGGGTCACCGCTGCTGTGACACATTCCCCTGACACCGGCCCGGTACCGAGTACCCCACTGTCACACACAGCGATCTCGCTGGTGAGATCGCTGTTGTGTCACAAAACTTGTGACTCAGCAGCAATCTCGCTAGGTGTGACTGGGCCTTAAGAAATAAAAGCAGAGCTCTAATTGGTTGCTAGGGGCAACAAAGACTCTTTTCCTGTTAGACAATTTTAATAAATGAGGCCTAGTTTCTATTGGATATATTTTAGCCTTTTTTTCTTAGATATCGATGTCCTCTCATTCCATGTAGCGGAAAATAAAATATCACAGGCTCTCTCTTTGGCTGGACTTGTGCATATCGGTCACATCTGCAAATCCGTGTGACTATTAATGACTTCATTCCTGCACAAAACAACCTATTAAGCATTATAATGTCCCTGGCTGAAGCGAATCCAAGAACTGTCCGTCTCCGTGCAGCCATTTTGGGTGTTTTGTTTCATTTTCTGTACGCTGTGTTTTTCAGTCTGCAGCAGACTGTATGCTCCATTGCTTATGCTATTAGGAAGTGAATATTGCCCCTGATATGCATTACATCTTATTATTATCATTATTATTGTTGTTGTTATTATTACCATTGCACGCTTCACTGTCACGACCGTCAGCAAGGTGACTTGCAGGTAGATATTTCACGTTAATGGCGTTCTGCAATGTGTTCCTAGGAAGAAGGTGATTAGAAAACACTTCACAATGGTTTATAGTTATATAGTCTCATGACAGCACGCCGCAAATTAATGATGCAAGGATGTAGCAGAGCCAAGGTTGTTGACGGCAAAACAAGTTATTTGGGTTTCCGGTAATACAAATAATTCTTTCAAATCAATGCGTTGTCCTGCGCAAAAAAAAGAAGCTACATCTGTACGGTCCCTTAGTGGGATATGGGATGTCTTGATAACATAGTCCAACTCATTTACCATAAGAAATTCCTAAAGCCACACTTGAGATAACTGTCGGCGATCGATAGCTGCACCGATCATTCAGGTGACAACAATCTCAAACGTTTCTCCTCTGCCAAGCACTCCTCTGGTCTATAGGAAATCAGACATGCCGGATCCTTATCTCCCCTGACATTCCCCTTAGGGCAGTCTCACATGTCCAGATAATTCCGGTACCGGAAAAAATGGAACCGGAGCTATCCATGTCCGTGTGGATACGTGGTGCATCCGTGTGGCACACATGTGGCAACCATGTGTCGCACGTGTGCCACATCAGGACCACACAGACGGCCGCCGGGGAAGAAGTCCTACAGTAAGCGTGGCATGCCCGCCAGGACCGTGGGGTACTTGGTGTCGGGCCACTTCTTAAAGGGGCAGTGTCACAGCGGGGGTGACCCGGTCCATGGCCCTGAGCGTCCAGTAAAAGGGGATATTTACAGGGGATGAAAATAAAGAGTTTGTAAAGTGTTCGTGACGCCACCTGTGGTTTCTGATCAGAGGTGACCAGCGCTGTAGTGCAGACCCTCTGGGACTGATGGTGTGATGCAGCAGAGTTGGAATAGCTCTCCACAGGCAGAGCTGAGTCCCAGGGCAGATAAAGAATGTAGAAGATGGCAATGTTGGTAGATGTAGCAGTGCTGAGTGAGTGTTGAGGAAAAAATTCAGAGGACACAGCTGGGTGCAGTTCCAAAACTTTACTCACAGTTCTGGTGTACACAAATACCCGCATGGTGCTGCGTCCTCCAGGTGAGGGGCCCAGTCAACTCTCAGGCAGATGGAGAAGACCTTTCCAGAACTCCCACCAGTATATGCCTTTCCTGGCCATCTCACTGTGTTGCTGTCTCGCCTCTTTCTACACAACACCTCACAGTTAGTGTCCCAGGCCAGCAGCCGCGGACCCTGTCGGATAATGTACTCTCTGCATTCCTTGCTCCCTTTTGGCTGCCTTTCCAGAGAACATAACTGTGGTTAGTGGCTGAGGTACCTAAAGGTGCCACAGCTGTCAGCTTACTAGCTGAGTCCGTTGTTCACTCCACTAGGGGCTGATAACCTTCTGCGACATGATCCCTCCACCCGACGTCCATCAGCATCGAACGAGCCCCACGGACAGTATATCCACTGCTCTGTGCTTCTTAGGATCCCTTCCCTTTTCAGGGAGCTTCCCTTTATCTTTCTGTCTGTTCCAGCAGTTCCTCCAGACCAGGAGCTGCTGTACAATTCTATCACTTTCCCCTTTACCCCATGGGAAGGCTGCCTATGCACGTCCTTCCACCTCTTTCCCTATGGGAAGACTGTCCTAACTTCCTTCTATTCTCCTACTCTAACCCCTAAGTCCCACCCACCTCCCAACACCCTTTCCTAGCCAGCAGGGATACAGGAGCAACTGCTGCTATAGTGTGTGGTGGGTGTAGGTGTTGAGTCAGAGTCAGGTCAGATGTCTCCAGCTTACCTGGGAAGTGAGATACCTGTCATGTCGGACGCTGTTCACACCACAGCATCCGGCAGGCAGAGGTAGTTCCACCTCCAGCCACTATAGCCTCAGTGGCGCCGGCCTGATCTTCAGGCTCTCGGGGGTTAATCCTGCTGGAGACCAGGTTGGATGGTTAGTCACGCCCACGGTCTTTAAATAGTCATGCTGGCCTATGGGCGTCGCCGATTATAGCTTGTGTTTCATACCAAGTGGTTCCGGTCTGGAGTGGAGGTGTTCAAGAGAGAGAGAGATTCATATCTGGTGTCGTATGATCCGTCGTTATCCTTTCTCCTTCCCATATTTGTGTTTAGTTGTGCCCTGTTCACATTACTGTTTATTCCTGTGTGTGTGCGGCGCAGTGCAGTTTAAGTTCTCCCTGTCTGTCATTATTTGTGTGGGAGCTTTGGTGGTGACTTCTCACTGGGTGGAGGGTGGAGGGTTAAGTGCAGGGCTGAGCAGGAGATAAGGAAAGGTCGGAGGCTCAGGCATTTGCACCTTCAGCAAAAACCCTGGGTTGAGGGTCAGACAGGGTTTCCCCTAGTAAAGGGACACCACAGGGGCCCCGGGTATTTCAGCCTTAGTTGAACTAAGCCCCCGTGACATTATAATCGGCCCACATTTTTTCAGGAGTCCATGGATCCATTAGATTCCATAACCCGCCAGTTGGCGGCGCTGTCCATACAGGTCTCCAAGTTGAATGGGGCAGTTCAGCAGCAGGGCCTGGTAGTAGCAAAGGTGCAAACGGCATCTGCAGGTATCGGTGCAGAGCCGAAGTTTCCGCTGCCAGAACGATTTTCAGGCGATCGCAGCAAATTTGTCGTATTTCGGGAGGCCTGCAAATTATACTTCCGCATGCGGCCAATATCCTCAGGTAATGAGGCCCAGCGAGTAGGGCTGGTGTTGTCATTACTGAGTGGTGACCCCCAAGCATGGGCATTTTCCTTACCACCTGACTCTGCTACATTTCATTCGGTCGATAATGTTTTTTCTGCCCTCGGGCTCATTTACGATGACCCTGACCGACTGGCTCTAGCGGAATCTAAAATCCGCGCCCTCCGCCAGGGGGAGCGCTTGGCAGAAGACTATTGTTCGGAATTTCGCCGCTGGGCTGTAGACACACAGTGGAATGACCCAGCACTGCGGAGCCAGTTTATTCATGGGGTATCAGGGAGGGTGAAACAAGCCCTCCTGATGTATGAGACTCCGGCATCATTGGAGTCTGCCATGAGTTTGGTGATACGTATTGATCGCCGTTTTCGTCAGGGGGCACAGGAGACGCTACCTCTGGGGGAAAACAGAGGTGCAGGTGTGGTTGAAGTAGATGAGTCCCCTGAACCTATGCAGATTGCTGGCGTGGCACAGGTTCAGCCTCGCGCTCCGGGAGTCCGGAAGTCCGGAGCATGTTTCTACTGTGGTAAAGGAGGTCATTATGTTAACGTTTGCCCGGTACTACCTAAGAGGGTCACACCGGCGGAAAACTGTTAAGCTCAGAGGGTATGGAGGAGACCCAACTGAGCGTATGCATATCCTCCATGATGGTATCTCAATGTATGCTCCCTGCCAAGGTTATTGTCGCCGGCAGAGAGCTACCTATATCAGTGTTTGTGGATAGCGGTTCCGCCACCAATCTCATAGATGAGGAGTTTGCACACACCGCCGGGTTTAAGATTGAAAAACTTCCTCACCCCATACAGGTGGTGACCATTAATGCTGTTCCCCTCCCTCAAGGGGAGATTACTGAGTTTGTGGCAGAGGTGAAACTCCACATTGGGGTCCTACATTCTGAGTCGGTTACATGTAGGGTCCTCCGTAATCTCCCAGCTCAAATGGTCCTGGGTTTTCCATGGCTGTCCAGGCACAACCCGGTAATTGATTGGAAAACTCAGGACATAGTACAATGGAGTGGTTTCTGCCAAGACAATTGCTTGGCCACATGTGTGTCCGCCGTGACGCCCAGCCTGCCGGAGGCTTTGCAGGATTTCGCGGATGTTTTCTCTGAGAAGGGTTGCTCAGAACTGCCTCCACATAGAGCCTATGACTGTGCTATTAGGTTAAAACCCGGGGCCAAATTACCTAAGGCCAGGATGTTTAATATTTCTGGTCCTGAGAGACAAGCTCTGAAAGACTACATCGCGGAGAGTCTGAGCAAAGGTCACATCCGGCCTTCGTCCTCGCCTGTAGCCGCGGGGTTTTTCTTCATTAAGAAGAAAGATGGGGGGTTACGCCCGTGTCTGGATTTCCGAGAGTTAAACCAGATTACTATCCGTGATCCCTACCCAATGCCGTTGATCCCGGATTTGTTCAACCAGGTAGCGGGGGCAAAATGGTTTTCCAAGCTGGACCTCAGGGGGGCGTATAACCTCATAAGGGTCCGTCAGGGGGATGAGTGGAAGACGGCGTTTAACACTCCTGAGGGTCATTTTGAGAGTCTGGTTATGCCGTTTGGGTTGACCACCGCGCCTGCCGTTTTCCAACATTTTATTAATGATGTCTTTGCTCATGTCCTGGGGAGATTTGTGATTGTATACCTGGATGATATCCTCATTTATTCTAGCGATCGGGACACTCATTTGCAGCATGTTAGGCAGGTGTTACAGTTGCTCCGGGAGAACCAGCTCTATGCTAAGCTGGAAAAATGTTTATTTTTTGTCCAGGAGTTGCCCTTTTTGGGATATATTGTGTCCGCAGCTGGTTTTAAAATGGACACCGCTAAGGTGCAAGCGGTGTTGCAATGGGAGAGGCCGGAGAGTCTGAAAGCACTCCAGCGGTTCCTTGGGTTTGCGAATTATTATAGGAAATTTATAAAACACTTTTCGACTGTCGCCAAACCGCTCACGGACATGACAAAAAAGGGTGCCGATCTGGCGAACTGGCCTGAGGTGGCTATACGTGCATTTGAGCGTCTGAAGAATAGTTTTGCTTCAGCCCCCATTCTGGTGCAACCAGACGTGTCTAAACCTTTTGTGGTAGAGGTTGATGCGTCGGAGGTGGGAGTGGGGGCAGTACTGTCTCAAGGCTCGTCCTTGAGCGAGATGCATCCATGCGCCTACTTCTCCAAGAAGTTGTCGCCGGCCGAACGGAATTATGATATCGGCAACAGGGAGTTGTTGGCCATCAAACTGGCTTTTGAGGAATGGCGACACTTCTTGGAGGGGGCGGCTCACCAGGTCACAGTTATCACCGACCATAAGAATCTGCTCTACCTGGAGTCGGCCAAGCGTCTGTCTCCTAGGCAGGCTCGCTGGGCATTGTTTTTTACTCGTTTCAATTTTCTTGTGACGTACCGTCCCGGGGCTAAAAACACCAAGGCGGATGCTTTGTCTAGGTGTTTTCCGGGGGGAGAACCTCGGGAAGAGCCGGTACCCATCCTCCAGAAAGGGGTAGTGGTCTCGGCTCTCACGACTGAGGTAGAGGCGGAGATTGCCGAGGCCCAAGAGGAGGTACCACCAGGACTTCCCGCCAACAAATCATTTGTACCCCTGCATCTTCGGCCTAAGGTGTTGAAGGAACACCACGATTCGGTACTGGCTGGTCACCCAGGGGTGAAGGGCACCTTAGAGCTGGTATCGCGTCGTTTCTGGTGGCCCAAAATCCGGCAGGACGTGGTCTCGTACGTGGCAGCTTGCATCACGTGCGCTAGGGCTAAGTCACCCCGAACCCGTCCTGCTGGCACGCTACAGCCTCTGGGGGTACCCAATAGGCCATGGACAGAAATCTCCATGGATTTTATCACTGACTTGCCAGCCTCGGCAGGGAACACGGTCATCCTGGTGGTGGTTGACCGTTTTTCAAAGATGGCGCATTTTGTGGCGTTGTCCTCTTTGCCCAATGCTAAGACGTTGGCTCAGGTATTTGTGAAGGAGGTGGTCAGACTCCACGGAGTACCGTCTGACATAGTATCTGATAGGGGTACGCAATTTGTGGCGAGGTTTTGGAAAGCTTTTTGCTCAAGGTTGGGGATCAAGTTGTCACATTCATCGGCGTTTCATCCACAGTCTAATGGACAAACTGAGCGCATGAACCAAAATCTAGAACAGTATTTACGATGCTTTGTGTCTGACAACCAGGAGGAGTGGTCTACTTTCCTTCCTCTGGCCGAATTCGCATTAAATAATCACCGCCAAGAGTCATCAGGAGAGTCTCCATTCTTTTGTGTGTACGGTCAACATCCTCAGTTTTGTACCTTACGTCAGGGTGACTCCGGGGGTGTCCCGGAGGAGGATCAGCTAGGAGCCCAATTGTCATCAGTCTGGAGGCGGGTGAAACAGCGTTTGTTGAGCATGAGTGCCAGGTACAAACGGGTGGCTGACAGTAGACGCGTGCCAGGTCCGGACCTGTGTGTGGGTGAATGGGTGTGGTTAGCTACGAAGAACATAAAACTCAAAATCCCTTCTTTAAAACTGGGTCCAAGGTTTATTGGGCCTTTTAGGATTTCTGCCATCATTAACCCAGTAGCTTATCGGTTGGAACTTCCCGCGGTGTACAAGATACACAACGTGTTTCACAGGGCTTTATTGAAAAAGGTGGTAGGCTTGGTGGACACGACGCCGATGCCACCTCCAGTCATGGTGGATGGCGAGTTAGAGTTCGAGGTCGCCAAGGTAGTGGACTCTCGAGTAGTACGCCGTACTCTTCAGTATTTGGTGCACTGGCGGGGGTATGGTCCAGAGGAGAGGTCTTGGGTTCCAGCCTCAGACATACATGCGGATCGGCTGGTCAGTTCTTTTCACCGTCGTCATCCGGACAAGCCGGGTCCTATGAGTCTTGAGGGCCCTGGGGTCCCTCGTAGAAGACGGGGTACTGTCATGTCGGACGCTGTTCACACCACAGCATCCGGCAGGCAGAGGTAGTTCCACCTCCAGCCACTATAGCCTCAGTGGCGCCGGCCTGATCTTCAGGCTCTCGGGGGTTAATCCTGCTGGAGACCAGGTTGGATGGTTAGTCACGCCCACGGTCTTTAAATAGTCATGCTGGCCTATGGGCGTCGCCGATTATAGCTTGTGTTTCATACCAAGTGGTTCCGGTCTGGAGTGGAGGTGTTCAAGAGAGAGAGATTCATATCTGGTGTCGTATGATCCGTCGTTATCCTTTCTCCTTCCCATATTTGTGTTTAGTTGTGCCCTGTTCACATTACTGTTTATTCCTGTGTGTGTGCGGCGCAGTGCAGTTTAAGTTCTCCCTGTCTGTCATTATTTGTGTGGGAGCTTTGGTGGTGACTTCTCACTGGGTGGAGGGTGGAGGGTTAAGTGCAGGGCTGAGCAGGAGATAAGGAAAGGTCGGAGGCTCAGGCATTTGCACCTTCAGCAAAAACCCTGGGTTGAGGGTCAGACAGGGTTTCCCCTAGTAAAGGGACACCACAGGGGCCCCGGGTATTTCAGCCTTAGTTGAACTAAGCCCCCGTGACAATACCACACCTCTGGATGAGGTGCAGTAGCTCTGTGGCGACTGAACCCTCAGGGGCGCCACAAGGGCTGTTCCCCGGCGGCTGGTGCTGAACGTGGCTGTCATTCTTCTCTCCTGCTCTGCCGGCAACAGCGAGCAGGAGAGAAAGGATGAATGAATGAAAACCCGACGTGGGGTCCCCTTCTGTTTGTGAGCCAACCCGGCAAAACTCACAGCTGGGGGCTGCTAATCTCAGGCTGGTAAGGGGCCATTGATCTTGGGCCCCCAGCCTAAAAACAGCAGCCCGCAGCTGCCCAAAAAAGGCGCATCTATTAGATGCACCTATTCTGGAGCTTTGTCAGGTTCTTCCCACTTCCCCTGTAGTGGTGGCAAGTGGGGTTAATAAGGGGTTAATGTCACCTTGCTATTGTAAGGTGACATTAAGCCCGGCTTAGTAATGGAGAAGTGTCAATAAGACACCTATCCGTTACTAATCCTAGAGTTATGCAAGGGATAAATAAACACACAAGAACAAAGTATTTTAATGAAAGAATACACTACACAGTTTTAACATCTTTATTAAACTCCTAATCCCATATCGAAGCCATTGTTCTCCTGTAAAAAATAAAAAAATAATAAACCAACAATATCCCTACCTGTCCGGCGATCAGTCACGTCCCACGGCGTAAATCCATCTCAGGGGTTAATCAGTTTACAGCCGGAGCGCTGCTAATGCAGCCGCTCCAACTGTAAACTACTGGGGAAAGAATGGAAGCAGCGCGCACAGGTTCTGTGATGTCACCGCTTGTTACTGAGCCTGCGCCTAGCTTCTCATTCATTCCCCAGTAGTTTACAATCGGAGCGGCTGCATTAGCAGGTATGGAACTTTTTGAAGGAGGTCCCAGTGGTATCAACTCCAAACTATGCCACGGTAAATCAAAAATCTGCAAAAAAAATGCCTCAGAAAACATCCATAGCAAAAAATCTTCAGAAATGCCTCAGAAAATTAGATTAAAAACTCCTCCAAAAAGTCCTCAGAGTAAGCATTTCCTGAAGTGGCTTGTGCGAAAAAAAAAATGTCATTTTTGAATGCTTCAAAAGACTTTGGCCCCATTTCATCAAAATGTTTTTATCGTACAGCACTTTGAAATGTTGGTAAACTTTTGCCCAGTTCGAAGTTGCTAAAAAATGTTCTGACATTTGATGTTTTCAAGGGGGTGGACCGTAGGGTGTGGTGAAGCCCGCCCAACAAATACTTCAAAGGTTAGATCACTTTAGTGGCGTAACTTATGCCAGGAATGTACTGCAGTCCTTTACTGGAGTATCATTCCTGGCGAGGAGTACAGAGGTGCATGCCAGTGAGATGCTGCACCTACATAAATTAGGTGAATATTACTTCTGCACGCCACTACGTTAAGGCCACATGCACACATCCAGTATTTGTAAGCCAAAATCAGGAGTGGGTGAAAAATGCAGAAGTGGTGCAAATGTTTCTATTATGCTTTTCCTCTGACCATTCCACTCCTGGTTTTGGCTTACAAATGCTGGGGTAAAAAACTCACCAAATACTCAATGTGTGCACATGGCCTAAGAATGATATGCACTTGCAATCTTAATGGATCGATGAATGAGGCGCTTAGGACACGTTCACACGTTCAGTATTTTACATCAGTATTTGTAAGCCAAAACCAGGAGTGGAAAAATCAAAGAAAAGGTATAAGGCCGGAGTCACACTAGAGAGGAATACGGACGAGTGCTATGCGAGAAAAAAATCGCATAGCACTCGGACCACTGTTAATCGATGGGGCAGCTCCCATCACCGTATTTTTTCTCAGCTGTATTAGAAGTGCGAGTGATATCGCAGCATGCTGCGATTTGCACCGTGTATGGGCCGAGACTCGCCAATGTAAGTCTGTGGACCATCAGTGTGACTTGCAAGAAATATGCACCGGTGTCCTTTGAAAATCCGGCAATTCAGTGCGATGTAGAGTAAAATCACAATGACAGCTTACAATAGAATAGATAGAATAGAAATATACACATAGTATAGGTATATATATATGTCATTGACACACATATATATATATATATATATCTTTATAATATATATCTTTATATTTCATAGAGAGATAGGTAGCAGAATAGCCAATAATTCATTTGTCAGCTTCTGTAAAATCATTGCAGAACCCAACAGGATAGGAGACATGGTTTACATACAGTAAACCCATGCAGAACAGTTAGATTTATATATGTTAGTGTCTAATACTGTTAATAGTATGTGTGTGTAAAACTTGGGACCTGTATGTATTTACCAAAAGAATGTATTCAAGGAAAAAACTGGTGCGGGCTCCCGTGCAATTTTCTGCGCCAGAGAAGGAAAGCCAGTGACTGAGGGCAGATATTAATAGCCTAGAAAGGGACCATGGTTATTGCCCCCCCTTGTCTAAAAAAATCTGCCCCCAGCCACCCCAGAAAAGGCACATCTGTAAGATGCGCCAATTCTGGCACAGCCTCTCTCTTCCCACTGCCTTGTAGGGGTGGCATATGGGGTAATAAGGGGTTAATTTCACCTTTGAATTGTAAGGTGACATTAAGCCTGATTTAGTAATGGAGAGGTGTCAATAAGGGTAAAGGGTTAAATAAACACACACACAGGTAGAAAAAAGTATTTTAATGAAATGAAAGAACACACAGTTTTGACATCTTTATTCTTCTGCTAATCAATGCCCACGATCTCCTATAATAAATAAAAAATAAAAAAACAACAATATACCATACCTGTCCGTCATTTAGTTCCACGGCGTAATCTATGGCTGTGGGTTAAATAGTTTACAACCGGGAGCGGTGCTAATGCTACCGCCCCCCGCTATAAACCACTGAAGAATGAATGAGAAGCTGCCGGCATCAGTGATGTCAGCGCTGGTCACTGATGCTGCGCAGCTTCCCAGTCTCCACACGGTCCGTGAAAACACGTTGACATGTACATAGACCCATTCATTTGAATTGGTCTACGTGTGTCAGTGTCTCCGGTATGTGAGAAAACTGTCACCACACGTACTGGAGACACTGACGTGTGAAACTGGCCTTAAGGAGATATCCAAAATTCCTTGACCAGTATTTAGCTTTCTTCTGATTACAGTTGAAGTGTTTGATTTTCTTTGGCAACACTTTCTCAAGGCGACTTATCTTTCCTTACGGTCGAATTGATGTGGGAATACAACTTTATTAATCATAACGGAGGTAGATGATCTGTCAGTGAAGGGTATAATGAAATTCTTTCCTGTGGCTTTAGGTGAATGTAATTTCCTAAGCCCAGCAGGCCTGGACAATCGTTCCACACACGTCAGAAGACCAAGACTTAGAATATAGTTTGAGAGATACTGACCTTTGGGGAGGTTGGTCTAACCTTTACATAGGGATAAACCATTCAGGCAAACATTTCATTATTGAGGGTCACTGGCAAATAGAGCGGTGTGTGTTTGCTGTACAGAACAGGTAAATACCCTATGCTTTTCTATTGACCTTTTATCCTGTAAGAGGTGATGGCAAAACTTGTGCAACAGATTTTAATCTCAGCCTACCACCCATTGTATTCAGTAATGTAAAAAACAGGGTTTGTAGATTTTGCTATCTTCGCTGAACTCCTTAAAGGTAGTTTGTCAGTGTAAAGCCCCCGCCACACATAACAATGTCCCAGCGATCCCACCAACGATCCGACATGGATGGGATCGCTGGGACATCGTTAGACAGCCCCAGCGATCAGGACCAGCGACGCTGGACGCTAGTTTCTAATGTAAACATCGGGTATCCAGGAGCCGCGGCTCCTGGATACCCGCTGTTTACCTTGGAAACAGGCGTACATGCTGGTTTCCAAGGTAAACATCGGGTAACTAAGAGCTGCGCGACTCCTGGATACCCGCTGTTTACCTTGGAAACCAGCGTGCAGCGTCACTGATCGCTGGTCTCTCGCTGCCAGACGCAGCGATGCGTGCTGGGCAGCGGGAGACCAGTGATGGAAAATCGGCCCAGGCCACTCGAGCACGATCAGCGATAACCGGCAGGGGGGCCGGTCGCTGATCCCCGTCACACACAGCGATCTCGCTGGTGAGATCGCTGTGTGTGACGGGACCCTAAGGGCTCATACTCACTTGCGAGAGACTTGCACGATTCTCGTGCGAGTGTCTCGCATGAAAACCTGGCACTGCCACCAGCACTGGGACCGGAGCGTGCGGCTACTTGTATTTCTATGCAGCCGCATGCTCCAGTCCGGGTGCCGGCGGCAGTGCCGGGTATTCATGCGAGAGACTCGCACGAGAATTGTGCGAGTCTCTTGCAAGTGAGTATGAGCCCTAAGGGGGTGAACAGGAACAGTGTCATCGGTCCGAGATACGCGCTGGAGCCTGAACTATCAGGGCCGTCACCACTGTTGCAGGGAGGTGACTTGACTGGGCGGGGAGAGCTTGAGCACCTGACAGAAAGGGGCGTGGGAGACTTAAAAGGAGCGGAGTGCGGGAAGGAGGGAAACTTGGCGGGAAGGCGACTACAGAGCTGGACGAAGGTTGATGCCCTTTCCTCAACTACGGCCACTGACGCCAGCCCTTTACAGGCTGTCCGCCTCTTGCACCTTTTACCCAGTGCCCCTCCACGAACGAGACCTGTAATGGGTAGTGCAGCAGACGTACTGACCTTTCCTGAACGTTGTGGTTCTGTACGAGGCCTTGTCACCCATGCGGCCTGTGCTCCCGGTGTACCGCATCACATTTTAGGAACCGCCAGAAGGAACTGTATCTCCTCTCCAGCGGATCCAAGTCCCACGTACCCAAGTTCAACGGACCAAAGACCAAAGGATCTGGATACTTCGGCACGGTCAGGAGACAGTGCATCTCGTTTCTACACCGCAGGGCCAGAGACTTTGTTCACGGAGTGCGATGCCTTTGAGAGCTGTTCCGACCACTCCCCAACAAGAACTCCAATCAATGTCTTTACCTTCACTTTTCCCCTTCTTGTTGTGTTTATTGTATAGTTCACTATTTGCCTTAACACCTCCCTGCGCGGAGGTTTCCTTGAATTCATATTCAGTAATTGTTTAAGTAAACTTTTGTTAACCCCTTCTCTGCCTCCTGCTGTTTACTGCATCCGACGAACCTTAACATGAACACAAAATGACTGTTCAAACAAAGCACGGGCCCTTGGTGTTGCCGCACTGTTCAGTGCACCCGCCCACCTACTTGTTTCCCCATTTATCTCCACTCCTGTGAAGCCAGAGCAATCAATCAAGAAAGAAGGGGCTGAAGTGGAGTTAGATACAAAACAAGTCAATAAGTAAGTGTTAGGATGCACTGAACTGCTCGACCATGTCAAGGATGCATCGGCCTCATGTGCTAGGTATGAACAGTCATTTAATGCTGAAAGAGCTCCTCAAAGGCCTTTCTACACAGGCAAATAAATAAGAAACAACTTCTCAAGAACTGTTCGTCCCAATCATCAGCCAATGTAAACATGGAGTCAATCGGTCAACCAACAAATAAAAAGCTGGTTTGCCGGTTGATTGGATCTTTGACGTGCGCCATTAAATCATCATTGTAAGCAGGACATTGTCCCGAGCAGACTGATGACGTGCTGCCAACAACATGCAAGCAGTATGTATGGGGAGACAACGATACACATTATTTGGTCCATGTGAACAAGGCACAATCTAGCACCGATCCACTTGTATATAGCCAATCAATGGGTCGGAATCGGCCAGGTAAGTAGGCCTTTTGATATGCTGCCTCTGCGTGGTACAAATCTTAAGAGTTTGTGTTTTTTTTCTTTCAGCCTTGTGAATGGACAGAGCATAGTTTCTAGTGGATTCCATAAGGAGCGACTTCAAACAAGTTTCATGCACTTTCTTTTTTTCCCCACCAGGTGTTTTTAAAAACCTGAAGGTGAAAAAATGCTCACATGAATAACAATAGAAACAAATACGAATCCTTCAAGAATTTTTTTATGGGGTTTTCCCATGTGATGATGTGACGCCATACAACTTAGGCTAGTTTCATACTTGCTTTTTTTTGCAGCGCGTTTTTCCCGCAAAAAAACGCATTGAAAAAACGCATACAAAAGCATACAACTGCTGCGTTTTTTTCAAGCATTTTTATGAGCATGCATGAAAAAACGCAGCGTTTTTATGCGTTTGTATGCGTTTTTAGTGCGTTTTTACCGCGTTTGCGTTTTTTTCCAACATTTTTAGGTGGCCCCTCACACTACCCAAACCATGACTTTACTAACCCTAACCCTGACCCTAACCCTAACCCTAACCCTGACCCTAACCCTAACCCTAACCCTGACCCTAACCCTTAACCAAATCATACTTAACCCTAACCCAAACCCTAAACCCTAACTAACCCTAACCCTGACCCTAACCCTAACCCTGACCCTAACCCTAACCCTAACCCTAACCCTGACCCTAACCCTAACCCTAACCCTGACCCTAACCCTTAACAAAACCATACTTAACCCTAACCCTGACCCTAACCCTAACCCTAACCCTAACCCTTAACCAAACCATACTTAACCCTAATCCTGACCCTAACCCTGACCCTAATCCTTAACAAAACCATACTTAACCCTAACCCTGACCCTGACCCTAACCCTAACCCTGACCCTAACCCTAACCCTAACCCTGACCCTAACCCTTAACAAAACCATACTTAACCCTAATCCTGACCCTAACCCTGACCCTAACCCTTAACCAAACCATACTTAACCCTAACCCTGACCCAAACCCCAACCCTAACCCTGACCCTGACCCTAACCCTAACCCTAAACCCCCTTAACTAACCCTAACTCTAACCCAAACCCCTAAATTCCATGGTTAAAAAAAAAACGCATATGCAAAAAAACGCATACATGAGCATGCCAGTGCGCACATATGCGCATCCATAGGCTATAATGGCCATTTTTAGCGCAAAACGTGCGCATATGTGCGCATGCGCTTTTTTGCAGGGCCAAAAAATGCAACATGCTGCGTCTGGAAAATACAAACGCACACCCCAAAAAAACGCAGCGCATGAAAATCGCATACATGCGCTTACAAGCGCGCAGGTATGCGCACCCATGTTAAATATAGGGGAAAAAAACGCATGCGCACATATGCGTTTTTTTCCAGCGCTAAAAAACGCAAATGTGAAACCAGCCTAAGATGTGACATCACTCTATGATCGGTGAGGTTCTCTCTTTTTGGGTCACCCACCGATCTTCAGAATGAAAGTGTCACGGCTCTGGTGTAGCGCTGTACCCCACTCCCCCCCCTAAACGATGGGCATCCAGCTGTGCAGGAGTCTGCAGCAAAGCCTCATTCATGTGAATATGGCTGTATTTCCCTGCACGGTGGAGTGGTGAGAAGTGGTGCTGTGCAGGAAGAAATTAGAAGGGCATTCCTTTTGCTCTCCCAATGATCCCAAAGAATGGACCCCCAGCATTCATAAAGTTATGGCACGTATTATTGATTTGCCATCACTTTATTAAGCAGGAAATCCCTTTTGCTTATTATACTTTCTATTATGCATTCAATGTAAAATTTCATAATTTCGCTTTATGGGGTAAATATTTTTCAACATTTTTGCACCATTTTTTTTTTCTTTTTTTTACGCTTTTTGGGCAAAAATGTGACTTTTTTTTGCTATTTTAAGTGCTCTAGTCAGAAGTGTTATATCTAAAAATGCGCCAAGTTTATTAAACCTTCTGTGGCACCCGGATTCTACCCAATAGCCCAGACCTGTCTCACTTTCCAAAACATAGTTAAATTCTAGTAATGATCTCAGTGAAAAGAGATTCCTGTAATCCATCAGATTCCAGGTTGTGCAATGCCCTGGGCTCTATAAAGTAGTTGCTACACTTCAGTTATTATTTAATTTTAGGATAAATGGTCTCCATTATGTCTGAAGCATAGCAGGTTCAGTACAGGGAGGGTTTCCATCACCAAAATAAAGCTTACAGCAAGCAGTGTGGGTTTTAAATAATAATAGTGTGCCGTCAGTTCTTTTTTTTTTTTTTTTATTTTGCATTTACAATAAAATCATTTAAAGAAAAAATTTAAATTCAGCAGAGGATGCTAAAACAGAAAACTGAGGCTGGCACTTCCCCACCTCTAAAAACAATTAATTTATATATGGAGCTGTTATAGCGGTGATTGATGTACAGATCACATCTGCATAGACAAATATATTTATCTAAGCGTATACAGTGTCGGCTACTGCCATCTGCTGTTACAATGGAAAAACACACCTGAACGGCCGCACAATCATCACATCGCATTTTTTTTTTTTACAGAATACTTAGATTTCCTTATTCATTAGAGTGAATCTGTCACCAGATTTCATAATACAAACAATGCTTATTATTATTATTATTATTATTAATAATAATAATAATATCAGCTCTTAGAACTAATGAGACTGATTCACTTACTTTAGAATGCACTTCAGAACGGTTGTAAAATCCATAAATTAAAATAAGCATTGACTCATGAAATAATTATTTTAATATCAGGCAGAGAAACTTTGAAAAGCATTATACAATCATGGATTTTGACATAAAGTGCAAAACTACTTAACATTTGTAGTATGGGCCCCAGGGCAGAGCTGGACACTGACTGAAGAGGGCCCCTGTGCGGAAAAAAAACTATTTGGGCCCCTTGCAGTTCATTTATGTGTTTGTGTCCAGAAGTTGGTTTGCTGGATTGGAGGTGGATGTGGTCTCCTTACATCTTGACCCCCTGTGTGGTTGCACCAATGATATATCCAGCACTACCTGGTGGGGCGTGATGGCTTTATACTGTGTGGGGCACTGTAAGTGCATCAAATAGTGGGGGATGTGGGCTCATTATACTGTGTGGGGCACTGTGAGGACATCCAATAGTGGGGGATGTGGGCTCATTATACTGTGTGCGGCACTGTGAGGACATCCAATAGTGGGGTATGTGGGCTCATTATACTGTGTGCGGCACTGTGAGGACATCAAATAGTGGGGGATGTGGGCTCATTATACTGTGTGCAGCACTGTGAGGACATCAAATTGTGGGGGATGTGGGATCATTATACTGTGTGGGGGGCTGTGATGGTTTTATAATGTGTTGGGAGCGGTGAGGGCATCAAACTGTTGATTTGGGGTGTCTGAAGCTATACTTTGGGGACATTTAGGCATAAGAGTGTGAGGGGACAGTTGAGGCATCATATTTGTGAGGAGCCTCAATAGACTTCATAGTGTGTGTATTGGACGCTGTGTAGGCATTATACTGTGGGGGGGATGTAGGGCCATTATACTGTGTGGGGGGCTGTGAAGGTTTTGTAATGTGTTAGGAGCTGTGAAAGCATCAAACTGTGGGTTTCGGGTCTGTGAAGTTATTATACTCTATGGGTGGGGAGCATGGAGGCATGAGTGTGAGGGGACTGTTGGGACATGATATTGTGTGAGGAACCTCAGCGGACATCATATTGTGTGTGTGTGGGCATCATACTGTGTGTGAGAGGCTATGAAAATCGTATTGTACTGTCTGGGAACATTAATAGGCTTCACCAGAAGCAATATTTCTGTGTGGGCACATATAAAGAAATGGGCAAGGTTAGAGAAGTGGCAGAGCAGAAATAACAATTGAACATATAACCCTTTCCTAACTTTCAAAGTTGGGAGGCATGCCTTCTCTGCCCCTACAAATTAAATGTGGACCCCTTCTGTGCCTTCATATTTTTATAATGGCCCCTTGGTGGTTGGTGCTATATGATGATAATAATAATAATAATACCCCCTTTGTATCAATTATAGAAAAGAAAATGAAACTCTCCTAACCCCACTCCCACAGTGAGTGATGTGGTTTGTCTTTCTTCTTCCTGTAGCTTTCAGATGGGGGCAGGCAGCCCAATTACGTGATGTCTTCCATACAAACCTGACCTCTTGTAAACCACAAGTCTAAAACGTCTTGATTTGAGATGCAGGTGGGTCATCTTCTTCACAGGGTTGGGTCTTGGTCGCACCTTGTTCAGTTGCGATAGTAAAGGCACTGTAAGTACACCAGCCTCATCACATCTAAGAGATCCATGTAGTAACGTATTTGATTTGCGAAATCTGGTGACCATTACTATAACCCAGTGGCGTAACTACCGGGGTAACAGCCGAAGCGGTTGCTTTGGGGCTCGGCCCATATAGGGGCACAGGGCCCCGGCTCCGATCGGCGCTACCCGGTAGTGCAATGAAATACAGCGGCGCTCCGGCAGGTGCTGTGGCCAACGGTGTCTTGGGGGCCCGCCGGCCCCCAGTGCCGACTCCCCCCTCCGCCTGCCCCCCAGCGCCGCCTGCCGCCGCCGTCGCAATGATGGAGGAGAGAGCGTCAGCTGATGCTCCCTCTCCCATCATTCCCCGCTCTGCCTGTGACACAGCGGGTGCGCGATGACGTCATCGCGCTCTCACTGAGTGCCAGCCAGGCAGAGGAGCAGGAGACAGGAGCTGGGATCAGCGCAGGCATGAAGAGGTGAGGATAATGTTTGTTTTTTTAATTAATATATTGTTGTGTGTGCTGGACTGTGGGGCCATTCTCTGTGGGGGGGCTATATACCATGTGCTGGGTGCTATATATACCATGTGGTGCTGGGCGCTATATATGCCAGGTGGTGCCGGGTGCTATATATACCATGTGGTGCTGGGCGCTATATACCATGTGGTGCTGGGTGCTATATATATCATATGGTGCTGGGTGCTATTACCATGTGGTGCTGGGTGCTATATACCATGTGGTGCTGGGTTCTATATACCATGTGGTGCTGGGTGCTGTATACCATGTGTGGCTGGGCTATATACCATGTGGTGCTGGGCGCTATATATACCAGGTGGTGCTGGGCGCTATATACCATGTGGTGCTGGGTGCTATATATATCATATGGTGCTGGGTGCTATATATATATCATGTGGTGCTGGGCGCTATATACCATGTGGTGCTGGGCGCTATATACCATGTGGTGCTTGGTGCTGTATACCATGTGTGGCTGGGCTATATACCATGTGGTGCTGGGTCAGCAACTTTAAATATAAAATTATCAATGCTTAACTAATTTGATTGTATTGACTGAGTTACAGGATTAGGAATAATTGTGTTACATTATTTCTAATTCTTTTACTTAATGTGACTCTAGTATGCATTATCGGTAAGGGGGGTGTCTTGAAGGGGGTGTGTCTTTGAGGGGGCCCCGTTTAAAAGTTTGCTATGGGGCCCAATCAGTTCTAGTTACGCCCTTGCTATAACCCTTTAGTGCAAATGGACAAACCAGAACACCCACGCGGGGATTCGCATGTGAGGAGGAGCTGAACCTGCTGCACTCTTGGCAGATGCCGGTTTGGTAGCATGTCTCAAATAGTGGCAACCAGAGATTTCTCCAATTGCTGCAATCTAACCATTTGTATGCCGCTGTCTGCCTCGAACAACAGCATTTAAATGGAACAGTTGCCCATGCAAGTGCGCACCTGCTCCCATGACAATGTGCTAGTGATGTGCAATATAGCCTACTAGCTGGGTCCAGCTGGGCTCTTGCTAAAGACCCCTATGACTGCCATATTGGACAAAAAATAGACAATGAAAAAACAATGTTTGGTATCACTGTAAAAGTCCAGTCTATCAAAATGTAAATTAATTAACCCATATGGTAAATGCCTTAAAAAGAAAAGAAAATCAAATTCGTTGGATTTTTCCCAAAAAATTGAATTCGGGAAATACATTTTTGTGACTCTCAATACTGGAAAGCTTGTAGTTGCTTAGAAAAGGCAAGTAGGTGAGAGGAGGAACAGAGCAAGAGGGCGACCCGACTGATCGTAAGAGCTTTCACTCTACAGGAGAGAGGACCACGAGGACCCTAAGGCCGGGATCACACTTGCAAGAAACTCGCACGAGTCTCGCGTCTCGATACCCGGCACTGCCGCCAGCACTCGGGAATGAAGTGTGCAGCTGCATGTATTTCTATGCAGCTGAGCGCTCCGGTCCAGGTGTCGGCGGCAGTGCCGGGTATTGAGACGAGAGACTCGTGCGAGTTTCTTGCAAGTGTGACCCCGGCCTAAGGCTGGTTTCACATTTGCGT
This sequence comes from Dendrobates tinctorius, assembly GCF_039654945.1. NCBI lineage: Eukaryota > Metazoa > Chordata > Amphibia > Anura > Dendrobatidae > Dendrobates > Dendrobates tinctorius. The sequence continues at coordinate 229,940 of NW_027361729.1, read as the reverse complement.
TTTTTAGCGCTGGAAAAAAACGCATACGTGCGCATGTGATTTTTCCCCTATATTTAACATGGGTGCGCATACATGCGCGCTTGTAAGCGCATGTATGCGATTTTCATGCGCTGCGTTTTTTTGGGGTGTGCGTTGGTATTTTCCAGACGCTGCATGTTGCATTTTTTGGCCCTGGAAAAAAGCGCATGCGCACGTATGCGCACGTTTTGCGCTAAAAATGGCCATTATAGCCTATGGATGCGCATACGTGCGCACTGGCATGCGCAGGTATGCGATTTTTTAGCGCTGCGTTTTTTGGGTGGTGTCCACTTTTTATCCTAGTTAGAATCTTCTAAAGTCAAAAAAAAAAAGTCTATATAAAGGAGGTGCCTGCCAAAACTCTGCCACTACTACACTGAGAGATTGAAGAGCAGACAGTCAACCAAGAACCCATTATATCAGCGAAGAATGTGAGTATATTACATTATATGCCTGTCCTTTTAAATTATGTATGTACTAATGATTTTTATTATTTTTACATGCAGTATGTCTTCAGAATCCGAGTATTCCCCATCGCGGCAGGAATTGGCGCAAGCAGACCGTGAGGTGATTATTTTCGTGCATCTGGTAAGTATATCTGCTGCTTCTCCAAATCTCTTACGTTTTTTTCAACTTTCAGACATCGTCATCATCATCTGCGGACGGCACTAGTGAGGGCGAAGAGCAGGAGCAGCGAAGCCAAGTCCCGGTGGTGATACGGAATGTAAGTATCAAATGATTTGTAATGTTCTTTATTTTTTATCTTCTATTTTTACTCATTTTTTTGTTTCTTTTTTTGTAACTTTTTATTCAATTTAAATTTGATTATTCTAATGAATGTGTTTTGTCTAGGTTCCACAACGGGATGAAGACGTCTACCTGGATAATGAGCAGCTCATCAGCCTGGTCCAGGAGCGTTCGCCGTTGTGGGACAGCCGTGACCGGCTGTACAAGGACAATGTGGTGACCCGGCGGCTATGGAATGAGGTGGCCGCAGCGTTGATGGATGGCTGGGACAGCGCCACAGCATCCTCCAAAAAGGCGTTTAGTGAGTATTTCCCTGCTCTGTATTGTGCCGCAGTGACTGTTGTCCTTGACGGCACTGTTGGGTTTCGTGCTAGGCGTATTCTAGCAGGAAACCCAACAGTGTCATCGGTGTCTACAGTGACTGCTTTGAGTATTGTATTGCTACATTGTGCCGCAGTGACTGTTGTCCTTGACGGCACTGTTGGGTTTCGTGCTAGGCGTATTCTAGCAGGAAACCCAACAGTGTCATCGGGGTCTACAGTGACTGCTTTGAGTATTGTATTGCTACATTGTGCCGCAGTGACTGTTGTCCTTGACGGCACTGTTGGGTTTCGTGCTAGGCGTATTCTAGCAGGAAACCCAACAGTGTCATCGGTGTCTACAGTGACTGCTTTGAGTATTGTATTGCTACATTGTGCCGCAGTGACTGTTGTCCTTGACGGCACTGTTGGGTTTCGTGCTAGGCGTATTCTAGCAGGAAACCCAACAGTGTCATCGGGGTCTACAGTGACTGCTTTGAGTATTGTATTGCTACATTGTGCCGCAGTGACTGTTGTCCTTGACGGCACTGTTGGGTTTCGTGCTAGGCGTATTCTAGCAGGAAACCCAACAGTGTCATCGGTGTCTACAGTGACTGCTTTGAGTATTGTATTGCTACATTGTGCCGCAGTGACTGTTGTCCTTGACGGCACTGTTGGGTTTCGTGCTAGGCGTATTCTAGCAGGAAACCCAACAGTGTCATCGGGGTCTACAGTGACTGCTTTGAGTATTGTATTGCTACATTGTGCCGCAGTGACTGTTGTCCTTGACGGCACTGTTGGGTTTCGTGCTAGGCGTATTCTAGCAGGAAACCCAACAGTGTCATCGGTGTCTACAGTGACTGCTTTGAGTATTGTATTGCTACATTGTGCCGCAGTGACTGTTGTCCTTGACGGCACTGTTGGGTTTCGTGCTAGGCGTATTCTAGCAGGAAACCCAACAGTGTCATCGGGGTCTACAGTGACTGCTTTGAGTATTGTATTGCTACATTGTGCCGCAGTGACTGTTGTCCTTGACGGCACTGTTGGGTTTCGTGCTAGGCGTATTCTAGCAGGAAACCCAACAGTGTCATCGGTGTCTACAGTGACTGCTTTGAGTATTGTATTGCTACATTGTGCCGCAGTGACTGTTGTCCTTGACGGCACTGTTGGGTTTCGTGCTAGGCGTATTCTAGCAGGAAACCCAACAGTGTCATCGGGGTCTACAGTGACTGCTTTGAGTATTGTATTGCTACATTGTGCCGCAGTGACTGTTGTCCTTGACGGCACTGTTGGGTTTCGTGCTAGGCGTATTCTAGCAGGAAACCCAACAGTGTCATCGGTGTCTACAGTGACTGCTTTGAGTATTGTATTGCTACATTGTGCCGCAGTGACTGTTGTCCTTGACGGCACTGTTGGGTTTCGTGCTAGGCGTATTCTAGCAGGAAACCCAACAGTGTCATCGGGGTCTACAGTGACTGCTTTGAGTATTGTATTGCTACATTGTGCCGCAGTGACTGTTGTCCTTGACGGCACTGTTGGGTTTCGTGCTAGGCGTATTCTAGCAGGAAACCCAACAGTGTCATCGGTGTCTACAGTGACTGCTTTGAGTATTGTATTGCTACATTGTGCCGCAGTGACTGTTGTCCTTGACGGCACTGTTGGGTTTCGTGCTAGGCGTATTCTAGCAGGAAACCCAACAGTGTCATCGGGGTCTACAGTGACTGCTTTGAGTATTGTATTGCTACATTGTGCCGCAGTGACTGTTGTCCTTGACGGCACTGTTGGGTTTCGTGCTAGGCGTATTCTAGCAGGAAACCCAACAGTGTCATCGGTGTCTACAGTGACTGCTTTGAGTATTGTATTGCTACATTGTGCCGCAGTGACTGTTGTCCTTGACGGCACTGTTGGGTTTCGTGCTTGGCGTATTCTAGCAGGAAACCCAACAGTGTCATCGGGGTCTACAGTGACTGCTTTGAGTATTGTATTGCTACATTGTGCCGCAGTGACTGTTGTCCTTGACGGCACTGTTTTTTTTTATCAACAGTGGACAAAGTCCGAACACGTTGGCGTTCGATCAAGGACCGCTTCAACAGTGATGTTCGTGCTGAGGGCCAGGTTCGCAGTGGATCTGCGTCAAGGACCAGAACTAGATACCGTCACTATCACGCGTTGCAGTTCCTAAGACCGGTCCTTGCCACAAGATCGTAAGTATTATACATTTTGGGTTTTTATTTTTATTAATCTGTGTTTTTCTAATCCACAGCTGATGCTTCTTGTAAAGGCATGGTAGTAATGATTTTCCTTTCTTCCACAGCACCTGGAGCAGCACCCTGCAACCTGGCCCTGGAGCGGTCCTTCCTCGGACGTCCTCTGACCCGTCCCAGCCATCCGACAGCCAGGAAGCACCTTGCAGGTCAGCCACACACACAGCTGGTGACCAGGAAGCTGGGCCATCAGGTGTTCCCCTGTCCCAGGTCTCTGCCACTGGTTATGCGGGCACTACCCGCCAGCGGCAGAGGGCCTTGGACAGGAATGTCTTGCCCGAGTTTATGCATTTGAGCGAGACATTTAATTCCAGCCTCAAGTCACTGTCCGACAGAGTTGAAAGCGGTTTTGCACTAATGGAACGTGGTTTTAACCACTTTGAACACCGCTTCAATTCTGTAGAACAGCGCCTTGACCGTCTGGAGGCCGACCTCAACAGACCAGCACACCATTTTTTTAGTAAGATTGAAAAGGGCATGGCGGAACACCTTAGTCCTGATCAACAGCTGAATGTGCTGCAGGCCTGCAACAATGCTTTCTTGCAGGCTATGCAGCATAATCGGTACGGTCAGCAGTCAGTGGTGTCCTTTCCACCTGTGCCACCATTGACTCGCTTCACCTCACTACCGACTTGTGCTGCATACCACTGCACGGACACCTCTATTCAAAGCCAGGACACCCACCGTTACACCACCACAAGTCTGAGTGCAGCTGGTCACTTCACCGACACCACCATGGCAAGCGCTGCTCCTGTCTGGAGCACCACCGCCAATCCCATGCATGCGTGGAGCTCAGCCACCACTAGGCAAACATGGAACAGCCCTGCCGCTACAACAACATGTAGTAGCCCTGCCACCACCACTCTGCAAACCTGGGCCATCACTGCCGCCACCAGTCCTCCTGCAAGGACGAGCACTGACAACGAAGAGCAGCATCAGCCACCTCAGCAGCAGCAGCCAACTCAGCAGCAGCCGCCACCTCAGCAGCAGCCGCCACCTCAGCAGCAGCAGCCACCTCAGCAGCAGCCGCCACCTCAGCAGCAGCAGCAACCACCTCAGCAGCAGCAGCCACCTCAGCAGCAGCCGCCACCTCAGCAGCAGCCGCCACCTCAGCAGCAGCCGCCACCTCTGCAGCAGCAGCCGCCACCTCAGCAGCAGCAGCCATACCAGCAGACGGGGGACCTACATTCCATATTTGCCCCTACTTCAAGGCGAAATCAATCAAGGCGGGCATTGGGCCAAAGTCGGTCCAGGCACACAAGCCTACGGCGACATGCCATTACAACTAATGTAACTGAACAGATTTCCTCTCCTACAAGTGTTCCAAGTTTAATTCCCTTAACTGGACTACCTTCCCCCACAAGTTTTGTTGCCCCTTCCCCTCAAACACCGTCTTCAACTGCAAGTGTTGCATATTCCCTGCACACCCCCAAATTGAAACCATCTGCCCCCAAACGCCGTAAAAAATAATTTTTATTTTTTTTTTTGTGATAAAAAATAAATTTACATTTGTGGTTCACCATTAATAAGTTTCATTAATGTTGTTTGCGCCGCTCACACACACTGATGGGTAAATACATGTTAAAAACCAACCCAAGGGCTAGTATAGTCATATGTGAAATAACATGGACTAGTATAGTCATTCCAAGGCCTAGTGTAATAACTCTATTTTTACCAAATAGAATCTGGTTTCATGAAAAACAAACTGTTGAAACTATAAGTTTCTTTCTAGTTTCACCAGTTTGTTTTTTGTGAAACAAGATGCTAGTTGTTAAAAATCGAGGTATTACAGTAGGCCTTGGTATGACTATACTAGGCCGTGGTATTTCACATATTACTATACTACTAGCCCCAAGGCCTACTATACTCATATTTGAAATACCACGGCCTAGTATAGTCATTCCAAGGCCTAGTGTAATAACTCTAGTTTTACCAAATAGAATCTGGTTTCATGAAAAACAAACTGTTGAAACTTGTCTAAAAAATAAGTTTCTTTCTAGTTTCACCAGTTTGTTTTTTGTGAAACAAGATGCTAGTTGTTAAAAATGCTAGTTGTTAAAAATTGAGTTATTACAGTAGGCCTTGGTATGACTATACTAGGCCGTGGTATTTCACATATTGCTATACTACTAGCCCCAAGGCCTAGTATACTCATATTTGAAATACCACGGCCTAGTATAGTCATTCCAAGGCCTAGTGTAATAACTCTAGTTTTACCAAATAGAATCTGGTTTCATGAAAAACAAACTGTTGAAACTTGTCTAAAAAATAAGTTTCTTTCTAGTTTCACCAGTTTGTTTTTTGTGAAACAAGATGCTAGTTGTTAAAAATGCTAGTTGTTAAAAATTGAGTTATTACAGTAGGCCTTGGTATGACTATACTAGGCCGTGGTATTTCACATATTGCTATACTACTAGCCCCAAGGCCTAGTATACTCATATTTGAAATACCACGGCCTAGTATAGTCATTCCAAGGCCTAGTGTAATAACTCTAGTTTTACCAAATAGAATCTGGTTTCATGAAAAACAAATTGTTGAAACTTGTCTAAAAAATAAGTTTCTTTCTAGTTTCACCACTTTGTTTTTTGTGAAACAAGATGCTAGTTGTTAAAAATCGAGTTATTACAGTAGGCCTTGGTATGACTATACTAGGCCGTGGTATTTCACATATTACTATACTACTAGCCCCAAGGCCTACTATACTCATATTTGAAATACCACGGCCTAGTATAGTCATTCCAAGGCCTAGTGTAATAACTTGTAATGGAGCAGATTACATGAGCAGATTACATTCATCCACTCAATGCTGACTTGTATTCCCCATGGACTTTCATTGGGGTTGGGTTTTGAGGGTTGTGTTTTGAGAAAATCACATACTTTGTTTTAAACTAGTTGCACAATTTTCTCTTAAATGGTTTCCTGATTCATGGCCTGCAGCTTTGCTCATTCCAATATATTTCACGCAGACTAGCAATGCTGCATTTTAACTCGTATGTGTATTTACCTGCCCAGGTGTGTGAACATAACAAAATTCAGTTATACATGGGAAGTTTTTTAATTAATTGGAGTTTAAAAAATATAGTGCACTCAGTAATGGTATCAAATAAGGATTTTTATTACCATAAACAACAACATTACACCATTTCATCTTGCCAGTGCACCCGTCCTACATCAGAAATAAAGTAGGCCGCAAATTTGTCCCTCATTTGGCCAACTTCAACGGATGACCTGAGAGTGTGCTGAGTGAATTCAGGCAATGGGTTAGGAGCATCATCGTCCAGTTCAAAGGTCGGGTGCTCTTTAGCCATCACAAAGTTATGTAGAACCACACAGGCCTTCACCACCTCATCGACTGTTTCAAGTTTAAGATTAATGGCCGTGCCCAGAATTCGCCATCTGGAAACAAGAATCCCAAAAGCACACTCGACAGTTCTTCTGGCCCTGGTCAGCCTGTAATTAAAAATTTTTTTGGTGTGGTCCAAGTCCCGGCTGGAGTAGGGTTTCAGTAAGTTTCCGCACATTTGAAAAGCCTCATCGCCAACCATTACAAAGGGCAGTGGCGGAGCTTCGGTGTGAGGAAGAGGCCGTGGCATAGGGAAATTAAATTGGTTGCCATACAACCTCCGGCCCATGTCTGAGTTTTTAAAAGCCTGCGAGTCATTACCACGGCCAAATGCTCCAATGTCCACTGCTACAAACATACATCCGGCATCCGCAATTGCAATGAGTACTATTGAAAAGTACTTTTTGTAATTATAGTACTCAGATCCCGTTCTTTGGGGTTTGATGATCCGTATGTGTTTCCCATCAACAGCTCCCAAACAGTTGGGAAAATTGCATACTGTCCAGAATTTGTCAGCAATTTCCATCCACTTTTCAGCGGTGGGCAGGGGCATAAATTCTGGGCAAAGAACATTCCAGAGAGCCCGGCAGGTGTCAGCAACAATTCCAGACAAGGTAGAGATTCCAATACGGTACTGGAAGTGTAGTGAGGATAGGGTTTCTCCAGTCGCCAGGAATCTGTGAACAGACAAAGAAGTAAAATTAATATTTATGTATATTATTTTTAAAAACTATAAAAAAAAATATTAGTACATTCACGAAAACTAATTACCCAAGGTTTTGAATACTAAATTTACAAAAAAAAACATCAGACCACACCCCTTTGTTTTTAAAACATACCGTAATGTCACCAGTAGCCGTTCCTCAGGAGGAATCGCACGACGGAGCTGTGTGTCCTGTCTCCGGATGGATTGTTGGACACGAGCAAGCAAATCCATGAAACTTTCGTGGGACATCCGGATATAATCAGTAAATTTCTCCGGGTTTGCACGTAGCTCGCTGTAGAGGGTGTGGTATGCCCCACGGCTCTCCCGGAGTTCAACAATCGGATGTATCCACATACGCCGCCGTCTTCGCTGCCTCTCTCTCTTCCTTTGTTCATGGCAAGCAACTGCATACGCCTGAGCCATCGCGATGTCCAAATCCAAGTTGAAGTGAAAACTCTTCCAGCGCAGATCCATGGTCACGAGAAGAATCAAGCAAATGTGAAGAATACTGTAGACAGGGTCTATATATATTAACATACCACACCCACAATGAAGTCCCATTGGTCTTGTGTGTTGTTGAATGGTTGTTTTTTCTTTTTTGTGGGGTTTTTCAAAAATCTGTAAAAAAACGCAAACGCACAAAAAACGCATACAAACGCGCAAAAACGCTGCGTTTTTTTCCTGCATGCGCATTAAAATGCTGGAAAAAAACGCAGCGTTTGTATGCATTTGTATGCGTTTTTTTAATGCGTTTTTTTGCGGGAAAAACGCGCTGCAAAAAAAAGCAAGTGTGAAACTAGCCTAAGACAGTGTTTCTCACCTCCAGTCCTCAAGACCCACCGACAGGTCATGTTTTCAGGATTTCCTTAGTAGTGCATAGGTGATAGAATTAGTTTTTGAGCAGGTGATGAAATTATCACCTGTGCAATACTCAAGATATCCTGAAAACTTGACCTGTTGGTGGGTCCTGAGGACTGGAGTTGCAAAACATTGACCTAAGAGCATAAACTCTACATGAGAGACAGAGGACCTTGCGGATCAGAAGAGCTTACAGCCTACAGGAGAGAGAGAGAGGACCCCACTGACCAAAGAGCTTTCACTCTAAAGGAGAAAGTGAGAACTTTGCTGATCATAAGAGCAAAGATCATAGAGCTGACAATCTACAGGAGAGAGACTTTAAGGCTGGGATCACACACAGCGAGATACGGCCGAGTCTCGCAGGATAAAACCAAGCTCTGGCGCCGGCACTCCGGAGCGGAGCGTGCAGCTGCACAGCAATACATGGAGCTGCACGCTCCGCTCTGGACTACTGGCCCGATGCCAGAGCTTGGTTTTAACCTGTGAGACTCAGCCGTATCTCGCTATAGTGTGACTCCGGCCTTACCCAGTGACTCTGGATCTGGAAAACAACTCCACCATTCAAACTGTGCTCCTCTGGGATCCGCTGATCTGTGATGGCCCAGTTACTGACCACCACTGTACTAGGTATGATATCCGCGTGATGTAAGGAACTCCAGCAGTTTTGTTGAATTTAATGGGTGCGGACATGCCCCCTTCTGCTCAAGCTCTTTCTCAGCTCCACCTATTTCAGCAGAGTTGTTTCAAATGGCCCTGAAAACAGCAAAAAACGCAAAATGGTTGCGCAACTCCACATTGGGCAAACATTATATAACTTCTCAAGGTGCTTCGTGCCAGTTTTTTGATGAATCAAGGCCATTGACTATATAGTCCTTATTGATGCTAGTGACACCTACAGACTGCATTTTAGTACTACACTAGATTAAAACATTTGGTCATAGCTTTTCAGAGAGATTTTTTTCATTTGCAAGCTTTACCACTTTCATCGGTCCAACATCTGTAGGAACCAGTACTGTTGTAGACCCCTAACATAGGGTAGGTGATATCCTAACACCGTCCCCTCTCTTAAAAAACAAAACGGCAATCCATACCACACCTTTGCCCATTTTAACATACATTTGCATAATACTGTGCTAAGACCTTCCTTACTAAGATTCCACTGTTGCAATTCATTCTGTAGAGCTATGGGTTATATATGTTGCATTGATAAAGGCTAAAAAAAAAAAAAAACCTAAAGCAGTGTGCAAGTAGAAAGAAGTGACTCAAAGATGTTTGGATTTACCTCCATTTTACAGCAGCAGTTTTACAAGTTAAAAGCAAAGGTAGACACATGGGTTATAACAAATGATTTCCATGGCTCCATCTACTGAATGAGATCTGAGACAGGCAACTAGCTTTTGTTTTTATGCAGAACTCCATAGACTTTCTTATGGGGGGCACTTGGCTCCTTCTGTTTCATCACCCCTATAACCTTTCCAGTTATCCTGTCCCTTTTAAAACTTGTAACGAGTACATTTATTTATCAGCATCTAATTGAAGTAATTTCCCGCAAACTATTAAAATAAAGCATGTTTTATGCAATGGAAATCTCTATAGTCTGTATCTGCATCAGAGTTTAGTGCCTCAATATAAATCAAAATATAGTTCAGTATGATCATAAAATGAATAGCTCATCATAAATACATTGCTTTCTTCACGGTTACAAGGGAAAAACGTATCATATATTCAAGGCTAAGTGTCACTGCATTAATTTAAATTAAACGGGCTGCAATAGATTCTGGGGAATTACCATAAGTAAGCTTGGCCTATGATGGTAATAAATGGAAAGGACTGAACCCTGTAAACAAGATAAGTAACACCGTCTATGCATATTTCAACAACCCCATAAAGAAAAGAGTCTCATAAAACAAGGAAAGGCCTGAAGGACACTGACATTCACCATCAATAGTTAGAACAAATGGTCTCAAAAAATCTAAATTGCATTACGATTGATAGTGACGGGCAGTGGCGTACCACCAATGGCGGCAGACCACATGAGAGGTATGGGGCACATGAAACGGGGGGGATGCCAAAACTAGGACCACCCGACCCCCAGCCCTCCCTGTGGTGTCACACTTTCAACTGTATCGGCATCGTAGATTAAACCAATTATGGAGGAGGGAAGCCGTCCACTCCCGCCTCAATCATTCTCCCTTGGCGTATATGATCTGACTTCTCAGCACAGTGGGCGCAAAGATGTCACTACATGGTACCCGCTTCGTGGAGATATGCTGTGCTTCAGACCACCTGCTGAGAAGACCAGAGCAGCAGGGGGCTAAAAGGAGTACTTTTTTTTTTTTTTTTTTTAATCAAGCAGTACATTGTGTGACACATTTTACTATATGATGTGCAATGGGGGAGCATTATACTATATGGAGGCGCATTGTACTATATGATGTGCAATGGGGTGCATTATACTATATGGAGGGAGGGCAATAGGGACACATTGTACTATATGGAGGGCAATAGGGTCGCATTATAATATGTGGGGGTCAATATATGTGGAGGGCTAGGAGGGGGCCATTAAGTATTTGATAAACTGCTGATTTTGCAAGTTTTCCAGCCTACAAAAATGGAGAGGTCTGTAATTGCTATGGTAGGTACACTCAGGCTCAGACTGGCCCATAGGGATACAGGGTCTTATCTCACAAATAAAGTAAGCGGTTTGACAAAACACTGCTCACCTGGTAGTAGGTATTCAAAGCATGTATAGATAAGGGCTGCTGCAGATCCACAATTCGGTCACCGACTATATGAAACAGAACTCTGCAAAGGAATACGTGGATTTCGTCCACGCTGCCCAAATGATGAAATTCCAGAAGGTTAATAAAGTTTGACAGTGGTTTATTCTACGCGTTTCAAGGTTTTTTGCAACCTCTTCTTCAGGAAATACCACCTCTGGAACCACCTTATAGAGGTCTATACTTTTGTCCCTGGCATCCTTAGACAGCTCTTTTGGTTTCGGCCATGCTGCAGAGGTTTGAGTGTGAGTGTGTGTGGACAGGTGTCTTTTATAGAGGTAACGAGCTCAAACAGGTGCTCATCATCTGCCCCCCCTCCTTCCCTCCGCTCCCCCCGCCTTCCGATCGCCCCCCCTCCCACCCCCCGGTACTCACCGAGTGCCGCTATGGCTCCCGGTGTCCCGCGGTCCCGGACCATGGGCGCCGCCATATTGGAAAATGGCGGGTACATGCGCAGTGCGCCCGCCGGCTGCAATTTACTTTCATTCATTTTGATCACTGTGATAAACTCTCAAAGTGATCAAAATAGAATGAAAAGTAAATAAACCCCTCGTTTATCACCCCCATAGGCAGAAACAACTAATAAAATAAAGAAATTATTTTTATTTTTCCGTTAGGGTTGGAAAGAGGGTTAGGGTTAGGGTTGGAACGAGGGTTAGGGTTGGAAAGAGGGTTAGGGTTAGGGTTGGAAGAGGGTTAGGGTTAGGATTGGAAATAGGGTTAGGGTTGGAATTAGGGTTAGGGTTGGAATTAGGGTTAGGGTTGGAATTAGAGTTAGAATTAGGGTTAGGGTTGGAATTAGGGTTAGGTTTGTGGTTAGGGTTATGGTTAGGGTTGGGATTAGGGTTAGGGATGTGTTGGGGTTAGGGCTGTGGTTAGGGGTGTGTTGGGGTTAGGGTTGGAGTTAGAATTGAGGGGTTTCCACTGTTTAGGCACATCAGCGGGTCTCTAAACGCAATCAGTGGTCCCCACCCACATATGAGGTACCATTGTACTCAGGACAAACTGGGCAACAACTTTTGGGGTCCAATTTATCCTACTACCCTTGTGAAAAAAAAATTGCTGGCTAAAAATCTTTTTTTTTTTGAGGAAAAAAAATATTTTTTATTTTCACAGCTCTGCGTTATAAACTTCTGTGAAACGCTTGGGGGTTCAAGGTGTTCACCACACATCTAGATAAGTTCCTTGGGGAGTCTAGTTTCCAAAATGGGGTCACTTGTTGGGGGGTTCCACAGTTTAGGTACATCAGGGGCTCTGCAAATGTAACATGATGCCCGCAGACCATTCCATCAAAGTCAGCATTTCATAATGTAATGTCACTACTTCCCTTCCGAGCCCCGACGTGTACCCAAACAGTGTACCCAAACAGTGGTCCCCACCCACATACGGGGTACCAGCGTACTCAGGACAAACTGGACAACAACTTTTGGGGTCAAATTTCTCCTGTTAGCCTTGTGAAAATTAAAAATAGCGTGCTAAAAAATCATATTTGAGGAAAAAAAAATATTTTTTATTTTCACTGCTCTGTGTTATAAACTTTTGTGAAGCACTTGGGGGTTCAAAGTGCTCACTACACATCTAGATAAGTTCCATAAGGGGTCTAGTTTCCAAAATGGGGTCACTTGTGGGGGAGCTCCAATGTTTAGGCGCACAGTGGCTCTCCAAACGCGACATGGCAACCGCTAAATATTCAAGCATATTTTCCATTCAAAAAGTCAAATGGCGCTCCTTCCCTTCTGAGCCCTGCCGTGCGCCCAAACAGTGGTTTATGACCACATATGAGGTATCGGTGTTCTCAGGATAAATTGCCCAACAAATTTTAGGATCCATTTTATCCTGTTGCCCACGTGAAAATGAAGAAATTGATGCTAAAAGAAAACTTTTGTTGGAAAAATTAAAATGTCCATTTTATCTTTCCACGTTGCTTTAGTTCTTGTGAAACACCTGAAAGGTTAATAATCTTCTTGAATATAGTTTTGAGTAGCTTGAGGGGTGCAGTTTTTAGAATAGTGTCACTTTTGGGCATTTTCTGCCATATGGACCCCTCAAAGTGACTTCAAATGTGAGGTGGTTCCTAAAAAAAATGGTTTTGTAAATTTTGTTGTAAAAATGAGAAATCACTGGTCAACTTTTAACCCTTATAACTTCCTAACAAAAAAAATGTTGTTTCCAAAATTGTGCTGATGTAAAGTAGACATTATTTATTTACTAACTATTTTGTGTCACATAACGCTCTGGTTTAACAGAATAAAAATTCAAAATTTGAAAATTGCGAAATTTTCACCAAATTTCTGATTTTTTCACAAGTAAACGCAAAAATTATCAACCTAAATTTACCACTAACGTGAAGCCCAATATGTCATGAAAAAATCGCTAGTATCCGTTGAAGCGCTCCTGAGTTATTACCTCATAAAGGGACACTGGTCAGAATTGCAAAAAATGGCCTGGTCATTAAGGTCAAAATAGGCTTGGTCATGAAGGGGTTAATACAGGTATTGAGTGCATAGTTGGAGGGCTTCTTAAAGAAAAACAGGTCTGTGAGAGCAGTTTTTATTTTTAGATTCTGTCTCTCACAGTTTAAGTGAACCTACGATAGAAATTACAGACCACTCTGTTCTTTGTAGGTGGGAAAACTTACAAAACCGGCAGTGTATCAAATACTTAGTTTCCCCACTGTTTGCTTGGAACCCATTATACTATATTGAGGGCTGTGTGGAGGCCATGATAATGTATAGAGGGCAATGGGGATTCCATCTGTAACGTTCCACACTATCCGTGGATGGGGATTACTCCCTTTGCTGGTCGTTGAGGCATACCCTGGGACACTCGGGGTAAAAAATCAAGTCCATTCGGTTTATTAGTAAACAGCATAAACCACTCCTCAGAAACTTGGTAGTATGCAGCAGCCAGTACACTGTCCATTACACATTCAGCTCTATACTGTAGAACAAACACAGTCTCTCACTGACCCCGGTCAGCATAACACAGATTCCGGTCCGTTACCTGTTGGTGTCGGCCACGTAGGTTCCAGGACGCCTCTTATCCTCAGAGGTATCCCACAAAGACTTCTCACTGACCCCGGTCAGTATTACGGTTGTTAGACTGTCCACTCCGGAGGTATCTCACAGACCTCCTTCCTCTGGCTCAAGCTAGCCAGCACTGCTTCCCCAGGCTGTGCGACGTCCAGCAAGCAGGTTTGCCTGGAGCCACACACGCAGGGAGACTTCTCCTTCTCTGCACACAGACCACTCTGTAGTGTCCAGCCTGGACACATGGAAATCTGTCCACACTGACAGACTCCTAAACACTCTCTCCCATGTGCCAAACACACCTCCATTACATAGCTGTAACCACACCCAGGTACCTATCACATGGCTAGTCACGTCATCGTGACATCACCGCAGGTCCTCAAACACACAACCACACAGGCTTCTGCAGGGAAAAAGGGGTACAGCGAGCACCCTCACCTTGGGGTGAGATATATGGGCAGCCACCCCCATAAGTGTAAGGCGCATGTGTGGTTAGTCATGCCCGCCCAGCTCTCTGACTAACCCTATAAGCCCCCCTATTATAAATAAGCAAAAACTCCTGGAACTACAAGTCCCAGGATAACAATATTATTTCGGTCTTACAGCGCAGAGGCCCTCTGCGACACATACCAGCCATTTACAATCTTGCCAGACACTATACGCCTCCATGCGTATTCTGAGGAGCACATACAGTGCCCCCTAGCTGCAACAGGGGTCACTACCTTACACATCATACTATATGGAGGGCTATGTGGGGAGCCCATTATACTGTATGCAGAGCAATTATATATAGTGAGAGCTTTCTTGGGGTCTATCATACTATGTAGGGACCATTATGCTGTTTGGAGGGCTGTATGGGAGCCATGACAGCGTTTGGCTGGTTGTGTTGGGGCCATTATACTGTATGGAGGACAGTGTTGGGGTCATGGTTGGGGCATTTATACTGTGTTAGGGTCACCATACTTTGCCGGGGGTTACAGTAGGGTCATCATACTGTGCATGTGGAGGAATTCACTATGGTCGTATCATACTGTTTGGGGGGGGCACTTTTGTTGCCATCATACTTTATGGGAGCAAGGAGTGGAGAATCTAGGGGCTTCAATGGAAGGAAAATTACTTTGTAAGGGCTGCAAAGTTGTGAGATATCCTCTTCTTTTTCCTCACCAAATATTCAATTTTTAGGGGGCTATTAGAACTTCTGCTATGGGACCCAATGCTGCACCAGTGATCCCGACAATGATACGACCCTGTCAGGATCGCTGGTGCATCTTTGAACGGTCGCTAGTGAGCTGCCAAACAGGCAGATCTCACCAGCGACGCAGCAGCCCGTCGGCGGTCGCTCTTACCTGTCACACCGCAGCGATGATGACGACTTCCGCCTGCATCCATGCAGCGCT
Source organism: Dendrobates tinctorius (assembly GCF_039654945.1). Classification (NCBI taxonomy): domain Eukaryota; kingdom Metazoa; phylum Chordata; class Amphibia; order Anura; family Dendrobatidae; genus Dendrobates; species Dendrobates tinctorius. The sequence goes on along the minus strand of NW_027361729.1, from coordinate 214,499 downwards.
AGTTGGCGCCAGTGGGACGCCAATGAGGAAATAAAGGCCCAGGACATTCAAGCGTGATCAGCGATATTCAACGGGGGGGCGGTCGCCGTTACGTGTCACATGTAGCAAGATCGCTAGAGATATCGCTGTTGCGTCACAAAATTGGTGACGCTTTAATGTGAGAAGGGGGCTTTATTTAACTAAATCAGTGTATTTCTTCCTTAGGGCTTATCTGTGCTTCTGCTCTGAGGCATCTTTTCCCCCTAGAGGTGCAAGAGGAATTTCCCTAATATGATGGCTGTTGGCTTCCCTTCTTTTATTGGTCCCTTCCAGACCCAGCAGTCAGAGGAAGAAAACTCCTATTCCTGCAATCTGCCTTCCTCTTCTCATTTCTCACAAAATAGCTGACCCCTTACACACAACTCAGTTCTTACTACCAAACATCATATAGCTTGTCACGCCCTCATGTGACTCTTACACCTGCAGTCATTGGCTGACAGAGGAGTTTGTTCCAGCTCTTTCCAGAACCTACTGCATACCAAGCAGAGCTGGGTCACATGAACAAGCCTCTAGGAAGATTAACCCTTTTTGTGCTGCCTGTCTGCTGTTCCCGCAGTATGTTGCAACATACAGTTTACACGGAAATCACTGTATTTTTATGAATCACACTATACATCCGGTATCCCATAGAGATGACTACTTTGAGGGATATCACAAAGCATCCAGAGACCATTCATGAGTGAAGTTCCTTTTCATCCAAAAGAGTGAGCTTACTCACAATTTTGCCTAAGGACAATGCATTTAACAAAGAATTAGACCTAAACATCCTCCATGACAAACTTCTCCAAAAAATCCAGGAGCAGTTTGGTGATGAACAATGCTTCTTCCAGCATGAAGCAAAAATAATAGCTAAGTGGCTCGGTGAACAAAGCATTAATATTTTGGGTCCAATGGCCAGGAAACTCCTCAGATTTGAATCCCATCGAGAACCTGTGGTCAATCCTCATGAAGTGTTAAGACAAACAGAAACACAGAAATTGTGATCACCTTCAAGGAATGATCAGGTAAAAATGGGATGTCATCAATCAGGATTTACTGTTTCACACTATAGGAACGGAGAAAAGCGCAAATAGAGTCTTATCCGAGAAACAGGGTAAGAAACGTATTAAAATTCTACTCACCTGAGATAGAAGAGGTATAGCGCATGAAATTAAGTCAGCTGCCGCACATCCAAAGGACAAACCAGTGACCGCCGAAACACATAGTTAAATGGAACTTTTTTATGGATTCAGTGCGCTGCTTAACATAACACACAAATACTCGTGCATTAGAATATCGATGTTTTATTCATTTCTTTTTCCCAACACGTTTCGAAGTACAAATCACTTCTCCCTCAGGGGATCATATACAGGAGAAAATAGCGTTGCTTACAAGTTAAATACACTTGACATTTGAAAAAAACTGGCGCCAATAGTCACATGTTTTTTGGAAAAAAGTCAAAGTTCATACTGTGACGTATACACTTATCACATGATTAAAAAAAATAATAGCTTAAGTGGCTCGGTGAACAAAGCATTGACATTTTGGGTCCAATGGCCAGGAAACTCCTCAGGTTTGAATCCCATCGAGAACCTGTGGTCAATCCTCATGAAGTGGTAAGACAAACAGAAACACAGAAATTGTGATCACCTTCAAGGAATGATCAGGTAAAAATGGAATGTCATCAATCAGGATTTGGCACAAAAGTAGGGGAGGTCAGAAGTCTTGAAAACAGGAATCAATACTGTAAATATTGGTGTTTTCATAAACTTGAAGTATTGGGCAGTATTACAGTAGTTTAAAGACTTAAGAAATGCTGATAATTCCGCTTCAGTAACCAAGAAAACATCTGACAAAAAACATTAAAAACACTAACAGTTTCAAAACACAAGTCCATAAGTAACAACGTTAACAATACAATAATTAAAACAAAATAAGCCGCCCCTGCTCATGAGAGCTTACAATCTATAATAAGGTGGGGGAGAAACAGAGTACAGATGTGTATTTACAATGGTGTATTTACAATGAAGGTCCAGCCATCTTGAGGGAGTGAGGGATGGATGGAGATAGTGAATGGGCTACACACGCACACTTACACATAAAATGACTTTGATTAGTGAACGTGATAGGCCGCTCTGAACAGATGCGTTTTGAGGGAGCGACTAAAACTGTGCAAATTGTCGATAGTCCTAATTTCTTGGGGTAGAGCATTCCAGAAGATTGGCGCAGCGAGGGAGAAATCTTGGAGTCGGGAGTGGGAGGTACGGATTAGTGCAGAGGTTAGTCGAAAGTCGTTTGCAGAGCGCAGCGGTCAGTTAGGCCGATAGACAGAAATGAGGGAGAAGATGTAGGGGGGTGCGGCACCGTGGAGAGTTTTGTGGGTGAGAACAAGTACTTTGAATTGGATTCTATAATGAATGGACAGCGAGTCTAACGACTGGCGAAGAGCGGACACGTAACAATTAGCCAGATGGATGACCCTGGCTGCTGCATTAAGGATGGACTGTAGAGGGGAAAGTCGAGTAATGGGGAGGCCAATTAATAGAGCATTGCAGTAGTCCAGGCGGTAGTGGATCAATGCGACAGTGAGGGTTTTTGTTATTTCCATGGTGAGAAAAGGGCGGATTCTGGAGATGTTCTTTAGGTGTAAGCGGCAAGAGCGGGCAAGAGATTGTATATGGAATGTGAAGGAGAGATTGGTGTCAAACATAACACCCAGACAGGGAGCCTGCTGCCGGGGTGTTATTATGGTGCCACCCACGGAGAGGGAAATGTCAGATTTAGGGAGGTTAGTAGACGGCGGGAGCAGAAGAAGTTCAATTTTTGAGAGGTTAAGTTTCAGATAGAGAGCGGAGATGATATTGGAGACTGCGGACAGACAGTCACTGGTGTTCTTTAGTACAGCAGGGGTAAGGTCGGGGGATGACGTGTATAGTTGTGTCATCAACATAAAGATGGTACTGAAAGCCAAATCTGCTGATGGGCTGTCCAATTGAGGCCGTGTAAAGAGAGAAGAGACTGGGGCCAAGGACTAAGCTCTGAGGTACCCCGACAGCGAGAGGAAGAGATGACGTGGAGCCAGCGAGCAAAACACTGAAGGAGCAGTCAGCAAGATAGGAAGAGAACCAGGAGAGAGCGGTGTCCTTAGTGCCTAGTGACTGGAGCCTAGAGAGTAGGAGACAGTGGTCAATAGTGTCGAAAGCTGCAGAAAGGTCGAAAAGAATGAGCAGAATGGTCACCGTTACATTTTGCTGTCAGAAGGTCATTGGTAACTTTGATGAGTGCAGTTTCAGTTGAAAGTAGGGGGCGGAAGCCGGACTGTGAAGGGTCTAGGAGGGAGTGAGTGGAGAGGTAACGGGTAAGGTGGGAGTAGACTAGGTGCTCCAAAAGTTTAGAGTAAATGAATGGCTCAGGAGTATGGCTTAAAGGGGTTGTCCGGGCTTTTCACATAATCTCAGTACATATCTGGGCTGCAGAATTATGACAATAAGTAATTTACTTTCTGTCACTAGTTTGCATGGTTTTCTAGATATTCTGAACAGAACGTCCAAGGGGGGGTGCTATGGCATTGAAATGAGAACTAGTCGTAACCTCCTACTCTACTCCAAACATGCCCTCTATAGCAACAACCCCATCCTCCATAGCTACAGGCCCTCCCCGTCCACATGAAGAAGCCCTCATCACAAAGTAACAAATCCTCCCCCCTCTAGCAGCCTCACTGCAGAGAGCAGACCACCCAGCTGCTCCTCCCCCAGACACACGCTGAACAGTGTTTTATGGAAAGTGAAACTAGTGAGGAGGAGGGAAAATCGTCCTGTATTCTGGGCCACTCCATGATTACAATACATAACTCATTATCAGTAATTCCTTCCCTCACTGTCCCAGGCTGCTGGCAGCAGTGAGAACAGACTGTGCGATGGCCAGTGATGGAGGTCTGCAGCTTCTAATCTGCACAGGGGATGGCAGTCACTGATGTAATCTGTTGTGTGACAAAGCCTCTGCTGTGTGAATGAGACAGCTCTGTGTCACTGATGTCTTCACACAGCAGCAGATTTGGTGCAGTGTATGTGTGAGCACTGTGTCTCTAATGACACAAATACTGATGGGAGCAGCCTGTCCAATCAGCAGCTGTAACAGTGTGAAGTGTTGGGGGGTGTATGTATGGAGATAAATATGATACTAAGGATTCTGACCCTATAAATAAAGGGCTTGTTTGTGTTGTTGAGGAGCCCTTCCTTCATTCCTTCCTAGCTTTTCACTATTCCTTTCTGACACTGGCATACATCCAGCCTGTGTAAGGTGTGCACCTATATCCTATCACTTTATAATGTTTCTAGCAGAAATACATAACCGGTGCACACGGACCATTCACCTCTGCCAGTGCTGGGAAAGACAAGCTGCCATTTATGTATTTTCCCATCACCTCCGGGCAATTTTCTGTTTTTTCTAATTTTCGTTTTTCCCTCTCCTTCTTCCATAACTTTTCTATTTTTCCGTCAATACAGACATATGTACATATAGTACTGACCCGAGGCATCATACCGACACATCAGTGTTACCATATAGTACTGACCCGAGGTATCATACCGACACCTCAGTGTTACCATATAGTACGGACCCGAGGTATCATACCGACACCTCAGTGTTACCATATAGTACGGACCCGAGGTATCATACCGACACCTCAGTGTTACCATATAGTACTGACCCGAGACATCATACCGACATATCAGTGTTACCGTATAGTACTGATCCGAGGTATCATACCGACACGTCAGTGTTACCATATAGTACGGACCCGAGGTATCATACCGACACCTCAGTGTTACCATATAGTACTGACCCGAGACATCATACCAACATATCAGTGTTACCATATAATACTGACCCAAGGTATCATACCGACACCTCAGTGTTACCATATAGTACGGACCCGAGGTATCATACCGACACCTCAGTGTTACCATATAGTACTGACCCGAGACATCATACCGACATATCAGTGTTGCCATATAGTACTGACCCGAGGTATCATACCGACACCTCAGTGTTACCATATAGTACGGACCCGAGGTATCATACCGACACCTCAGTGTTACCATATAGTACGGACCCGAGGTATCATACCGACACCTCAGTGTTACCATATAGTACGGACCCGAGGTATCATACCGACACCTCAGTGTTACCATATAATACTGACCCGAGACAACCTACCGACAACAGTGTTACCATATAGTACTGACCCGAGGTATCATACCGACATATCAGTGTTACCATATAGTACGGACCCGAGGTATAATACCGACACCTCAGTGTTACCATATAGTACTGACCCGAGACATCCTACCGACATATCAGTGTTACCATATAGTACGGACCCGAGGTATCATACCGACACCTCAGTGTTACCATATAGTACTACTGACCAGAGACAACCTACCGACATCAGTGTTACCATATAGTACTGACCCGAGGTATCATACCGACATATCAGTGTTACCATATAGTACGGACCCGAGGTATAATACCGACACCTCAGTGTTACCATATAGTACTGACCCGAGACATCATACCGACATATCAGTGTTACCATATAGTACTGACCCGAAACATCCTACCGACATATCAGTGTTATCATATAGTACAGTCCCGAGGTATCATACCGACACCTCAGTGTTACCATATAGTGAACATGGTGAATAAAAAACCCAAAAAACAAATGTGTAATTGCACTTTGAATTTTTTCCCAATCTCCAGTACATTATATGGTAAAATAAATGACATGATTCAAAAGAACAACTCGTCCTGCAAAAAACAACAACAAGCCTCATATATCTGTATTGACGGAAAAATAGAAAAGTTATGGAAGAAGGAGAGGGAAAAACGAAAAACAGAAAATTGCCCGGAGGTGATGGGAAAATACATAAATAAATTGCAGCTTGTCTTTCCCAGCACTGGCAGCGGTGAATGGTCGGCGTGCACCGGTTATGTATTTCTGCTAGAAACATTATAAAGTGATAGGATATAGGTACACACCTTACACAGGCTGGAGGTGTGCCAGGGTCAGAAAGGCATAGTGAAAAGCTAGGAAGGAACGAAGGAAGGGCTCCTCAACAACACAAACAAGCCCTTTATTTATAGTAACAGAATCCTTAGTATCATATATATCTCCATACATACACCCCCCAACACTTCACACTGTTACAGCTGCTGATTGGACAGGCTGCTCCCATCAGTATTTGTGTCATTAGAGACACAGTGCTCACACATACACTGCACCAAATCTGCTGCTGTGTGAAGACATCAGTGACACAGAGCTGTCTCATTCACACAGCAGAGGCTTTGTCACACAACAGATTACATCAGTGACTGCCATCCCCTGTGCAGATTAGAAGCTGCAGACCCCCATCACTGGCCATCGCACAGTCTGTTCTCACTGCTGCCAGCAGCCTGGGACAGTGAGGGAAGGAATTACTGATAATGAGTTATGTATTGTAATCATGGAGTGGCCCAGAATACAGGACGATTTTCCCTCCTCCTCACTACTTTCACTTTCCATAGATCACTGTTCAGCATGTGTCTGGGGGAGGAGCAGCTCTCTACTCTCTGCACTGAGGCTGCTAGAGGGGAAGAATTTGTTACTGTGTGATGAGGGCTTCTTCTTGTGGACGGGGAGGGCCTGTAGCTATGGAGGGTGGGGTTGTTGCTATAGAGGGCATGTTTGGAGTAGAGTAGGAGGTTACGACTAGTTCTCATTTCAATGCCATAACACACCCCCCCTTGGACGTTCTGTTCAGAATATCTAGAAAACCATGCAAACTAGTGACAGAGAGTAAATTACTTATTGTCATAATTCTGCAGCCCAGATATGTACTGAGATTATGTGAAAAGCCCGGACAACCCCTTTAAGCATGAATGTAGGGTTTACCAGTCCTAATGTCTTGGTTTACATAGTAATATGGGGGAATCTCCTGCTGCAGTCAGTTGTCATACAGCTGGTCACAATATTGTGAGGTGAAGGGCTGATCTAAATAATAATAATAATCTTTATTTTTATATAGCGCTAACATATTCTGCAGTGCTTTACAGTTTGCACTCATTATCCCCGATGGGGCTCACAATCTAGATTCCCTATCAGTATGTCTTTGGAATGTGGGAGGAAACGGGAGTACCTGGAGGAAACCCACGCAAACACGGGGAGAACATACAAACTCCTTGCAGATGTTGTCCTCAGTGGGATTTGAACCCAGGACCCCAGCGCTGCAATGCTATCCACTGAGCCACCGTGCCGCCGCTTTCTCCTAATCAAGTTGTAATTGGCTCAGATGACTAATGTGATTTCTGTTGGAAGGCAGCTTTGTTTTTTTTATCAGAGGTTGTCCTAGCCTGGGGATCTGGGATGGTAATACAATTGGTGATCTAGAGGATTTGTCATAAATGGTCACTTTTAGGACAGAGTATCGTATTTTATTCTGGCCAGAGGCTCTCCTGACCAAGAGATGCATGCTGTAGGGATTGCTTCCAGTCCATGCAATGCGACTGGCACACAGGCATCTGCCTGCTCACTCAATGTGTGCAGACCTTTTATTTTTCTTGTAGCAGTTTAGGAGCATTGAGGGTAATACAGGGTCATTAGTGTCTACCCTTTGACTGCTGTATAGGGAAGCCAATGTAATGGTACAAACTTTCTAATAAATGCAAGTGGTAACATCTTAATGTCACACCCCTTTAGGGCTACCACGGTACACTGGGTGTTATGGGGGGGGGTCTCACCTCTCTACGGCGCTGTGCCTCCACCCGAATCTTGATTGGTGCTCTCTCTCTGGGACTGCAGAAGGTCAGTTATCTTCTGCCAGGGGCTGATTCGGGAAACCCCTGCCACAGCTCAGTACACACACTCAGGGAACAGGAGTAAAACCGTTTAACAGGTTTATTGCTATGCAGCAGAATTGAGGTGGGTTTAAAGGAATAACATACAATACAAGTAATGGTGCTCTATAAAAGTCATATACACATCACAGTCTACTTCTACTCCGACCCTGCAAATATAACGTAGCAGGTTCTCCCTCTTTGGTAGTAACTCAGTCCAGACGTTGGGGCCCAGTTGCTGCGGATGTTGGCGCGCAAATTAGAACCGTTGGTGCACTTAGATGAATATTACTGTCAATAGTTTGGGTTGTAGTGTACTCACTGTAAATAGCGCTGGTAGAACCACAAGTCTCAGAAGGGCACTCACTGTGTCTCAAATGGTCGGAGCGTTCTCTGGACACCAGCTGGGAGCGGCAGGATTTAGGCCTTTATACGGTGGGAGTGCCGGCAGAACTCTCCGGGTCTTTGATGTTAATTGCCTCAAAGGGTGATAGGACCGCGCTCTCTCCAGCAGTGCGGGTATCTCAGCGGGGGCCGCCACACGCTGCAGCGTAGAGGAATGCAAATCCACACCGCTCCGTCTCTCACAGCAAGCTGCCACGCTCCTTCTCCTCTGAACATTTACTTTCAATTCCTGCCCAGCTTCCTCCCCCAAGTCCCTCCTCCTCCAATCCACTCTCTCCTTCTATCCTTCCAGGCCGTGTCATCTGACTGAGACAAGGGTCCCTGGGAATTGCAGTCCACTGCCGTTCAGGGGAAAAACAGTTAATGTCTGTAGGTCCCTGTTTAACAGCCGCTGCAAAACTCTTCTTAGTGTCTGTAAGCTCCAGTATACCGGTATCTGCTCTGACACTTCCCTGTGCAGGTGTTACATTAAAAAAAACAAAAAAAACAAAGGGAGTAGATTGCTTTGCATATTAATCAGCTTTAATTGCAACATAGTGCTAGATGGAAGCAAAGGTAAGAGGGTAATTAAGAGAGAAATTATAGGGTTTTGCTGTGCTTTAGTATATTTTCTATAGTCGGCGGGGGGCGTTTTAAAGTGATTAAAATAATGAATTTAAAAAGATGCATGGTGCCTGCAGGGTCCTTATGTGGGGCTGCATGAGAGCAGCTAGTGTTAGGAGCCACATTTGATTGATGGTATCATGAATTCACATATGTACTGCTCTGTATTGAAATTAACTTCTGTGACTCTCCCCCCCAAGTCCCTATCCTTTGTCTTCTCTCATCCACCAATTAATTCAAAGGTGGAGGCTGCAGACAGTGGTACAGCAGCATGCATTTCACAGACTATGTGCACTATAGGAAGTTTTGTAAAGTGCTGCAGAGCGGTAATCATGACCGAGCAGCTGTCCAGTTTTTCTCTTGCACTTTATGGACAAGGAGTGTCCCATTTCCAGTGTGGTGCGGGGTGCATCACATTCTCTTGTAGGTTGCAGGCCTCTGCTGTCTCCAGGCTTCTGTACTCAGGAGCCGCCGCACAATTCATGGACACCAACTTCTTTCAACAGGCAAACATTTTACTAGACAGTCCAAGTTCATCAGGTGGCAGGTGGAATAGGGTAGAGTAATTCACATTTTCTCCCTCTTTAGCACAACTCCTCTTCAGTCCTGTTGCTAGCTTTTCCTGGACTACCCCCAAGCCCACTGATTCTGTCAGTCTCAGGGATTTCCCGTCCACCTCGGCAGTGCACCTGGGACCAGCCATCACCTTCCATCTATGCGGGTACCTTTCCATTTTCCACTGTATGCCAGCAGCTCCTATGACCATAGCCTCCTGATGCTGATGTGACCGGAGTGACCACTTGGGATCCCAGTATTGCCTCCCGTTACCTGGAACAAGAGTGGCAGCCCCAGGAGTATGGTCGCCACAATGGCATTACCTTCCTCCTAGGGAGTGTGATGTCATGCCTGGAAGCAATGAAGGGTCTCTCTGACAGTTAATCTCTAGAGGGAGCTCTGAACCAATACTAAGGGGAAGAGCTTCTCTCTGGGGGCCAGGAGGGGAAATTAGTCAGTTCTGTGAGGAGGGCGAAGTGTGTGGACGTGGAGAGAGAAGCTGGGAGACTGAGTGGAGTTGAGAGCTCGTTCCCAGCTGGAGCACATGAACTGGAGCCTGGTCTCCAAGGTTGTATGGATACTGACGGTCCTGCAACAGAAACCAGAGGAATAGGAAGCTGCAAATGCTCTATTCCCATCTAAGACTCGGAGGCACAACAGCGACGTGTGAGCCAAAGGAGATAGAAGGCTACAGCTGTCAGCCATACCAGATAGATCCAAAAGGGAAGAAGGAGGAACGTCAGTGTAACGCAGTACTGCATGTACCTCAAGTAAGTGCTAGAGAGGAGACTACACAGCCCATCTGATAGAGAGATACCTAAGTTGCTTCTAGGCTAATCAGCTCCTGTGCCATCTGTAATCTGGACCCTGGACTGCACTTACAAAGTAAAGGTAAAGAAACTACACTTTGTTGTGTCCTTGCCTTCTTCCTGCAACTTCTTCAGCGCTGCTGCATCTCTGTGCCAGACACTGCACCCTCTTCCTCAACACCTATCCTCTTTATCTACACTGCCCTCGGACCAACAGCCCTACCTGTGGAGGGCTATAACATCACTGCTGCACCCCACCATCTGTCCCAGAGGATCTGTCTGCAGCGTCGGCTTAACATCTTCTTTGCCGAACACCACAGGTGGCGTCACAAATCACTCATAAACTTTATTCCACCACTCAACCCCTTTTACATGGGAGCCCAGGGCCACGGACCAGGTCACCGCTGCTGTGACACCTCCCTCTGAGAGACCGGCCCGGTACCGAGTACCCCACAGCCCTGGGAGGGTGACCCATTTTGGCATCAAAAACAGGATTTACGGAGCCCGGTGTCCCCGGGTCCTGTGTGCCAGAGACTGTGTTGCATGCATTACACTGTTTGTGAAAGTGCCGCCATTACCCCGCTGCTTGGCACGCGAGGGAAACCAAAGAGGCGGGCTGTCGTGGGCGGAGCCTGCCGAGGAGCACAAAACAGTGAAGTACTGTGCGGGAAGAGGACAGCGCGTGAGAAGTGAGGAGCTGAGGCCTGCAGCTGGTAAGCCTGCTCAACCCCGGGGCCTGGCTAACGTTAACTAGGGGGGAAGAGAGGCGCGCGCCGATGCAGCGGCGGACGCCCCCGCCAACCCCTCAGCGCCACAAGATGCAGGACCAAACGCGGCTGCTGCTCCAATAGCACCCACCGCAGCGGTCCCCATAATGCCGCTGTCTATGCTTTACATACCGGCAGCAGCATGGCTACCGCCGCAGTATTCAGGGGAGTCCATACCCTGAGTGACTTCAAAGAGAGACTGTGCAGTTTGTTTGAAGTGTATCCTCTGTCTGAAAGCCAGAAGGTGAACATCCTTATTGGGCAGCTAACAGGTGCAGCACAGAGAGAAGTAAAAGCCTGGCAGGACACTGATAAGGAGACTGTTAAAAATATTCTGGCTAAGCTAAGAAGCACCTTTGACACCCACACTGCAGCTGAGATCAAGATGAGATTCTTTGGGTGTAAGCAGAAAGCGCAGGACAGTATACGGGACTATGCTCTTAACCTGCAAGAGGCGCTGCGTGCCATCAAGAAGATTGATCCAGACAGTGTGAAAGATGGCGACAGACTGTTAAAGGAGCAGTTTATTGAAGGACTCTTATCCAGCACTCACAGAGCACAGCTGCGCATCATAGCCCTACAGAACCCTGATTTGGACTTCGCAGACTTCAAAGACAGGGCCATCCGGGTGCTGCATGAACCAAATGTGAGCCGTCCAGCGCCCCCTAGGTGCCCAGCGATTACATACCACCAGGAAACAACATCTTTCCCTTCCATCCCTGTGGAGGCTGATGCACAGACTCTGGACAAAGATCCATCTGCAGAACTGCGTCTTCAGGTCCAGGAGTTGACCAAGGGTATGGCTGCACTTGCTAAAATCATGCAGTCCCTGCAGGTATCCTCCAAGGAAAAGAGCCAGCTCGCCTCCAGTCCAGAGGATGTCCCGTGGCTAAAGAAGAAGAGGATCCCGCCACTCGGAGGAAGGAACAACAATCGCTATGACCAGGACGGACGTCCCATCTGTCGTCACTGCCACAAGGCAGGCCACCTTGCAAGATTCTGTTATTTAGAAGAGCAACCCCTGGGGCAGAGGGCCAACCCCCAGGAGTAGGACCACAAGGCCCAAAGAACTGGCGAGCCAAGTATGTTGGAGGGAGACCAGTCCTCCCAGTGGTGATTGACGGTATCCCCATGAACGCTTTGCTCCCAAGTGACAACTATGCCCTATATCCTTTACAAGCGGTATTGGGCTGATTCTGAACTTACTCGCGGCCCAAGTGATGAACTCACAGTAGTTGCCAGTAATGGTCAGTCTTTACCGCAAGTGGGATGTAAAGAAATTACTGTTAAAGTGGGTAGAGTTAAAATCTCAAGGTCTGATAGTTGTAGATATTGATCGACGAGAATGTAACCCAATGATGACTCTTGGTACCAATGTGATTGAAAATTGTCTTTACGAGGTTATTGTTTTGTTGCAACAGGTGGCTGAGACTGCTGGTTCCAGTGAACAACGAGTCCTGCAGAAGGAGATCAAGGCCCTGATGCAAAGACAGTAGGTAGAACTCTCTGGCGGAGAAATTGGCAGCGTCAGAGTGAGTGATTCTTTCCTCATTGCAATACCCCCCAGATGTGAAATGTTGATTTGGTGTCGGGCAGCCATAGGCCTCAGAGGAAAAGATTACCAGGCAATGGTAAAACCAGTGTACTCTGACAGCCGGCCCACTATCCTGACAGCCAGAGGGGTAATTAATGTCCGTAAAGGGATGGTACCTGTACGCCTCTTCAATTGTGGGGAGGAGGAGGCCACAATACCTCGGTATGCCACAGTTTCTAAGCTGCTTACTGTCAGTAACAATGCAATACGGGCAGCAGAGCCCTTGGTCTCATCTGACCAGGTGGAGGGCAATGGCTCTGTAAAGCAGCTGGAGGAATGGTGCCAGCAACTGCAGGTGGGGACTAACTCCACCCCTTCATACCAAAAGAATGGGGTTTACCGAGTAACTCAGGAGTATGAGCGGGTATTCAGTAAACACCCTCTAGATTTTGGGAAGGCAAAAGGAGTTCAACACCATATCCCCACTGGAGATCATCCACCCATAAAAGGTACCGGCCTATACCCCCAACACAATACCAGTGTGCCAAAGGTATGTTGCTGGAAATGAAGGAGGCTGGGGTGATCAGAGACAGTTGTAGCCCGTGGGCAGCACCAATAGTCTTTGTGAAAAAGAAGGATGGTACCATGAGAATGTGTGTTGATTACAGAAAAATTAACAGCATTACACATAAAGATGCCTACCCATTACCCAGAATTGAGGAGTCATTAGCTGCACTTAAAACTGCTAACTATTTTTCCACCTTGGATCTCACTAGTGGGTATAGGCAGGTTCGCGTGGCAGAGGCAGACAAGGAGAAAACAGCGTTTACCACCCCAATGGGTCTCTGTGAGTTCAACTACATGCCATTCGGGCTCTGCACCGCCCCTGGGACATTCCAACGACTGATGGAGTGCTGTCTTGGACACAAGAACTTCGAGACAGTCCTGTTGTACCTTGATGATGTCATTGCTATCTCCAAGACTTATGAAGACCATCTGAAGCACCTGGCTGAGGTGTTTGAAGCCTTGTCCAACTTTGGCCTGAAGGTGAAGCCTTCCAAATGCCACCTCCTGAAGCCCAAGGTTCAGTACCTCGGTCATGTAATGCAGAAGGTGTGGCACTGAATCCTGACAAAGTCACAGTCATCCGGGATTGGCAGAAGTCCAGCAACCTCCATGAAGTACGTTAATTCCTCGGGCTGGTAGACTACTACCGAAGGTTCATCAAAGACTTCACTGAGATAGCCACTCCTATGCAAAATCTTCTGGTGGGTCAGCCCAAGAAGGCCAGAAAGCAGAGTCCTACATTTGAATGGAATGAGGAGATGGAGAGGTCCTTCACTCGACTGAAGATGGCTCTCCCAGGCGAAGAAGTTCTGGCCTACCCAGATTATGACCAACCCTTTGTGTTATATACTGATGCCAGCAACTTGGGACTGGGAGCAGTACTGTCACAGGTACAGAATGGCAAAGAAAGAGTGATCTCCTATGCCAGCAGGAAGCTTTGTCCCACTGAAAGGAACCCTGACAACTACAGTTCCTTCAAGCTGGAGTTCCTTGCCATAATCTGGGCTGTGACTGAACTATTCAAGCATTACCTAGCTTCAGCCAAGTTTACCATCTTCACGGACAACAACCCGTTGACTCACTTGGAAACTGCAAAACTAGATGCACTGGAGCAGCGATGGATGGCTCGGCTGTCTAACTATGAATTCACCATCAAGTACCAAGCGGGGCACAAGAACACCAATGCTGATGCACTGTACAGAATGCCTAATCTGCCAGATGCAGGAGAAGACCCTGAGGCGCTTGAAGAAATCGAGTTACCTGCCTTCCACCGGCCAATTGCAGCCCAACGTGCCCAAGGAGTGAGAAACAGACGATCTGGCTTGAAAGAGGCCACCCTAAATCCATTGCCTCGTCATGACTGGGCAGAAACGCAGGATAGCGACCCCGCAGTCCGCCTGGTGAAGGAGCTACTGTCACAAGCTGACTCACGCCCAGAGTCGGATGCTCCTGAAGAAACCCAATAGTTATGGAAGGAAAGAGGTCGGCTGTTCATCTATGAAGGAAAGCTGTGCTGGAGGAGTATCAATGCCCGCACTCATGAGCTGGTCTGGCAGGTGGTAGTCCCAAAGAGAGAAGCATCAATGGTCTTGGAACCATACCATAATGGAGCTGGACACTTCGGATGGAAGAAGTTGGAAGCCTTGCTCCGAGAGAGATTTTACTGGGCTGGTATGAGGAAAGCCATTGAAAATTGGTGCCGGGAGTGTGGACAATGCAACCTGCGCAGAAAGGACCGAAACAGCCAGCGAGCTCCTTTGCAGCCAATAATATCCAAACAGCCACTTGAGTTGGTCGCCCTGGACCATGTGAAGCTGGTCCCAAGCCGTTCAGGATACATTTATGCTCTTACCATTGTTGACCACTACTCAAGATTCTTGGTAGTTGTGCCTGTCAAGGATCAAACAGCCAGGACAGCAGCCAGAGCCTTCCAACAGCACTTTTGTCGACCACACGGATACCCCGAGCGAGTGCTTACAGATCAAGGTCCAGCCTTTGAGGCGGAAGTGTTCCAGGAATTCTGTAACTTGTACGGTTGCAAGAAGATCAGGACAAAACCGTACCATCCACAGACCAATGGCATGTGTGAAAAGATGAACCAGGTGGTGATCGACCTACTGAAGACTTTGCCTTTGGAAGAGAGGAATCTGTGGCCAGAAAAGTTGCCAGATCTGGTAGACCTCTACAACCACATTCCTGTGAATTCCACCAACTGCACTCCAGCCTACCTAATGAGAGCGAGGCCTGGTAAGCTGCCTATTGATTTGGATATGGGAGTCCTTACACCTGAGGTGACGTCACCAGATGCTGACTGGGACACAGAGAGGCAGCAACAGTATACAAGAGTACAAGAGTGTGTAGAAAAGAGTCTAGCTCAGGCAAGACAAAAACAAGAAAGGCACTACAATCACCATGCACCTGCAGTTCCCTTGTCAACAGGAGAACAAGTCCTAAAAAGGAAGAGGAGGATGCATAAATTAGATGACCAATGGGAAGCCGATCCCTACACCGTCTTACCATCAAAATTCGACAACGCCAAAGTGTGCCTTATCAGTAAGGATTTAGTATTGTGAGGAAAGAGGGAGACACAAGCGCAATATAGGGTCTTATCCCACAAATAAAGTAAGCGGTTTGACAAAAAACTGCTCACCTGGTAGTAGGTATTCAAAGCATGTATAGATAAGGGCTGCTGCAGATCCACAAGGATGGAGGAGAAACCTTAGCAGCAGTATTAAGGGATCATGTGAAAATGTGCCCTGACCAGTTAAAAGAAAGAATGGAAGAGCAAAACAACATCCAACCCATAGAAGAAGAAGAAAAAGTCAGTACTGTACTTGGAGAATTTCCTGTAAATTGGACTAGAGCAAATAATGCCATAGTGGTGCCAGTTTTGACCTTTCCCCAACTGGTAGTACAAGAAGTGACTCAAGAGAACTCTGAAAATCAGGAAGTTCAGGTAGCAGATGCCACACCAGCAGTGGAGCCAGAGAATCCTCGCCCTGCCAGTGGTGAATCTGTCATGCCCATGGTGAGTCTAAGAGTCCGTAGACGGCTACTACCCAGTTTACCCACACCAGTGTTATGCAGGTCTGTCCGTAGTACCCAAGGCATACCACCCCTCAGGTTTCGCATCTAAATAAGTTATGCAAATAATGTAAATGTTAACCTGTACATGTAAATATGTAACGTTTCAAGTTTTGTGCTTACAGAGACTCTGTAAGAACCCCTTGTATATAGTTTATCCATTGCCCAGAAATGGACCATGGACATTGACGCATGGACTAATCGTCACAGGACTATTTTTGGAGCTTTTGGTTTTTGTATTTTTCATTTTTTCTAAATCTTGTAGATTCATAATTGTTTCTATTGTTTATATGTTCATATGTTCCAGGAGTACTGAATTGCACTAGGGGGAATGTGGCGCCCCAGGAGTATGGTGGTCACAATGGCATTACCTTCCTCCTAGGGAGTGTGATGTCATGCCTGGAAGCAATGAAGGGTCTCTCTGACAGTTATTCTCTACATACAACACAGTTCCCACTCCAGGCCAGCAGAGGGAGCTCTGAACCAATACTAAGGGGAAGAGCTTCTCTCTGGGGGCCAAGAGGGGAAATTAGTCAGTTCTGTGAGGAGGGCGAAGTGTGTGGACGTGGAGAGAGAGAAGCTGGGAGACTGAGCGGAGTTGAGAGCTCATTCCCAGCTGAAGCACATGATCTGGAGCCTGGTCTCCAAGGTTGTATGGATACTGACGGTCCTGCAACAGAAACCAGAGGAATAGGAAGCTGTAAATGCTCTATTCCCATCTAAGACTCGGAGGCACAACAGCGACGTGTGAGCCAAAGGAGATAGAAGGCTACAGCTGTCTGCCATACGAGGTAGATCCAAAAGGGAAGAAGAAGGAGGAACGTCAGTGTAACACAGTACTGCATGTACCTCAAGTAAGTGCTAGAGAGGAGACTACACAACCCATCTGATAGAGATTCCTAAGTTGCTTCCAGGCTAATCAGCTCCTGTGCCATCTGTAATCTGGACCCTGGACTGCACTTACAAAGTAAAGGTAAAGAAACTACACTTTGTTGTGTCCTTGCCTTCTTCCTGCAACTTCTTTGGCGCTGCTGCATCTCTGTGCCGGACACTGCACCCTCTTCCTCAACACCTATCCTCTTTATCTACACTGCCCTGGGACCAACAGCCCTACCTGTGGAGGGCTATAACATCACTGTTGCACCCCACCATCTGTCCCAGAGGATCTGTCTGCAGCGTCGGCTTAACATCTTCATAGCCGAACACCACAGGTGGCGTCACGAATCACTCATAAACTTTATTCCACCACTCAACCCCTTTTACATGGGCGCCCAGGGCCATGGACCGGGTCACAGCTGCTGTGACACCTCCCTCTGAGAGACCGGCCCGGTACCGAGTACCCCACAGCCCTGGGAGGGTGACCCATTTGCGACACATGGTGCCCCTAGCAACCCACCGCACCTGAACTGGGCCTTCACTATGCACTTTACTAACTCTCCTTGAACTCACTCCAACCAGAAAATGCCCCCAATTTATTACCACTAGTGCCCACCCACTGGGCTAGTTCTACCCTTAACCATTTCCTATCCCATATGCTAAACATAGAATAAGGATAATAGTTTGTATGCTATCCTAAGCTTATCCTATACTATACTCACATTATGCATTAACACTTCACATGCTGTAGATGACCATAGTACATTACATAAGACACACATCACTTTTACTTTTAAAACCGTACAACATTATTCACATGACGCGTTTGTTGTCTTCAGGGGTAGGCACAGGGTAAGACAGTCTACATCCCTACAGTAGAGTAATTGGGTTGCCCTCCCAGGGCTGTGGGGTACTCGGTACCGGGCCGTGTCAGGAGAATGTGTCACAGCAGCGGTGACCCGGTCCGTGGCCCTGGGCACCCAAGCAATGGGAGATGTAGTTAATGGTAGAATAGTTTGTGATGCCACCCGTGGTGTTTGGCAAGTAAGGTGTTAGGCCAACGCTGCATACAGATCCGCTGGGACTGATGGTAGGGTGCAGCAAAGATGTAAAAGCTCCCCACAGGTGGAGCTGTAGTCCCAGGGCAGTGAAGATGTAACCAGCACGGGGACGTAGCAGTGCTAGAAGCGTAGGGAAAAGACAAGACACAGCGGTTGCAGTTTCTGTACCTTTACTTAGTATATGCAGTCCAGGATCCTGATTACAGATGGTGTTGGAGCAGGTTAGCCTGGAAGCAGATCAGGATTCTCTCTCAGCAGAAGGGCTGTGCAGTCTCCTTCCTAGCGCCTTGTGGTGTGAAGCACCCCAGTACTTGGTTACTCTGGAATGCCTCTCTTCAGATGTTCCTAGAACTATACTTGTATGACAGACAGCTGTAGCCTCTCTCGGGGACTCCTCTCCTGAGTCCTGGCTCTCTATTCAATTGCTGTTGTGTCCCAAGTCTCTGATGGGAGCAGGGCATTTACAGCCTCCTACTCCTCTGGTATCTGTGGCAGGACCGTTAGTATCCGTACCACCGTGGAGACCAGGCTCCAGTTCTTTGCACTCTTGCAGTGAGGGAGCTCTCCTTCCTAGCTCAACCTCCAGCTTCGTTCCACACATCTGCACACGTGGGCCTCCTTCAACTCACTGCCCACTCCTTCCTCTCTGCCCTCAGGGAGCACCCCCTCCCCTTCATCCTGGTTCAGAGTTCCCCCTGCTGGCTTGGAGTGGAACTGTGTTGCATGCATTAGGTTAACTGCTGGAGAGACCCATCACTGCTTCCAAGCCTGGCATTACCCTCCCCTGGAGGAGGAAGGCAAGACTAGTGTGGCGACCATACCCCTGGGGGCGCCACATTCCCCCCTAGTGCAAGTCAGCACTCCTGGGCTGAACAAGAAACATGAAAAACAACATATATAACGTATAACCAACAATAACTGTACAAGATTTGAAAAAGGTAAAAATGTACAAAAACCAAGAGCTCAAAAATGGTCCTATGATGATAAGTCGAAGCATCAATGTCCATGGTCAATTCCTGGGCAAATGGTGAAAGTTTTTGACCACACACAAGTCCTGTGGTTCAGTGTCCATAGAACAAATTCCAAAGCAAACTCTTACAGGTTATCTGTAGGCACAAAACTTGAAAAACAGTTACATATTTACAAAATTTCAACAATTACATTACTTTATATACGGTATCTAACTGGTAGTATGCCTTGTGTGGTGCAGGTAGATCTGCGTAAGACTGGTGCAGTGGGTAATGTACTGGATACACTACGGGGGGTTCTATGTAACACAGGGATACTAGACTGACTGTGACTTCTTAGACTCACCAAAGGTACGACAGGTTCACTACTGGCAGGGCGAGGGTTCTCTGGCTCCACTGCTGGTGTGGCATCTGCTACCCTATTTTCCTGATTCTCTTGAGTCACGTCTTCCTGTGCTACCAATTGGGGAAACAGCAACACTGGCACCACTATAGCATCGTTCACTCTAGTCCAATTCGCAGGGAACTCTCCAAGCACTGTGCTGTCCTTCTCTTCTTCCACCATGGGTTGGATGTTATCTGGCTCTTTCCTTTCTTTCAACTGGTCAGGACACAGCTTCAAGTGATCTCTTGATACCGCTGTCGAGGTCTCCCCTCCATCGTAAAGGTGTGCTTTGTGAGTAAATCACAAAGCACACCTTAGTATTATCAAAGTTCGAGGGCAGGATGGTATAAGGTTCAGCTTCCCACTGATCATCCAATTTGTGCAATCTTCTCTCTCTTTTCAAGACTTGCTCCCCCGGCGACAAAGGAACGGCAAGTGCATTTTGATTGTAAAGCTTCTCCTGCTTTTGTCTTGCCTGGGTCAAACTCTTCTCCACACATTCTTGAACTCTTCTGTACTGTTGCTGCCTCTCCGTGTCCCAATCAGCATCTGGGGATGCCACTTCAGGTGTCAGGACTCCCATGTCCAAGTCAATAGGCAGCTTACCAGGTCTGGCTCTCATCAGGTATGCTGGAGTACAGTTGGTAGCAGTGGCGGATCTTAATAGGGGCGGATGGGGCGGTCGCCCCGGGCCCAAGGTTTTTTGGGGGCCCAGGGGCAGGGGCGGGCTGGGCCGGGTGTCAGAGAGGCAAATGCCCCCCGGGCCGCTCCCCCAGCACCTGTACAGTGCCGGCCGTGCCCTGTGCTGTGACGCCACCGGCAGCAGACAGCCGCCCGCGTCACATTCTATGGGGCCGGGAGCTGTGCACGGCCGTCACCTTGACGGCTGCTCAGCTCCGGCTCCCTCCGGCTGTACTTCCGGGTCAGATGTCGGGCGTGCGCGATGACGTCATCGTGCACGCGCCGACATGTCCCGGAGGATGCTGAAAGCAGAGGCGCTGCTGGGGAGCGAGCCGGCTGTGTTGTAAGTATGGGGAACTTTATTTATTTTTTTTAATTTATAAAATGAATTAAATGGGGGAGGGGGTGAGTGGGGGCTGTACACAATGAAGGGGGGGTGACTGGGGACTGTATATGATGAAGGGGGGTGAGTGGGGCTACACAGGATGAAGGGGGTTGAGTGGGGTTGTACAGGATGAAGGGGGGTGACTGGGGTTGTACAGGATGAAGGGGGGTGACTGGGGTTGTACAGGATGAAGGGGGGTGACTGGGGTTGTACAGGATGAAGGGGGGATGAGTGGGGGCTTCACAGGATGAAGGGGGATGAGTGGGGGCTTCACATGATGAAGGGCGGTGAGTGGGGCTGCACATGATGAAGGGGGGTGAGTGGGGCTGCACATGATGAAGGGGGGTGAGTGGGGCTGCATATGATGAAGGGGGGGTGAGTGGGGCTGAACATGATGAAGTGGGGGATAAGGGGGACTGCACATGATGAATTAAGGGGTAAGTGGGACTGCACATGATGAATTAAGGGGTAAGTGGGACTGCACATGATGAATTGGGGGTAAGGGGGACTGCACATGATGAATTGGGGGTAAGGGGGACTGCACATGATGAATTGGGGGTAAGTGGGACTGCACATGATGAATTGGGGGTAAGGGGGACTGCACATGAAGAATTGGGGGTAAGGGGGACTGCACATGATGAATTGGGGGTAAGGGGGACTGCACATGATGAATTGGGGGTAAGGGGCACTGCACATGAAGTGGGGGTAAGGGGGACTGCACATGATGTGGGGGTAAAATTAACTGCACATGATTATGGGGGAGTGGGGCTGCACATGAAGTTGGGGGGGAAGGGGACTGCACATGATGAAATGGAAGGGGGGATAAGGGGCTGCAAATGATGAAGCGGCACTGCAGATGAAGTGAATGGGTGATAGGGGACTGCAATGGATGAAGAAGGGGACTTCAAATTAAAGTGGGGACATTAAAGTTGATCCCCTATGGCCAGGATCACGTTGGGCGATTTTGTGCGCATTGGCCGTAGGCCTACAGCTTATGTGCAACGTCTTTTTAGGCCATGCCCACACGTGGTGGAATGGTGGCGGGTTTTCCGTATGGACCCGCAGCAAACCAAGTGCTGCGGTCCGTACGGCTGTCAATTCCCGCACGGGGACCGCAGCGCTCAGGTGGGAAGGGGGGTACAGGGGCCCAGGTTTTATGAACAGCCCCGGGCCCATAGTCAACTTAATCCGCCACTGGTTGGTAGAGTTCACAGGAATATGGTTGTAGAGGTCTACCAGATTTGGCAACTTTTCGGGCCATAGATTTCTCTCCTCCAAGGGCAATGTCTTCAGCAGGTCAATCACTACCTGGTTCATCTTCTCGCACATGCCATTGGTCTGTGGGTGATATGGTGTTGTCTGGATCTTCTTACAACCATACAGGTTACAGAATTCATGAAACACTTCTGCCTCGAAAACCGGACCTTGATCAGTAAGCACTCTCTCAGGGTACCCATGTGGTCTACAGAAGTGCAGTTGGAATGCTCTAGCCGCGGTTCTGGCGGTTTGATCTTTGACAGGCACAACCACCAGGAATCTTGAATAGTGGTCCACAATGGTAAGGGCATAGAGGTAACCTGATCGGCTAGGAACCAGCTTCACATGGTCCAGGGCCACCAACTCAAGTGGCTGTTTCGTGATGATGGGCTGCAGAGGAGCTCTCTGGCTGTCTCTATCCTTTCGGCGCAGGTTACACTGTCCACACTCCCACCACCACCTCTCAATGGCTTTCCTCATGCCAGTCCAGTAGAACCTCTCTCGGAGCAACGTTTCCAACTTCTTCCATCTGAAGTGTCCAGCTCCATTGTGGTATGCTGCCAGAACCATTGATGCATCTCTCTTTGGGACCACCACCTGCCAGACTAGCTCATGAGTGCGGGCATTGATACTCCTCCGACATAGCTTCCCTTCATATATGAACAGCCGGCCTTTCTCCTTCCACAACTGCTGGGCCTCTTCAGGAGCACTCGAACCTGGGTGTGAGTCAGCTTGTAGCAGTAGCTCCTTCACCAGGCGGACTGCCGGGTCATTATCTTGCGCTTTGGCCCAGTCATGATGGGGCAATGGATTCAGGGTGTCTTCCTTCAAGCCAGACTGCCTGTCTCTCACCCCCTGAGCACGCTGGGCCACCAGTGGTCGGTGGAAGGGAGGCAACGCTATCTCTTCCAGAGCCTCTGGGTCTTCTCCTGCATCTGGCAGATTAGGCATCCTGGATAGCGCATCCGCATTGGCATTCTTGTGCCCTGCTCGATACTTGATAGTAAACTTGTAGTTAGGCAGCCGAGCCATCCACCACTGCTCCAGGGCACCCAGTTTTGTAGTGTCCAAGTGGGTCAACGGATTGTTGTCCGTGAAGATTGTAAACTTGGCAGAAACTAGGTAATGCTTGAACCTTTCGGTGACCGCCCAGACTATGGCAAGGAACTCCAGCTTGAAAGAACTGTAATTATCCGGATTCCTCTGAGTGGGACGCAGCTTCCTGCTGGCGTAGGAGATCACTCTCTCTTTTCCGTTCTGTACCTGCGACAGTACTGCTCCTAATCCCATGTTGCTGGCATCCGTGTACAGCACAAAGGGTTTGTCATAATCTGGGTAAGCCAGAACTTCGTCACCGGTGAGGGCCATCTTCAATCTGGTGAAGGACTTCTCCAATTCTTCAGTCCATTCAAACGTGGAATTTTTCTGCTTGCTTTTCTTGGACTGCCCCACCAGAAGGTCTTGCATCGGGGTAGCTATTTCAGTATAAAGCCTTTGATGAATATCCGGTAGTAGCCTACCAGTCCAAGGAATTGGCGTACCTCGTGGAGGTTGCTGGGCTTCTTCCAGTCCCGGATGACCGTGACCTTGTCAGGATCTGGTGCCACACCTTCTGCACTGACCACGTGACCAAGGAACTGTACCTTAGGCTTCATGAGGTGGCATTTGGAAGGCTTCATCTTCAGGCCAAAATTGGACAAAGCTTCAAATACTTCAGCCGGGTGTTCCAGATGCTCTTCATAGGTCTTGGAGAAAACAATGACATCATCAAGGTACAACAGGACTGTCTCAAAGTTCATGTGTCCCAGGCAACACTCCATCAGCCGTTGAAATGTTCCGGGAGCAGTGCAGAGCCCGAATGGCATGTAATTGAACTCACAGAGACCCATTGGAGTAGTAAATGCTGTTTACTCCTTATCTACCTCTGCCACGGGAACCTGCCAATACCCACTGGTGAGATCCAAGTTGGAAAAGTATGTAGCGGTTTTAAGTGCAGCTAAGGATTCCTCAATCCTAGGTAATGGGTAGGCATCTTTATGTGTAATGCTGTTAATTTTCCTGTAATCAACACACATTCTCATGGTACCATCCTTTTTCTTTACAAAAACGATGGGAGCTGCCCATGGGCTACATACAACTGTCCCTGATAACCCCAGCTTCCTTCATCTCTTTCAGCATACTCTTAGCACATTGGTACTGTGTTGGGGGCATGGGTCTGTACCTCTCCTTTATGGGTGGATGGTCTCCAGTGGGGATATGGTGTTGAACCCCTTTTGCCTGCCCAAAATCTAGTGGGTGTTTGCTGAATACCCGCTCATACTCTTGTGTCACTCTGTAGACCCCATTCCTCTGGTATGAAGGTGTAGAGTCAGTTCCCACCTGCAGTTGCTGGCACCACTCTTCTAGCTGCTTTCCAGAGCCGTTGTCCTCCACCTGGTTGGATGGGACCAAGGGCTCTGCTGCCTGCAATGAGTTGTTATTAACAGTGAGCAGCTTGGCAACTGTGGCGGACCGAGGTATTGTGGCTTCCTCCTCCCCACAATTCAAAAAGTGTACAGGTACTCTCCCCTTTTTTACATCAACCACCCCTCTAGCTGTCAGGACAGTGGGCCTGCTTTCGGAGTATACTGGTTCCACCAATGCCTGGTAATCCCTCCCTCTAAGGCCTATAGCTGCCCGACACCATATCAACATTTCACTCCTGGGGGGTATTGCAATGGGGAAAGCATCACTCACTCTGACGCTGCCAATCTCTCCGCCAGAGAGTTCCACCTGTTGTCTTTGCATCAGGGCTCAGATCTCCTTCTGCAGGACTCGTTGTTCTCCGAAACCAGCAGTCTCAGTCACCTGTTGCAACAAGACAATAACCTCGGACAGACAGTTTTCAATTACATTTGTACCAAGAGCCATCATGGGATTACAGTCACATCGATCAATATCAACAACTATCAGACCTTGTGATTTTAGCTCTATCCGCCCCACCTTAACAGTAATTTCCTTGCATCCAATCTGTGGCAAGGTATGACCGTTACTAGCAACTACTGTTAGTTAATCAGTTGGGCAATGGGTGAGTTCAGAATCAGCCCAGTACCTCTTGTACAGAACGTACGGCATAGTGGTCACCTGGGAGCCAGTGTCCAACAAAGCGTTCATGGGGATGCCGTCAATCACCACAGGAAGGATCGGTCTCCCTCCCACATACATGGCTCTCCAGTTCATTGGGCCCGCTGAACCTACTCCTGGGGGTTGGCCCTCTGCCCCAGGGGTTGCTCGTTTAAAGGACAGTACCTTGCAAGATGACCTGCCTTGTAACAGCGACGACAGATGGGACGTCCATCCTGGTCATAGCGATCGTTGTTTCTTCCAAGAAGTGGCGGGGTTCTCCTCCTCTGGAGCCACGGGACATCCTCTGGACTGGAAGCAAGCTGGATCTTGTCTTTGGAGGAACTTGCAAGGACTGCACAGTTTTGGTAAGTGCAGCCATCCCCTTGGTCAGCTCCTGGACTTGAAGACGCAGCTCCTCAGTTGGATCTTTATCCAGAATCTGTGCATCAGCCTCCACAGGGATGGAAGGGAAAGATGTTGCTTCCTGATGGTAGGTGATCGCTGGGCACCTAGGGGGCGCTGGACGGCTGTCAGTGGACCCCTGCAGTACCTGAATAGCCCTGTCCTTAAATTCAGCAAAGTCCAGATCAGGGTTTTGCAGGGTAATAATGCGTAACTGTCCTCTGTGGGTACTAGATAGGAGTCCTTCAATGAACTGTTCCTTCAACAGTTTATCTTCTTCCTTTACGCTGTCAGGATCAACTTGCTTAACTGCTCGTAGCGCCTCCTGCAGGTTGAGGGCATAATCCCGGATACTGTCTTGTGGCCTCTGTTTACAGCCAAAGAACCGCATCTTGATTTCAGCTGCAGTGCGGGTGTCGAAGGTGCTCTTCAGCTTGGCCAGGACCTTTGCAACAGTCTCTCTATCAGTGTCCTGCCAGGCTTTCACTTCTCTCTGTGCTGCACCTGTTAGCTGTCCAATCAGGATATTCACTTTCTGGCTTTCAGACAGAGGGTAGACTTTGAACAAACTGCACAGTCTCTCTTTAAATTCACTCAGGGTGTGTGACTCACCCGAGTACTGCGATAGCCAGGCCGCTCCCGGTATGTAGGGCATGGACAGCGGCATTATGGGGACCGCTGTGGCAGGCGCTCCTCCTGGCGGGGTTAGCAATGGCGCTTGCCGCTGCATCTCCGTTTGGCGCGGACATCTTCTCCCCCCCCTAGTTAACGTTAGCCAGGGCCAGGGGTTGTGTGAGCTCACCGGCGGCCGCTTCACAGGCCCGACGCTCCGGGCTGTAGGCCTCAGCTCCGTCTCCTCTCGCGCGCTGTCCTCTCTCCCACGCAGCACTTCACTTCTTCGTGCTCTGCTGCAGGCTCCGCCCACAAAGGCCCGCCTCTTTCTTCCCACGCGTGCCAAGCAGCGCGGCAATGGCGGCAACTGGCGCCAATTTCACACAGTTCACAATCACAGTCTATGGCACACAGGACCCGGGGATACCGGCTCCGTAATCCTGTTTGTGACGCCAAATTGGGTTGCCCTCCCAGGGCTGTGGGGTACTCGGTACCGGGCTGGTGTCAGGGGAATGTGTCACAGCAGCGGTGACCCGGTCCGTGGCCCTTGGCGCCCAAGCAATGGGAGATGTAGTTAATGGTAGAATAGTTTGTGACGCCACCCGTGGTGTTTGGCAAGTATGGTGTTAGGCCAACGCTGCATACAGATCCGCTGGGACTGATGGTAGGGTGCAGCAAAGATGTAAAAGCTCCCCACAGGTGGAGCTGTAGTCCCAGGGCAGTGAAGATGTAACCAGCACGGGGATGTAGCAGTGCTGGAAGCGTAGGTAACAGACAAGACACAGCGGTTGCAGTTTCTGTACCTTTACTTAGTATATGCAGTCCAGGATCCTGATTACAGATGGTGTTGGAGCAGGTTAGCCTGGAAGCAGATCAGGATTCTCTCTCAGCAGAAGGGCTGTGCAGTCTCCTTCCTAGCACCTTGTGGTGTGAAGCACTCCAGTACTTGTTTACTCTGGAATGCCTCTCTTCAGATGTTCCTAGAACTATACTTGTATGACAGACAGCTGTAGCCTCTCTCGGGGACTCCTCTCCTGAGTCCTGGCTCTCTATTCAATTGCTGTTGTGTCCCAAGTCTCTGATGGGAGCAGGGCATTTACAGCCTCCTACTCCTCTGGTATCTGTGGCAGGACCGTTAGTATCCGTACCACCGTGGAGACCAGGCTCCAGTTCTTTGCGCTCTTGCAGTGAGGGAGCTCTCCTTCCTAGCTCAACCTCCACCCCGCTCCACACGTCTGCACACGTGGACCTCCTTCAACTCACTGCCCACTCCTTCTCAGCCCTCAGGGAGCACCCCCTCCCCTTTATCCTTGTTCAGAATTCCCCCTGCTGGCTTGGAGTGGAACTGTGTTGCATGCATTAGGATAACTGCTGGAGAGACCCATCACTGCTTCCAAGCCTGGCATTACCCTCCCCTGGAGGAGGAAGGCAAGACCAGTGTGGCGACCATACCCCTGGGGGCGCCACATTATACTTGCCAATAGCTTTACAATATCGGGGGAAGCAGTCTGGAGGATATTTAGGATTAACAGGAAAATACATAGGGCTTCTTAATTACTTCATTTCCCCTTATAAAAGATAAATACCTTATACTCCCCTCCTATACTGGTGACATTCCAACAAGGTTCATGCTGTGTCTCCTGGGACTTGTATGGCATAACAATGTCATGTGAACCCCAGGAGGCATGGCACCAACATCTCTGGAACTCCATCGCTGCAGGCAGTGAATATAAGTTATTTTTACTTTTTAAAGGGGAATATACAGTATTTAAAAGGGGACTGAACCAGTAGTGGACGACCCTTAAGTTGTAATTTTGCAGAACATATTTTGACTTTTGTTCTCCAAAGACAGTCTTCCTAATATTTATTTTACTGATTATTTAGAAACCCACGAGACACAGCAGTGACACCATGATCATGGATGACCATGCATATGAAAAAGTCAAAGTATGGTTTTCCACTTAAATTTTATGTCGTAGTGTCGATTCCATCAGGCTATGGGGAGTCTTCTATCTGAGCCCATTAGGTTTCACCAAGTAGAGAAATGGAATCTTTACAAACCTTTGTCATATATTAATTACATCTTCCAATATTCCTTCTTTGTTATATATTTTATATGCCCTCCTTCGACTTTGACCGATTTACGTCAGCCCCACCACTGTAACATTCTTACCTGTAGAACACACAAGTGTAGGACTAAGAGACATTTGGATAATAAAATCCAGTCTCCAGCCTTTCAGAAGGAGATTTCATTTCACAAAACAGAGTATCCGGCTGTAGTCTTTGTTTATTTAATTGAAGCAATCTCATCCTTTTTCCCTTTAATTTCACCTTCACTTCTTGGGGCTTGCAACCCATAAGTTATTGATGAAGCCTATTCTGATTTAATGGAGAGGAAAAAAAAAAAGAGAAAATGAATGTGTGCTGGAGAATAGAAGAGACGGAAATGAGAAAGTGAAAAGCATTTAAATCGATTGTGCAAACAAAGGAAAAGAGTGAGAAAAGAGAGAACGAGAGGATGTTTGATACTGCTGTCAAAACATCTGAAATGCTAGATATTATCAGAAGGAGCTGAGCCGTCTGTCTGAGCTGAGATATCGCTGATTTTCCACTGGAAATATCTCAGCCTATTCACTACAAAGAAATGCACATTTTTGTCAACTACAGATCTGCACTTGGGGCTCGGGTCAATGATTTAAACTGTCTCGCTTCTAAGTGAAGAAAATCAGAGAAGGAACCAAAACTATAGAGCGAAATACAGTAATGGCCAACAAGAAACAGTTTGTACATTTCTAATATCAGGGTAAAAGCTAAAACAGGCAAAATAGCCAGATATTGCCCACAACGCACAAGACATCACTGTTCTGCAATGGGGGACTTCTCGGGACGAGAAAAGTACATTACACTAAAATTAAAATCATCCGTACAGTTGTGGCCAAAAGTATTGACACCCCTGCAATTCTGTCAGATAATACTCAGTTTCTTCCTGAAAATTATTGCAAACACAAATTCTTTGGTATTATTATCTTCATTTAATTTGTGTTAAGTGAAAAAACACAAAAAGAATTGTCCTAAAGCCAAATTGGATATAATTCCACACCAAACATAAAAAAAGGGTGGACAAAAGTATTGGCACTGTTTGAAAAATCATGTGATGCTTCTCTAATTTGTGTAATTAACAGCACCTGTAACTTACCTGTGGCACCTAACAGGTGTTGGCAACAACTAAATCACACTTGCAGCCAGTTGACATGGATTAAAGTTGACTCAACCTCTGTCCTGTGTCCTTGTGTGTACCACATTGAGCATGGAGAAAAGAAAGAAGACCAAAGAACTGTCTGAGGACTTGAGAAACCAAATTGTGAGGAAGCATGAGCAATCTCAAGGCTACAAGTCCATCTCCAAAGACCTGAATGTTCCTGTGTCTACTGTGCACAGTGTCATCAAGAAGTTTAAAGCCCATGGCACTGTGGCTAACCTCCCTAGATGTGGACAGAAAAGAAAAATTGACAAGAGATTTCAACGCAAGATTGTGCGGCTGTTGGAAAAAGAACCTCGACTAACATCCAAACAAGTTCAAGCTGCCCTGCAGTCCGAGGGTACAACTGTTGTGAGTTCATTTTCCCCTTCACCATTGGGGGCTGCCTATTGCTTTGGGGTCTGCTCTGGGGCAGTTTAGGTTTCCCTTTCTGTCTTTAGGCTATGTAGTTCTCCGGCTGTGATCGAGGGGTCTAGGGCACCGTAGGAACCCCCCACGGCTACTGCTAGTTGTTGTTGTTAGGTTCAGGGGTCTGCAATCCGATAGCTGCCAACTTCTCTGGTTTTCTGGACTTAGCTAGTATTTCTGTTTTTGCCTCCTACGGTGACTCACTCATAACAGAATCACCCGCCATACCGCAGATCCTAGGGTACTCAGTAGCAGGAAAGAATTGTATAAAAAAAAAAAAAGTGTGTATATTTTTTCCTCTATATCTCTGAGGCCGTAGGGGGAATTTTTTTTTCTCTCAATGGAGATAAAGCAATTGTCTGATCGTGTGGAGCAGCTCGCTGCGGAAGTGCGGGGAATTTCCGCCTACCTTGCTCATTCACATGCTGCTGAACCAAAGATTCCTACTCCGGATGTGTTTTTTGGGGATCGGTCTAAATTTTTGAATTTCAAAAATAATTGTAAATTATTTTTTGCCTTGAAGCCTAAATCGTCAGGGAGCTCAGCGCAGCAGGTTAAAATTGTCATCTCTTTGCTGCGTGTCGATCCCCAGGATTGGGCGTTTTCTTTGAAACCAGATGATCCTATTCTGACTAATGTGAACGCATTTTTTCAAGCCTTGGGGTTGTTGTATGACGAACCTAATGCTATTGATCAGGCTGAAAAGACCCTGTTGGCATTGAACCAGGGTCGAGATTCTGCAGAATTGTACTGTCAAAAATTCCGAAAGTGGGTGGTCCTTACTACCTGGAATGATAATGCCTTGGCAGCTCTTTTTTGGAAGGGTTTGTCAGAAGCCGTAAAAGATACTATGGTGTGATTTCCTGTTCCCTCTGGTCTTGACGATTCTATGTCATTAGCCATTCAGGTTGATCGGCGTTTACGTGAACGCAGGACTGCACGAGAGGTGTTGCCACCTGTTGAACAAGTGTCTGAACCTATGCAATGTGATAGAGTTTTGTCCAGGGAGCAACGTCAGGAGTTCAGAAGGCGTAATAAGCTGTGTTTTTTTGTGGAGATGCCTCGCATATTTTTTCTGTCTGTCCTAAACGAGAGAAACATTTTGCACACACGTTTTGTGTGGGTGGTGTTCAACCTAAGTTTCTTCTGGCAATTACTCTGATCTGCTCCCTGTCCACATTTTCCACCAAGGCTTTTGTGAATTCGGGAGCAGCCCTGAATATAATGGCAGATTTTTGGTGTTGCATAATTTGCATGATACCATTGTTCTGGGGTTTCCCTGGTTGCAAATTCATAATCCAGTTTTGGATTGGAAATCTGTGCTTGTGGTGAGTTGGGGTTGTCGGTGTGCCCTTAGTGAGGCTCCAGATTTTTCCACCTCTCCTCAGTCGCATGATGTTCCTGACTATTTGGCTGATTATTATGATGTATTTAGTGAGAATGAGTCAGCGTCTTTGCTTCCTCATAGGAGTTATGACTGTGCAATTGAACTGAGCCCAGGGTGTAAATTTCCTAAGGGTCGGCTCTTCAATTTATCTGTACCCGAGCACGAGGCTATGCGATCCTATATTAAGGAGGCGTTGGAGAAGGGTCATATTAGACCATCCTCTTCACCCTTAGGTGCCGGTTTTTTTTTCGTGGCCAAAAAGGATGGTTCATTAAGGCCTTGTATTGATTATCGTGCCCTCAACAAAATTACTATTAAATATCAGTATCCGTTACCCCTGATTTCGGATCTATTCTCCAGAGTTAAAGGTGCTTGCTGGTTTACCAAGCTTGACCTCAGGGGGGCGTATAATCTTATCCGCATTAAGCATGGGAATGAATGAAAGACGGCGTTTAATACTCCGGAGCGACATTTTGAGTACCTGGTGATGCCTTTTGGGCTCACTAATGCCCCTTCTGTCTTCCAGTGCTTCATGAACGACATTTTCCGAGACTTTGTGGATAAATTTTTGATTATCTATCTGGATGATATTTTGATCTTCTCCAAGGATTGGGATTCTCATGTGGAACATGTTCGGACTGTGTTCCGGATCTTGAGGGAGAATTCCCTGTATGTCAAAGGATCGAAATGCCTTTTTGGGGTACAGAGGATTTCATTTTTGGGATTTATTTTGTCTCCGTCAACTATTGAAATGGACCCGGCCAAGGTACAGGCCATTTATGATTGGGTTCAGCCCACTTCTTTGAAGGCCCTCCAGAAGTTTTTGGGTTTTGCTAATTTTTATCGGAAATTTATAGCAAAATTTTCTAGTATTTCCAAGCCATTCACTGATCTGACTAAAAAGGGTGCTGATGTGTTGAATTGGTCTCCGGAGGCTGTTGCTTCCTTTCAGGAGCTGAAGCGAAGATTCACTTCTGCCCCGGTTTTGCGGCAACCTGATGTCTCACTCCCGTTCCAGGTAGAGGTGGACGCTTCTGAGATTGGTACAGGAGCTGTTTTGTCCCAAAAGGATCCTGTAACATCTAAAATGAATCCCTGTGCTTTCTTTTCCCGAAAGTTCCCTCCATCTGAACGTAACTATGATGTGGGGAATCTGGAAGGAACTGTTAGCCATGAAATGGGCATTTGAGGAGTGGAGACATTGGCTGGAGGGAGCTAAACACCAAGTCGTGGTCCTCACTGACCACAAGAAGTTGATTTACCTGGAGTCGGCCAAACGCTTGAACCCTAGACAGGCTAGGTGGGCCTTGTTTTTTACACGTTTTGATTTTGTGGTCTCTTTTCTTCCTGGCACTAAGAATGTCAAGGCAGACGCCCTCTCTAGGAGCTTCTTTGCTGATTCTCCTGTGGTGACCAAGCCTGCTACCATCTTAGGCGAAGGGGTAGTTCTTTCTGCCATCTTGCCCGATTTGAGACGTGCTCTGGAAGAGTTCCAGGAGGACAAACCTGAGCATTGTCCCAGTGGAAAGTTGTATGTTCCTGACCAGTGGAAGAAGAGAGTGATGTCTGAAGTTCATTGCTCTGCATTGGCTGGTCATCTGGGTATTTTTGGTACTAGAGATCTGGTGAGTCGGTCTTTTTGGTGGCCCGCCTTGTCTCGTGATGTCAGGAATTTTGTGCAGTCCTGTGGGACTTGCTCCCGGTCTAAACCTTGTTCTCGCTCTACTGGGTTGTTGATGCCTTTGCCGGTCCCCAGGAGGCCATGGAGCCATATTTCAATGGATTTCATCTCTGATATGCCTGTCTCTCAGAGAATGACTGTTATTTGGGTGATTTGTGATGGGTTCTCTAAGATGGTTCATCTTGTACCACTCCCTAAATTGCCATCTTCCTCTGAGTTGGTGTCCCTGTTTTTGCAACAGGTGGTTCGCTTGCACGGGATTCCTGAGAACATTGTATCTGACAGAGGAGTTCAATTTGTGTCTAGATTTTGGAGGACTTTCTGTTCCAAGCTGGGAATTCAGTTGTCCTTCTCCTCTGCTTTTCACCCTCAGACCAATGGGCAGACGGAGAGAACAAACCAGACCTTGGAGTCGTATTTGAGATGTTTTATTTCCGCTGATCAGGATGATTGGGTTTCATTTTTGCCCTTGGCCGAATTTGCTTTAAATAATAGAGCTAGTTCTGCTACTTTGATGTCACCTTTTTTTTGTAACTTTGGGTTTCATCCTCGATTTTCTTCAGGGCAGGTGGAGCCTTCTGCCTGCCCAGGTGTTGACACTGTGGTGGAGAGAATGCACCAGATCTGGGACCAAGTGGTGGATAAGTTATCTCTCTCCCAGGAAAAGGCCCAGCGGTTTTCCAACCGACATAGGACCATTGGTCCCCAGTTTAAGGTTGGTGATACGGTTTGGTCATCATCAAAAAATATGGCTATGAAGGTGGCTTCTCCTAAGTTTAAGCCTAGATTTATTGGATCTTACAAGATTTTGGAGATTATTAATCCGGTCTCTTTTCGTTTGGCTCTTCCTGTCACATTTCAAATTCATAATGTGTTTCATAAGTCCTTGTTGAAGAGGTTTGTTGAACCAGTTGTTCCTGGGGTGGCACCTCCGGACCCTGTATTAGTTGAAGGTAACATGGAATATGAGGTAGAGAAGATACTGGATTCCCGTCTGGCTAGACGGAGACTCCAGTATTTGGTTAAGTGAAAGGGTTATGGTCGGGAGGATAATTCCTGGGTCTCTGCCTCTGATATTCATGCCAAAAGATTGGTGCGTTCCTTTCATCGGGCTCACCCTGATCGCCCTGGTGTCGTGGATGAGGCTTCGGTGAACCCTCCTCAAGGGGGAGGTACTGTTGTGAGTTCATTTTCCCCTTCACCATTGAGGTCTGATGAACTCCCTCTTCTGGTGAAGGAAGGTAGTGAGGCTGATTACAAAGCACCTGAGCAGAATGATGATGACTGGGTGACTGGGATTGCTGACTGGATATAAGGCAGCCGACGCCCTTCTGCCTTGCGGGTGATTACTCTGAGGGATTCTTGGAGACCAGTCTGATTCCTGCTCCTCAAAAGCTAAGTTTTCTGCTCTACTTTTTGCATTTGTGTTTTGGTTTTGTTTTGCCTTGTTTTTCTGGATTTCTGCCTTTCCCTGCTGAGTGAGCTGAATTCCTTTTTGCTCTGTCTTCAGATAATACCTGAGTACTGATATAGTCTTTTTGAAGCCTAGTGTCTTCAGGGCTTTTTCCCTATCAGTCTGTTGGCTCTTGTTTTTGAGAGGGTTTTGGCGGACTGCAGACAGCAGCTTTTCTATTCTGTCCTATTTAGTTAGCTTGGGCCCCATCATTTGCTCAGCCTATCTTTCTATCTGTGTGAGTGTTTTTTCATCTTGCTTCACCGTCATTATATGTTGGGGGCTACTTATTGCTTTGGGGTCTGCTCTGGGGCAGTTTAGATTTCCCTTTCTGTCTTTAGGCTATGTAGTTCTCCGGCTGTGATCGAGGGGTCTAGGGCACCGTAGGAACCCCCCACGGCTACTGCTAGTTGTTGTTGTTAGGTTCAGGGGTCTGCAATCCGATAGCTGCCAACTTCTCTGGTTTTCTGGACTTAGCTAGAATTTCTGTTTTTGCCTCCTACGGTGACTCACTCATAACATACAACAGTGTCAACCCGTACTATCCGTCGGCGTCTGAATGAAAAGGGACTGTATGGTAGGAGACCCAGGAAGACCCCACTTCTTACCCCGAGACATAAAAAAGCCAGGCTGGAGTTTGCCAAAACTTACCTTAAAAAGCCTAAAACGTTTTGGAAGAATGTTCTCTGGTCAGATGAGTCAAAAGTAGAGCTTTTTGGGCAAAGGCATCAACATAGAGTTTACAGGAGAAAAAAAGAGGCATTCAAAGAAAAGAACACGGTCCCTACAGTCAAACATGGCGGAGGTTCCCTGATGTTTTGGGGTTGCTTTGCTGCCTCTGGCACTGGACTGCTTGACCGTGTGCATGGAATTATGAAGTCTGAAGACTACCAACATATTTTGCAGCATAATGTAGGGCCCAGTGTGAGAAAGCTGGGTCTCCCTCAGAGGTCATGGGTCTTCCAGCAGGACAATGACCCAAAACGCACTTCAAAAAGCACTAGAAAATGGTTTGAGAGAAAGCACTGGAGACTTCTAAGGTGGCCAGCAATGAGTCCAGACCTGAATCCCATAGAACACTTGTGGAGAGATCTAAAAATGGCAGTTTGGAGAAGGCACCCTTCAAATATCAGGGACCTGGAGCAGTTTGCCAAAGAAGAATGATCTAAAATTCCAGCAGAGCATTGTAAGAAACTCATTGATGGTTACCAGAAGCGGTTGGTTGCAGTTATTTTGGCTAAAGGTTGTGCAACCAAGTATTAGGCTGAGGGTGCGAATACTTTTGTCTGGCCCATTTTTGGAGTTTTGTGTGAAATGATCAATATTTTGCTTTTTGCTTCATTCTCTTTTGTGTTTTTTCATTTAAGACAAATTAAATGAAGATAATAATACCAAAGAATTTGTGTTTGCAATCATTTTCAGGAAGAAACTGAGTATTATCTGACAGAATTGCAGGGGTGCCAATACTTTTGGGCACAACTGTATATCCTAAGTGAGCTTTTTTGGCAGTGATTACTAGGGTAGAAAATCTGTTGACTGAACTTGTGGGGTTTTTTTTGAGAGGTCCACACTTTTTGGTGGCGTCTTCATTTGGTGCTTTTTCTAGGTTCCTTAAGACACACACATAACGGACTTTTTCCAACGTGGTTTTGCATCCAAATCTTTTGCAAAATCTGCAGGTGTTATATGTGGAGATTTCATCAAGCATTTCAAAAAAATTAAATTCAAGATGAAATCGGTAACAAATCTGCAGCAGAATGGATATTTTCAGATTCAGAGCATCACCTCCATTTTGACTTTCTGTGCTAAATGAGGACACAGTTTTTGAAAACTATATTCATATGTATTGTAATACAAAGTGCTGGAGATGTCTGGGTCTGCACCAAAAATCTGCGGAAATTTGAAAGTCTGTGAATATATGCTGATTTCTACTTTTCCAAAAAAAATTAATAGTTTTTTTGTTTGTTTTTTGTTGTTTTTTTACAACGAGCTCACGTTATCCTGTCTTCTGCCACAAGAAGCAATGGAATGAAACTGAAAGGGAGAAGATACAGATTAGATTTTAGAAGAAAAAAAATTGACATTAAGGGTGATCAATGAGTGGAACAGGCTGCCACGAGAGGTGGTGAGTTCTCCTTCAATGGAAGTCTTCAAACAGAGGCTGGACAGACATCTGTCTGAGATGGTTTAGTGACTCCTGTATTGAGCAGGGGGTTGGACACGATGACCCTTGAGGTCCCTTCCAACTCCAACATTCTATGATTCTATGTTGAGCACCATCGTGTGCCAGGGCGGCATTCAGACAATGCCTGAAAGTGCCCGAGGACTGACCTTAAGACCTTTACTTTCTCATTGTGCCACTTACTCTTGAATTGGCCAATGCTGCTCATGTAAGTGTCTCAGTCTAGCGATATTGTGCAGTGGATAGTCTCAAAAGCGCTGTAATCATCTTGAAAGACAGAAGAGGGGCCCAAGAATTGGCAAATTGGCAGCACAAAGCTATAAAAGGAAGGCACGAGTCCAATGAGATAGGATGTGACTACTGTGCTCCCCCACTAATGGCTTGGGAAGCACAGTGCCACCTCTTGTTCGGTCCAGTTGGCGTCTTATGGGTGGCCACATGACCGGCCATTGGCTATAATGAGCTGACCAACCCAATTAGATCTCACAAAGGCTGAGGTCTGCGGTTAGCCTTAGAAAACTCATAAAATGCTCATTTTTTTTCCCTTCTTTTCCATTTGTCTCATACAGAGAGTTCTTAGAAATTCTGAACGCTGGAAAACTTGCAAGTCTTTATTAAATAAATTTGATCAATGTCTATTCCAATAAGAACCTTTCTGGTAAACATGACGACCGAGAAACTGTATTTGTGTTTTATATCAGCTGCAAACATGAAATCTATTTATTAGCTCAAACAGGAACAAATTGGAGGATTTGTGGAGAACACAGCGGACTCTTTCTCCAGGATTCAGTACATTTGACATTTAAGAGTTCATATAATGTCTGTGAATTAAATATTTTGTTAGCGCAATGCCCAGGAGCAAAGCATGATTGGAAGACTTAACATAACCGAGCTGGGTGTCTCTGATTAACAAAAACAGCAGACAAGAATAGATCTGTAAAGAGGATTTTATATTGCAGTGAGTACAA
Source organism: Dendrobates tinctorius (assembly GCF_039654945.1). Lineage (NCBI taxonomy): Eukaryota > Metazoa > Chordata > Amphibia > Anura > Dendrobatidae > Dendrobates > Dendrobates tinctorius. The sequence continues at coordinate 177,215 of NW_027361729.1, read as the reverse complement.
GGACAGGCAGATGTGGGGCTGGGTAGGTGCTGGGCACCACAGGGGACAACCACAAATCTGTATGAGAAGGGTATTAAGACACAGGGCTAGGGCAGCAAAAGACTATATGAATACAAATAATTTTTAATGTATTAGTGGGAATGTAAGGAGATGGACATGTTGCCCATGGTCCCATTTGAATAGATAAATTGCAATGTGAACTGTGGTATCCATTAGTAATGCTGTTATTGTGCGATGCTCGACAATAGGGAAAGCGAGAGTTAATGGTTGGGACTAGCCCAGAGTAGGAGGGGCTAAACTGAAGGGAAAGTGACAGCTTCCTGTTGGAACGTCAGAAAGGGCCCAGAGTGCATAGTAAGAAGACCTAAGGTCCAGTGTGAGCCGTGCAGCTAGCTCCCCTAGTCATGAGTAGAGACCGAGAAGAAGGGATAGCGGAATGAGGAGTAGAAGAAAGGAAAGTGACTGACAGAGTGAATTACCGGAAATGAGTCCTGGGAGAGGACGCCCTGCAGCCCCCCCATGGTAACATACCCTACAGCCAATAGGGTGTCGTGCCCTGCAGACCCTCAAAGTAGCACACCCATGACCTACTCTCACAGCACATGATCTATCATATGCTGTTTGCATCTTACCATTACCAGGCAGTAGGAGCTGCCAGCAGGGGAGACGCATTGAAAAGCAGCCTAAGACGAGCAGGGAAGCCGAGCCAGCACTGTGCACTGCCCAGGTCCAGAGTTGCAGGAGCAGGCAGTCGGGAATCCTAGGGACTCTGCATAATGTGAGTAAAGCAGACGTGGCTATGCAGAGTGTGCTGCGTGTTTGCATCTGTTATATTGCCATGTGGGCAGCGCACCAAACAATGTAATGAGGGCAATCTGGGCCCAGGCGGTAGCTCAGGTTTTCCTTATTATAATCCGCCTATTTGTGTTCTGCCCAATGCCACATTACCCTTGAAGTAGTAAGCAGGATCGAGTCTTGCAGTGGGAAGAACAGAGTGATGAAAGGAAGACTCAATTTATGTGGAGGATGAAGACAGTTACACAGTCTAAAATGGCGCCAAGCACAAACTTTATATAGGCAGTTAGTGGAGCAGAACAATGAGAAGGTCCCACCCATAGTGGGCGTAGAAGAAACAAAAGGGCACGAAGAGCCGTCCAGCCATCCAGAGTCTAGCGGAGGGAGTTTCGGGATTGGAACTACCAGCGAGAAGTGGCCACCGCAGTAAAATGAAGTGGAGGGAGAGGGCCACTGTCACGGGGCAGGAGGGGGAAAACAGGAGACGTGTAACCTGGGCCCCTGAACTGCCCCTCAGGCTAAGGGGGTGCCCTGACACTCCTTAACCTGGGTTACACTTGATGGTAGTGAGGCCCAAGTCCCCAACCTGTCCCTATCTCCTGTTTAGACATGAGCTAAACCCCGAACCCCCTCCCCAGGAAGTGAGACAGGGAATAAAGTGAACTGCACCAATAGCAAGAAAGGAAAGATTGAACAGACACCACGGGGTTAAAGCAACTAAAAACCAAAACTTAGCTTTATCTGCTGCCAATGCTCCAAGCAGCAGAGAAAGGCACCCGATCAGCAACCAGCAGCAACACCACTGCTCCAGATAAGCTGAACCCCCTCTGCACCAGGCAGGTCCAGTCTTCACCAAGATTGGTTAGCAAATGACCAGTATTACCAACAGTGATCTGCAGCAACTGATGACCCTTTATAGGAAGGAGGAAATGGTCACACCTGCTGACTGACTAAAGATGTAGTAACACCAGCAGCCACCGGGGGGGGGAACCCAGCAGCAGACTCACTAAACTTGTAGTAAAACCAGCGGCCACTGGGGGAAAAACCCATATTAACCCCCCGAGAGCCAGAAAGGAAAAAGGTTTATATAAGAGAGTCCAGACTCTGACACAGATCCAAAAATGGATCGTGACAGTACCCCTCCTTCAATGAGGGGCCTCTGGACCCTCAACACTGCACCTCACCAGAAAAACACCTACGGTGAGGACGCCTAGGTCCACCAGAGTTCACCTCAGCGCCGACCTGACTCTCTGGTTCATGGCAAATGTGGGCTGATGGAGGTGGCAACGTATGCTCCGGAGGCACCACGAAGCTCCAGAGCGCCGACCTGGGGAATGAGTAGTGTATGGACATTACTGGGGGCAACTCCAGCTGGTAAGTCCCCGGGCCGGGAATGGCCGACATCCGATATGGCCATATCACCCGAGAACTCTAGACCCCTGCATCACACTTCCACCGGATGTTTTTGGTGGACACCCATATGTACTCATTCACACACAGGTCCGGACCTGAACATTTATTTCCACGCACACGTCAGCCACAAGATGGTGAACTCTTCATAGCACTGACAACAAAGGCGCCCCCCCTGTGTCGTCACACTGACACCCCCACAATACTCATAAGGAGTCACCACCCTCTGACCCCTCCTCCTAAGAGGACTCGGACACCCAGGGTTAGCATGTGGTGAGGGAAGAGATGTGCCCCTACTCCCTGGCAGCACCTCTGCTGTCCCCACTGGAGAAGAAGGGGACGGTATAGTATGACGGCAGAGACAGTAGCCCCCAGGCAGCAGCCCTCACACGACTGATCCCAGCTGACTACTTCCCTAGACCACCAATCTATGACCGGGTTGTGTTTTTCCAACCAAGGGAGGCCTAAAACGATAGGTGATGGCATTCCCCCCAAGACGTAGCATGACAGGGACTCTACATGATGAGTTCCTATACACAGATGTACTGTATATTTTCCACGATTTCGGTCAACCTCCCCTGGCTCAGTGGGACAGAGTCAATGGGCTGGGCGCTGAGGGGTTTGGCCAGCATCCTACACCTCAGGCCATGGGTCTGGACAAAGTGAGCGTCCACCAGATTGACTCTCGCTCCACTATCCGCAAACACCGGTATGCCCTCAGCTACCCCGCCAACCTCCACTTCTGCTGACAAAGTACACAGAGAGGGCAAAATGAAGGAAATATACACTCCCTGGTCGCCTCCCTCCACACAACCAGGGGGAAGCGGCTTCTTAGCTGGTACCGAAGATTTAGCGCCAGCCGAGCAGACCCTAAAAAAATGGCCAGTATGCCCACAGCAAAAACATGCCCCCACACCACGACGAACCGCAGGCAACACCGCTGGGGAACCAACTCCTCCCACCTGCCTGGGCTCGTCCGCCTGCACCTGTGTGTCCTCCTCCCTAGCAAGGACTACAGGGGGCATATTCGCCAAAGACGCAAAAAACTCGTCCACCAACCGTAGAGATGGCGAATCAGCCGGCAGAGAGAAGGCCCAGGATTGGGGATCACCCTCATGGAGGGCTATAATGAATACCACCCGCTGTTCCTCACTCCCTAGTGAACGAGGGCGGAGCCTGAAGTGTAGCTTGCAGGCATCCTGAAAAAAACAAAAAATTCTCTCTCCCTCCAGAAAACCTGTCTAGGAGAGATAACTTGGGCTCTGGTTGAGCCTGCATCTGAGCTGAGGCCCCGTACCCCACCAACTGCTGCAGCTGCTGCTCCACCACACCACGCAGCACCCCTCTCTCCTCAGTGAGGGTCTGGAGCAATTGGAGACAGGTCTGCATTAGGGCCATGGCTCACCATAAAAAATGGGCGGTTGGTAATAATGTCACGGGGCAGTAGGGGGAAAACAGGAGACGTGGAACCTGGGCCCCTGAACTGCCCCTCCAGCTAAGGGGGTGCCCTAACTCTCCTTAACTTGGGGGTACACATGATGGTAGTGAGGCCCAAGTCCCGACCAGTCCCAAACTCCTGTTTAGCCCTGAGATAAACCCCCAACCTCCTCCCCAGGAGGTGAGACAGGGAATAAAGTGAATTGCACCAATAACAAGAAAGGAAAGATGAAACAGCCACCACGGTGTTAAAGCAACTAAAAACAAAAACTTAGCTTTATCTGCTGCCAATGCTCCAAGCACCAGAGAAAGGCACCCGATCAGCATCCAGCAGCAACACCACTGCTCCAGATAAGCTGAACCCCCTCTCCACCAGGTAGGTCCAGTCTTCACCAAGGTTGGTTAGCAAATGACCAGTATTACCAACAGTCTTCACCAAGGATGGTTAGCAAATGACCAGTATTACCAACAGTGATCTGAAGCAACTGATGACCCATTATAGGAAGGAGGAAGTGGTCACACCTGCTGACTGACTAAAGATTTAGTAACACCAGCAGCCACCGGGGGGGAAAACCCAGCAGCAGACTCACTAAACTTGTAGTAACACCAGTGGCCTCTGGGGCAAAAACCCATATTAACCCCCGAGGGCCAGAAAGGAAAAAGGTTTATATAAGAGAGTCCAGACTCTGAACACAGATCCAAAAATGGATCGTGACAGCCACCCTGTAAGGTGTGATTAAGGAAAATGGGTGGAGAAGATAGACTGGATGGTGAGCCAAAGAGAACCCCACCAATTGTAAGGCGTAGCAGTGATGCAGGATGTTGAGTGGCACCATTAGCCATCTGGAAGTTGACGAGAGCGCAGTACTGCAAGGTGACAGTCAAGAGTTATGATGGTGAAAGCAGACCAAATGATTTGTGTACTATCCGATGGAGGAAGAGGTTGCAGACGGCTGCGAGAGTTGATGGGTCTCGAAAGGAAAAGGTTGAAGGAAAACCTCATGGAGGGAGCGATCGCTTCCTTGGCCAGCCGAACGCAGGTGCCAAGTCAGAAGGTGCTATGTTGTGAGTTCATTTTCCCCTTCACTACTGAGGCCCGAGGAACTCCCTCTTCTGGTGAAGAAAGGTAGTGAGCCTGATTGTCAAACACCTGGGGCTGATGATGATGACTGGCTGAGTGGAGTTAATGACTGGATATAAGGCTGCCGATGCCCTTCTGGCCTGCGGGTGATTTCTCAATATGAAATATGGGTCCCCAAGAGGCCATGGACCCATATTTCAATGGATTTCATCTCTGATATGCCTGTCTCTCAAAGGATGACTGTTATTTGGGTGATTTGTGATAGGTTCTCTAAGATGGTTCATCTTGTACCACTCCCTAAGTTGCCGTCTTCCTCTGAATTGGTGCCTGTCATGAACACGTGTGTCTGGTCGCAGATGATACCGCAAGGCGAACCCATAACACACGTGACCCTGGATACACCGCCTCCAGTGGGGCGAATTTAAACAATAGAACGTGCAGGTGGATACGCCGCCTCCACCTGGCGAATTTGGGTATTACACGTTATAAATACATTTCTGGAAACACCGCCTCCAGTACGGCGAATTTAAATAATAAGGGGGGAACCTAGGTAACTTTAATAATGGTGGGCCCTGCGATAGGGAATGGGGACATGTAGACCTCCTAAGCTCCCCTGAGCCAGTGTCCCTGCACTCCTAACATTCCCTATACAGGCTCCGCACCTGTCGCCGCACGCGAACCTTAACCCCTTGCTCGCCCTGACCCTAAACCCTCACTAGGGAATAGGTCGGTGCGAAGACTAATCCCACCACTGCACATGAGGAAAGAGACAATACAGGTGAAACACCACTTAGCTTTGCTCTGTTGCGTACGCTCCTAGCAACAGAGCCCACCACCTGTGTGCATCTTCTCCTCCACCCTGATCCATCACCATAACTGGATCCATCACCATCGTGCAGCCTGGGAGCAGAGTCCATCACCACTTGCAGCAGTCCAGTACACAGAGTCCCAAGATGAGTCCAGCCTCTGCCAAGAATCCAAGCATGCTCGAGTCCAGTTCTCAGCAACCAAGTCGCGCATGCCGAGTGCAACTCTCTTCCTAGTCGCCACTCCTCCAAGCCATGCACGCACTTCCAGCCGACACCATAAACTGCGACTCCACCAGGCCATGCCAGTCCTTCCTGCAGACACCATTAGCTGGCACTCGTTCTCTCTGGCTGACTGCGCAGGACTCCTATCCAGCTCCATCCTTCCACCAGGCTCTCCAACAACTCAGCAAGAAATATCACCAGCAGTGAGTGAACACCCTGAGACCCATTTATCGAGTGTCACACCTGAACCATAATTAAGTGCAACCTAAGCTAAGGTGCAATACCACTAACCACCACCGGGGACAGTCAAAACACCTTTGAACTTAACCAAAGTAAAAAAAGTTTACTCTGTGCTTTTAAACCCGCCAGATCCAACACTGGATCATGACAGTACCCCCTCCTTAATGAGGGGCCTCTGGACCCTCAAGACCACCCCTCATTAGGGAAACACCTACAGCGGGGACGCCCAGACCCTGAGTTCACCCCACCACTACCTGACACTTCAGGTTTATGACAAACACCGCTGATATTGGCAATAAAGTTCCTTTTGGAGGCACCACTCCTCTCCACAGCGCCGACCTGGGGAACGAGTTAATGTATGTGTATGTTTGCTCAGAGCTGATCAGACTCCACAACACATTTCCACAAGATGTTTTTTGGTGGCACCCATACATGCTCGTTCACACACAGGTCCGGACCTAATCGTTTATTGCACACATACATTTGTCATTTTTTGGTGAACTCACTCTGGACTTGACAACAGAGGCGTCCCCCTGTGTCACCACACTCACACACCCGCTATTCACCAAGGGACACCACCCTCCAACCCTTTCACCATGAGGACTGCGCCTCCTAGGGTTGGTTAATGGCGAGGGTAGAGATTTGTCCCTACTCCCCCGCAGCACACCTGCTGCACATACCAGGAGGAGAAGGGGACCGGGAAATGGAGGAAATATACTCTCGCTGGTCGCCTCCACACGACCAGGAGGGAGGCTTCTTCGATGGTATGAAGATTTGGCGTAAAACCCCGCGGACTATCACAAAAGTCAGCTCACCACAGGGGCGTACCCCTTCACCTCGGGGAATACCAGGCAGCTCCGTGGGGCACCATTCCTCCCACCTGCCTGGGTGCACCCGCCTGCATGAACCAGTCCTGCTCCCCAGCAGCGACTCTAGGGGGTTTTAGTACCATAGCCGCAGGAATATGCAGGAAAATATATACACTCGTTGGTCGCCTCCACACGACCAGGAGGGGCGGCATCGAAGATTTGGCATGAGCCCCGCGGACTATACACCAATCTGCTCCCTACAGGGACGTACCCCTTCACCTCGGGGAATACCAGGCAGCTCCGTGGGGCACCATTCCTCCCACCTGCCTGGGTGCGTCCCCTGTAAGAGCAAGTCTCGCTCCCCAGCAGCGACTATACACCTAGTCTGCTCACCACAGGGATGTACCCCTTCACCTCGGGGAATACCAGGCAGCTCCGTGGGGCACCATTCCTCCCACCTGCCTGGGTACCTCCCCGTGCATGAGCAAGTCCCGCTCCCCAGCAGCGACTCTAGGGGCTTTTGCCAGACCACCGCCGCCATTTTTGTTTCTCTGGTTATCTGAGCAGAGGCCCCAGACCCTGATAACTGCTGCTGCAGCGGCTCTAACACACCATGCCGCTCCCCACTCTCCTCAGTGAGGCCCGGCAGCAATTACCACAGGTCTCCACATGGCCGAAGCTCACCAGAAAAAAAAAGTAAGGCTGGTGATAATGTCATGATCACGTGTGTCAGGACGCAGATGATGCCGCAAGGCGAACCCATAACACACGTGACCCTGGATACACCGCCTCCAGTGTGGTGAATTTAAACAATAGAACGTGCAGGTGGATACGCCGCCTCCACCTGGCGAATTTGGGTATTACACGTTATAAATACATTTCTGGAAACACCGCCTCCAGTACGGCGAATTTAAATAATAAGGGGGGAACCTGGGTAACTTTAACAATGGTGGGCCCTGCGATAGGGAATGGGGACATGGAGACCTCCTAAGCTCCCCTGAGCCAGTGTCCCTGCACTCCTAACATTCCCTATACAGGCTCCGCACCTGTCGCCGCACGCGAACCTTAACCCCTTGCTCACCCTGACCCTAAACCCTCACTAGGGAATAGGTCGGTGCGGAGACTAATCCCAAAACTGCACTAACAACACACATGAGGAAAGAGACAATACAGGGGAAACACCACTTAGCTTTGCTCTGTTGCGTACGCTCCTAGCAACAGAGCCCACCACCTGTGTGCATCTTCTCCTCCACCCTGATCCATCACCATAACTGGAACCATCACCATCATGCAGCCTGGGAGCAGAGTCCATCACCACTTGCAGCAGTCCAGTACACAGAGTCCCAAGATGAGTCCAGCCTCTGCCAAGAATCCAAGCATGCTCGAGTCCAGTTCTCAGCAACCAAGTCGCGCATGCCGAGTGCAACTCTCTTCCTAGTCGCCACTCCTCCAAGCCATGCACGCACTTCCAGCCGACACCATAAACTGCGACTCCACCAGGCCATGCCAGTCCTTCCTGCAGACACAATTAGCTGGCACTCGTTCTCTCTGGCTGACTGCGCAGGACTCCTATCCAGCTCCATCCTTCCACCAGGCTCTCCAACAACTCAGCAAGAAATATCACCAGCAGTGAGTGAACACCCTGAGACCCATTTATCGAGTGTCACACCTGAACCATAATTAAGTGCAACCTAACCTAAGGTGCAATACCACTAACCACCACCGGGGACAGTCAAAACACCTTTGAACTTAACCAAAGTAAAAAAAAGTTCACTCTGTGCTTTTAAACCCGCCAGATCCAACACTGGATCATGACAGTGCCCCTGTTTTTACAACAGGTGGTTCGCTTGCACGGGATTCCTGAGAACATTGTATCTGACAGAGGAGTCCAGTTTGTGTCTAGATTTTGGAGAACTTTCTGTTCCAAGCTGGGAATTCAGTTGTCCTTCTCCTCTGCTTTTCACCCTCAGACCAATGGGCAGACAGAGAGAACAAACCAGACCTTGGAGTCATATTTGAGATGTTTTATTTCTGCTGATCAGGATGATTGGGTTTCATTTTTGCCCTTGGCCGAATTTGCTTTAAATAATAGAGCTAGTTCTGCCACTTTGATGTCACCTTTTTTTTGCAACTTTGGGTTTCATCCTCGATTTTCTTCAGGGCAGGTGGAGCCCTCTGCCTGCCCAGGTGTTGACACTGTGGTGGAGAGAATGCACCAGATCTGGGACCAAGTGGTGGATAAGTTATCTCTCTCCCAGGAAAAGGCCCAGCGGTTTTCCAACCGACATAGGACCATTGGTCCCCAGTTTAAGGTTGGTGATATGGTGTGGTTATCATCAAAAAATATTGCTATGAAGATGGCTTCTCCTAAGTTTAAGCCTAGATTTATTGGACCTTACAAGATTTTGGAGATTATTAATCCGGTCTCTTTTCGTTTGGCTCTTCCTGTCACATTTAAAATCCATAATGTGTTCCATAAATCTCTGTTGAAGATGTTTGTTGAACCTGTTGTTCCGGGGGTTGCACCTCCAGACCCTGTATTGGTTGAAGGTAACATGGAATATGAGGTAGAGAAAATACTGGATTCCCGTCTGGCTAGACGGAGACTCCAGTATTTGGTTAAGTGGAAGGGTTATGGTTAGGAGGATAATTCCTGGGTCTCTGCCTCTGATATTCATGCCAAAAGATTGGTGCGTGCCTTTCATCGGGCTCACCCTGATCGCCCTGGTGGCGTGGTTGAGGGTTTGGTGACCCCTCCTCAAGGGGGAGGTACTGTTGTGAGTTAATTTTCCCCTTCACTACTGAGGCCCGAGGAACTCCCTCTTCTGGTGAAGAAAGGTAATGAGCCTGATTGTCAAACACCTGGGGCTGATGATGATGACTGGCTGAGTGAAGTTAATGACTGGATATAAGGCTGCCGACGCCCTTCTGGCCTGCGGGTGATTTCTCTGTGGACTTCTAGGAAACCAGTCTGATTCCTGCTCATCTAAAGCTAAGATTTCTGCTTTGCCTTTTTGCATTAGTGTTTTGTTTTCCTTGCTTTTCTGGATTCTGCCATTCCCTGCTGGGGTGAGCTGAATCTCCTTTTGCCTGTTGCTCTGTTTTCAGAATATTCCTGAGTACTGACATAGCCTTTTTTGAAGCCTAGCGTCTTCAGGGCCTTTTTACTGTCAGTTTGTTGGCTCTTATTTTCATAGGGTTTTTCACGGATTGCAGACAGCAGCCTTCCTGTCCTTTCCTATCTAAGCTAGCTTGGGCCCCATCTTTGCTCAGTCTATCTTTCTGTCTGTGTTTTGTTCTTTCTTCTTGCTGCACCGTCATTATATGTGGGGGGCTGCCTTTTGCTTTGGGGTCTGCTCTGGGGCAGTTTAGATTTCCCTTTCTGTCTTTAGGCTATGTAGTCCTCCGGCTGTGATCGAGGGGCCTAGGGCATCGTAGGAGCCCCCCACGGCTACTGCTAGTTGTGTTGATAGGTTCAGGGGTCTGCAATCCGATAGTTGCCAACTTCTCTGGTTTTCTGGACTTACTGTAGCTAGCATTTCTATTCTTGCCTCCTATGGTGACTCAATCATAACAGTGCTAGTTCCTGTCTCTGGTTATGCCAGGGACAGATTAGTTAGAGGCCTGAGGGCGAAGGATGGCCAGGTGGCTTGGTGGAGCAGATAATTTCTAGGTTCCAGATGGCCATTGTTAAAAGGGGAAATGTAAGAAAATTTATATATTGCCCATGTTCCTCCTTGAAGAACAAGTGTACTGTTGTGTTGTGTAATGTGAATTGGGACATGCATTAATAGTGTTGGTATTGTGTTCTGCTAGACAATAGGGAGAGTTGGAGTTAATGGTTGGGACTAGCCCAAAGTGGGAGGGTCTAAGCTGAAGGTACAGAGACAGTTTTTTTGTTAGGATGTCGGCTAGTGCCAGTGTGCGCAGAAAGCAGACCTAAGGTCTGGTCAGTGAGCAGTGTTGCATGTCGTGGGTGACCCAATGAGAGAGCAGACAGTGACAGATGATAGCGAAATCCTAGTGGAACAAAGTAGAGAAGTGACTGAGAGAGTGATCAATCGGAGATTGGGCCATACTGCAAGGTGTCCTCTCCCAGGACCTAAGTTTTCAACTCAGAGAGGTAACTGGTCAGGGACAGAGTACGTGAAACAAAGAGAGTGCCCTAGGTGGGAATTCCAAGGCAATATAGCTCCTTAGAGGGGAAAGAAGACGTGGAACCACGGGTTGAGAATATGACTCTTGCTAACTGGACTGTAATATTGCACTGGGTTGTGGTAAGCTGAGAGGAACGGTGAAGATAGTGAACGAGTGAGTAAAGAGGAAGGAGTTGAAACTGTATGTGAAAAATGCTTTGTGTTGTGGCGAAAAAGTTCATAATCGTATGTACCCGTTATCTACTGTATATAATTCCCTGCAAGTTATCATTTAGCAAAAAGTTTATTTTGGACTGGTAGTCTTCCTCATTGAAGTCCTCAACATCTGGCCAGCAAAAGTCATCGGTAACATGTGGCCTGCAAGGGCATAGCGCCCCTATAGCACAAGTCCACACACCCAGCCAGGACCGCCACTTTCATGTAACATACAGGGGCGTTAGAGACGAGCAACTCGCCCACGGCTACTGACCCGCCACGTTACATATTCATGAAAAACATGGATAGAACTCGTACGTACAAGCTGGATGTGTAAATGAGGCCAAATAAGTGAAACTCTTTTATACCCAGCACATAGAGATGACGCAAGTATTTACATGGATGACTCCACATCTCAAGGTTGACGAATTCATAGAACCCAACAAATTCCAAACGGCTGCTCAAGAAAAAAAAAATATGAGCTTGGATTGGATTTAGTAAAGATATTGATGTTTTCAGAGCAAAGGGACCTGGGAATTGTAACGGATAAAACATTAGACCTGTCAGGAGCAGAGGAAGCAAAACGAGAGATTAAATATATTTATAGGAATATTGAGAGCAGGGCTCCTGGGCTGGATTTTACAATACACAGAAAATTAGCCGGGTGCAGGCACAGAATAGTGATGTCTAGTGGGGGGGCAGGGAAGAAACCGTGTGCAATGTCTTGAAGATAGATACAGATATAAGAGCGGAAGAAGTAACCTTGGCTAGTTCTTGAAATGATGGAATCTTCTCATGTATCTATATAATAAAGCACACGTTCCCTTAAAATGACGGCGGCATTATATACAACATTCATACTTATTAACAGGTTAGAATTTGAGGGCCAGTACCACAAATCGGGTCATGAATAAAATGGAGCGTTTGAGGTCATTGTTGTCCTTTAATATGCTGGGATACAGCACTCTGTGAACAGCCGGCTTCTTTACCAATGACCTTTTGCGGCTTCCCCTCCTTGTGGAGTGTGTCAGTGGCTGCCTTCTGGACGTCTGTCAAGTCAGCAGTCTTCCTCATGATTGTGGAGCTACTGATACAAACTAAGGGACCTTTTTAAATGCTTAGGAAGCCTTTACAGGTGTTTTTTTTTATTCTAATTTACTGAGATAATGGCTTTTGGGTTTTCATTGGCTGTATGCCATAATCATCAACATTAACAGAAATAAACACGTGAAATAGATCACTCTGTGTGTAATGACTCTATAGAATATATGAGTGTCACTTTTTGTATTGAAAAACTGAAATAAATTAACTCTTTGATATTCTAATTTTGTGAGAAGCACCTGTGTATGTGTATACCGTACGCCACAACCAAGTAGCGGGAATTGTATACAGGAACATTTGCACAGCATGTGGGCTAAGTCCCCCTAAGTCCAGGTGGGAGACCCCAGAGAAAGTGGTGGAAAATGAAAGGGCTAAAATCCTGTGGGACTTCAAGATCCAGACAGATAAGCAGGTGTTGGCTAACCAACCAGACATTGTGATAGTAGACAAGGAGCAGAAGACAACAATGATAATAGATGTGGCAGAGCCAAGTGACAGCAACATCAGAAAGAAGGAATATGAGAAGCTGGAGAAATACCAGGTCCTCAAAGGAGAACTGGAGAAGATGTGGAAGGTGAAGGCAGCAGTGATTCCAGTGGTGATAGGAGCACTTGGAGCAGTGACCCCCTAAGATGGAAGAACGGCTACAACAGATCCCAGGAGCAACATCTGAGCTCTCTGTCCAGAAAAGTGCAATACTGGGAACATCCAAGATCCTGCGCAGAACCCTCAAACTCCCAGGCCTGGGACCTGAGAATGAGGAAGGGCAACAAAGACCAACCCCAGTGAGGGATGAGAAGGGAGTTGTTTATATATATATATATATATATATATATATATATAAAACTTTTTTTATAAATATTTTTTACATGTTATAATTGTATATTTTTCCATGCAATTTTTCTAATCATGATTGAGTCAGCATTTACCATCATTCAGACATACTGTTTACAGAAGTCACAAACCGTAGACCACAGGAAACAATCTGGAGATGCTCAGTTACTTCTATGAGGGCGTGTTGTGGATATGCTCTGTGATCTCTGCATAAGGGTGGAGTATGTGAGCTGTGACATCACCTATTGTGAATGGTGGATCCTGTGTTATTTACTGTATATAGAGGTGTTATCAGTCATACAGGAGGAGGAAGTGAGCTGTGACATCTATTGTGATTGGTGGATCCTGTCTTATTTACTGTATATAGAGGTGAATATAAACACGTTGGCCATACACACAGTGAACAAGTCTGTAGGACAGTGTTCACACCACCAAAAGACTGAAACACAGAAAAACACAGTATAACAAACGTATAAAAGTACTCTTCTGTAAAAAAGTAACAGTAAACAGCAAGTGCTGGTAAAAAAGATTATATAAAACAGAGCATTTGGTTGATACGTTTTTTGCAAAATGTATACTAAGCCGCTCCACCAAACGTCAAGGTATACCCATATCAGAGCAGTCCCTAACTGATGTATTACATGTATTACATTTGTTATACTGTGTTTTTGTATATAGAGGTGTTATCAGTCATTGCACACGAAGGGGAGGAGGTGAGCTGTGACATCATCTATTGTGAAAGATAGATCCTCTGTTTTCTGCTGTATATAGATATGTTATCAGTCATTGTACAGGAGGAGGAGGTGAGCTGTGACATCACCTATTATGAATGGTGGATTGTGTGTTGTTATTATTATTATTTATTTATATAGCGCCATTAATTCCATGGTGCTGGACATGAGAAGGGGGGTTACATACAAAGTTATAGATATCGGTAACAGTAAACAAATTTACAATGACAGACTGGTACAGAGGGGAGTGGACCCTGTCCTTGTGGACTTACATTCTATGTTATCTACTGTACATAGAGATGTTCTCAGCGGTCATGTGAAAACTGCTAGATTTCAGTGGTTTTTTTAGATATTTAGTAGCATGAAAAATTAAAAAATCTTAAAACTAAGAGAAACATAAAAACTAGGACATTTTTTAACATACATTTCCTTTCAGTCGCTGGCCTCTGATTGGGAATATATTTTATTCTTCATGCACACAGTCATGTTATGGCTCCATACATCCCGCTCAGTTTTCGGCTGGTTGACCTTTGCCTGGAATGATGTGAGGAAATCCTTTTTTTTTTTTTGCCTTATTTCCTTCATGAATGGAGGCATGCCTAGGTGAACTCATCAGATTGTAAAGTTGCTACTTTGTGTGAAGGAGCTGGATAATTTGAGAAGGAAAAAAAAAAAAAGAAAAAATGTCAATGAAGAGAATATCAGTGGACTGATAAAGCTTAGAGCACAAAGCAGAGAAAAGCAAAAGGTCACTTTCCAAGACGCTGCTTCCCCCGGTGTACTCTCTAATTTCATCCCATTGTGTCACGCAGAATAAGAGCCACAACAAAAGGCAAATAGATACATTACCCCGAGAGCTCGGCAGTGTGCGGAGAAATCCTTATCACGCTGAGCGGTGAGGGCTGCGGAAAGTAATGATAATAATCTTCTCTCCGGTATTTATACATCACATCTTATCGGAGATGGCGGACAGCGGGACGGAGCGGTGCGCGGCCATCTTACCAGAAGCATTGTACTATCCCTCTATGCACAGAATTAAAGGGGTTTTCTGGTGCTTTAATAATAGGGCGTGAAGTTTATTGCTTCCGTGCCTGTAGCATTAGATATCAACCAAAATATCAAAACATACATAATTCTATTAATAGGCCAGGAGATTGTGAAAGACCCACTATAACTCCCCCTCAATATATGGACATAAGAATAAATGTGGAATACTCCCAATAGCATGCCCCAGGTAGCGGTGAGGTACCGACCTGGGCATTTTGGCAACATGGGTGAGTGATCCAAGTACCTGATGTGGAGATATGGAGATACAATCTCTGTAAATTTATTTTGCTTTGACCTGCATGGGGTGCATGCGGTAATAGGCTGCTAATGATTTTTTATGATTATGTTTGGACTTGATATTGATGCACCGCCATCTAGGCTTATCTCTACACCCTTGTCTTACATATTGGGACTTACACCTGTAATATTTTTTGTTGCCGGTGCGTATTATGTATATTATGTCAGTTCCTCACTGCTGATTGTTTTTCTGGATTGCACCTTCTAGATACCTCTTATATTATAAATGTTTGATATTTTTAACTTTAATAAAGATATGTTTTCTATATAATCTACCTTATCCTTTTGTGGTTTATGGTTACTCCATTTGGTCTTTTTGTCTGTAGCATTAGATGTAGCCATAGCTGTATACACGGACACTTTCTACATGTACAATGACGGCAGTGCGACACCTGCTGGATCGCCGCAATCTCACTATGTAGCTGATCGGCCAATAAGTCATCAAAAGTTTAAAAAATAAAAGTTGTTGTCCAGCCACTGAAAAAAAAAAAATCTAAAAAAAAAATTGAAAATGCAGTAAAATAATAATACCCATCCCCTTCTGTGCTGCGAACAGTCACTGGCTGCAGCGGTCCTATGTCCGTCTGGATCAAACAGGATATACAGAGACCGGAGGAAGACCCGACTGGAGATGGAACGGAATTAAATTGTATTATTTGACAAATTTCTGAAATTTAAAAAAAAAAATGAACGGACAACCCCTTTAAGGCTGTGAAATAACATGGTGTGTCGAGTTAGAAATCAAAATGTGAAACTTAAATCAAAATCAGAAAGTGCACTTAAATTGGGCTCCCGATAAAAGGCAAAAAATGTTTTTTTTTTCTGAAATAGCGCTCTTCTTGTCTACATTTTTTGTCTGGTATAGCAGGTTAAAATGCAGGACAATACCTTTAATATTATATTACATAGGTAGAAAATATTGGAGATCATTTTTGTTTTTTTTTCTTCAAAGGGAACCTGCGATTATGAAAATGCAGGCAGCGTGTTATACAGTCGGGGCAGCCGAGTAGTCTGATATATACGGTAGTTTTATGAGAAAAGATTCAGTATATCCTGTGTTTTACCCATTTAAACCTCTGCACTTTCTAGGCTTTTTGATCCAGTGGGCGGACTGAGAAGCTGGGATGAGTCCAAGGCAGCTGCAAATGGTCATCTATTCTATTCTAAACACTGTTTTTTGGTGATTACTTTGTATCTCCGTTCATACTGCACCCACACACACACATGATACACCATTTGAAAGGTAAACTTGCCCCCTTCAGCAAGAAAACAGCCAAACAAACCACACATCCACGATTTTATCACTAAATACAGTTTAAACACTAATTTTCATAAACCTGCAGTAAGGAAAAATGATCTGCAGGTGGCACCACAGTACCCCAAAGCACACTACCAACACATTTGTAAACATGCACTGCTTTTTCGCTGATAACTTCGCCCCACACACACAAATGATACACCATTTGAAAGGTAAACTTGCCCCCTTCAGCAAGAAAATAGCCATACAAACCACACATTCACGATTTTATCACTAAATACAGTTTAAACATTCATTTTCATAAACCTGCAGAAAGACACAATGACCTGCGGCTGGCACCTCAACCAGAAAACATTTTTTGGCCTCTACTTATCAAACCAATTTATTGTAGTACCAATCTACATATATAAATACCTGTCTGCGTTCATCATCTCATGAAATACATTTACATTTGACCAGCTTGCTTTCTCTGAAATTGCCTGCGCCCCCGACAACCAATGTGCGAAAATTTCGCACAGGCCAAGCTAGTCCATCTTTATTTGTAAAGTGGTTGATCACCTTTGGGGACATATGTTTTTTTCTTACTTTAAAATCATTTAAAGGGGTTTTCCAATACTAAGATAACCCCTTCTCATTCCTCATGTTTTAGCCATTAAAATAAAAATATTTATACTCCCATCCGTTGCCGGCGACGTTCCAGCAGTTCCGGCACTCAAGTTCTCGGGTCTCACATGAGGTTATTGCATCACACATGAGCCTCAGAGGTGAGTATAAGTGTTCTTTATTTTAACAGGGGCAAACAAACCCCGAGTGAGACGGGGTTGTCTGAATAGTGGAAAACCCCTTTAATTCAGCATAAAAAATTTTTTTGCAATTGTGTTAAAAAACGTAGCACCATTTGCCATCTGTAGCCTCGGTGCTGCACTTTCTACCGTTGGCTAAAGAATGAGTTAACTGAGAGACCCTCAGTCAGCTCGGTATGGTTGTTTGACAGATGAGTTTGTACACCTCTTGCCTGTCTTTTTCTGAGCTCCTCTCAGCTGATTGATGACCATAGATGACATCAAAGTTGAATCTGCAGCAAAATAAAAAAGCCAAACGGTGCAAAATTTTTAATGAACCCCAATTTCAAAAATTATTTTAAACCCAAATCATATTAATTTAAGTTAATTAAAAAAAAAAAATTCTCCCCAGTGGTGAATATCCCCTTTAAGTCTTGTAGTCAGTCTCAGATTGTGTATTTTCTGGAAGCTTTCAGTGTCAGTTTTCCCCTCCATAACAGGAGCATTTATAATATGCGCAGTCAATGCCAGGTGTCGTTGTGTCGCAGTATTTCATACAACCTGGGATGGAACTGTCGTCTTCTAAACAAATGTAGACAATAAACCTCCGATACATACGGATCGCTATAAGTCACTTTATAGAAAGGTGTCTGTGAACATTTAGCAAAGCGGACAGCTGGGAGGAGGAGAGATGAACGACTGCGGTGTTATATGAGCGTCCGTCTGTTCAGCTGCTCCCTGAATATTTATTCTGTATATTATAAATGTGTACCCAGTGCATTCTGTAAAGCCGAGGGTCACAACTGGCTCAGGGGCCACATTGTCTAATTGCAACACTTCCAAGGGCTCAGTGAAGCTTATGACCGTTTGACAGTATATGCCGTATACTCAAGCCTAGTGCAGACGGACTTTTTTGCCCTGCGGATTTTTCCGCGCAGAATTGAAGAAATCCGCAGGTCAAATGACCTGCATTTTTCTCTCCACTAAATTATATTGGAGAGAGACGTCCCCGCTCTACCGTGTCGCTTCCTAAAAGAGGCTGCGTCTTACTGAACCACCAACACACACATGATTGTGTCCTGGAGGCTGGAGACCACACAAGATGGTGTTGAGGTTACATTCAGCACTAGGGTTGCACTCGGTATATTTGGCATCCGGGACATTTGCCTGCTCTTCCAGAAGTCCAGGAGATGTCCTCGCTTTTTTTTTTTTTTTTTTACCTTCGTGAGCCTTCCAGACATTCAAGAATGCAAAAATACAAACTAAGCTTTCAAATATTTAGCCTTTACGTAATTTTGTTCTGATCTTGACTTACCAAAAGAGCAACGTATTGTGAAAGCAACTATGGTTCTTATGAGATCGATCAGTGTTGATCTGCTCTTTTAAATTTAGTATACAATGGTCATTGGGGAAAGAGTGCGCGCATTCCGCCATCCCTGATGGGACGCACATAGATGACAATTCAGGAAAACATGCAAAAAGGCAATTAGCTTAGTGGTTACAGTAACTTACAGAGCAGGGTGCTTGGTGGTTACAAATCTCCTCACAAAGGGCAACTGTCATGGGTGTGTCAGGTGTGGCAGATAGTCATCATGGATCCGGCTGTAGAAGGTCTTTATGTTTAGTTCAAGCACCTTCTTGATTTTTGAATCTCTGTTGTAGAGCAATATCCTTCTCCCTCTAGGACCCAACAGTTACCTCCACCTTCTGCTGCTAATCACACACCTGTGCTGAAGGTTTAAATACATTCAATTGCAGCAGCATGGTGCAGGTGTTAGCTCATACTTGCCTCAGTCTTGTTGGAAGTTCTAGCAGTTGGTTAGTCTCTTTCCCTGTGGACCCTTGTAGGATTACTGGCGTGACATCTCAGTTGTCTTCTCAAGCTAAGTGTTTTCCCCCCATCCATCTTCCCTCTCTGTCTTAGTTTTAGTGGGTACTGACTAGTGTACACCCCATCCCCTCCCTATGTAGGACCTATTGTTAGGGTCATGCAGGGCTTAGATTCCTGCTCGGCGATAGGTGCAACACCTATATAGGGACGATTAGGGCAGACAGTGATTTTAGATCTGCCTAGGGGTCTCCACTCCCCTCTTCCCTAGTGTTTGGGCTCCAGACATCAACAGCGTGAACAAAAGTTGATGACTGACATAAACATCAACAGGCAGACTACATTCACACAGATTTTTTTGAAGTGTTCTAAAGCTACGAGTTTATTTAGGTGGAAATTGTTTCAGGAAATGCTCCCTTTTTGGGGGGGGGGGGATTTTTTAACATTTTTTTTCCTGAGGAAGTTTTGAAGAATTTTGGAGGAGGTTTTCTTTGCAGGTGTCTGATTTTATAAGCCTCGTTTGGAGAAGACTCCATCAGAATCTGCTTCAAACGCCAAAAGCGAAAAATAAACTGCTCAGAAAACTTGTCACATAAACAGCAAAAGTGGATTTTCCATAGAAAAAAATGAGTTTCGAGAGTTTTCATTAAGGAGGCTTTGTGAGCAGATGGTTCCAAAATTGAAAAAAAAACTCCTCCAAAAACTGTGTGAACTAAGCCAAAGCAAGGGTTTACAAATCCTCACATTGTAACTCCACAAACCCCAAAAGAACATTGGCAAAAAGTTACTTTAGTTGATATTTACTCATCTCCATCTAGAGGACACTTTACTCCACTGCTGAACATTTACCTGCAATATAATAAAACATGTGGCGCAATAGTTAAGGTTATGGCGCCATCTTGTGTCACATAGTAGAAATCATTGTCTGTACAGTAAAGTAATGATACTTTAAAAAAGGTTTAAAAGGGTTGTCACCAGAACAGGCCTGGTCGTGGAGCTATAGGGGATAGAGCCCACTCCTTCCTTTTCTGTACATTTTGTTTAAGGTTGGACACTCTATTCAAACCAAGGTTAATACAAAAATTTACATTTTTTATTGTTATAATTACTTCACACACTATTCTCGATAAGCTGTGCTGTCTCACACTATCTCTACATTTATTCAGTGTTTTATGGTCTTCTCTCCCCATAACTATGGCGAAGCTGTGACGTCCTCTTACTATCCAAATTCACTGGAAAATATTCTTTGCATTCCCTGCCTCAGCTTTTATACAGGCTATAAAAAAAAACTTTACTGATTGGCTGCACTACATAATGTGAGTTGATGGCTGCAAGGCATTATGGGTAAGCCCATCCAAAGTCAAGTGATTTCTGGCTGATGCAATCTCCTGCAATTGTGTAAAATGCTGGTGGTCACTCGCTCGAAGCAGATTGCAAATTGTTCAAATTTCCAAGGTTCAGTGGATTCCTAAAAATTTGACATGAATTCAGTTTGGTCTACTTCTATGATCTTGGATGTGAGGGGGTGTCGCTAGGAAAAAAAAAAAAGGGGGGGTTATTAATATCATCAGTAAGACGCTGACTCAAAACGCGCGTTGGAGTCGGTTGCAGATGGGGATTTTAGACATATAATGGTTAGATCCTCCTTAGCGTACAGTAGCATGAACCAAGATATTATATGTAGCAGTTGCACTTTTATGTGTTTATACCTGTATGATCTCTAGTAATAGGAGATACTGATGGCATACTTGTGATATCATTGTGGTGTTTGGTATATGCTAATTTTATTGCCACTAAATACCATGTAACTAGCATGATCGGATGTAGTATATTGCAGCATTTGTGCTTTGTGTTATCTGTAGACTTCACTGATCATGTTGTAAAGGTGAAGAAGAAACCTCTCTGAAGACACCCTGTTGTTTTATTATATGCAAATTGTATTTTATTGCATGTTTTACCCACCTTGAGGCTGCAGTTCCTGTTAGTTCGGGGTGACAGGGTTAATGGTAGGGCAGGCCCATAGTTGGGGAGGTGTAATGGGGATTAGTGTGAGAGTTCCTGGTTTTCAGGTTAGTTGAGAATGAGCAGGAGGAAGGAAAGACACCCTCAGAGAAGCTCTGTTATCACTGGGTGAGTGTGAAGTAACAGACTGGCAAGGGAGCAAGTACAGATGTGGCCAAAAGTATTGACACCCCTGCAATTCAGTTATTTTGGCTAAAGGTCGTGCAACCAAGTATTAGGCTGAGGGTGCCAATACTTTTGTCTGGCCCATTTTTGGAGTTTTGTGTGAAATGATCAATGTTTTGCTTTTTGCTTCATTCTCTTTTGTGTTTTTTCATTTAAGACAAATTAAATGAAGATAATAATACCAAAGAATTTGTGTTTGCAATCATTTTCAGGAAGAAACTGAGTATTATCTGACAGAATTGCAGGGTGTCAATACTTTTGGCCACAACGGTAATTCAGCAAGCAAACTACAGTGATGGCAGTGTTCCTCATAGCAGACAAGTTTGGGCACCTATGAAAGCAGATTTAAAGCCAGTCCCTGTGTTAGCCAAACCTGGAGGTCCGCAATGAAACATTACGGGGTCAGCCAGGCTGGGGAGAGCTCCGCTACACAGTTTGCAAGAGTGCAGCTAAGGTACAGTGGGAACAGTGCAACACAATGTCCCGTGTGTCCCTGTACTGGGAAGATGAAGGCCCTCTGCGTAGCTTGCTATGTAACATCCTTCACGAGTAATGTGCCACCGTCCAAAACCACCTCTGTATTGTGCAGAAGAAATGGCTAAGCATTGTCCCTGCTACCCTTTATACATACATTTCAACCTCAGTAAATGAGACTTTATTTTTGAAAAACTGTCTATTTTCTTCATCGCAAAGTTAAAGAGGCCTGCCGCTACACAAAAATTGTGGTAGAACTGAACCTGAAGGTGTCTGTAACAGAATTTCTGGTGCATGCACACACCCAGGACCCCTATGTAAGGTGTTAAAGGAGGCGGAATTAGATGTCAGCCAGTTTCCCACCTTACAGTGTGTGCACTAGTTGATGGTTTGGCCTTTTGTACACTGTATGAAGTTTTTAAAATTGTTTCCTGGGGAAAATGGATGATGGAAAAGAGCACAATAGATGCCAAAGATAAAGGAGTTGAAAATCTTTGAATCTATGTAAGACACTGCAGGAACGTGGGATGTCGCCATGGACAGGAGACAGATCAAGAGTTAACAGGGTTTTATTAACAACAAGTGGAACAACCAGGGGAAGAGTCTTGAGGAGATCATTTGCATATTCACAGTGCCTTCTGGGATAAGTGAAGAGTCCCGCGAGCTCAACGATCACTGGGTTTTGGTCGTTGCAGCTGAAAAGAGGAAATCGGAAAACCAGGGGAAAAGTCTTGAGAAGATCATTTGCATATTCACAGTGCCTTCTGGGATAAGTGAAGAGTCCCGCGAGATCAACGATCACTGGGTTTTGGTCGTTGCAGCTGAAAAGAGGAAATCGGAAAACCAGGGGAAGAGTCTTGAGGAGATCATTTGCATATTCACAGTGCCTTCTGGGATAAGTGAAGAGTCTCCGCGAGCTCAACGATCACTGGGTTTTGGCCGTTGCAGCTGAAAAGAGGAAATTTGGCTCATCTTTCATCGTTTTTAAGAAACCTCAATATGGAAGAGGCCAGGAGCCATTTGGTGAGCTTCATTTCTTGCTACATGTTCACAGATTTACCAGTGGAAAAGCCAAACTTCACATGCCACAAATGCAAGCTTGTGTCCCTGTTGGAGGAAAAGTTGCAAAATCTCGAAGAGAGGTTAGCTACGTTGAAGATCATTAAGGAAGGTGAAGAGTTCTTGGACAGAGCAGAATTATCTCTTCATGTTACAGAAAGAGAAGAAATTCGAAGTGCACCTGAAGAAACAGAGGAATGGAGACATGTGACCCAGAGAAGCAGGAGGATCAGGAGGCAGTCAGCACCCATACTGCTCAGAAACCAGTACCAGGCTCTCACGCAGGAAAACGATGAAGAAATACATCAGGATAAGACTTTGCCAACAAACAGCAACCTTGTACGCCTTCAGAGTCCTCCTGGATGGAGAAAGAAAAATGTTGTGAAGAAGAAACGGAGAGTGGTGGTCATGGGGGATTCCCTGCTGAGAGGAACAGAGGCCGCTATCTGCAGACCGGATATAACTTCAAGAGAAATGTGCTGTCTTCCAGGTGCAAAAATTAAAGATGTGTCTGACAGGATATCAGGACTCTTCAGACCTACAGATGACTACCCATTCCTGCTACTACATGTGGGGACAAATGACACCGCAAGAAACGACCTGGAAACCATCTGCAGAGACGTTGAAGACTTAGGCAAGAAAGTGAAAGAACTGGGAGCGCAGGTGGTCTTCTCTTCCATCCTCCCAGTGGATGGCCATGGAACAAGGAGGTGGAATAAGATTCTGCAGGTGAACAACTGGCTACGTCGATGGTGCCGTCAGCAACGATTTGGATTTCTGGATCACGGAGTGAACTACTTATACGATGGACTACTTGCTAGAGATGGGGTGCACCTTACGAAGACTGGAAAGCAGGTATTTGGAAGTCGCCTTGCTACACTTGTAAGGAGAGCTTTAAACTAGAACAACATGGGAAGGGAAGCAAAAGACCAGAAAAAGCCATACACCTGACAAATGCTATTGAGAACTCTGCTATTAGAAGTGGAAAGGAAGAACAAAGACGAAAGAATCTAATTAATAAAAATATTGGAGAAAGAGAAACCAATCACAAACTAAAATGTTTCTATACTAATGCACAAAGCATGGGCAACAAACATGGAGAATTGGAACTACTAACACAGGAAAAGAAATATGATGTCATTGGAATCACTGAAACTTGGTGGGACAATACACATGACTGGAATACAAGACTAGAAGGATACAACTTATTTGCAAGAAACAGACTTGATAAACGAGGAGGAGGTGTCGCATTGTATGTTAGAAATGCGTATATCTGCACAGAGATTGAAACTTCAGAGACTGGGAGTTCTGTGGAAACTGTTTGGGTAAGAATACAAGGACAGAACAATGGAAAGGACACCATTGTAGGCATTTACTACAGACCGCCTGTGCAAGCTGTAGATATGGATGAACTCTTTATGCATCAAATGGCCAAGTTCTCCAAAAAATATGACATAGTTGTCATGGGAGATTTCAACTATCCAGACATTTGTTGGGAATCTCTCTCAGGCAAAACTAACAGGTCAAGGAAATTCTTATCCTCTCTTGCTGACAACTTTATCTTCCAAAAGGTAAAGGAGAAAACAAGGGGAACTGCTACCTTGGATCTAATCCTTATAAACAGGGAGGAAATGGTTGAGGAGGTAAAAGTGGCTGGGACCCTAGGAGGTAGCGACCATGCTATTTTAGAATTTTGGATAACTAGAGGCGGAAGACCTGTGAAGACTCAGACGTCAAGGTTAGATTTCAGAAAGGCAGATTTTAAGGGATTCAGAAAGAGAATTGGAGGGATCCAATGGCTGGATATCCTTAAAGACAAAAATATCCAGGAAGGATGGGAAATCTTGAAAAATGAAATTCTCAAAGCACAGTTGTTAACAATTCCGAAAAGAGGGAAGAATAGGAAGCATTTAAGGAAACCAGGATGGATGAACACAGAACTTAAGCACATGCTAAAAAGGAAGAAAAAAATGTTTATAAAATGGAAAGAGGGAGGCATATCTAAAGAAGAATATAATGCTGTCTGCAGAACCTGCAGGGCACAAATCAGATTATCTAAAGCTGAAAATGAATTGAGACTTGCAAGAGATGTCAAAAGCAATAATAAAGGATTTTGGGGATATGTCAAAAGTAAAAGAAAAGTCAAAGATGCTATAGGATTTTTACAGGATGAAAATGATGAAATGGTAAGACAGGATGTTGAGAAGGCTGAACTTTTAAATTCCTATTTTGCATCTGTTTTCTCTCAGAAAGGAAATGTAACATCAACTGTTATTCACTGTCCTATTAAGGGAATAGAAGAATCCAGGATATCTATAAACAGAAAGATAGTGAGGAAACACTTAGCTAACCTAAATGAATTCAAGTCTCCAGGTCCAGATGAATTACACCCCAGAGTACTGAAGGAGATAGCAGAAGAAATTTTTGAACCCCTCTCCATAATCTTTGAAAATTCTTGGAGAACAGGAGAAGTGCCAGAAGACTGGAGAAGAGCATATGTTGTTCCTATCTTCAAAAAGGGGAAGAAGGTGGACCCAGGCAACTATAGGCCGATGAGTCTGACTTCTATACCAGGAAAGATCTTTGAACAAATTATTAAACAACATGTATGTCAATACTTGGATAAGAATGAAGTGATTAAACAGAGTCAACATGGGTTTGTAACTAATAAGTCATGTCAGACTAATTTAATTTCCTTCTATGACGGTATTACTGATTGGGTGGATCAAGGAAATGCTGTAGATATAGTATATCTTGACTTCAGCAAAGCATTTGACAAAGTCTCTCATACAATCCTTATTGAAAAAATGACTAAGTATGGAATGGACAAGGCAACTGTTAGGTGGATTCATAACTGGCTTAGTGATCGGACCCAAAGAGTGGTCGTAAATGGCTGCACATCCAGTTGGAAGAATGTCTCAAGTGGGGTACCACAGGGCTCTGTCCTGGGCCCTGTATTGTTCAACATCTTTATCAACGATTTAGATGAAGGAATTGAGGGTAAACTGATTAAATTTGCTGATGACACAAAGCTAGGAGGGATAGCTAATACTAGAGAAGAGAGAGAGAGGATTCAAAAAGATTTAAATAAACTGGAGAAGTGGGCAGCAACTAACAGAATGGTTTTTAACAGGGAGAAATGCAAAGTACTACATCTGGGCAATAAAAATGAAAAAAGCATATATAGAATGGGAGGAATAGGGCTAAGTGACAGCACATGTGAAAAAGACTTGGGTATACTAATAGATCACAGACTGAATATGAGTCAACAGTGTGATGCAGCAGCAAAAAAGGCAAATGCAATTCTAGGATGTATTAACAGAAGCATACAGTCTAGATCACGTGAAGTAATTATTTCCCTCTACTCCTCTTTGGTCAGACCTCATCTGGAATATTGTGTCCAATTTTGGGCACCACATTTTAAAAAAGACATCAACAAACTGGAGCAAGTTCAGAAAAGAGCGACCAGAATGGTGACCGGTCTGCAAACCCTGTCTTATGAGGAAAGGTTGCAGGATTTGGGAATGTTTAGTTTGCAAAAGAGAAGACTGAGAGGAGACTTAATAGCTGTCTACAAATATCTAAAGGGCTGTCACATTGTAGAAGGATCAACTTTATTCTCATTTGCACAAGGAAAGACTAGAAGCAATGGGATGAAGCTGAATGGGAGGAGACACAGATTAGATATTAGAAAAAACTTTTTGACAGTTAGAGTGATCAATGAGTGGAACAGGCTGCCACGAGAAGTGGTGAGTTCTCCTTCAATGGAAGTCTTCAAACAGAGGCTGGACAGACATCTAACTGGGATGATTTAGCGAATCCTGCTTTGAGCAGGGGGTCGGACCAGGTGGCCCAGGAGGTCCCTTCCAACTCTACGATTCTATGATTCTATGATTCTAAGTATACTCCACTCAGGGAGTGGCAGGGCATGGAGGGGTAGTAATAGGACAAAGGATGGGACAGGGAGTTTGGACGGGGTAGAACTGGGAGTATGACAGGGTTGGTAAGGGACGAACGAAAGTTCTGTAATAAAGAGGTGAAACTTATCAGTCTGTAGTCTTCTTGGGTGCTGCTCCTCGGGGTTCCAGCGGTGGCGCCGACAACAGCGGCACGTGACGTCTCGGTGAGGTCTGTAACAAGCGAGGATCCAACGGTGGCACCAGCAACAGCGGCACGGGACATCTTGGCAAAGTCAGAAGATTCCCCCTGCTTAAAAGTATCTAGCATGGTACTGAGTCCAGTGTGAGCGACCTGCCAGAACGGGACTTCGCTCCGTGGGGTACACAGGTCCTTAGTAGTCAGGCTCTGGCCTAGCCACCTGTCTCTCGCTCTCTGCATCGCACACTCAGTGCAGTCTCTGCCTTCAACTGGGGTCTCCTCCTAGCGTGGAGGGTAGCGGGGAGCTGACAGTCGGTCGTCCACAAACTGTGGACCTGATTGCAGGGGGTCTGTCAAGTATGCGGTCACTACTCTTGGGCAGAGCGGGTGCGGTACTCACTGTCTCATAGTGTACGGCGGTACTCACTGTCTCATAGTGTACGGCACCTGGCTTGGCTCCGCACGCTCCGCTCTGCTGGCACGGCTCTGACGGCTCTTCACTGCTGGCACAGCTCTGCTGGCACAGCTAATCCCCCCAGCACTACAGGTCCTATCCTGGACAGCAGCAGCATCGCCTGTCACAGTACCTGCACTCTCTGGTGGGGAAAGCAGAGCGCGCACTTCTCTGCTCTGCGCACTGCACTTACTTGGCACCAACCTCTCCTGTAGCGCACAATTTTGCTTCATATATCCCTTTGTCTGCGCGCTCTTTTTTGGCTCTCCCCGCCCCCTCCTGTCAGCAGGAAACCTCGTCTCTCTCCTCCTTCCATCCTGCAGTAGGGGAAGGTCCGCCTCTCTCAGGCTTCCAACAGAGGATGCAGCCCTTTTAGTTCTGGACCAGGCATGCAGGCACCCACGGTCTGGTCATCCTCCTTACATCTATGAGATCCATACCTCGCAATCAACCCCTAACAGGTGGGACTATCCTTAATTTGGGGAGCTGTTACAGGAGTTCGGGGGTATTTACTGACTGCAGTTGGATCTGTGCCCTCAGCACAAAAATACAATTGAATATAATGAAGGAGCAGGGAATCTTCATATCCTTAGTCCACTGTTCAGTCTATGAGGAGCCGGAAGGCAGTGCCAGAACCTTTGGGTCACGTGTCTAGGCAGCAGAGACCTGGAGCAAGACACACAAGCAAGTTGTGTTTGTGTAGCAGAGCTGTGGGTGTATACACTATAAGAAGATTCAGTTTGTGTGGGGGAAAATGTACTGTGTGGCGAGGTGTGTGGGGTCCTTATGTTTTATGTGGGGGGCTGTGGGATCTCTTACTTTGTGTGGGGACATTATATTGTATTGTATATACAGTTTTTGAAATTTGTATTCATTTACCTTCTGACTGAGCACTCCACCTGTTAGCCGCAGGCGTTTTTAATCAAAGCAGGGCTACTTCCCCTCAACAGAGATGTAGACTTCAGTCTAAACGAGGATTTTTCATAGGTTCCCATTCAGATGGAGACATCAGTCTTAGTGAGGATTGACATAGATAGGGTTCTGAAAAACGAGAAATGCCTTACCGTGGCTTCCAGGTACACATAACTTGGCCAATTTATGTGCTAAACTTTCTCAATTTTTCATACTTATGCAGTAATGCAATTTATTTTTCATATTTCATGCTTGCATGTTATGGCGCTACAGTGTGCTTCCTTTTTTGTTTGAATGTATATGAGTTGGTGACTCTAGGTTAAGCACCTGTTAACACTATGCTTATGCTTGGATGTGACGGTCAGTTTTTGAAATTTGTAGCCTTTACTTCACTGACTGTAACTCAGAAACCTTTTCTTAGAATTGCTCTTATCCTTCCCAACTGGTGAACTAATCCAAACATTAATGTTATCTAGTTTCCTATGTAGTGTAATGCAAACTGTATCCCTGTATGGTTCCCCTAGTATACAGACCTACAGACCTCCATTCCCAGGGATGGAGGCGAAGCCTGCAGGAGAGACAAAGTACAAGACCGGCCATAGAGATAAAACACAACACACTTTTATCACACAAACTAATAATATCCAGTAAGCACTGTAGCCAAAACGTGCGTTGGGGTGGCAGCACCACAGCTCCAAGTAAACCATGCTCTATACAGGTCTTATTTAGGATTTTCCTTACAACCTTCTAATATTTGGTGTGCTGTTTTCTTCTGGCTTAAAAGAGTATTACTCACCTGCTTACCATTAGGAATACACGATCACACATTGCACACGTGTGTCCCTCCTTCTATATACCTGTGTATTTTGCTTAATTTAGTGTTATCAGTTTTAGCTGGGGGGGTTTTTTTGCCATCGTCTATCAGCATCCTGTTTGCTGTATGTTCTATTTTTATATCTTTTGATTTAATAATAATTACCTTTTATCTTACACTCTGGTTTTTGAGTGCATGGTTCTCTCTATATGCTCTTCATTGTTCAATTGCAGTTATGCACATAAGGCACTTTTACTATATAAAATATTGCTCCTTTATAGCCCTTTAGAAGTGTCTCTTCTTCTTTTGGGAAATGTATCTTTATACACTTCTTCCGGTCTATGGAAGCTTAGACCTTAATACGGTAGTTACCCTGGTGGTCTAGTGAAGTATTTACACCTCTGGTGGTCCAGGGTGATGGGATGGTTATTTAATACCTGGTGTATATTAAGTCCCTCATCTCTCCAGGTTTCTAGTTGAAGGATCATCATCAACACATCATATTCCGCATCTTCCCAATCTAAATATATTAGAAATCTCCCAGTAGGCTGCGTTCACATGTTTTCGGGCTGAGTGTTGTCCGTGCAAAAAAAAACCTCTGACAGTACTCGGATCAATGTTATGCAGGAGGGCTGTTCAGATGACTTTGGGGTTTTTATGGACCAACTCTCCATGTGAAAAACATTGCAGCCTGCACTAGATCGCTTCCATATTTTGGATAATACTCGCCTACCAAGTGTGCGCAAAAACGGATCCTATACAAATCAACTGTATAGCATCCAATTTTTAAAGATGCATTACAATTCTTTAACACAGGAAAGTGTATTTAGTCTTGTAAATTTTAATAACTGCTGATGTGTAAAAGCGTATGCCATACAGATGACAAAATATCCCTATTTCTTCTAGATGAAAATCTAAAGTTTTTTTATAGGATCATGTAAACTTATCCTGAGTGAGATGATGTGACTGTGTCTTCCCAACCTTTCTGTATACTCTTGACCAATGTCTCATCTCCTTGCTGAGTTTTAGGAACTTTCTCCATTCAGGTGACTTTCATTGTTTATCCCATTCTCCATATTTTTATTAAAACTCGAGAAATAACTGATAAGCGTATGGGATGTTTTATTAGTTGCTGATTGGTAAATGTAACGGTGCAATCTGTATTTTATCCTCCAGTGTCTTTTATATGCAGAAAGCCTGGTTTGAACAAATGAGCGAACCTTTCTGATCATAGGGAATTCAATATGTTTGGAGCAAATGTGCAGATTCACAGGGCCCTGCAGGTAACGGCTGCCTTAAAGTGCAAGAACAATTTGGGGGCATTTTTTTCTACCAAAAGGCAAGTATTTTTTATTAAAAATTACATACATATGTATTTCCAATTCAGTTGTAACTTGACGCATCAGGACATACATGCACGACCTCAGCCGTCTCCAGGTCTTCAACTTCAGGAGCCACCACACATAAGTGGACACCCAGTGTGCTTCAACACACAGAAGTTTACTCGACAGTTCAAGTTTATCAGTTTGTAACACAAAGCATTGGGCACAGCACTCATTTCTTGTTTCCATAACACAGTACATTTCCAGCATTTCTTTCCATTCTACCTTGACTATCCCTATCTTCACTGATCCTGCCAGTCTCAGGGATTCCTAATCCAGTTCCGCAGTACACCCGAGATCCGTTACCTATCCCACACATGGTGGCATATCCATCTTCCTCTATACAGAAGGGGTTGTGATGCTCGCCATAGCACCCGAATCGAGCCTTGAGCTACGGACGTTGCAAGAATGTCCGCAGGGAATGTTGTAAGGCCTCGTACCGCCCAGAACAATACGCACTCACCCTTGCTATCAGTCTAACTGCACCTTGAACTTGACCTTATCTCTTTCTAACAAACTCTTTTACAAACACTATGTATCTGCCAAGGAATAAAAAAAAATGTATGTTCAAGTCTCCTTGTCCGAGTAATAAAAATGTCAATAAAAGTTTTATATAAGAAAAAAGTTTAAAAAAAATACACAAAAATCCCAATTTCTCTCTCACCCATGACAGCACCACGGAGAGAGGGGGTCCGCCCATCAAGGACAGGAACCTACATATAAAAAGGCGGAACCTCTCCTCCGCCCCCAGTTGGGTTCCTGTCCTTGACGGGTGACCCATGGAACCAGCAGCAGCGGCAGCAGCTTACCTGGGAAGAGGAGTCCAGGGCCGCCCGTTCGCAGTCCGGCAGCGGGGAGGCCCCTGTCGCGACGGGGTCGGTTCCTGAAGCCGCCACCGCTGCAGCTGATGGGCTGTTCAGGGTGAGCGGGCGGGGGAGGACCGAGCCGCCGCTCCGGAGAAGAGAATGGGGCTGGGAGACGCCAGCACGCGCGGGCAGCGCCGTGGTACAGAGGTGTACCAAGATGGCGCTGCCCCGGAAATGAAGCGACGATTTCCGGGTCCCCGCGGTCGGCACATGCGCGGTGCGCGCTCCCCGGGGCACAGCGGTGCAGGCCGGGAGAAGCAGGTGACGTCATCGACGGGAAATTTAAAAAGGGAACGCTGGAGCTGCTCCATGCTGGAAGCGTCCTGTGAACATGGAGGACAGCGACCAGCACAAGCAGCAGCCAATACAGCAGCCTAAACAGCAGTAGCAACATAGGCAACACCACCATCGCCGGCAAAAAGATAAGGACGGGCGGGAGAGCCGGTCCAGTAGTCACTCCATGCAATGAAGCAAATCGACTGCAAGGAGCAAGTCACCTGCCGTGGATCGCCCAGTGAGGGATTTGAATCCACCTCCAGAACCGGTACCTGCAACCGTGCATACGGGGTAAGTGATCTACGTGAATGTTCCCCATTATAATAGACTTCTTTCCCTTATTAGGGAAAGAAGAGAGAAAAAACAAAGAACAGGGAATGCCCCTCCTGTAAAAGCCCGTTACCAGCTTCCTGGGATAAAAAAAAAACTATGCGACTCCTGCATACAGGAAGTTCTCTGTGACGAAACCCCGGATTACGCCTCAGATCTAAGAGCAGTAATCCATTCGGAGTTTCAGAATGCCCTTTCATCCATAAAAGGGAAAGGGAAGGGAAGAAAGAGGGACACTTTAATAGACTCCCAGTCGGAGATCTCAACATCAGGGGAAGTTACCTCCCATACTTCAAACACCGACTCGTCATCCTCTGATGAGGAAACAGAGGGTCGCCATTGTTTTCCCCTGGATGAGGTTGAGGCATTAGTAAAGGCAGTAAGGTCCACCATGGGGGTGGAAGATCCCCGGCCCGATAGATCAGTCCAGGACATAATGTTCGGGGGACTGGGCCAAAAGAGACAGCGAGTGTTTCCATTAAATGAGAACGTACAGGGCCTCATAAACAAAGAATGGGACAGACCAGATAGGAAGAACTCCACGGTTCCCTCTCTTAAGAGGAAATACCCATTTGATGAGGAAGCATCCACGTCCTGGGATAAAGCCCCCAAGCTAGATGTGGCGGTCGCCAAAGCTTCAAAGAAATTTGCACTCCCCTTTGAGGATATGCAGAGGTGTATCTAGGCTTTCTGGCACCCGGGGCAAGAATTCAGTTCGGCGCCCCCCCCCCCCCCCGCCCAAGTACATATGCGACTTGAACACTTAGCCATGTACCCACGAGCTGCTCCTCCTAATGCTCTCAATGTTCAGTAAAAAACTGAGAGAAGCAGGAAGAGAAGCTCGTTGTCACAGGATCATACCTAGGAAGATCGCATATGAGTGAAGTGTCCATGTGATGACTACGGCAACCTGCAGAGCTGAATCCTGACACTGCAGCTTCTGAATTCTCACAACGAATGCACTGCACACTTTTAGGATTCTCCCTTGCCGATGTACAGTCATGTCAGCACAAGTATGTGATTTATATACTTCTGGCCACATTCCGACTAGACGTGCCCGGCCTCGCTCTGTTCATTTTCATTGAGTGAGGCCACACATGTCTAGTCAGCATGTGACCGCATGTATGTAAATTACCAGCACGAGAGAATCCTGACAGTGTTCAGTGCGCACTGTGAGAATTCAGACGTCTGCAGTCACAGCACAAACCTGGAGAACCCCTTTAATGTTCCTAACAAATAAAAACATGAGAATAAGTCAGTATCACAAATAACATTTACATCCAGGTACCTTATAGATGACGTCGTCTCTGCAGTCAGTCACCTTTTCTTCTAGACCCCATGATGAGTTTTCTCATCCACATCTCGTCTCTGTAGACTTCCATCTTCTCCGGTGTTCTGCAGCAAATCTCCACACGATGCCCTTAAAGATAGAAGTGTCATTATAATGCCCCTAAATAAAAATATCTGCAATATACTGTCTCCTCACACTATTCTCCTCTAGCATCCCACCTGTTCACCATAATGTCTCCTCATATATTTACCCCCTCACTCTCTATACTGTCTGCTCACACATACCCCTGACTCCCCATACTGTGTCCATCCACATACATTAACCCATTCGCTCCCCATACTGTCTGCACCAATCCCCCATACTGTTTCCTCATACATACTCTTTATTTTGTGTCCTCAAATCTCCCCACACATTAAATCCCCCCATCCCGAATCCCCCACACACATTAAGTACCCCCATCACCATTCCAAATCCCCCCCACACATTAAAAAATCCCCCCACACATTAACCCAATCCCCACTCATTAACCCCCATCAGCACTCCAAATCCCCCCACCCCCACTCCAAATACCCCCACACATTAACCCCAACCCCACTCATTAACGCCCCCATACATTAACCCCCATCCCCATTCATTAACCCCCGAGCACATTAACCCAATCCCCACTCATTAACCCCATCACCACTCCAAATCCCCCCCACACATTAAATAACCATCTGCACTCCAAATACCCCCACACACATTAACCCCCATCCCCACTCATTGATGCCCCCACACATTAATCCCCATCCCCATTCATTAACCCCCCCACTCATTAACCCCCATCACATTAAATAACCCCCATCTCCACTCCAAATCCCCCCACACATTAACCCCATGGCATCCCCACTCATTAACCCCCACACACATTAACCCCCATCCCCACTCATTAACCCCCATCCCCACTCTAAATACCCCCACACATTAACCGCCATCTCCTCTACAAATCCCCCCCATCTCCACTCATTAACTCCCCCTCATCTCCCATCTTCGGTGGTTCTTCAGCTCCACAGAGGAGCACACTTACCACCAGCGTTTGCTTTGGGCGCCGGGGAGTGACGTCAGCAGCGTGATCACATGACCTGATCACGCTGCTGACGTCGCTCTGGCCCGGCGGTCAGAGCTTCAATTGTACAGGCGTCTGTATAGACGCCAGTACAATTGCTCCCTGGGAGCCAGCACGGCCTCCTTCTCTGCGCCGGCTGTCAGCTTGACAGCTGACACAGAGAACTGCCGACTCTCAGGCGGGGGGCGGCAGAACGCAGCCGCCAGGGAGGACACTGCGGACCGCTGCATTAGGCGGCCCGACTGCGCCCACCTGCTGGCTGCGCCCGGGGCAACTGCCCCGGCTGCCCCCCCCTAGATACGCCACTGAGGATATGGGTACACTGAAGGACCCATTAGACAAAAAGGCGGATACCCTACTCAAGGGCACCTGGGAATCAGCAGGAGGTAATATTAGGCCAGCAGTAGCGGCAACCTGTACCTCCAGAGCCCTCATGGTGTGGGTAGACCGACTAGAGAAGCATCTAAGGGAAGGTACACCCAGGGAACAAATCTTAGAATCCATTCCTATGATAAGGGGTGCAGCGGCCTTCTTAGCTGACTCTTCGGCTGATTCGGTAAGGTTGTCATCCAAAACGGCAGCTCTGTCAAACGCAGCCCGAAGAACGCTGTGGCTAAAATGTTGGCCTGGAGACTTACAAACTAAAATGAAATTATGCGCCATCCCTTGTGAAGGGAAATTCCTGTTTGGAGAGACTTTGGATGACAAAAAATTCTTTCAGAGGAGACCCCCGAGAGAACAGAAATGGGACGACAGAAGGAGGGACAGGGGGTTCTTCTTTGGTAACTCGTCCCGGGACAAAAAGCCCTCCAAGTGACTGTTTGCCCAGGGTGGGAGGGAGGCTAAGCTTTTTTCTTCCAGCCTGGAAGGAAATATCGAACAACCCTTGGTTGCTAAATCTGATAAGATCAGGGTTAAGGATAGACTTTCTCTCTCTCCCACCTCGAAAATATATAGTGACCCCACTAAGATCATCAAAAAAAGAACAAGAAGCCCTCGAAAAAGAGGTCCTAAGCCTGTTGAACAAAAAAGTCCTCCAGGAGGTTCCCACGTGGCAGAAAGGCAGAGGATTCTACTCGCCTCTCTTCCTAATAACCAAACCGGACGGTACCTTCCGGACAATTATAAATTTAAACAGACTGAACGATTACGTCAAAAATGAAAAATTCAAAATGGAGTCGATCAAGTCGACCATCAAAATTCTCTTTCCACATTGCTTTATGGTGGTATTAGACCTCAGCGATGCCTACTATCATGTTCCCATCCACAAAGACTCCAGACAATACCTCAGACTGGCGGTCTCTATAGCAGGCGAAATAAGGGAATTTCAGTACAGGGCCCTGCCATTTGGGATCTCGGTAGCCCCGAGAGTCTTCACGAAACTATTGGCAGAGATGATGGCTCACCTAAGAGAACAAGATGTTCTAATAGTCCCATATCTGGACGACTTTTTAATAGCGAGCAACTCAGCCCAAAGATGCAGGGAACAGAGGGACAGAGTGATGGGCACTCTAAAAAACCTCGGATGGCTCCTAAACCTAAAAAAATCAAGGCTGGAGCCCAGAAAAGTCCAGGAGTTCCTAGGCCTGACACTAAATTCAAACACCCAGGAGTGTTACCTGCCAGACCACAAAAAGGAGAGGATCGCTCACATGGTAGCAAGAGCAACGCAGAACCCTTACATGACACTAAGAAAAGCAAGGTCTCTGTTAGGGTCCCTCTCCGCATGCTTGCCGGCGGTCCAGTGGGCGCAGATACACATGAGAGATCTCCAATGGGATGTGTTGAGCAACCAGTCGTTATTAGGAGGTCACCTGGAAGGCTATGTTACACTAAACTCAGAAACTATTCGTTCCCTAGCTTGGTGGGTGGATAGAGACAACCTGTCCAAAGGGATTCCCTGGGTGATAAAAATTACACACATAATCACCACAGATGCCAGTCCCACGGGATGGGGAGCACACATGAGCAACAGGGTGGCTCAGGGGGAATGGGGAGGTCGGGAACTAAAAGCCTCCTCAAACCAAAAAGAACTGCTGGCAGTAGGCTACGCCCTAAAACACTTTTTACCAGTATTAAGAGGCGATCATGTCCACATATTCTCGGACAATTGAGTGACGGTGGCCTACATAAATCACCAGGGGGAACCAAGTCCAGAACACTAATGAACACATCCTCCGAAATATTCACACTAGCCGAGGAAAACCTACTATCCCTATCGGCACTACACATACGGGGAGCAGAGAACCAGACAGCAGACTTTCTGAATCGCACCCAGCTACATCAAGGGGAGTGGGTTCTGAAACAGTCCATTTTTCGGAAGATCGTAAAAATGTGGGGGACCCCGGACATAGATTTGTTTGCCGACCACAAAAACAAGCAAGTGGAAGCATTTTGTTCCCTAGATCCCAAGGGGAATCCTCGGACCCTGGATGCGTTTATGCTTCCGTGGACACAGGGCCTAATGTATGCCTTTCTGCCGCCCATTCTCATCCCGGCAGTAATAAGGAAAGTCAGGGAAGACAGGGCAAGAATGATATTGATAGCCCCCTTTTGGCCAAAAAGAACTTGGTTTTCATGGCTGAGAATGATGTCAGTAACCGACCCCTGGGTTCTACCAGATCTCCCCGACCTTCTGTCTCAAGGTCCCGTGCTACACCCTCGAGCACTGAACCTCCATTTAACAGCATGGAATTTGAAAGGGCACTGCTGAGGGGGAAAGGGTTCTCAGAAAATCTGGTTTCCACGCTACAAAAAAGCAGGAAACCAATTACAACCAGGGCCTATGGGAGAACTTGGAGAAAATTTCTATCCAGCTCCGGGGCAAGGGTTCAGGATGGAATACAAATTGATAAAATCCTTGAATTCCTGCAAAAGGGGTTAGAACAGGGGCTGGCGACTAATACACTGAAGGTACAGGTAGCGGCCCTAGGCGCCCTTTATAATCAGGATGTGGCAGGCGACCCTTGGGTAACACGATTTATGAGGGCCGCAGCCAGGTCTAGACCAATAACCACCCATATGATACCATCATGGGATCTAAACTTAGTATTGTCTGCCCTAACAGGACCCCCATTCGAGCCCATTCAGTCAGCTCCCCTGAAAACCTTATCATTAAAAACGATACTATTAGTGGCCCTAACATCTGCTCGCAGAGTGAGTGACATTCAAGCCTTGTCAGCGATACCCCCATTCACTAAAATCCTGGAAGATAGAGTCATATTAAGACCTGACCCAGCGTACCCACCTAAGGTGTCAACACACTTCCATAGGTCACAAGAGGTAGTCCTTCCTTCCTTCTGCCCAAACCCTAGGAATAGGGGAGAGGAAAAATTTCACACTCTAGATGTGAAGAGGTGCCTAGTTCAGTACGTAGAGGCCACCAAGGGATGTAGGAAGGAAGGGTCTCTCTTTGTGTGTTTCCAGGGACCTTGGAAGGGGCTCAAGGCATCCAAGAGTACCTTAGCAAGGTGGATAAGGGATGCGATTGCCCTGGCGTACTCATCCAGTGGGAATACCATCCCGGAAGGTTTAAAAGCCCACGCTACAAGAGCAATGGCGACCTTATGAAGCAGAAAGATCAGAGGTATCAATAGAGCAGATCTGTAAGGCGGCCACATGGTCGACACCTTCTACCTTTTTCAAGCACTATCGCCTACATCTAGCCTCTACGTCTGACCTGACCTTCGGGAGAAGGGTCCTTCAGGCGGTGGTCCCTCCCTAAGCAACCAATCTCTGAAATTCTCTCTGTGGTGCTGTCATGGGTGAGAGAGAATAGCTTAGTTACTCACCGATAACGGTGTTTCTCGGAACCCATGACAGCACCCGCTTATTCCCCCCCCCCTTTTCATGTGTGCAGTGAGCACGGTTTAATGTGTGTAGAGTGTTTTTTTGTTAGACACGGGGCTTCTCCATAATATGCAATATTATAACGTTATGTATATACATTTGTTGTTAACTAACCGGGAGACCCTCTGATGCTCTGTAACCAACTGGGGGCGGAGGAGAGGTACCGCCTTTTTATCTGTAGGTTCCTGTCCTTGATGGGCGGACCCCCTCTCCTGTGGTGCTGTCATGGGTTCTGAGAAACACCGTTATCGGTGAGTAAATAAGCTATTTCCTAACAAAAAATGGTTTCACTTTGAGGAAAACAAAAAGCATATGTCCCCAAAAAGCAGCTCACGATTTGGAATTGTTGCGTCCCTAACGACCCATGCTATAAAACTATTTTATTATGTATCCTGCACATTGAATATTGTAAAAACCTAAAAGCAAAACCGTAGAAATATAAATAAAACTATGCAAATTTAGTATTGCTTTAGTCATATTGCCCCACAAAATAAAGATTCCAATTCGTTTATGAAGCGTGTATATATGTAATATTTACAATGTTAATTGATTTGCTGTTTATTTTTTTATTAAAACTTAGCTTTGGGTGTTAACCCAAAATTGTGCTGCTGACAAATATGACCCATTTTCCCCAAAAAATACAAGCCATCGTATAGCTACGTCGATTTAAAAAAAAAAAAAAAGATTTTTGGGAAGCAATAATGAAAAAAATAGAAAAAAAAGTTTGGTCATGTAAGAGGATTTTACAATAATTAAATATTTACCCAAATTTTTAAGAGGTCATTCACTGTTCTTGTGTATTTGATGTTTGGTGAGTTTAGAGAAGTAGTGAGTAGCTAGTAGAGGTTAGTAGGAGAGTGAGCTGAGCACCATTGTGCGTGGGAAAGGGAGCAGCAGTGATAGCAAAAAGTAACCAGGATAAAAAGTGGCAGATTGGGTTAACAATCACAGTAACGGAAGGAAGGCTGGTGTCCCAAAATTAAGATAAAGCAACAAAAGGGAGCTGGTTCAGCTGTGTGTTAGTGTGAAGGAGAGAATGGCTAATGAAATCAATTATTAAACTTGCATAAGCTAGTAATATATGTGGTGTGGCAAGATGGCACCTATAGCCTGGAACTACGCCCTGGAATCCTTGGAATGTGAGGTGGATACACTGAAGACCATATATGGAATAGACCTAGCATGGACCTATCACAGACTGATACAATGGCTGCTGAGAAGCTGTGCGACGCCCTTTTCCTGCCTGCTACATGATCTTTTGTTTATACTAATAAAGTTCAGTTCTGTGCCAGCTCTTGCCAAGAGAGGCGCACACATCTGACCCTGCTTCCCATGTCTTTCTTCTATGCATGCACTTGTCTCGTATTTATCAGGTCTGGGGCAGGGTTATCACTAAGATCTCACATTAAGAGATCACCCCAACATTAGTAGGGATCCTAGAACAGCTAAGAGAAGGAAGTATGACTGAGGCAATGTGTACACTGCTCTCAGAAGTTCCAGTGAAGACATTCTCAACTTGCCAGGCCGAGACACTTTGTAGTGTTCGCAAGCTGCGTCATAGAAAGTAAGGAAGCTATGGAAAGAAGAATGAAGGGTCCAAGTATGCTTTGTCATACAACTATTGTGCCACCGCTGAAAACCATAAAGCCTGTTAAAGAAAGATGACGTATTCACTTAACATTGTCCCTGCTATAGTCTGAATGTACCGTTAAGGCTAGTTTCACATTAGCGCCGTTTTGCGCAGCGTTTCATGCGCACATAAAAAGCATGCAAAAAACGAATCATGTGTTTTGCATGCGATTGCGTTTAGGCGCATGCGTTTTAACCAGTTTCTAGCCATATTAGGCTGGTTTCACATTTGCGTTTTTTTGCGCTGGAAAAAAACGCATACCTGCGCATGCGTTTTTTCCCCTATATTTAACATGGGTGCGCATACCTGCGCGCTGGCATGCGCACGTATGCGATTTTCATGCGCTGCGTTTTTTTGGGGTGTGCGTTTGTATTTTCCAGACGCAGCATGTTGCATTTTTTGGCCCTGCAAAAAAGCGCATGCGCACGTATGCGCACGTTTTGCGCTAAAAATGGCCATTATAGCCTATGGATGCGCATACGTGCGCATTGGCATGCTTATGTATGCGTTTTTTTGCACATGCGTTTTTTTTTTAACATTAGTTTAGACAATGGAATTTAGGGGTTTGGGTTAGAGTTAGGGTTAGTTAAGGGGTTTAGGGTTAGGGTTAGGGTCAGGGTCAGGGTTAGGGTTAGGATCAGGGTATGGTTTGGTTAAGGGTTAGGGTTAGGGTCAGGGTCAGGGTTAGGGTTAGGATCAGGGTATGGTTTGGTTAAGGGTTAGGGTTAGGGTTAGGGTTAGGGTCAGGGTCAGGGTTAGGGTTAGGGTATGGTTTGGTTAAGGGTCAGGGTCAGGGTTAGGGTTAGGATCAGGGTATGGTTTGGTTAAGGGTTAGGGTTAGGGTTAGGGTTAGGGTCAGGGTCAGGGTTAGGGTTAGGGTTAGGGTATGGTTTGGTTAAGGGTTAGGGTTAGGGTTAGGGTCAGGGTTAGGGTTAGGGTATGGTTTGGTTAAGGGTTAGGGTTAGGGTATGGTTTGGTTAAGGGTTAGGGTTAGGGTTAGGGTATGGTTTGGTTAAGGGTTAGGGTTAGGGTCAGGGTTAGGGTTAGGGTATGGTTTGGTTAAGGGTTAGGGTCAGGGTCAGGGTTAGGGTTAGGGTATGGTTTGGTTAAGGGTTAGGGTTAGGGTTAGTAAAGTCATGGTTTGGGTTAGTGTGAGGGGCCACCTAATGTTTGGAAAAAACGCAAATGCGGTAAAAACGCACTAAAAACGCTTACAAACGCATAAAAACGCTGCGTTTTTTTCATGCATGCTCATAAAAATGCTTGAAAAAAACGCAGCAGTTGTATGCTTTTGTATGCGTTTTTTCAATGCGTTTTTTTGCGGGAAAAACGCGCTGCAAAAAAAAGCAAGTGTGAAACTAGCCTTAACTCTTAAAACGCATGCGATTTTAAACGCAGGCGTGCGCATGCCGATGCGCACGCCTGCTTTCCCATATACTGTAATGTGTTATTTTGACGCAATCGTGCGCATGCGGGTTTTTTTACACAGTTTGACGGACCCAAAAATGCAACAGGTTGCGTCTGGCACGCCAGGGCGCACACTACAAAAAAAAGCATGCGCACAAAAGCATGCAAACGCTAGACCATGCGCCCGCCATGTTAAACATAGGGGCGCATGCGCATGGACGCGCATGAAGTGCAGCGCTAAAAACGCTAATGTGAATCCAGCCTAAACTGTACAGTAAAGAAATGTTTATTTTAGCTAAGAAGCATGTCTTTTCCTGAAGTATGCAAGGGTTCCCACATTTTGTCAGCTAGAAGAAAAAACATAACACACATACAAAGAAGAGAACCATTTTCACTGGTATTTGGGGTCACTGGTACGACCCTTTGATGCTTCTGCAGCACCAATGACCGTGCCGAACCTGCAAACCTCAATGCCATAAAGGAGCAGCATAGTGCTAGATACTGAAGCAAGTCCTGAGCTGGAGAAAACAGAGGCTTCTAGTACCCCAATGGTAGCTAATACACCAACCTCCTAATGAACCCCGGTCGCCTGTGCACCCCAAAGATGACCCCAGTGAAATGCTCTGTCCTTAGATGTACATAGATCACGCTACCTTTCCACATTATAATCCCTTCTATTAAGTGCCCCCCTCCAGAGTTAGTTCTTCCATAACCTCTATGGAGGTCTCTTCATGGTGTGAATACTGTCTCCTCTACTACATTTACCCTGTCATGTATTGTAGATATTGAATAGAGGTGCGCTGCGCATGCTCAATCACTGCTCCAGTGAAACACCTCCGCACTGCATGACCCAATGTGGTGCTTAGGACCCATTTTTAGTGATTGAGGGGGGCAAAATAGCAGTAAGACCCTCACTCATTACCTATAGGTGTTACTTGTCAATTGTCACAATATCCATTTATTGTCAGAATTCAGTGTTTTAGCAGCTGGGAGAAATGTTTAATTTTATATGCAAATTATTGTACATTGGGCACTCTTAATAATAATAATAATAATAATCTTTATTTATATAGCGCCAACATATTCCGCAGCGCTTTACAGTTGAACAGTTTCAAACACAACAGTCATAAGTAACAACGTTAACAATACAATAATTAAAGCAAAATAAGACAAAATAAGATGACCCTGCTCGTGAGAGCTTACAATCTACAATGAGGTGAGGGAGATACAGAGTACAGGTTTGTATATGATGTATTTACAATGACGGTCCAGCCATCTTCAGGGGGTGGGGGTTAGATGGAGATAGTGAATGGGCTACACAAACACAAACATAAAATGACTTTGATTACTGAATGTGATAGGCCGCTCTGCACAAATGTGTTTTGAGCGAGCGCCTAAAACTGTGCAAATTGTGGATAGTCGTAATATCTTGGGGTAGAGCATTCCAAAGGATTGGCGCAGCACGGGAGAAGTCTTGGAGTCGGGAGTGGGAGGTACGGATTAGGGCAGAGGTTAGTCGAAAGTCATTTGCAGAGCGCAGCGGTCGGTTAGGCCGATAGACAGAAATGAGGGAGGAGATGTAAGGGGGTGCCGCACCGTGGAGAGCTTTGTGGGTGAGAACAAGTACTTTGAATTGTATCCTGTAATGAATGGGCAGCCAGTGTAACGACTGGCGAAGAGCGGACGTGTCCGAGTAACGATTAGCCAGATGGATGACCCTGGCTGCTGCATTAAGGATGGACTGGAGAGGGGAGAGTCGAGTGAGGGGGAGGCCAATTAATAGAGCGTTACAGTAGTCCAGGCGGGAGTGGATCAGATCAGAGTGGATCT
Organism: Dendrobates tinctorius; assembly: GCF_039654945.1. NCBI lineage: Eukaryota > Metazoa > Chordata > Amphibia > Anura > Dendrobatidae > Dendrobates > Dendrobates tinctorius. The sequence goes on along the minus strand of NW_027361729.1, from coordinate 134,218 downwards.
TGGTGCAACCAAGGGCTCGGCGCACCACAAGTAAAAAGGTAAGGAAAAAAAGCTGGAATTTAAAAAAAAAAACATTAAAAATTTGGTTTCCTTTATTAGAACATTTTTGTTTATAAAGTTTCATGCATGGCTCCAACGAAGGCCCAAATAAAGGAAACTGAATTTTAAATGTTTTTTTTGTAAGTGCCAGCTCTTTTTTTTGTACCCTGTCCTCTTCTATGTACTGCCAGCTAGCAGTGGAGTGGCGCATTCATTCAATAGTGGAGAGATCATTCGCAATGTATGCGGTGGCTCCAGAAACCTTTTTCTTTTTACTTCTGCTCTTTCAAATTGTTTAGTGAGTTGCTGTTCCCGTTATTACCACATGGTGTCACCATCATCACACTGCTGAGCTGAGCAGGTGATTGTTCTCCACTGCAGGGGAGCAGAGATGAGACTGCTGAAAACCCAGTGGTCCTCAGGAATCCTCCTACCACTAGAACATGGAAGCTCTGAAGTCATTGTAATAACAACGCAGGAAAATAGAACATTTATGAATGCATTGATTCAAATTGGTAATTGTGCTGGCAAAGAATAGCACCCCGACCGCTTCTCCCCTATTCACTCCAAGCAATGTTATAAAATACTGTTTCATGAGTTTTTATGAGTTGAAACAAACTTATTGTGGAGCTACTAGAATATCATTCTTAAACTAGGGTCACACGACTGTATAAAAAAAATCATTCTAAGTTGCATCTGGAAAAGTGGGGCAATTTTATTTATTTTATTAGTATTATTATTTTTTATATTGTTTTATTATTTTCATTATCATATTTTAATCATTTTTATTAAAAATATTTTATTTGCATTTTATTATTTTAAATTATGTTTTATTTTGTTATTTTTATTAATTTTTTTCTTATTTTTATTTGTTTATTATTATTTTTCTCGTCATCCGTTTTTTTGTTACAGCAGCAGCTATCAATCCCCTGCTATACTGAAGCTCCATACGGCATCCATTTATTTATTTTTTTTTCTCCCAGCCATAGACTTGAATAGGTGAGTCTCATCTGATATTCGTAGGCAAATTGCGCGTGCTGCGGTTTGTTTCACACGTTAATTCGGTCAATGTAAAAAAAAAAATCTGTCACCTGCGCTGCCCCTTTAAATAACATTGGCCCGAGTGATATCCATTTTTTTTATCGGATCAAACTCAGACTAAAAATATGGTCACGTGCACGAGCCCTGGATGGTAATAATGGCTCAGTGGTTAGCAATGTATGGTGGCTCAGTGCTTAGCACTGTATAGTGGCTCAGTGGTTAGCACGGTAGGGTGGCTCAGTGGTTGGCAATGTATGGTGGCTCAGTGGTTAGCAATGTATGGTGGCTCAGTGGTTAGCAATGTATGGTGGCTCAGTGGTTAGCAATGTATGGTGGCTCAGTGGTTAGAACTGTATAGTGGCTCAGTGGTTAGCATGGTAGGGTGGCTCAGTGGTTAGCAAGGTATGGTGGCTCAGTGGTTAGCAATGTATGGTGGCTCAGTGGTTAGCACTGCAGCCTTGCAACGCTGGAGTCCTGGGTTCAAATCCCACCAAAGACAACATCAGCAAGGAGTTTGTATGTTCTCCCCGTGTTTGCGTGGGTTTCCTCCGGGTTCTTCGCTTTCCTCCCACACTCCAAAGACATACTGATAGGGAATCTAGACTGTGAGCCCCATCGGGGACAGTGATGATAATGTCCGTAAAGCGCTGTGGAATTAATGGCGCTATCTATATGAGTAAAATAAATAAGGAGAAAAATGACCGCGGACTCGGTGACTGCTGCCAGGAGGAGGAGGACCAGAGAGATTAGTAAACCTTTATTCTGACTACGCGTTTCAGGGCCGATCTGGCTCCTTCTTCAGGTGCATGGCAACAAGATATTGGTCATGAACTCTTAAAAAAGGTAAATGATGACGTAATAAAATATTTAAACAAGTAAAAAAAAATATGTAACCTATATAAACATAAATATAACATATAAGTGTAACACATATATATAATGCAGGGTAAAACATACTGTGATATAAAACCTATTTCTAAACCGGACAAGAAGCCAAAATATATATATATATATAAACCAGCGATAATCCCAGATGGAAAAAAGCTTTTCATCAGTTTGTATTTCTGACACTCGTTAAGGCCATTCGGAGTTTGGATAATTGGAAAGTCCAATCTGATTCCCCGCTGAGGAGTTTTGGATATTGATTAGGGCTGGGATCCGGGATCTGATCTATTGTCATTAATTTTGCACCAATGGGATCTTATTGATGATTTTTCGCTGGTTTCCCCATTCCGAACATTCTGTGTGTTCATTCTCTGAGGCGTTGCGTGGATGCTACTACCCACATATTGGAGATATTACATTTGCATCGCAGTAGATATATATTAGTTAAATTGAATTGCAATTGAGATATTGAGTTCAGATCCGTCATCAGAGACGAGAACTATCAAATCACTCAATGTATCCATTGCAATGTAGCCGACAATATGTGGGTAGCACCTTTCACACAATGCATAATAGAATCGGTAAATCTTCTGGGTAGCCAGCAAATCATCAGGCACCAATATTACGGTATACGCTTTGTCTGTCTAAACTATTGCTTCCATTGCCAGACGTCTCAATAGCTTAATATTCATTCTACATTCTAGTGGCATGGCAGCCTCAGAGGCCGCTGGGTGGTACAATAAGAGGGTTTCAGGCACCTGATTGCTTCCTCTGTTTTATACTTTAAAGTTATAGCATTTACCTTCAGTCACCACTAGGGGGATTATACAGATTGCACAGTGACTGTTGCCTGGAATAGCAGCTGTATACATCTCTGTGTAGTGAGCTCCCCCTAGTGGAAGCTGCATGAAGCCAAAAATGTATCATTCAGTATGACTGTGAGAAGGGAAGCAGGGGATATGGAGCAAGAGGTGTAAAAATAAAAAAAACAATTAAACTTATATTATAAAGTTATTGCTGTATTTAGAAGTGACATGTGATAATTTGCTAATGAGACCAAACCACGGGTTAGTATAATAAGTATTTTTCTTGTCTTGCAGGCTGGATTGGTGACATATTAAAATGCTGTAAATCAGGGCTCAAAGGTGGTGGCCGTGTCTCATATTGGGCAAACTTGGTGACAGGTTCCCTTTAACTACATATGTCAGTGGCGGACATCATTGATGCAACCTGTGGGTCCAAGAGGTAAGGGGGCCATTACCACCTCCAAACAGGGCCGGAACAAAAGGTAGGCGGGGTAGGCACCTGCCCAGGGCACTACCTAAGTGCATCTATCAGACGCGAATACAATTGAAGTGAGCGCCGCCCGGGACGGTATCAGGGGAGCTGTAATCAGCTCCCTGTCCTGCCAGAAACTCCAGCAAAATGCAGGTACCCTGTTGGAGTCTGTGCTCACAGGGGATGTTGGATGACATGGTGACGTCATCGCACCATCCAGCGCCCATTATTGCACTTCATACAAGAGTTGACAGCCGCTGTGCTGGACGGGGAACTGGGATTAGGGGAGTATAAGCTTTATATTTTTAATTATTTACTTTGGGGTACATATACGGGGGGATGCCGACTGTAGGGATACAGTCATATGTAAAAGTTTGGGCACCCCTATTAATGTTAACCTTTTTTCTTTATAACAATTTTGGTTTTTGCAACAGCTATTTCAGTTTCTTATATCTAATAACTGATGGACTCAGTTATATTTCTGGATTCAAATGAGGTTTATTGTACTAACAGAAAATGTGCAATCTGCATTTAAACAAAATTTGACCGGTGCAAAAGTATGGGCACCCTTATCATTTTCTTGATTTGAACACTCCTAACTACTTTTTACGGACTTCCTGAAGCACTAAATTGGTTTTGTAACCTCATTGAGCTTTGAACTTCATAGCCAGGTGTATCAAATCATGAGAAAAGGTATTTAAAGTGGCCACTTGCAAGTAGTTCTCCTATTTGATTCTCCTATGAAGAGTGGCATCATGGGCTCCTCAAAACAACTCTCAAATGATCTGAAAACAAAGATTATTCAACATAGCTTTTCAGGGGAAGGATACAAAAAGTTGTCTCAGAGATTTAACCTGTCAGTTTCCACTGTGAGGAACATAGTAAGGAAATGGAAGAACACAGGTACAGTTCTTGTTAAGCCCAGAAGTGGCCGGCCAAGAAAAATATCAGAAAGGCAGAGAAGAAGAATGGTGAGAACCGTCAAGGACAATCCACAGACCACCTCCAAAGACCTGCAGCATCATCTTGCTGCAGATGGTGTCACTGTGCATCGGTCAACAATACAGCGCACTTTGCACAAGGAGAAGCTGTATGGGAGAGTGATGCGAAAGAAGCCGTTTCTGCAAGCACGCCACAAACAGAGTCGCCTGAGGTATGCAAAAGCACATTTGGACAAGCCAGTTACATTTTGGAAGAAGGTCCTGTGGACTGATGAAACAAAGATTGAGTTGTTTGGTCATACAAAAAGGCGTTATGCATGCGCTGTATTGTTGACCGATGCACAGTGACACCATCTGCAGCAAGATGATGCTGCCGGTCTTTGGAGGTGGTCTGTGGATTGTCCTTGACTGTTCTCACCATTCTTCTTCTCTGCCTTTCTGATATTTTTCTTGGCCTGCCACTTCTGGGCTTAACAAGAACTGTACCTGTGTTCTTCCATTTCCTTACTATGTTCCTCACAGTGGAAACTGACAGGTTAAATCTCTGAGACAACTTTTTGTATCCTTCCCCTGAAAAGCTATGTTGAATAATCTTTGTTTTCAGATCATTTGAGAGTTGTTTTGAGGAGCCCATGATGCCACTCTTCATAGGAGAATCAAATAGGAGAACTACTTGCAAGTGGCCACTTTAAATACCTTTTCTCATGATTTGATACACCTGGCTATGAAGTTCAAAGCTCAATGAGGTTACAAAACCAATTTAGTGCTTCAGGAAGTCAGTAAAAAGTAGTTAGGAGTGATCAAATCAAGAAAATGATAAGGGTGCCCATACTTTTGCACCGGTCAAATTTTGTTTAAATGCAGATTGCACATTTTCTGTTAATACAATAAACCTCATTTGAATCCAGAAATATAACTGAGTCCATCAGTTATTAGATATATGAAACTGAAATACCTGTTGCAAAAACCAAAATTGTTATAAAGAAAAAAGGTTAACATTAATAGGGGTGCCCAAACTTTTACATATGACTGTATTATACCAGAGGATTCTGGCTGTGGGGATATTATACCGGGGGGTGCCGACTGTGGGGATATTATGCCGGGGGGTGCCAGCTGTGGGGATATTATACCGGGGGGTGCCAGCTGTGGGGATATTATACCGGGGGGTGCCAGCTGTGGGGATATTATACCGGGGGGTGCCAGCTGTGGGGATATTATACCGGGGGGTGCCAGCTGTGGGAATATTATACCGGGGGGTGCCGACTGTGGGGATATTATACCAGGGGGTGCCAGCTGTGGGGATATTATACCGGGGGGTGCCAACTGTGGGGATATTATACCGGAGGATTCCGGCTGTGGGGATATTATACCAGGGGCGTGCCAGCTGTGGGGATATTATACTGGGGGATGCTGACCATGGGGATATCATTCCGGGGGATGCTGACTGTGGGCATATTATACCGGAGGATTCCGGCTGTGGGGATATTATACCAGGGGGGTGCCGACTGTGGGGATATCATACCGGGGGGATGCTGACTGTGGGCATATTATACCGGAGGATTCCGGCTGTGGGGATATTATACCAGGGGGGTGCCGACTGTGGGGATATCATACCGGGGGGATGCTGACTGTGGGCATATTATACCGGAGGATTCCGGCTGTGGGGATATTATACCAGGGGGGTGCCGACTGTGGGGATATCATTCCGGGGGATGCTGACTGTGGGCATATTATACCGGAGGATTCCGGCTGTGGGGATATTATACCGGGGGGTGCTGACTGTGGGGATATCATACCGGGGGATGCTGACTGTGGGGATATCATACCGGGGGATGCTGACTGTGGGGATATTATACCGGGGGATGCTGACTGTGGGGTACATATTCTGGGAAATGCTGGCGGTGGGGATATTATATTTTCATAGAGACAAAAAGAAAGCACAATTCCAATCAATTTTGACGTCCTCTATAAGGTATCTGGATGTAAATGTTTATTTATGATCCTGCCTGTGTCTCATCAGTACTGTGGTTCCTGTATGGTCCACAGTCTGATAATGGTTGATAACAACTCTAAGCATCTTCTTACTATTGTTTCGGACATACCAGGAGCTGTAGGATCATATGAGACAAATGTATATGGGGCTGACTTGATTATACAATTGACTGCTGTACTTAGCTTGGTGATATTGTCATGTACTTATGGGGTTTCTGGTTATGCATTTGTGTACTGATGGTGGTTCTGGTAATGTATTCATGTACTGGTGTAATTATGTACTGATGGTGGTTCTAGTGACCTGTTTATTTACTGGTGATGGTTCTGGTGCCTTTTTTATTTACTATTGATGGCTCTGGTGTTCTGTGCATTTACTGATGATGATTTTACTGGTGATGAATACGGCATCAAAACAACCATCACTACAGGAATGTCACCAGAACCGCAATCAATATAAGAATACAACACTAGTTTTTTACTTTTGCTGGTATTCTTTTTGGTTAAAAAAATAACAATTTTAGTGTAAGTGGTCATTAGAGCTTGATAGCTGACCACTGGACAGATGGGGAGGGTGAGGTGTGTAAGGGGTCCTGTTACCCTAGTCTCTAACCCATTCCTTTACTTGGTGCCTAGAGTTTATCGGGGGAAGGCACCAGTAACTTCATCTAACTAGGGCACCAAAATACCTTGTTCCGGCCTTGCTTCCAAAGCAGGTGCAGTTGTGCATTCTGATGAGCTATTGGACTGCAAAGGGCCCATATACTGTTTGTGCACAGGGGCCTTCTTCTGTTTGCGTCTGCCAGTACAGTGAGATATTGATTAAAATCTTACATTTCAAAGGGGGTGTACTCATTTATGCTGAGCACTGTATATAAACTTACAAGAGCTGTATGTTTGAGTAGTAGCTCAGATACATTCACTGCTTGGCAGGAGCATTTAATATGTTAGTTCCTTCATGAGATCTGAAGTCTTCACTATATGGCAACTCCTGACTAGATGTTATAGCTCTCATGTGTAAGAAGGAAGAAAATATTGTTTCACCAGCGTAAAGCTGTTACATTACAATTCTCAGAACCTAGAGAAGCTTTGTGCTGTGCCTGGCCTCCAGCTGAAAAGGACAGTAGAAAAGAGTATTATTACTATTTTTTTTCTAGTAGCTGCTCTAAGCCAATCACCATCGCCAGGAATGTTCTCCTTAAAGTTGATTGGACAAGAGTAGCTGAAGAAAGGATTGTCTTCATGACGACTCCTCCCAACTGTTCTTTTCAGTTGGATGCCTAGAAATAATTATAATGGGCTTTAGTGGAAAGAACTAGAAAAAAATCACCTATGAGTGAACGTATTATAGAGGCAGACTATGTAAATGCTATGGGGTCCCTGCAGAGAAGATGACCAACCCCGGTCTGTTCATCCCTTCAAAACTGTTGTAGGACTCCCCTCTCCTGGGTATCTGTCTGGTTGAAATAGTGACCACAGAACGTTCATAGGGGCAAAAACCCGGCATAATAGAGGGCCAAGTTTGATCTTTACTGTGGGGCATTGAAGGAACTAGAAGTCCCAGCACCCTCTAGGTTACATGTGTCTTTTATAAAACTTTATTTGAAAAGAAAACCAGCCAGATAATTCCAGGTGCTGGGTCTTGTAGTGCCACAACATTTAACTGCCGATAACATGAACTGGATTAATATATATCTACCCACACTGGAGTGAGAAACCAGCCACAATCCCCCCAGTGTGACATCTGCCATAGGGCAGGGGTCTGCGCGGCATGAAGGTTGACAGAGCGGCTAAGCACACAACACGTTTATACAGATGTTCGGCCCAATCATCTACCATTCTGGATGGAACCTGACAATTCACAGCCAGAATCCACCGAATTTTCCAATTAAAATGGAATTAGTAAGACCAATCAAATTATCTGCTATTAAAGCCCGTCTTTATTAAACCCAGGCCGGGGCGATGGATATTAGGTTTCAGCACCTCCTGCAGCAGAAGCTTTTAAAAGTTTACGTTGTGATATAGATTTGCCAATTCCCAGATCGGATTTGTGTCTATTTATTGAGTGTAGTTTACATACATTTAAGAGTATTTCATCTCATACTCCAAGTGCTCTGTACAAACAGAGATAGTGAAGGTTCAAGCTAAAGATTTCCTGCAGCTCTCCATATCTGTCATACATCAAGAGAGTCTCTAATAGCATGTCGGGGTCTTTTCAGGTGACCCTGTAATGAGCGGGAGCTATAAATGTAGCAGAGCTCAGTGCGTAACCGCTCAATATGATAACATTACCACTCTATAGCTCCCTCTAGTGGCCAGGCAGATGCGTGCTCACCTGACAAATGATTTGGTTTAGGTTGTAATGGCAGATAATTGTGAAAGCTTTGTTTAGCTTTTGCTTGGTGCTTTCAAAAAAAAAAAAAACTACTATATTATATCTATCTATCTATCTATCTATATATATATACAAATAATTATTTTTTTAATCACCAAGCAAAAATTAAGTAAATCTATCACAATTTATGTTATATATATATACACACACACATACACACATACACACACTTGTGTATAAATATGACAAACCATATGGTTCTGTTAGCGATGGTGTCACGGTTTGCAATGATAACCGGCGGCCGCTATCGTACATGTACTTCCAGTATGATCCAAAAAAAAAAAATATCAAAGACCACTCCATAGTGTAAAACCAAATGGCAAGATGGAGGTGGTGTTTAGGGTATATGCTCATCCTGTCTAGTTGTGCAAAAGTCATGAACAACACTAAGATGCGACATGAACCTCAAATAATCGAATCCTCTGAACCCGTGGAACCAACAAAGGGCCAAATTGCTTCGAAATGCAGGGGGGGAAAAAGGAATAAAATTAACGCAGCCAGTCGGAGTAACCAAAAAGTTACAACAGAAGTGTGCCTGATGAAGAAACCTGATCAGTTTGGAAAGGCAGAGCATGTTTTAATCAAGTATATATATTGCAATCCTCTGGTTACTCCTACTGGCAGCGCTCCGTTTTCCCTGTATGTCACAGAAACATGAAGTTCCAGTTGTTTTGACTTTAAGGCTGTGTTCACACGTTGCGTTTTTTTTAATGCCATTTTTAAGCTGTTTACAAAAATCAGGTTTGGCTTAGTTTTTGCTATGTTTTTATTGATGCTTTTTTGCTCTCTTTGGTGCATGCTGATAAAGTTTAGTGCCCCCCCCCCCAAAAAAAAAAAAAAATCATGGTGCAACTTCCTTAAAGGATTTTGCACCATAAACGCAACGCAACAAAACCTGACACCTGCGGCTTTTGCACTTGCCCATTGTTTCCTGTGAGTGAAAAAAATGCTGAAAGAAGTGGCATGCCACAGGTTGCAAAAACTGCATGAGTTTTCCCAAATCAGTCAGGAAAATAAAACCAATGTGAGTGCAGGAGATTTCTGAAAACTCATAGGCTTTGATGGTGCTGTAAAACGCAGCTTGAGATTAGCATAAAAAAAAAAACACTGCAAACACGCAAAGTGTGAACATCGCCGTAGAATTCCACAATATGGCCACTTTATAGACTATTTCTCAGAACAATTGCAGGTAAAACATTGATACATTTACACCAGGATGTTTCATTCACGGATCAAAGTGACTGTGATTTTATATATAGATAGATAGATAGATAGATAGATAGATAGATAGATAGATAGATAGATAGATAGATAGATAGATAGATAGATAGATAAATATGAAATTAAGATGCAGATTTATTTAGCTTGTGCGACGCTCTTTATATATGTCCCTGAGGCTTTATTCATATTATATTACTATTATTCCAGTAGTTCTGGTATAGGAACAGAAAAACTACAAGTACAGCAGAGATGGAACCCACAGACGACTAAGGACGGCTCTTGGTCCGAAACGCGTCAGGTTTTGCCTTGATACAATATTTCTTATGAACTTGTAACCTTTTAACTCGTACTAATAAATTGGTGAAGTTTTCTATACAAGCGGTTGGATACCTTTTCGTTTGCTTTGCTTTTATAATGAATTTCAATAGCACCTCACCGACCATATTCACTGCACTATTTGGAATTCATAAATGGAATCTGCCTCAAAGGCTCCAAATACTAATGTGAACACAGCCTGACAAGGTGTACATAAAACTGACTGAAAATGGATACATCTAGGTTTTAGCAGATTGTATCAGTTTTCTGTTCAATTTAAATCTGTTACATATATGTATTTGTATATATATATATATATATATATATATATATATAAATAACTATAATAATTAACAAAAAAAAATAGATCCCTTACTCAGGACACGTTCACATTTGTGTTTGGATTTGCTTTTCTTCTCTTACATTTCTAACCGAAAAAGGATGGGGCAAAATTATAGTCAACTGATATTTTTTTTTGTTGTTTTTCCTTTGTGAATAGGATTCTACAAACAAAAGTAAATTAATTCTGGGAAAAAAAAATGATGGAATTTCAAACATCTGTCGAAATCAATGGCATAAAAAAAAGAAACACAGGCAGACAAAAGACATAAGTGTGAGTATGCCCTAAGGCCAACAGAAAGTATCAGGATTTACAGACAAATTGATTTTGTTTGTTTTGGGTTTTTTTTCCTTAACGTTAAATAACTAAAAAAAATAGTAAACAAAAAAAATGTTCCTGACTGATTTGATACAAATCCGGGGGAAAGGAAATAAAGGAATTTTTTTTTTCCATTAACCTAAATCTCATAGAAATACATGGGCTCAATCGTAGGATTAGCACACATATCATATCTCAACATTAGATAGATATCCACATGATCAACTCTGGACAATAAAAAAGAATCTGTTCTTGGTGAAAATAATAGTTTCCTAATAGAGTGTAAGATGTAAAATGTGGCAAATTATAGAATGACAGATACGTAGAAATGCTGCATTGTAATAAAGAATATACAATATGAATGCTATGTATCTAAAATGTGTGTCTATATTTATAGTATAGTGTGTGTATATATATATATAATGTGTGTGTGTATGTATATATATATATATATATATAAAATGTATGTGTGGGTGTGTGTGTATATATATATATATATGTGTGTGTGTGCATATATATATATATATAATGTGTGTATATGTATATATATAGGTGTGTGTGTATATATATATATACGGTATGTATGTATATGTATATATATATATATATAATGTAGGTGTGGGTGTGTATATATATTTATATGTGTGTGTGTATATATATATATATATATATATAATGTGTGTATATGTATGTATGTGTATATATAGGTGTGTGTGTGTGTGTGTGTGTGTGTGTGTATATAATGTATGTGTGGGTGTGTGTATGTATATATATGGGTGTGTGTATATATATATATATTTATACACATACACACACTACATAGCATACATGTTACGATAGTATGAACACACATATTCAGGCTTCCATGTGTGGGTGTGTAAATACATATATATTTAATTTAAGTGTGCATAGTAAAAATATACATATTAACATTAGTTTTAAAGTATGATTGCCACTACCAGCTATAAAGTGTGATGATTACAATAATACAAAACATGAATGATGTGTATATGTCTGTGTAGATATATATAGCGTGAGTATGTATATACATAATATGTATGTGTGTATGTATATATATATATATATATATATATATATATATATTTTCTTTGTGACAGTTACAAGCTGAAAACACTGGGAAAACTGATTCAAAAATACCATTTATTACTAATGCTCATGGATGAAGCTCACACATAGATGTTATTGAATTCTAAACAATTAAACCAACAGCATTACTTTAAAATTGACAGAAAATGAATTTTTTGAACGCCACCTCCTCACCATATCTACAGTTCTGTACACACAAGATTCAGTCCTCATGTCCTTGTAACCTGCAAGTCACCGACTTCACGCACAACGTCAAGAATAACTTAGAAACCCCAACATTAGATTTCATCTGTCTGTGTATATTTTATACTGTGACATCACGATGCTGCTTATTGTGTCAAGCCAAGAAAATAACAAGTTCATCAAGAAGGAAAAAGTGCATCTTAAGAAAAGTTTACAATGTGTCTCTGCTGTGACCAAAGAAAATCTCCAGATGGGTTATATCCTGAATTTGGCTATTGGAATTATGATCTTTCCAAGATTTTGGACCCTGGTTCCTTAGTAGTTCCCCGAGCGTGTCCTCCACAGTTTTCTTCTCTAGGGTCCTCAGACCCTTCCAGAAGATCATGCTTCATTGCTTCTCTGTAGCATTGTTGACCACAGAACTGTAAAGTCCATTGGAGTATACCTGGTCTTTGTGGACATTGGCCCTGTCCCTCATTAGGTCACTAAATGCATAGTCCATGGGTGGACGAAACCCTAGTGTGGGCATGAACCCAGCTGTGGAATATGGGGCCATGAACGCAAGTCCCCTGCTATGGGCAGAATATGCTAACCTTAAAGGGTTGAGTCCTAGATGTCCACCCAACTGGTAGGTGTTGGTCTCTGTTCCAAAGTGGGTAGCATTGGGCTGCAGTGGAGAAAAGGCAGATCTGCTTCCTAGTGTCCCAATGGTAGGAGTGATAGCCCCGGCTATGAGGGGTCTATGTGTGGTGGACACTGATGGCTGGATACTTTGTAGGGCAGCCTCTCTAGACCAGGTCTCATCACCCTTCTCCTGACCTCTGTTGTTCAATATCTGCTCTATGGCTTGGACCACGTCCCCACCACATCCTTGAAGAACAAGCTCCAAAATGCTCCTCTTCTGGGTAGGGAAGACCCTAGTGAGGATGTCTATGGGGGTCCTCTGTCTGGCTGAAGAAGAAGAACTTGTGTCCTGCTCATCTTTCTCTGCATCTGAACCAGATTCAGATCCCAGTGGACTGATGGAGCTTGGGCTCTCCTCACCTTCTTTCATGACTTTGGACATAGGGGAGCTGAGGAAGGATTCACCATCACCATTTTCGGAACCTGATCCTGGTCTCCCTTCTGGGGAAGAAGTACCCTGTGCACTTCCAGTCACTGATTCACTGTCAGGAGTCACTGGTTTTGCACCAGGAGTCAGCTGCTGGGGAGTGATAGACCTGGAAATAAGGGTCTTAGGGAATAGTTCAAACTTCTGTATCTTTGTTTCTGAAAGCACAAAAAAAGCAACAAGTGAGGTGTTAGATGTCTCCCAATGAGGCACAGGTATTGCAATGATGAACATTATTACTCTCTGCCTTCAAGACAAAAGAAAATCTGAACTTCTGGAACTACAGGAGCTGTCAAAGTGTAAAGGAGCAGGAAGCCCTATAGATCTCTAGACTTCCACCAGATACTCACACACAAGATACACTGATTTAAAGAGGAAAAAAACACATAAATAGTGATTCTTCACTTATTCTTCAGTATAGGTAAAATATGAATCTAGATAAGTAGATCTAGATCAATCAATATTTGATAAGCCTTCATCAATTCCCCATATCCCCCTGTATTCTGTCTGCTGAGGATTATCCTCTCTTTACCTGGACATCACAGTCACCAGATAATTATAGGGAGAAACATCTAAAATGCCCAACTCTAATTTACCAGTATGACTAGGATCTGTCAGCCTGAATGTATCCAGAGGAGGGTGTATAGTCTGAGTGGGATGTGGATTATGTGCAATAAAGAACAGGCTTGGAAACATTCAGCTTTTTTTTTTCTTTTTGCAAAGATTTGTAAACAAAAGTTAAAATGTTCTAATTTGTTTTAGGCAGAAATTATTAGGATGTCAAATGGAAATATATGTTAAATATCAATTCTAATAGGAACACTGTGATCGCTTTTATGGACAACATACAAGCCATAATATAAGATGTAGCAGTGCCGGATTTGATTTTCTGTTTCCTGCCTTCTTATTTGCTCTTCCACAAGTGGATCACAGTGTCTAGCAATGATGACATTACAAACTCGGCTCTGCTATATCTCCTCTGCTATATCTCCTGCAGGGACTGTTCTGACTTGTAGCAATGGCTTTAGGGCACTATTGATATTCCCTACTTAGTAATGTGTATATATAAAATTAGGAAAATTATATATCTGCACACATTTCATGATTTGTCTATGCTTTTACTATATATATATTATATGTGTGTGTATATATGTATGTATACATAATGGTAAACAATTTTTAATAGGAAAAAAAATAATTAAAATGTTAAATTGGACTAGTGCACTAACGCCATTGGGGGGGTGTACATTATATATATATATAATATATATATATATATATATATATATATATATATATAGTAAAAACAAGTAAATCAATAAATGTGAGCAGATATATAATGTTCCTATTCTCCCTTGCATGTAATGTAGCCACTGCCTAATTATATAGAATTCACCCTGGCATCCTGTAAATGTAACCCTCTACATCCCGGCTGTGACTCTCCTGCCCTTTGACGTTGCGGCTGACCCCTGGGTGGTCGCACACAGTGAGTGAGCTCTTACCTGCGGCGGCGTCGGAGCACACGGTCCCGAACACCTCGTAGGCCGGCCGGGGCGGGATGATGCCGTTGGCCGCCGCCAGGGCCAGCCCCTCGGCGGTGCCGTAGAGCAGCTGCAGCTCCCGCGCCTCGTTCTCCTCCTGCGCCTGCTGCCTGCGGAGCGCCACCTGCGCGGCCATCACCCTCTGCCGCTCCGCGATCAGCGTGCACTTGGCGCACATACAGTCCTTCCAGCGGCAGTAGCGCTTGTGGCCCTTGAGCGCGGACACTACCCCGTGGTTCCGGCAGCGGGCGCACTTTGGGGTTCGGGGATATTTCTCTGTAGCGCGTAATAGTAACTGTGGCCCCCGGAGAAGGGTCCCAGCCATAGTGACTGGCAGGGAGGCGGCCGGGCTGGTCTGGGGGACCTGGGATCCAGAGGGGGCCCCGCTTATCTCCATGCTATCTACAGCGATGTGTACGGGAGAAGTTGCGCCTTCAGCCGGCCAGAGACCCCGACATGGGCTGCCACCCCCTACAGAAAGATCCAAGCTGGCGCAATGCAAACCGCACCGTGTGAACAGCAGCCTACAGCATGGCTTCCTAGCTGGGAGAACCTGATCAGTAACTTTTCTGCACTTGGCTGCACCAAGTGCTCTCCCTGTGCCCCAGCGATCTACCTGCCTGTGAGGGGTATATGATGATGTTACCTGGGGTGAGTGATGGTCCCAGATCCCCCCATGAATCCCCCTCCCAGGCTCCAGCTCAGTCCTGGTCAGTGCACCAAGGAGTTTCCCAGCAGTAAAAGACAAAGTTGCAGCCTGCAGCTCCAGCTCCCCAACTGCTCCTCATCACTCACTAGACAAGTGCTCACAACAATGCCCGGCCTCCTATTGGCCAGGACAGGGGAGACGCTCACTTCTGATTGGTCAGCGACTTGTTCTACTGTTTCAAGCAGATAACAGAGAAAGAAGGAGGAGGAAGGAAGGAGAGACCTGTGTATAGATCCTGGGGTATGATCCTGAGGAGGAGACCCCCGGCTCATCCACAGCCAACTCCACACACTCACCCAGCAGCCTCCCTATTACACCCAAATTACCCGCAAATAAAGATTCCAGACATTACTGATACATTCCACCATGTTCTACTAATAAAAAGCTCTGAGGATGCTGCAAGAACTTTTAAAAGGATTTTTTTTACATTACTTTTATTCTTATACATTATAATTATATTTTTTTTGTATAATTCCATTCTTATATAATTATAAATATGTTATTGTTTATTCATAATTTATCACAATTATTAATAATCAGAAATTATTACTTTTCCAGATGCTGTGGGTGGGAAGTGGAGGACGTATGTATAAGTTTGTACAGGTGAGTATTTCTTCTATCGCTGTCAGAACACTGACGTTTCCCATGGAATCTCAATTTAACCAATGCCATCCCTGCACTGATCTGTTACATTATAACATCACATTATGTAATTATTACTTTTTTAACTAATTTAATTTACGGGTTTTTTTATTGTTTTTAGTCGTTATTATTATATGTTATTTAGTGTACATTCCAGAATATTATTGTTTTGGGGGTTTTTTTCTGTCTATACTGCTGCTCCCAGTGATAAAAAGGACATCACAATCTTCTTGGAGATCTGTATATAACCTGCACTTGTTATAATTCCTATTCTCCATCCCTCAGGACCCTAGTTCTTTATGTCTTATCACTTATATTGTTCTAAACCCATCAGGACACGTAGGAAAGGTTGAAGATGAAAAAGTTTGTTTGATGTGTTTTTCTCTCTTTTTTTGTTACTTTTTTATTTTTTTTTTTCTTACTTTTGTAGGGTTTCTTTTCATGTATTTTATTTTAAGCTCTGTTATACTGCCCAAATCTGGTTATATCGCTGATGGTGGAGGCTTTGGTGGTGATGTGGTGAAATTACTTGAGATTTTCTACCTTTTTCGTTTTGAATCACCCTAGTAAAATATAACTATCAAACAGGAGATTGCAATATGGCATAAAATGTCATAATATTCATCTGTGTCATTTATGGATTCCATATGTTTATGAATTTAGAAGTTTAAATACAGGGAGATAGATAACAGATAGAGATATGATAGATAGATAGATAGATAGATAGATAGATAGATAGATAGATAGATAGATGTTGGTGAAAGTACAAAATTTCCACTCAGGTGTTATGACAAGTGAACCCATGACATGATCACACCTGTTGACTTATTTGGAAGACTTCTCTTCAGGGGCTTCATGATGTATAAACTCTAATGTGAGGGTACAATCTGATTAATAGTTATAAATATAGAAATACATTTAATAGTTATTGTTCGCATCTAACAGTTTCCAGAAGATTGATCATGACTACAGCTCATCGATATTTCATACCTTATATCCATAATATAAAATATTAAACCTATCTGAGCTCTATGTACCGATGCTTATAATTAACTCCAATACATTTACAATAATAATAAAAAAAAATGTTCAGCTTTATTGTATCCATTTGAATGAATATAATCTGAACTAAGTAAATATTAATCGGATGATTAGAAAAATGTTCGAAATTTTAAGTATATTTGATTTCAGATATAAGTGATGGAACAAATCGTGAGGAGCAAAGCTTCAATGGGAAACTGACTACTGCATGCAGACATAATTGCATCTACTTATATATTCCATGGAGGTATGAATATATATATATATACATATATAGATATATATATACATATATAGATATATATATATATGCACACACACTGCTCAAAAAAGGGAACACAAACAGCCTATTGCAAATGTTATAGTGTTCCCTTTATTTTTTTGAGCAGTATATAAACAGTAACTAGAGGCAATGATGTATAACTGTATATATACATACATACACACATTTACACATCATTGCATCTAATTAGTGTTTCATATTTATATACATATGTGTGTATATGTGTATATATATTTTAGTAAATATTGTATCTAGTCAACTGACATCTGGTATAACTTTATTAAACTTCATATTTTTACATTTTCCCTGATTTTCATTATTCTTTTTTTATTAATATTTATTTGTATTTGATCCTTTCTTACAACCAACCCAGAGGACCTGTGACCACTGTCCATGATGTACAAGTGTGGAAATGAAGAAGGGAGATCTGAAGTTTGCCCCAAATAAAAGGTCTCGGTGCAGATCGGGACCATTTGACATTTTTACTGTGGAAACAAACATTAATGCCCACTTTATAGCCGGGTTTTTTTTTTTTCCATAAGTCTTTTGAAGATCCCCACAGACATAGACTTCGCCATAGCTAGAAGTAACGGAAGAATGTCGCAGCGTGTGCACAGGACGGTCGCAGTGGCTGCTCCCCGACCCTCTCCTCCTCCCTCCTGTCACTCCCACTGTTTGCTCAGTGAATCACAGCTAGCCGCCTCCATCTGTTCCCAGAAGCCTCTGCGCCACTTTTAATTACCAAGCAGCAGCCTAATAGAGATGATATTAACCTTAATCTTTCTGACATTAAAAGTAATTACCTCCAAACCAATATTACAATAATGAATATTCTACACCCCCCCCCCCCCAGCTGCATGATAGGGAATAGGAATTTCAGAAATTGGAGCACAATCCCCCCCCCACATACCACCCCCCTTTGCCTCAAATATAATTAACCCTTACAGTGAAGAAGCCAAATTGCAACTACTTCTTAGTAATGACACCCGAGGAGTGCAGCAGCTCAGGGGTTAATGTCCTGCTCTCATTGCAGAACACTTATTATTATTAATTCAGTATCTTCAGGTTTGTGTGGAAACAACAAGCACCGGAGCTTCTGCTACAGATGTCAGCGCTAATTGCAAGTCTTTATGTGCTGAGAAGATAACGGATAACAAAAAATCGTTATCGATGTGATTGGTGGATTAGATCGCATCAGAATAAAAGTGTAGTAATCATCATCATCTATATTTCATTTGTCTGCAGGAGTCCAGTGGATTTTCCCTGATGAATAATAGATCAGAACTAGCCAGATGTTTGGGTTTTGCATATTAAATCGGTGCTGAACACATTGATAAACTGGTCGCAGTTCATTTGCTCATCCCCAATGTAACAGCAGCAGCAGCAGACTGAACCTGCGACAAAGTGATGAGGAAAAAGACAAATCTAAGGGAGGGAAACAGGAGATCAAGAAGAAGGGACCAGAGGAGATATGGAACTATCTCACTAGTAACAGAAATACATGATGCCAAATAAAGACACAAAGTAGAAATAGATAGATTATAGATTGATAATAAATAAAAGATAAATGGATAAATAGATAATAAATAGATAGATGATGATAGATAGAGGATAGACAGATAATAGATAAATAGATAGATGATAGATAAATAATAGATAGATAATAAAGAGATAGATGATGGTAAATAGATAGATGATAGACAGATAATAGATAAATAATAGATAGATAAATAGATCGATGATAGATAGATAGATAGATATGAGATAGATAATAGTATCTAGTTCTCGATTTCTTTCTCCATCTATTGCTCTATGGAGAGCTAGGAGAGTAACCTCTAGAGATATATGTGTAGAATCTGCATTTTCCCTGAAATGTGGACTGTGTATTATAATGATCAATCATTATGTCTGGATCCTGATCTTGTCTCCTGGTAGTAGTCCGGCTGATGCCTCCTATCCAGGGGAACAACAACTCCCAGCATCGCTTCCTGAGAGAGATGGAACCTGACATCCAGCTGTCAATATTCGTTTAATATCGAGTGTAGAAAGGGTGTGTAGCATCTTATATGGAACTACAGCCTGCTGGGAGTTGTAGTCTCACCTGAGCCTGATACATGGCAAAGCAGAAGGGTCTAGCATTTCTACCATCACATAGAACTGGTTGTACATCACGATCTAATAACGATCGTCATACTTGTGCCTGCCCCGGTTCTCCCTCCTGATTGCAGCACTATAATACATGACCTCCAGTAATTTTTGTAGACATTTCAATCCTGAAAGCTATTCTACATTTGTCATTATCCCCTCCAAAACATGGAAAATAAATATACCCAAACATATGGTAGATAATACCTACATGCTATAATCTATGTATAGCAGGGAAATGGATATTGATTTTGTTAAAAAAAAAAAAAAAAAGTGACTGTGACTTTCTTGTTGCTGCAAAACTATAACACCCAACCTGACAGCAGCAGCAGCAGCAGCAGCAGGATACTGGGGGGTGAGAGCCGCAAAAGAGCAGAGATTGGAAACAAACATTAGAACTCAATCTATACATATGTTAAAAGCAAAGATGAATAACATCAGTTATATCCCAGCCAGGGTTTCCAGGACCCTTCTGCCCAAATATATGGGAACAGAAGCCATTAAGAGATCCAGACTTTCCTATCAAATATAAACAAGTTTATTATTATGTACCAATAGCAAAAAAAAAAAAGTTAAAATATACAAAAGAAAAACGCCAGATATTCGTAGAGTGGACAGAAAGATATTGTTCTGATATTTTATTTAGACATTTGCGACAATGCTGTGAAAGAAAAGACGCAAGGACCTATAGGGAGCTCTAATGTGGGGAAAGAACATTCTGAAAAACCTATGCTAGGGGATAAAAGAAAGAAAAAAAAACAAACATTTTGGGAGATAATGAGGCAGTCGACTAGGAAGAGCATTTACCAGTGCTATGAAAATGAATATATGGATGGATAAATAGATTATAGATATATGATAGACAGATAATAGATAGGTAATAGATGAATAGATAGATGGTAGATAATAGAAAATTGTATAGCTAGATAATAGATCAATAGATGGATGATAAATGATAGATAATAGATAATTGTATAGATAGATAATAGATCAATAGATGGATGATAAATGATAGATAATAGATAATTGTATAGATAGGTAATAGATCAATAGATGGATGATAAATGATAGATAATAGAAAATTGTATAGATAGATCAATAGATGGATGATAAATGATAGATAATAGAAAATTGTATAGCTAGATAATAGATCAATAGATGGATGATAAATGATAGATAATAGAAAATTGTATAGCTAGATAATAGATCAATAGATGGATGATAAATGATAGATAATAGAAAATTGTATAGATAGATAATAGATCAATAGATGGATGATAAATGATAGATAATAGATAATTGTATAGATAGATAATAGATCAATAGATGGATGATAAATGATAGATAATAGATAATTGTATAGATAAATAATAGATCAATAGATGGATGATAAATGATAGATAATAGATAATTGTATAGATAGATAATAGATCAATAGATGGATGATAAATGATAGATAATAGAAAATTGTATAGATAGATCAATAGATGGATGATAAATGATAGATAATAGAAAATTGTATAGCTAGATAATAGATCAATAGATGGATGATAAATGATAGATAATAGAAAATTGTATAGCTAGATAATAGATCAATAGATGGATGATAAATGATAGATAATAGAAAATTGTATAGCTAGATAATAGATCAATAGATGGATGATAAATGATAGATAATAGAAAATTGTATAGATAGATAATAGATCAATAGATGGATGATAAATGATAGATAATAGATAATTGTATAGATAGATAATAGATCAATAGATGGATGATAAATGATAGATAATAGATAATTGTATAGATAGATAATAGATCTGGGATAGATACAGAGGTAGGGAGATAGATATGTAAATAAACAAATATTAAAACTATAAAAAAATGTCGATAGGAATAACACACATGCTTAGATCCATTTCTAGCTTTGGGATTTTACAGGATGGAGCACAGAGATTCTTCTAGTTTGCAGAAGATATTTGGGCACCAAAAGCCAACATTTTGTTTCTCTTGATCCCCTCTAAATCAGTGTTTCTTAACCTGCTCCTCTCCAGCAGTTTCTAAAGCTACCACTCTCATCATGTCAGGACAGCAATAGGCGTTGTAGTTTTGAGACATTGGGAGGTGACAGGTTGGAGAACTCTTCCCTAAAGAAAGGGAAAGTATAAAGTGACATTTACAGGACATGGAATACTTGGGTAATGCAGAATGATGATCATTTATAGTTTGAAAGGAAATCTCACAGCAGTGGTGCTCATTAGAGGAACTACAACTCTCAGCGTCCAGTTTCACAAAGGCTGGAGAGCAATTGTCCCAAACGATATTATGAATGTATCTGGGGAGGATCACCTCCACCATCTTTCTTATTTGTTATCATTCAGATGGTTTTCTTTTGTGTAACTTTTTGCACATTACTAATATTGTGCATCATATAGTAACATTGTCTATTAACAAAGAGGAGAATGATAGACTAAAACAATAAAAAGGAGAAGTCATTGTCTCCATCAAACACACAGATCACTGCTTTTTTATTGTTGTTTTTAAAGGATTTATAGAAAATTATGATTTATTTTTCTATTGTTTTGTGTGTTGTAGTTTTTATTGATCACTGTAGTAAATATTTATACACCAGTCATTCATTACTGTGGAAGGTCTGAGGTTCTGTGTCACTTGGAAAACTGCAGAAGGGAACTGGGATATTAATCGTGAATAGTATGTGAATAATGGGGGACATGGAGCAGAATGTATATAAGGAGCAGCCCATCCAGAAATCCTCACAAGATCACAGCCTGGGGAAAGGTGGGGGCACCTATCTTATCTCTGCCTTTACATCCTCTAACAAATTACTGTCTGATCAGTCCTTTGGTTTGGGGGATTAATGCCCCTCCAGTGCCCAGCAGTGATCAGTGCCCCCTGCATCACCAGGCATTGTGCAGATTTTTAGGTCATTTAAAAATAATTCCCTCCTTCCTCTTGTCCACCCTGAGGCTGGGATTACAGCTCATCCCAGTCTGTACTGGCTGCACTGGTCAATGGGTGCAGGAGGGGATGCAGTGGGGGGCTGGAGACACAGCGGCAACTGCTGTGTGTGTACAGTGTTCTAGTGACAAAGCGGCAGCAGGATGTGCACATCAGGGGCAAGAGAAGTAAACATGAGGATGGCTCCTACAAGTGGCATCATTAGTGGGATAACAAGGAAAGGGCGAAGTATGGGCTGGGGTCTGCTCCCTACACTAACCCCATCATACAGGGAATGGCAGGCTGCCCCCAGATCTCAGCAACAAAACTCACACTGCTAGGAATAGATCCTAGATAGGACAATAGATAAAAAATATAGATAAATAATGGATACATGATAAATGGGAAGATAGATAATAGATAATGAGATAGATATGGGATAGATAATAGATAGATAAGCTATGTAAATATATGATAGATGGGAAGACAGATCGCTAATAGATAGATTTTAGATAGAAAGATATATAGATCATTGATGATAGATAATATAGATAGATAGAAGAGAGATAATAGATAGATAAGATAGAAAGGATAGATATGTAGATAAATTTGACAAATATAATGCAGATTAGACAACTTTGATATAAATTGAATTGACAAATGCACAAAACATGGGATGGATGGATGGATGGATGGATGGATGAATGGATGGATGGAAGGATTGATGGATGGATGGATGGATGGATGGATGGATGGCAGCATCATGATAAAATCCCCCTTATTAGAGAAAAACAAAAGCACTCAGTATTCCAATTCAACCTGCATAAAAGTGGGGGCAGATTAGTGATCCATATCTGTGCAACATTTTGGCTGTAGCCAAACTATGAGCCATTATTTAGACAAAACAGATATTGGTAAATAAAGTGTAGCAGGTTTTGTTTTTGTATATTTTGAATTGGGGTGCTGCCCATTTGTTTTGGCTAGATAGAAAGGACACAAACACAAATACATAGTTGTTACAAGTGCTCAATTTATGACTTTTTAATCGAATGTATAGAAGTTTTTGCATCGTACGACCTTTAAGACAGGTCAATGTGTAAATAATGGGTGAAGAAAACCTCTGAGTCCTTCACCAATCAGCAGAAGGAAATGACTGTGGAGCTGTAAAAACAGCTGCATGAGGATGAGAGGTCATGTCAGGTACTGGCCAGATGCTGTCTCTTCATTCTGCAAATGGAGAGTCCCACAAACACCCACCGATGGCCCTTCTACATCATCAATAAACTGTCCACTTTCCATGGCTGCATTATTATTATTATCATCATCATCTAAGGGCATGTTCACATGTGATAGAAAAAAAAAATCCATTGATGATTCTTTGGTGGGTCTTACATGCAGATTTTGCTACAGATTTGCTCTATATATTGCAAAGAGCAAAATCCCTGGTGAAAAATCAGCAGCGAGAACTGACATGCTGCAGATTAAAAAATCCACAGTGCATGCCAGTTTTAGTAGGAAAATTTAACGGCAGCATGTGAATGATACTTTCAATCTCTAAAGAACTGGGTGATTTTTCATTTTTGCCCTCTAAATGTATTTCCTATTTTTTTTCCCCAAAGGTTATCAATATATATTTTTTTCTTAAGTTTTCCTTTGAAATCTGATTGAGGTCTTGTGTTTTTTTTTCTTTTTTTGGCCAGACTAGTTTGTAGTTTTGAATAATTTCATTCATTTTATCATAGAACATACTGAAAAAAGGTGAAAAATGTTCAAATAGTATGAAATGTTGCAAAAAAAAAAATCACAATTCTGCAATAGTTTTTACAATGTTCATTATGTGATAAAACTGACCAGGAAACATGGATATATATGATGTGAAAACAAAAAAGACCTTGGGTCCATCAAGAAACAGGATTCTCCAAGTCAGTATAAATTTGTATTTTTTTTTTTCAATAGTGAAAAAAATAATCAGAAGTTTGATAAAAAAAAAAAAAAAAAAAAAAAATTCAATTCTTGAAACGTGTAATATTTTTTATTTCCCCATCAATTGAGCTGCAATGTGATTGTTGCGCTGCCACAAATTTGGTGTAAATATGACATTTTGATCAATTTTTTGTAATTTTTTTTAGGGAGATATGGTGACCACAAAAACAAAATTCTGGTGTTTTACATTTTTTTTTTTGTCTCTTGACAGGTTTACAGTACTAGTTTTATATTTTGATAGATTGGACTTTTAGGGGCATGGTTATATGAAATATGATTAATTATGAAAAAATTAAAATATATATTTTTTAAAAGGGAGAGTAACTGAAATGTTGATAGAAAAAAATATATATATAATTTTTGTTAAACTTATTTATTTATTTATTTATTTATTTTTTAAGTCCAGCAGGGGGTTTGAACCTACAATTCTTTGTTGCATTTGATGTAAAATTACATTTTTGCAGTATATAGTGTAAATCATGGACTCCTATGAAGCTCAGTCTATGCATGCGTTTAAGATTACAACCAAGATTGCATTTATGGAGGCATTCCGCAGGCTCCCAGCTGCCATGGTAACCCATTGGCACTCCCACATTCGCATTTCAGGGGTACACTGGCAACCATTCCATTTAAATGCCAATGTCAGAGACTGAAATGGTTAAACAGCAGTGATCTGAGCTAGCTCCGGTCACTGCAGTTAGAAACATGCTGAGGGTTTAACATGGCTAGCATGTGCCATGTGGGGAGTGAGCTCAGCAACTGAGCCCTAGAGCAGACTAAGGGTATGTACACACGTTGCGGATTCGACTGCGGATTTTTCCACGCCGAATCTGCAGAATCCGCAGGTCAAAATGCTTGCGGATTTCCTGCGGATTTTGTGCTGATTTCGCCTGCGTTTTTACACCTGCGGATTTCTATAATGGAATAAGTGTAAAAAGGCTGCGGAATCCGCACAAAGAATGGACATGCTGCGGAAAATAAACCGCTGCGCTTCCGCGCTGAGTTTTCCGCAGCCAAATCCACTGCGGATCCGCAGCGTGTGCACACACCCTAAAGGATATGTACATTTGTGCTATGGAGTTAAATGCAATCCTCTGGCTTTTCCATTTGGAAAATCTGCAGCAGATCTGCAACGTGTGAACCAGCGCCAACATTTTGTATATGTGTTTTTCAATTCCTAGAAAGAAGGCCATTGCGCAAAACACTTAAAACAGCTATGCTGCAAAGGAAAACATGGCGGTGACCTAAAACCTGGCAATTTGGCTACAATCTTTATGAAGGATAAAAACTAGAATGACTAGAATGCCCCTAAATGAATCAGATGCATCTTTCAGTTGACGTTAGCCACCATAAGAAATGTACCCCAGTAAGGTTTGGAGGGCATGTGTTCTTCCTTCCTAAGCTCCATCCACTTTTCTAATAGTTGGTGGGAAGTGGCATAAATACACTAAGGCTGTGTGCCCACGTAGCGTTTTTTTTTAAGCGTTTTTGATGCGTTTTTCGGGGTCAAACCGCATCAAAAACGCTTAAAAGAAGCATCCCATTCATTTAAATGCATCTTGGTCTTTTTGTGTCAATGGATGCGTTTTTTACCGCTAAGGAAACGCTTAGCGGCAAAAAACGCAGCATGTTCACTAATTTCCGCTTAAGTCCGCGTTTTTGGCTATTTCCTAAAGTCCTAAAAATGCGTGGAAAAAAATGCATGAAAAACGCGCGGAAAAGGAGAACCCGTTTCTTGAGCATTTAAAAAAACGCTACGTGGGCACATAGCCTTAAAGTCACAAAGTTTTTGCACAACTATGAAGTGGCAAAAATATTTTGCTACAAGTTAAAGTTTCACTCCGAAATTCTGGTGAAAAACGTTTGATAAATTTGGGCCAAAGTGTTTTATCCTAAAAGTATCATTTTTACTTAGCATACTGCTTTCTCTGTACACCGCCATAGAATAGGTTGGCGCTATACACATTATTATTAATTTGCCCACAGATACAACGTATCACCAGATATCTTAATATTGTAAATAACATATCGGGGCCTGTATTTATGAGATCTACGTCCCCCTTGTAGGGTTTCTGCCGCTCACACTTATGTAAGTGATATTCCAGAGCGGAGTTTGATAATCTTTTGTGCCAGGTAAAACCTAATCATTAACATTCAGGCCCAGTCCTTGGCATCTGCCTTCCCTTTACCAAGTGAACTGAGGGAAATAAAAGGCGATTGTATTGAGATCACAGATGGGGTGCAGGTTTTTGGAAGAAATTTGAGAAACACTATTGTCCAAAATCAAAACTCAATGTGTTTCTATAACAAAGGCTTCCCCTTTAAGCCCCTCCGCTTGTATTACTCTTGTTTTTTAAACTCGAAGAGTTTTGCACAAAAGATTTTCCCTGAAGTGTCAAAACCTTTCTGATTGGAAGTGTGCGGATAACGGGGATCCGGATACCTGGAGGGGATCGTGATCTATAGTCACTGACAGCAATCTTTTATCCATCTGGACCAATAATGGGGCCGTCCTCTCACCCTAGTAGGGAGCGCTGCATTATAAAATAGGGCTTGTGTAACCAGAGCTGCCATCTATTTGCAGAAATGGAGAGCAGCAACTAAGAGCATGGCTGTCTGGAAAACTTGGCACAATCTACTGACTATTCCTTTAAATGGACATGGTGCAATACTTCATTTCTCCTGTGGAGGCGCTGCAGGGAAACTGAACACTTGCACACAGGTTTTTCTACAGATTCCAGAGGATGACCGAGTCTTATTTTTATCTTTAAGGGCAAAAACAACAAGACCATAAACATAGTAAAAATCCCTTTAATGAGCAGTTCTAACTATAAAATAAAGGGGTTGTCCTGGGCTTTAACACTGATGGTCTATCCTCAGGATAGGTCATTAATGTGTGATCGGTGGGGGTGTGATACCCAGCACACCCGCCAATCAGCTCTGTCCATGGATTAGTGGCCATAATTTCAATAGAAGCGGATGTGTCGTACACTGGGAACAGCTGATCAATGGGGGTACAGGGTGTAGCGCCCCCATCGATCAGACATTGATAACCTATCCTAAGGAGAGGCCATCAATGTTAAAGTGTTGGACAACCCCTTCAAGGCAGATTTCTCAAAGGTGGAGCATGAAAACGTTAGTGTGAACCTAGTTCTTAAATTGATTAGAGCAGGGTTCTTTTTTTTTTTTTTAAATAGCGCCACTCCTGTCCTTAGGCAGTGTTTGGTATTGCAGCCGTCACATAAATGGGATTAACCTGCAATACCAGACTCAACCTTTGGATAAAAGTGGCACTGTTTATGGGAAAAAAGGAGAACTTGTAATCTCACACATATGATCTGTTGTCGAGAGTTATCTGGGAGCGCCGCAGAGAGGGAGAGTGATATAATGCACACATCTGATATCTCTGTTAATAGTAGGTAATAAAATATATATTTTATATATATGATGTTTATGTAGTACTATAACTCCCATTGTGCACAGAAGCTGATGGGGATTGTATTCCTGATCCATTTTACTGTCGGGTTATTTTGGGATTTGGAGTCTGACAGCCGCTGTAAAGCCACCGGTTGCCTACAACTGCAATAAAGCAAAGCTGCAAATTAATCTTTGTATTTTTTATTCATCATTCCTGACAGCTCCTCTCGGATTTGCCGGGATTTTCGTTGGAATGATGTTTGTTGCCTTAGTAGCCCATGAGCTTAAAACCCCTCCAGGAATGTGCAGGATAAATAAAGCAACATATTGAAAGTGTCTGAATGGACTATCACTTTACATCTCCTCAATTACACTCTGTATTACTCTGGTTATTAATTAAACATGATGTACTAATTACAAACCAGCCGGCTTCAGCATTGCATAATGCCAAATTAATTATAATAAATAGATATACTGTGATACTCTGCTGATGTGTTACAAGGTTAGATAAACATTCTATAGCAGGGAGAAAGATGGCGGCAATAGAGGAAAAGAGGCACGGTCAAATATTCTGAAAAACAATTAATGAAAATATAAATTGATATAATGGTGTCTCACGCCAGTCTATGGTATCAGGAGGGGACGGCCGGCACGGTCAATGCACCCCATCTTATCAATGTGTATTGGCATGGGTTCCAGAATTAGAAAAAAAAGTGTCCACTTTCTTCCAAGGGTTTAGTCCAATATTGCAGCCCATCTCCATTAAAGTCAGTAGGGCTGTGCTGCAATACCATACCCAACCAGTGGATTGGTGTGGCACTGTTTTGGGGATAAAGAAGCCTTGCTTTTCTCATTCTGGAACACATAGGCCCCCCGATTCATCAAGACCGGTGTGAGCAACCCCATTCTTGACGAGATGTCCTGTTGGGGTCCAATGCTTGTAATTAAAGGGAACCCATTACCATTTTTTTTCTGATATAACCTATGGCCATCACCTTCAAGCCCCATGTGACAGTATTCTATAATATTGGACATATGACTCCAAATCGCCCTGCAAGGCACAACCCCCCCCACACACACACCTTTTGTTATACTCACCTGTGGGGCGGTCCGGTCCGATGGGCGCTGCTGGTTTTGGTTCGGTGCCTCCGCTCTCCTTGCAATGTTGTAATTCTCCTGTGATTCCTGCGTCATTCACATTGTTACCCTTTGCGCGTCTGCGCTGATGTGCTTCAATCTTCACTGCCGAGGGTAGAGAACATACTGCAGTGCACATGCGCAGACGCTCTTCTGACTTTTACCGATGCATGCGTACAGCAGTCGACAGGGCAGACATAAATGAGCCTGCGCAGAAACGCAAAGGGAATACTGTGTGGATGATGTAGGATGCGTCATCCACATAAAGCAAAGGACAAGGACGGCATCATAAGAAGAAAGGAGGTACCGGACCACGACTAGCAACACCCATCGGACAGGACCGCCCCACAAGTAAGTACAATAAAAGGTAATAATATTTATTTCTATATAGTGCTTTACAGTTTGCACACATTATCATCACTGTCCCCGATGGGGCTCACAATCTAAATTCCCTATCAGTATGTCTTTGGAGTGTGGGAGGAAACCGGAGAACCCGGAGGAAACCCACGCAAACACGGGGAGAACATACAAACTCCTTGCAGATGTTGTCCTTGGTGGGATATGAACCCAGGACCACTAACCACTGAGCCACCGTGCCGCTCAAAGTATTTTTTTTTTTGCCTTGCAGTGTATATTGGAGTCATATGTGCAGGATTACAGAATGCAGTCACCTGGGGCTGAAAGGTGGCTGCCGTAGGTTATATAGAAAAAAAAAAAAATGGTGAAAGGTTCCCTTTAAGAAGTGCACGTCTCTTTATAAATCAGTCAAGTCTGAATAGTGGCATGCTCCTTGCCACTTCAGAGACCGAAGTAATATTTCTGGCTTTAGGAACATCACAGCTTGTTGTAAATTAGGCTGTGTCATCAAGCCCTGTCCCGTCCCAGCTTTGGCAATTATGGCAGAGCAGGGCAAAATTGTCATGAGAATGTCAAAAGTTGGAACATTTTTGCACAATTTTGAGTTGCACAAGAATTTTGCAACTTGTCAAAATGTTTTATACCAGATTTCTGACAATAACAGATGAATCAGGGCCTTAATTTATAAAGAGCCAAAGAAAAAGTAAAAAAAAAAATACAATTCACAATATATGAATGTGTTCAAAATGATTAAAATTCTGAAAACGAAGAATGTTTCAAAGCAAAAGTTTTACTCACTTCATCCTGCATGCTCGACAGTCTGGCAACCTGACGTGCTTCTCCAACATCAGTCTCCTTGATTCAGTCAGTTAACGTTCATCACTAATGTGGATTTTCTCCCCACCCAATTATTAGGTACACTCAATTGCCTTGCTCGAAACCCAGCTCTGCTACATTGCTGTGCCAGCTCTGCAATTGTGAACTATGCTGCAAACCCAGCTTTGCTACATTGCTGTGCCAACTCTGCAATCATGGACCCTGCTGCAAACCCAGCTCTGCAATTGTGGACTCTGCTGCAAACCCAGCTCTGCTAAATCACTGATCCATCTTTGACATACTGCTGGAAGTCTCAGAACTTATTGTACAATTCAACTCAAATACACCGCTTCCTCACTGCAGAGTCTATCAAACCTACCTCACACACTACAGCTCTGCCATACCGGTCACTGTTCTGCTACTTCAGCTCCCCTGTTCCATCTGGTTTGTATTGCTGTCCATGTCTGCTTTTCCGAACCAAGGGCTTTAGGATTCACCTCTCCAAGTGAGAAATAACAAGATGTAACAGTAACATCTTCTACACCATCTTTATTAATCCATTTAAGGATGATGTTAGGGATGGATAGAAGGCCCCAAAATAAATGTAATAATAAGCTTTTCCATGTACTATTTTATTTAAGCCCATTTACATCATCGTGATTGCAAAAACACAGAAGTAGTTCTCATATGATTATGGTAAAAGATCTGTGGTGATTGACAGTCGGGATCAGAGAAACTGATAATCTAATCTCAGCTCTTCAACCCCTGAAGTGCAACAGTCAACAAGAAGAGCAGAGCATCTAAGGTGTTTAGTAGATGAAATGCAAATGGTCTCTTCAGAGAGGAAGAGGACTAGAACTCTAGTACCTCCTATTGGAAGTAGCAATCCTAAAAGTCAATGTCGACCCTTTAATGAGCATTGTCACATGACTTAGGATAAATGCCAAAACCAGAATCTCAATTTGCAGACACTGTGTTTCAGGCTACTGTCCCTCATCAGTGCAAAGTGTGAGATCTGGTTTGGCTGTGTGAGAGGTGTCTGACCAATATCCAAGAATTATCGTGAATGACATGCTAAGCATGCCGAGATGAGGAGACTTAAAGCCGCAATGCTCCTCTGGGAATTATGCAAATTGTCTTTTCAGAGAGGCTTTAAGTCTCCTCATCTCGGCATGTTTAGCATGTCATTCACGATAATTCTTCGATATTGGTCAGACCCCTCTCACACAGCCAAACCAGATCTCACACTGTGCACTGACGAGGGGCAGTACCCTGAAACATAGTGTCTGCAAATTGAGATTCTGGTTTTGGCATATATCCTAAGTCATGTAACAAGGCTCGTTAAAGGGTCGACATTGACTTTTAGGATTGCTACTTCCAATAGGAGGCACTAGAGTTCTAGTCCTCTTCCTCTCTGAATAGACAATTTGCATAATTCCCAGAGGAGCATTACGGCTTTAAGTCTCCTCATCTCGGCATGCTTAGCATGTCATTCTCTGCAAGGAGAAACGATATTTCTTGGATAGTAGATGAAAGGCACGGTCTGTCCTTAGGTGCGATTGTCACGTGAAAATGAGGTACTGTAGAAGCTGGAGGTCTAAAAAATGTCCCTTCATCGTTCACTGGGAACAGAAGCACTGATATCTCTGGAACATCATTGCTACAAGAAGGGAGTATCATAGAAATAAAAACTATGGGGCACTGAATTTCTTAGACAAGGGTGATCCAGTAACTAACAACAGCTTTAAAGACCTGGTGCCAGAATGGATGTCAAATTAAGAATTTAACACTGTGTGTTGCATTGATTCAATCCATAGCTACCACGTCAGCTTTGTTTCCACTGCAGTATAACGACATCAGCCATAACATTATGGAACCAGATTTTCTCACTCCGGGATTTAGACAGTAACAACTCCGCCAAGTGACTTTATCGCTTGTAAGGAAAATGCTGCTCCTTGAAAAAGAATCTGTGTCTGTCATTTTACTCAGATAGATAATATCCAGAAGTGGAGTTAAATAAACAGTATATTCAATCTCTGGGTATTCCACGTATTTGTTTATCTTCTGATCCCATGCTGAGCTGTACTGCAGATGAACTCCGAAACAAGGAACCACAGCCACGGACTGGATCTGATCTATATATAGGATGTAGCGCTCATACACGACTTATACTCGGCAAGTGGTAAACTTACTCATCCAAATCTCATGTAACATTTTTTGCTATTGTTAATTCGCCTTTCTTTTTAGGATTATGGACACCGGCAGGGGCAATTTATTTTCATTTTTTTAAATGCATTTATTTTTGCCTAAAAATAATTTTCACAACTCGGTTTCATTAAAATTTTTGCACAGTTTGCCTTCTTTGTTGCACGGTCCCTTCTTGGCTGAAGAAGAGGGAGACAGAACGATCTTGCTGAGCTGGATTCACATCTACACTGATTAGTTCAACTATATAATTTCTCCCATGTTGCTGCTGGTATCTAAGTGCTAGCTGAGGAATGAACAGCAGGAATCCATCATCTGTGTGCTGTAATGTGCAGTTAGTTTCCTCTGAACAGCTCATGGTCGATTGCAAATTAAGAGCTAGAGGCTGTATAGTGGAAACCTGGAGATGTCGTCTTGTCCAAGTCTCTCTGGACATCATGCTAGAGGTTCACCACTGTGTAAGAACTGTTTCTGTTCTCGAAGACTTGAGATGCCTTTTTTGCTACATTAAAGGGGCAGTCCAGGACTACAAAATTGATGTCCTATGCGTAGGAAGGGCCATCAATATCAGAGTGGCGGGAGTCAGACATCCCACACCCCATCCATCAGCTGTTGATTGGCAGCTGCAGGACCTAAGGTATAGAGTAGTCAGAACACCAGAGCTCCTTACGCTGTTTAGTGGCAGTTCTTAGGTACTGCAGCTCAACCCATTAACTTCAAGAGATAAACTGCGTATTCCGGTGTTTGTACACTACATACATCGTGGACTCCTGGTGGCCGCAGGACTCGCTAACAGATTAGAGGTTTATGACAGGTACTGGACCCCACTGATTTGATATCGATGACCTAAATGTAGGCTGGGTCATCAATGTTATAATCTTAGGACAGTCATCCATCTACATGGCTGCTATGTAATACTATATTTCCTCTTCTACAGTATCTGCTCCAAATCAGGTCTTTACAGGGATGCAGGGGCAGGATATAAAACAGCACCTGATTTTTTTTTTGTCTTTTTTTTTTTAAATGGTGAAGTCTCATAAGACAACCCCTTTGACACTTTTCAGCATAGTAACATAGTTATTAAGGTTGAAGGGAGACTAAGTCCATCTAGTTCAACCCATAGCCTATCCTAACTTATCCTAACATGTTGATCCAGAGGAAGGCAAAAAAAACCCATGTGGCAAACAGTAAGCTTCACATTGGGGAAAAAAATTCCTTCCCGACTCCACATACGGCAATCAGACTAGCTCCCTGGATCAACGCAATATCAAGGAAACTAGTGTATATACCCTGTAATATTATACTTTTCAAGAAAGGCATCCAGTCCCGTCTTAAATTTTAGTAGGGAATCACTAATTACAACATCATATGGCAGAGAGTTCCATAGTCTCACTGCTCTTACAGTAAAGAATCCGCGTCTGTGAGTATGCTTAAACCTTCTTTCCTCCAGACGTAGAGAATGCCCCCTTGTCCCCGTCACAGGTCTAAGAGTAAAAAGATCATTAGAAAGGTCTCTGTTATACATTGTGATTTTCACCTTAGTGTTATTTCTAACATTTTATCATGCAAGGCTTTCTTAAAGGGTTATTCTCAAGATATATTTTAAGGGAAAACTAACAAGGAAACCCCAGAGATAATGAGAATGGGCCTCCAGCATCCGGGCTTAGCAGAACCCCATCTTAGATGAAGCAGAGGTGTGCATGTGTGATCTTCGCTTCATTCATCTTCTATGAGACTGCAGGAAAAAAAAGCAGCGTGCTGGGCTACACTTTCTATGACAGTTTCATAGACAATGAATGGAGCAGAGGTCACAGCTGCGCAGGTTGATAAGTCATTTATTACATATTATCAATTTCTGGATTATATATAACCCTCCAATACCATTAGTTATGAGTAAAGCATCCAGACTTTTTAAAATGCCGATACAGGATCTGCTGTTACCACCTATTGTAGTATGGCATTCTACAGTCTGACTGCTCGAACTGTAAAGAACTCTTTCCTATGTAGAAGTCCTAGTCGTCTTCATCCACACATAATAAACGTACCATAGTCCTTTGTGAGCTTCTTAGAAGAAGGTTGAAAATATAAACCTCTGCTCCATTCAAGAGATAGGCTCTGCAGAGCCTGGTTCCTGAGTTCCAGAGCCCCATTTCCAGGATTACTTTGGGTCCAAGAGGCCGGTCACCTATGAATAGGTGATAAAGGGTTATTCTCAAGATCGCACGTAAGACCTGCCCCAGGAA
Organism: Dendrobates tinctorius; assembly: GCF_039654945.1. NCBI lineage: Eukaryota > Metazoa > Chordata > Amphibia > Anura > Dendrobatidae > Dendrobates > Dendrobates tinctorius. The sequence goes on along the minus strand of NW_027361729.1, from coordinate 99,581 downwards.
TCACACAGATGTAGATAGATATACACATTAATTATAAAATAAATTCAAAATTTTTTACTTGCAGGGATTTTTCTAATATCAGACTTGTTCATCTCTCTGCACTTTCGCCTCCATATTTCCACTACGAGACCCGGGTAATAAAATCACAGCCATTAAACAGTTTTTCCTTGTGTCTTTTCTGAAATGACACAAGTGACAGGGATTAAGTCTGCCGAGCTGTAAAGCATATTCTTAACTGTGAATTGGACCCTGCAGAGAAAACACAAGTTCCCCGTAAGCGGATTGTAGGATTTACATTCCAAGGCTCGGCCAGCGCTAGCGACATAGTGACAACGGTTCTTCCACCTGCAGGACAGCGACTCTGAGAAAGTAAACTCTCGGTGACCTCGCAGGATAGTTTATCCTGAGATTTTAGGAGGGGCTGCAGGGGGCTCATCTTAGTTTAAGAACTGGGGTGAATCTGGTATTTAACCTCATGAGTGACACCCTAGCAGGAGCTAAATCCCCTATCTGTGCAGCGAGTTGGACACAAGTGATATTAAGCATCTTAGCCGTCCCAATTACCTCCTTTTTACTTGACCCTTAACCTCCTGATGCTGGCCCACTATAATCTAAAACTGGAAATTACAGGTAAATGCAGTTTCAACATGTAGAAAAAAAAAAAAAAGAATTATAACAAATATCAAAAAATCTAATTTTACAACGGTCCCCTCCTCCTTCACCCCCCAAAAATAATGCCCCATAATATACATTTTCGGCGCTGACTTAATATAAATGGAACATGTCATTTTTAATCTTTTTTTTTTTTTTTTTTTTTTAATTATTTCAATGCAATAAGAGAACTTTGCAAATAGTCTCTACTACATATATCCTAAAGATTTGTGAATACCGCTCCACTGCAGTTCTGTTTCCATGGTAACAGACTACAAACCAAGTGTAGTCTGATTTTGTAATTATCTACCCTGTTTCCCCGAAAATAGGGCGCCACCCGAAAGTAAGGCATGCTGGGGGGGGAGCACTGTGCCTGCTAATATAAGGCACCCCCCTTGTTCTGTGCATGGGGCATGCAGTTGTGTCTCGCTCCCGCTGTCCGGTGCCCTCCACTGCAGTCGCGCTCTTCGCATGAGTTAATCACAGCCTCGGAGCTGTGTGCCGATCTCCGCCCATGAGCCCTGCGCCAATCACAGAGCAGGAACCATGGGCCAGCTGACGTCATCCATAGCCTCCGATTGTTCCTGGGCTGTGATTGGCACAGGGCTCTTGCGCTCTGATTGGTCCAGGGCTCCTGCTGTAATGGAATGATGGGGTTGCTGTATTGGGGACTGTAAAGGGATGATGAGGGCTGCAATGGGATGATGGGAATATTTGGGGCTGCAAAATGATGATGGGGCTGCTACGGTAAAGGAACTGCTGTGGGTGATTGTTACGGTAGCGGTACAGTGTCCAGAAAGTGTGTGGGAGCCATTTTAGAGCCCTTATGTTTTGTGGCCCTGTGTGGGAGTCAGGCAATTACAGTACCGTACCGTAGTGTGTTACTTTGATTTGTTGTCTGCTTTTCTGCTGAACGGTCTGTATGTCTGACTACTGGTTTTACGCTACAGAACGTTCCTTATGTAAGAGTAGAGCGCGCTGGAATGTTTCTCATGAAAATAAGACACCCGCCCGAAAATAAGACATGGTGCAACTTTCGGAGCAAAAATTAATATAAGACGGTGTCTTATTTTCGGGGAAACAGGGTATCACTCTCTTCCAACTGCCTCCTCTTCAACTGGTAGTAGGATGGCAAGAAGAGGAGACAGAGGGGCCAAATTTACTGCAAGATGACCAGATCCATGAGTCAGCAGTTGACTTTCGTCCAAGTATAGTTTCCTCTTCTGGTTTCATTGGAGGATAAAACATGTTGATGTTCCAGGGCCTAAAAAAATTATAAAATAAAAAAAAGTCGCGGCTAGGCTTTTATGCACCTGGATTCAGTTTGCTGCTCTGGTCCTGTATATACATAGATATTGTAGCATTAACTTTTCGGTGTTCCCCCAGAAACAGGAAGAAACACATCCAATCTTTAGCTTTTGTTATACTGCCATGGATCTCTGTTGTATAAACGAATTAGATATATGCAGCCCCGACACTTGTCTGGCCAAAAGCTTTGTCTTTGACCTGACATCCACATGAATCTGCATGTGTTCGCCACAGGAAGAGGGTAGTAAAGCCCCCTTCACACATAGCGAGATCGCTAGCGATCTCGCCAAAGCGTCACCGATTTTGTGACGCAACAGCGATATCGGTAGCGATCTTGCTACATGTGACACCTCTGACCCGGCTCCCCACAGGATATCACTGATCGCGCGAGATCGTCCCGGTCCATTTCTCGTCGTCAGCTTCCTGCTGGCGCCGACGAGCGACTCCATGGATGCGGGCGGAAGACGTGACACCCTCGCTGCGTGTGACAGGTAAGTGACGACCCCCGACCACTGCTGCATCGCTGGTGAGATCTGCCTGTTTGGCAGCTCACTAGTGACCATTTAGCGATGCACCAGCGATCCTGACTGGGTCGTATCGTTGTCGGGATCGCTGGTGCATTGCTATAAGTAACGGGACCTTAAGATAAGCCACTATCAGAAATGATCTTCACGAGAACAAAATTATCAAGCAAATGGATCTTGAATTTGAATTAAGCTGCAGTCAGAGGTATCTGGATACAAAACAAACATCAGATGATCGACTGGAAATCAGAAGGTTCAGAAGATATATGTATATGGCCAACTTAACTTCATTCCAGCCTGCCATGCTGCCAAGTGGGCTCCATTGTTTCTTCTCAAGGGCATCACCACTACCAACCAATCCTTTCACATTGAGCAGTGATAACGTACCAACAAAAATCTCTCATTTGTTTCCAAATCCTTCCCCTAATCGCTATCTTCTGAAGGTTATTAAACTAAATAAACAGGGTTAGAATGAACAGCCTTGCCTTAGTAGGATCAGGACCTATACATATACAGAAGAGAAGATTGGTTTCACGAAGACTACAGAGGGCATGGTCACCAAACCAGACAAAATAATAATACAGTGAAGGGATTAGATCAAACCCAACTCTTAAAATAACAAATAGAAACAAATTGAAGTCTAAACCACACATCTTACACAATTTCTGGAAGGCATTGGTTTGGAGGACACAGGTCATCTGCTCCTGAAATCCCTTTAGGTCTCTGATCAAGGAGCCGGGAGTATAGGTGGATTAGGTGCATGTCCTATTTCACCAATGTTAATTCTTAGGTCTAACTGCTGACAATTTTCTCGGTGGTGGGTCTTACATGACTTCTTCACACTCTTAAGGCCCCTTTACATTTAGCGATGCACCAGCGATCCCGACCACGATGCGACACGGTCAGGATTGCTGGTGCATCGCTAAATGGTCGCTAGTGAGCTGCCACACAGGCAGATCTCACAGCAATGCAGCAGCGATCTAGCGGTCGTTACTTACCTTTCAGACGCGGCGATCCTGACGTCCTCCCGTCCGCGTCCACGCGTCGCTCGTCGGCGCCAGCAGGAAGCGCCCGACGAGAAATGGAGCTGTACGATCAGCGATGGACAGCGGGGAGCCGGTCGGAGGTAAGTATCACACATAGCGATATCGCTGCTGCGTCACCAAATCGGTGATGCTTTAGCGATATTGTTAGCGATATCACTATGTGTAAATCCCCCTTTACTGATACTTTTAAGACTAACTAATATCTAACCTAAGTGATACGACATATTTGTATTGGCAGTGAAAATTCATTTGAAGTTTTGTGTGGTTAAATCTACAAATTTACTCATGTCATGTGGAGTATTGAACTCTTGGTTTCCATATACAAGATCCTAGGATTTCAATCTCTGGTACATCAACTCTCATGATTCTAAGGGTACACTAAGGCAGGCCATACATATTAGATGGCTGTCGGCCGAATGATACTTTGATCGTTTGCCCAACAGCCATCTCAGTCAACACAGTCAACTCTCCCATAAGTAGGAGTGTTTGTTCGGCCAAGCGCTCCGATGTTCTCTATGAAAGCCAATGACTGACAAGTTGGTCATCAGCTTATCTCAGGGAGAACAATGAAATCAGCAGCCCAAAATCAGACATGTCCGATCGACATTGTTCCCGACCATTATTTGGCCGAACCCGTCAACATCGGCAGGTTCAGTCGACATTAAGTCTAAGGCAGTGGTTCCCAACCTTTCTGACCTTGAGAGCCACATTCAGCTTAGAGAGCAGGTCACGAGCCTCATTCAGCACTGAGAGAGGGTCGTGAGCCACATCCAGCTCCCACCACCCTCAAAGTAATGTCAACCAAAGCCCCCATTACAGGTATAATGATAACCAAAGCTTTTCCACAGAAATCACTCCAAAGCAGCACACTGAGATCCAGGGGTTCCCACAAAACCCCCATTCAGTATTCTTCCATCAAAGACTCCCAACACACTGTCACATCCAGCTTTGAGCACCTCCTCTAACAGGTAGTACCATCCTCCAGCATACCATACCTAAAACATCTCTAAACCCCTAAGACCAGTAAATGTGCATCCAGATCTGCACTTCTGTGCAAGGCTACTCACAAAATTCACCATTTTGAGATGTGCTCCTCACACCTGTTTGCTAGACCTGGACCTAATGCATCAAGCTGGCAGTCGCGAGCCACAATTCATGGGACCGCGAGCCACATGTGGCTCCCGAGCTACAGGTTGGGGACCCCTGGTCTAAGGTGTATGGGGAACTTAACACTCTAGTCAACCTGTATTGTGAATATGATCATAGCTTTAGTGATAACTGTGATATAATTTAATTTTCATTAAGAAACATTGAAAAACACTTGCTGACAGTACTGTGTCCCTGTTGACAAATCACATTTAGTAAAGTATTTTTGAGTATTATGATTTCCCACCATATAATATCACCATTCCAGTGACCTACGTTTCATAGAAGGCAGCTATAATTTTTCCACCATTGATATGATAGCCCTTTTACCCTCATACTCAAGTGATCTCTGTGGAATAAGAATTAATTCTACAGACTTGTTAAAGACTACATCAAGCATCAACTTACATTTTGGTTAAAAAAAAAACAATAGCAAAAAAATTAATAATCACAATTTATTTTTTTGTGGATCCCGATATAGTAAAAGCAATGATACTTTGTTTCTTGTGACTCCTGCTTGTTTAGCCCAGAATGATTCTCTACATGTGTAAGGGTACCGTTACACCTAGCAATGCACCAGCGATCCCGACCAGCGATATGACGCGGTCAGGATCGCTGGTGCATCGCTAGGTGGTCGCTAGTGAGCTGCCACACAGGCAGATCTCACCAGCGACATCGCTGGGGACGGGGTCGCTACTTACCTGTCACACTAGGCGATCCTGACGTCCTCCCGCCCAGCTCCACGCGTCGCTCGTCTCTCCACGCGTCGCTCGTCTCTCCACAGGAAGCCCAGCAGGAAGTAGCCGACGAGGAATGGTCCAGGAGCTTCTCGCGCGATCAGCGATAACCAGCGGGGGAGCCGGTCGGAGGTAAGTATCACATGCAGCGATATCGCTAGCAATATCGCTGCAATGTCACAAAATTGGTGACTTTACAGCGATATTGCTAGCGATATCGCAGTGTGTAACGGGGGCTTTAATCTGAAGAGTGGGAAGTTGTTGATAGGGACACTTCTGATCATATGGCAACTGCAGGCCTGGCTGCTATAAATGTCGATCAACTATGATTAGTAGGGAAGCAGTGTGCCTGCTGAAAGGAAAATGTAGCAATAAACCTCAACTAAGCAAATGAAAGATGTCAGAAGTTAGAACACTTTCGATTCCTACTGCTAATATGTGTCTATGACATCTATTTAAACAACAGACCAGTTTCCGTACCAACAGAATACTCATCACTAGTCAAAGGTTAACCTCTGCTTTAAAGATAACAGCCCCTTAATGAAAGCATTTAGTTATATTTCCAATTGTTAAGATCTCTCACTTTTCTAAAGGACATTTCTTAATAAAAAGAAAATCTAAAAAGCTATGTTACTGCTAATACTTTGGAGAAATGGTCATCACAAGGTAACCATACCTTGGCCGGCAGCGTCTCTGGACTTGACTCACACAGAGCACATCTGGGACGTGATTGGTCGGTGATTACACAGGGAGCTGCCAGCAGCGGATCTTGATGATTTCTTCAGAGTGGCAGGACATTTCTCAGACGACCTTTAATAACCTCACTGGTAGCAGTCAGATGACCATTAATAACCTCACTGATAGCAGCCAGGGCTCTAAATGCGGGGGTTTCTGCTCATATTAATACTGAATAAATCAAGATGTTTAAAAAACGTTTCCGCTTTTACATCATTTGCAGATCAGTAACATGTCTATCCATCTTGTGATTTCCATCAAATACTTTTCCATCTTGAAGCTGCAATTGTAATGTTGAAGAGTGGAGAGTGGGGGAAATAAGTATTTGATCCTTTGCTGATTTTGTAAGTTTGCCCACTGTCAAAGACATGAACAGTCTGTAATTTTAAGAGTAGGTCAATTATAACATTGAGAGATAGAAAATCACTGTATAAATTATATAAGTTTATTTGTATTTTGCAGTGGGAAATAAGTATTTGATCCCCTACCAACCATTAAGAGTTCTGACTCCTAAAGACCAGTTAGATGCTCCTAATAAACTTGTTGCCTGCATTACAGACAGCTGTCTTAGGCTAGCTTCACATTTGCGTTTAAAGGCCGCAGCGGCGGCCTGCGCACGGCCGCTGCTAAGCCCCGCCCCCTGCCGTGCCTCCGCCTATGGGCGCATGACGCTGCATGCGTCCCCTATCTTTAGCACTGGGGACACAGGCCGTGCGCAGGTATGCGTTTGGCGGCGCATGCGTCCTTTTGACGATGCGCCGACCAGCGCCAAACGCAACAGGTTGCAATTTGGTGCGCTCGTCGCAGCGTCAAAAGGACGCATGCGCTGCCAAACGTATACCTGCGCACGGCCTGCGTCCCCAGTGCTAAAGATAGGGGATGCAGGACGCATGCAGCATCACGCGCCCATAGGCGGAGCTACTGGCGGAGGCACGGCAGGAGGCAAGGCTTAGCGGCGGCCATGCGCAGGCCGCCGCTGCGGCCTTAAACACAAATGTGAAACTAGCCTTACATAGTCACCTTTATAAAAGACTCCTGTCTACAGACTCAGTCAGGCAGACTCTAACCTCTACAACATGGGCATGACCAAAGAGCTTTCTAAGGATGTCAGGGACAAGATCATAGACCTGCATAAAGCTGGAATGGGATACAAAACCATACGTAAAGCACTGGGTGAGAAGGAGACAACTGTTGGTGCAATAGTAAGAAAATGGAAGAAATACAAAATGACTGTCGATCGACATCGATCTGGGGCACCATACAAAATCTCACTTTGTGGGTATCCTTGATCATGAGGAAGGTGAGAGATCAGACAAAAACTACACGGGGGGGGGGGGGACTTGTAAATGATCTCAAGGCAGCTGGGACCACAGTCACCAAGAAAACCACTGGGAACAAATTACGCCGTAAGGATTCTTTTACACTTCCCATTCTTTTTGCGGCCCGTATTGCTGTAATTAATTTTCACGGTCTGCTGCAAGAATCTTTTCGGATCGCCGTTTTTCTGTTTGGGATTAGGTTTTGAAAAGTTGGGTGAAAAAAATGGCGTTCTGCAAATAAGTCTTCACGGTGTACCGCAAAAACAAGCTTCTTTTGTTTTTGCGGCACCATTGATTTCACTGGGGGCTGTGTCCATAAAAAATATTGAACAAGCTCGATATTTTTTCACGGCTGTAAATACGGCCCTCACGGCCATACGGCGTTTCGACTAATTTTTGTGGGCTGTTTTTGCAGCCACAAAAACGGCCCACAAAAACACGGCAAGTGTAAAAGAAGCCTAAAGGTTTAAAATCCTGCAGTGCCCACAAGGTCCCCCTGCTCAAGAAGGCACATATGCAGGCTCGCATGAAGTTTGCCAATGAACACCTGGATGATTCTGTGAGTGATTGGGAGAAGGTGCTGTGATCAGATAAGACACAAATGGAGCTCTTTGGTATTAACTCAACTCGCCGTGTTTGGAGGAAGAGAATTGCTGCCTATGACCCAAAGAACACCATTCCCACTGTCAAGCATGGAGGTGGAAACATTATGTTTTGGAGGTGTTTCTCTGCAAGGGCACAGGACTACTTCACCGCATCAATGGGAGAATGGATGGAGCCATGTACTGTAAAATCCTGAGTGACAACCTCCCTCCCTCTGCCAGGACATTAAAAATGGGTCATGGATGGGTCTTCCAGCACGACAATGATCCAAAACATACAGCCAAGGCAACAAAGGAGTGGCTCAAAAAGAAGCACATTAAGGTGATGGAGTGGCCTAGCCAATCTCCAGACCTTAATCCCATAGAAACCTTACGGACGGAGTTGAAGCTCCGAGTTGCCAAGCGGCAGCCTCAAAATCTCAAAGATTTAGAGATGATCTGCAAAGAGGAGTGGACCAAACTTCCTCCTGACAAGTGCGCAAGCCTCATCAACTACAAAAAACTTCTGACTGCTCTGCTTGCCAACAAGGGTTTTGCCACCAAGTATTAAGTCTTGTTTGCCAGAGGGATCAAGTACTTATTTCTCACTGCAAAATTAAAATAAATGTATATAATTTATACAATGTGATTTTCTGGATTTTATTTTTGATATTCTATAGCTCACTGTTAAAATTAACCTAACCTTAAAATGATAGACTGTTCATGTCTTTGTCAGTGGGCAAACTTACAAAATCAGCAAGGGATCAAATATTTCCCTCACTATATATCCAATTGATTTATACATGCACTGTGTAGTACTTTATATGACCTGAAGAAGCGCTGCAGAGAAATTGAACAAACGTTGCCAGATTTCTCCAAACAATACAGCAAGTAATAGACAGTGACCTTTGTGAAATAATTATTTTGTTGACCTCAAATGGACGGGGAACAGAACAACCAAAAGTTTCAATCTATGTTCAGTAGAGCAATGTTATTGTCTCAAACATAAAATTAAAGAGGACCTGTCACCAGGTCATAAATGTCCACATTTTGCACTTGTATTCCTGCTGCTCCTTTGACTATTCTATTTTTGCTTTTATTTTAATACACCAATTAGTTCCAGAGATATTGGCATTTTTATCCAATGCAAAGTTTAATGGTTTTTCGAAGGGGGTGAGGCTCATAGGGTAATAATGCAGAGCACCCTAAAGACATGCCCAAGAGGATCTTGTGAACAATGTCCCCTTAGTAAAGACCATAAAAATCAGAACTAACCCAATGGTGGATTAGAAAAAGAACAAAAAGGTGCAATACTCAGGGTAGCAGCGGCAATAAATCAAAACAAACATTAGCCAATTTTGACCTAGTTATAAGTACTCTAAGTTCTATTTTCTATTATACACTTATTTTATTCAAAACTATTTGATGCTATTTGGTCAATACATCCCCTAAATAGAAATACATAAATCAGTTTACCAGGATTGCATGTGTACGTCATGCTTATAGGGTGTTTTCTATATGGCTGTGATGAATAATATATGAGAATAAGTTTAGATACTTTAAAGCTGACCTATCACGTGCCATAAATATATAATTTTTTACTTTTACCTACTCTACTTGCGGCTGTTCTCCTCAATCAGGTAGTGTTTTGTTCCTGAGCCTCTTCATTCATGAGGTATACTCCAATTTTTCTTTTTGCACCTTGTATGTCAATCTGGTATTGTTAGCCAAAGGGGGCATAATCCTCAACTCTGGTCTGTGATCTTCTTTCTTGGCTATCAAGATTAGATTCACATACAAAGGGCTAAATTAAAAAGGGGCCCGGAAAAAAAATGATTCAGGAGAACAGCAAGAACTATACCAGGTAAAAAAAATACATTTATGGCAAGTAACTGGTTCTCCTTAAGTAGTAGTTATGGCTTTCTGTACAGTTTTGTATTTATTTTTTATTATGTAGTACTTTCGTCTTCCATTTCCCTTTTATTTAGATGTTGAATTTTCCTTTTCCTTCTTTACCATGTACTTACATTGTTTTTAGATATCACTCATTTCAAAGTAGTGCCTGAATGTTTTGTATGTTACAAGAGAATCAGAACTTGGCACAATTAAATGTTTCTCCTTTCCAATATCCCTTTAGCAAAAAAAAAAAAAAAGTGCGCGGCTACATACACACATCAGTTTACATTTTTACATCCATTATAAATGGTACATTTTTGTTCCCTCTGTCCACCATATTGCCTCCGTGTTCAATGTGACTTTTTGTCATTGGTTTTTAAAAACTGAACAAAGTACACTGTCTGAACTTCATTATCCATTGACGCTTAACGATGGATCAATTAAAAACAAATGAAACATTGATGGAAAACAGAAGTATAAAGAACGCCTTCCATTTTTCATCCCCATAAACTTTAATGGGTGAGTCTGAGCTGCAAAACGAACGAGAATAGGATGTGATCCGAGTCTCACAGATCAATAACAAACTCAGTTTTAAAACAGATGTGTGTACAGGTCAATGAAACTATGTCACAGTGGTAACTCGCATGCCTCCTTAGCGCCGTCCTACTCAGTGTGGTCACCGCGCAGCTTCCCCTTGTATCAGGCCATCTCCCTGAGTTTACCTCTTGCAGCACTGCTGCATTTGCATGTTATTTCCCTGTGGCTTTAGGGGAGAAAGGCCAGTCTCTGCAGGAATTTAACCCTGTTGTGTCCTGCAGAAGTTAGGTTCCATGGCCCATCCCGTGCTAGTAGGATATTAGGCAGCTGCTCCCATCGCTCCTTGCTCAAACGTTCGTTCCTAGCCTGCTAGCAGAGGTTTATGCATATGTACATATTCTATCTCCAGTTATCGACCCAGCTTGTTTACTAACTCAGTTTGACTTCTCCATTCCTGACTCCGAGCTTTGTATTATGAACGTCTGCTGCCTGCCCCGACCTTGCACCGTCTGACTATGCTTCTGTCTCACACTCCTGTGCCTCGTACATACCTGCACCTCTGACCATCCGGTCAGTTGCTGTAGTCTCAAGAACTGCCCTGGGGTGGTAACTGGTGTTTAATGGCAGGCCAGTCTATCCTCACCATCAGAGGCCGTCGTGAAGACTCAGTAGATACTTTGTCATACCCTCCAGGGTGTAATCCCAGCCCATTGTGTAGTGGTCCACACTCACCAGCGTTACATTACGTTTAGGCCATGGAACCCGCTAACAAGTCAGGATGCAGGGACCCCAAGTCTAATGTACAAGTATTGTATAAAGAGGTCTGCTCTCAGCGTGTCAGAATTAGCTGATGCAGGCCATCAATGGGTCCTACCCAGCTACAGGATCTGTCCGCCACAATGTCTTCAGCTTCTACCACATCTGGCCAACCCTCCTATGGACAGTCAGCCTCTCCTAGGCAACAGTCTAATGTTCCAGTTTCTGGTTGAAAAGCTATTCTCCAGCTTACACTTCTGTCCTGCTATAATCCACTTCAGTGTCAGCTCCACATCACACTCCACGGTTACCACTTTCCTTTGTATCAGACCAAGATAGTGTTAATGGTCTTTCAGCTGTCTGGACAAGCCCTGGCCTGGGCAAACCCCATTTGGGAGTGTGGAGGTAAAGAGACCCGCGATGTTGGGAGGTACCTGGAAACGTTGGCAGCGAAGCTGGTTTGGAATGAAAAGCACTGGTGGCAATATTCTACTCTCCAAAGCTACTGTGTAAGGTTGCCCTGACCTGGCAGGAGAAGTTCCCATCTGCTGCTCCCCATTTGGATTCTGGTTCCATGAGCAACATCATTCATCTGGATCTGCTCCATAGACTTCAGCTCCCTACACAACAGCTGTATCATCCCTTGACTGTTTACTCCATTGACGGACAACTCCTGGTAGAACATATTCGATTCATTATGCTGCCAGTCACGCTGCAGATTGAAGTCCTACATACTGAAAGGATTTCCTTCTGCGTGCTAACCAGATTTGTGAATTCTGTTCTCTTGGTCATTTAATTTCTGCATCTACATGCGCCGGTTACTGACTGGTCCTCCGGCCAGGTACTTCATTGGGGACCGCACTGTGCTTCCAATTGCCTAACCAAAGTCATGCCCAAGACTCCGCCTTCTAACTTTGCTTTGCTGCCATTTAATATCTTGCCTTTGCAAGCATCTTCTGTGAAGAGGTTGAGGTTCTGCCACCCCACAAACCTTATGACTTTCCCATCAATTCTCTTCCTGGCTCTTCATCACTCCGGGGGCAGGTGTATCCCCTATGTCTACTTTAGAATTGGGTCATGTCTGAAAACATCCGAAACAATTTAGCCAAAGGATTCATCCGGAAGTCCTCTTCTCCTGCTGGTGCCGCCTTCTTCATGACTAAGAAGGACGGTTCCATACTCTGCTGTTAAGACTATTGAGGTCTTAACAAAATCACTAAAAACAACAAGTAACCCCTGCCTTTGATTTCTGAGCTATTTGACTGAATTCATGGAGCCAAGATCTTCTGTAATTTGGATCTGTGAGGGACTTATAACTTGATTCTTAACTGTAAGGGTGACAAATGGAAACCGGTCTTTAATACACGCAACGGTCATTACGACTATTGCGTTATGCACTTCTGGCTGTGTAACGCAGCTGCAGTGTTTCAGGAATTTTTAATGACATCTTCTGGCATCTCCTCTTTCTTTCCGTGGTGCTGTATTTGGACGATATCCCGATATTCTCCTCTGACTTACCTTCCAACAGAAAACAAGTTCTGAAGCGTCTCCAGGAGAACAATTTGTTTGTCAAATTGTTCAAATGTGTCTTTGAAAAAAACCTCCTTGCCTTTCCTCTGTACATGGTTTCCAACCAAGTCTTGAAATGGATTCTGAGGTTTCTGCTGTTCTATCCTGGTCACGTCCTCAAGGCCTGTGTGCCATCCAGTGCTTCATGGGTTTTGCCAACATCTTCAGGCAATTTATCATGCCTTTCTTTTTCCTTATAGTACCTATCTCAACCTTAACCAAGAAGTCAGAGACTGGCCTAAGTCGGCGCTCTAGCATTTGAACGAGACCTCTCCGAGCCCTCCGACGCTGCATCTCCCCGATCCCAATAAGCAGTTACTCTTGGAGGTAGATGCCTCATCTATCAGTGGAAGAGCACTGGTAGAGACATCTACTGAAGGGTGCCAGTTCTCCGGTAATATACACATACCATAAAAATCTGACCTTCCTGCAGTCTACCCAACAGTTGAATACTAATTAAGTCAGGTGGGCACCAGGTGTAATTTGCTCGTTTTAACTTCGAATTACACTTCCGTCCTGAAAAGAAGTATGTCAAAGCAGATGCCCTGTCTTGCTCCTTTGATGTGTCAGATTCCCTGGAAGAGCTTCAGCACATCATTGATCTGGCCAGGATTATTGAAGAAGCCCCTTAGTCCCCACTGCTAGGAGGAGAGTTCTGTCTTGGACACAAATCTAAGTTGGCTGGTCATATAGGCATATGCAAGTCCACTGAGCTAATTGCTTGCCCTTTATGGTGGTCCTTGCTGGTCAAGGATGTCTGTGACTTTGTAACCACTTGTTCACAGTGGCCCAGAAAGAAGTCTGCCAAGGATAATCCTGCTGGTCTCCTCCAGCCTCTGCTGCCTCCTTCTGCTCCCTAACAACATATTGCTATGGACTTAATCGTGGGCCTGCCTCTATCAGATGGTTACAACACCATTTGGGTTGTGGTGGATTGGTTCTCTTCATACTCCTGGCTGGTCTTCCCTTCGCTCCTAAGCTCAACACAGTTCTTCCAGCATGTATTTAGTCTTCATGATCTATCTCTTCAGATAGTCTTTGATAGTGGAGCCCAGTTCACTTTGAAGTTTTGGAAAACACTGTGCAAGCTACTGAATGTCCACCTGGACTTCATCTCTGCAAATGGGCAACTGGAACGGGTAAATCAGATTATCGAGAACTACCTTCGTCACTTTATCTCTGTCCGTCAGGATGACTGTGTGCAACTACTTCCTTGGGCTGTGTTTCCTACAACAACCAAGTTGGAGAATCTCTTGGAGCATCTCTATTCTTTGTGGTATTATTCTAGCATCCTCACGTGCCCTCTCCTAGGTCTGCTTCCTCCGGGATTCCCGCAGCTGATGCCTCGTACGGCAATTTTCTCCAGATCTGATAGCAAACCCAAGCTTCCCTCCTTAAGGCTATGTCTTGGATGAAGACTCATGCCAACAAAGAGAGGATTGCCACCTCAGTATCATCCTGCAGATAAAGTTTGGCTGCCGCCCCAGAATATTTGCCTATTGGTGGCTTTGTACAAGTTTGCTTCCAAGAACCTTGGTCTGTACAAAATCCTCTTGCAACTTAATCTGTTGAGCTACAGTCTTCCACTCTTTGCAAATTTACAGATCCCAAACACCTTTACTGTTTCGCCCCGGAAGCCGGTGGTCTTGAATCGCTTCTCAAAGCCCCAAACAACTTCCGTTACTGCTGTTCCTGAGGATTCCTCGGACTACTTCAAGGTTACGGACATCTTGGATGCTAAAAAGATTAGGGGGAGGACCTTCTATCTGGTGGATTGGAAGGGCTTTAGACCGGAGGAGAGTTCCTGGGAACGTGTGGAGAATACCTGTGCCCCTGTCATCTTGGAGAGGTTTCTCCATCGGTCTGGCCAAGAAAGGGGGAGCGTAAGTAGGGTTACGGTCTTGCAGTACTCCTGGGCAATGCATGTTGTTTTCAAGTGGCTTTAGGGGGGCATGGCCAGTCTCTGCAGAAATTTAGTCCTGGCCTATTCCGTGCCAGCAGGATATATATTAAGCAGCTACGTCTACCACTCCTTGACCGGACATTGGTTCTTAGTCTACTTACTAGCAGCTGTTTATGCATATCTTCATATTTTGTCTCCAGTTATTGACCTTGCCTGTTGACCAGCTCAGTTTGATGTTTCCATCCCTGACTCCAGCTTTGTATTATGAACCTGTGCTGCCTGCCCTGACCTCAGACCGTAAGAATACGCTTCTTTCTCGCCCTAATGGACCCTCTACCCGTGCCTCTGACCCTCCTCTGTCCTGTGAACTTCTCCTGGAGTGGTACCTAGTGTCCACTGGCAGCTCAGCTTATCCTAACCATCAGAGGCCCCAGTGAAGACCCAACAGACACTAAGTCATCTCCCTCCAGGGTAAGCCTGGCCCGTGGTGCAGTGGGTCCACACCCAGCAGCGTTGGTACACAAACCCATAGTCAATCAGAAAAAAAAAAAATAGACTGCACATGGACGTGTTATAATGGATGTGTGAATGTAGCCTTAAAGGAGTTGCCCCTTTCAGTTAAATTTCATCCCTGAGTACAGTTTGCTACTTATCTTCCCTGGGTCCACAAGTCTCCACCACTGCTCCCTACTGTCTGGCATTGGCAAAGGTGCGGACGTCACACTCCTAGTGTGATCCCAGTGAATTTTTTTTATATAGCAAACTGATCTCAGGAATAATATTTAACTGCAAGTGGACAACCCCTTTACACAGATGAGTAATAAATTAGTGAAAATTATATATATTAGTGGTGTTATTTATTCTATAGTGAAATTTAATGTACCGTTCAAAATCCAGATATGATCGTATAATGTATACCGACCGTGAGATATAGAGGAACCCCACTAATACATCCCCTACGCAATAAATGAAACAGTTTTTTTTTTCACACATTTTGCATTTTTCATTTTTTTTGTGGCGTGACAAGTACAACATTCTTAAAAACATCAGAATAACAATTTACAAACAAGGACAGACACATCCAGGGTGCGGGAGCAGAGAGGTGAAGGCTCCTATGATTTATTTTAAGGTAAAATAGAAATCAGATTATCTGAAAAGCTTTGGCCGGTGAAGTGACCCCCTATGTCATGAAATATAAGGGGCTTTTTAGAATACACATATGTATATATTGGGCTGTACCATCACGTTAAGTACTTACGCCCTACATTAGCCATATTTGTGCTTGGCTAGAGCCCATATATAAAAGGTCTAGTTTATACACATTGGCTGCCATTTTTTGAACTCACATATACCAAATTTGAAGTCTGTAAATTAAATCAGCAGCCTAAAAAAAAAAATAGTTCTGCTACCTGAAGGGCATGAAAAATTTACATCAGCGTTAAGAGGTACAATAGGAGATTTGTACAGTTCACATTTTGCTGTAAAGACTGATATAAAGGAAGGCCACTGCAAATAACGCCTGTACCTGTAGTATGATATCCCTCCAAGATCTGCGCTACTATATTATTTCTACAAGACAAATGCGGGGGAAGAAAGTGACGTTAGCTGGATTGGCATCGTGTGATTCACTCCTCATCAGCCTTAAGGGCTTTTGCGTGGTAATTCCTAGTCCGTCCCGAGGCATCTGTGGCTCACCCAGTTGCACTGTAGACTTGCTAGCTTCTTACGCCTTGGGCCCTTAGCTCACTTTGAAAGCTTATGTCATTTGGTAAAATGGATGTGACCAGGGTTGGACTGGCCCACCAGAGAAGCGGAGAATCTTCTGGTGGGCCCTGGCATCTCCTTCAGGAGAGTTCATAGTGCAAAGCTTGCAGTTGCTATGGGGCTCTTCAGTGGGGGATAAAGGTGGGCCTTCAGAATAAAATTCTCTGGTGGGCCTAATGTTCTTCAGACACTGGATGTAGCAACTGGTGGTCTCCAATGTATAGCCAATGCTTGCAAGCTTCCATTTATAAGGGGTCTTACAGTTTAGGAAACCAATTTTTAGATACCCAATTAAGAAACTAAGGGATTAAAGAATTCCATTTGTTCAGGATCCACATCCATGGCCAAGTTCTGTCTTTCATTACACAGACAACCCAATGGTTTACATAGGCGGGGCAGACATATGACTGATGCAACCTGTGCAGCCGCACAGGGGCTCAAAAATTAAGGGGGCCCGGTTCTACCTCCAAAAAAGGTGGAAATGTGCATTATTATTGAGCTACTTGACTGCAAAGGGCCCAAATACTGCTCTTGCACAGGGGTCCTCTTCTGTCTGTGTCCATCAGTATACATAGGCACTGTATAATACTCAACTTATCTAGTTGTGGCGCTGCAGGAAAACTGAACACTTCCTGCCAGATTACGGCTGATTGCTGGGAGCTGCAGTAAGCTGGTTGCTTTCCTTACGACTAAGTGACGCTTCTAAGAAATAGGGATTTTCAAGGGCAGAGCCCCTCTTACAGATGCTGCAATTCAGCCCCCAAACTACAATGAAGTATGTAGCTATGTATCCATAATAAATTAAGGTCTATATGGACATTTCTACACAACCGACCCTCCAGACCTGGGACTGTATCATCAGTATCGTCCCGATACAACTTCAATATCTAACTTTCAGCAATCTGGATCATCGAAAGACCAATACCTTATCAGTGACATCAGTGACATATTGTTTCGTTTCAGACCCTTACTATCATCCCTGCAACTGATTTAATAGGAAAATATTACTCTTCTAAAAGAAAAAATCCAAGTTAAAGAACTAGAATTTATATCCCACTTATACTTTTAGGTTTGGTCTTCTTCAGGCTGGAGTCTTAAATGAAGGTTTTGATGCTATAATCAAAGTGAGTGGGTACAAGTCCCCCTTTTAAACTTGTTTTATTTCTTTGTTTTTGGGTCAAAATCTGGCTTTAGATTAAAAAAAAAAAAAAACCAGTACCAAAAATTGTGTGTTTTTCCAACCTTATGTTGAAGTGGGTTCAGGCTTGGTAACAAAAAAAAAAAAAAAAAAAAAAAAAAAAAAAAAAGGCAAATCAGAATGATCCCTATTAAACTGAAGCTCAGAAAACGAAAACTTTAGAGCCCTCCAGACTTTTATGAGGTTGTTCAGAGTCATAATTTGTCCGTCTGTGCGATCTATAAGTTTATATTAAGCCAGTCCAAGATTCTGGATCATTATGGACCAGAGTGGGAAAAAGTTCTGAATTATTTGGAGGATTTCAAGTATCTTGTGTTGGTCTGTAATTTATTCAGAGTTAAATATTCACATCATGCATATATGTCAAGTGGCACACACTGCAAATAATGCACCCTACCTCTTCTGCCTAAATTGAAAAAAAAAAGGAAGGAGAAAAAAAAAAAAAAAAGGAAAAATTATATAAATGACCGATTGCAACCAAAAGCTTAAATCAGAAATAAATAACTGGCATCTTGACCAAAGTATATTCTTCAAATAATCCCTCACATCAGTTCAATGTAATACTGTAAAATCTTTATGGAAAGTTTTGCTCATTCTCGTGTCATTTTACCAGGTCTCATCTTAGACAATAAAGCATTTTTTTCCCCCTCTTCTGAAGAATTAAAGGTAGAAAATTCAAACAAGGTCCAGGATCCGGAAATGAGATTAAAAAGTAATAAAATACTGGATGAGTATATGAGAAAAATCCAAAAAGAAGAAAAATCACAATATAGTGACGCTGAGTATCTGTAAATGCTGCTATTGCATTATTTTTCGGTATCTTTAATGGTTAGGGGTTTATGGGATTAGGAAAATTATCTTTTCCCAGTAATAGGGCCGTGCTGCAATACCAAGTGCAACAGAGCGACTAATAAGCTGGTCACAGACCCTTTATCTGCTCCATACAACCCCTTTATTAAATGATCTGGAGGAATCCATGTAGTTTGGTTTCTTTATGATAAACAGTAATGGAATTGGGAAAGGGGATAAAATAGCTTTCTTACTTAAAGAGGAGAACCAAAAAAAAAAAATCCATCAGCGGAAAGTAGGAAAAACTTTTCAAAAAGTTCCTACCTCTCTACTGATGAGATTAGCTGTTGATTTCTGGCAAAAAAAAAAAATAGATCTCCTCTTAAGTAGGGTCCCGAAAATATAGTCACCAAAAAACTTTCACGGACTAAAAAAAAAAAAAAAAAGGGGGGGGGGGGGGGGAAAGATGTTTAGATGTTTCCAGAATAGCTGGATTAAAGTTGGATGCATCTTCTGTAGACTAGAAGTTCATCACTTTACTTACTGCCAAGAATGGCAAGAACTTTGGACGCCAAAAAAGTCACAGATGTGGCCACCTTTGCTTAGCTACACCCCTGCTTCAGATTTTACAAGGGTTACCCCCCCCCCACTAAGTACATTCCTATAGGTTATACATTTAGGACTGATGAAGGGCTCAAGCAGAGATCTCAGAGTCTCCTGTGTAAATGGAGTGGCGGTGTCTATAGATATTTCAGAATATATTTTACAGAAGAGCGCCATGTGCCTAGAGGACAACAGATTATCGGCAACCCACCTGTCAAATAGCCGCCATTGCAGGACCAGGTGGTCACTTTTTAGGTAAGCCGAAAAAGTAATTTTGCTTTTTGTAGGTCAATGTTAAGTTAAAGGTAAAGCTTGGCTTCTTTCAGGACTGGATTAACTCGCTGAGTATTAGTAGGTATAGACCTGAATGTTCCCTCCTCACACCCAAATCTGTGAATCACGGCGTTATTCTAGGATTCATTATGTGCATAAATCCCAGTCTGAATAAATGGATAAAGACTTGGAAAGTCGCCATTGTATGGATCCAGCAGAAGCAGCAGACAGATACTCGGCATTACTATGGAGGACATGCGATTCCCTCTATAGAAATATGAGAGATTTAATGGGGAAATCCAGTCGAGAAAAAAAAAAAAAGATGACCTTCTGACATGCGAGAAACCCACATGAAGCCATTGATCTCGTAACACCAGTGATGTCCAGAGTGAAGGCGCTCTTCAGAAAGCTTGCACCCCCTCTGGCACTGCAGACAGGCTGAAAAGCCGACAACTCAAAACAAAGCCTAAAAAAGGGAAACCAATATGTCGACCAATCTACCGTTACCACATTTAGGGCCAAATGAGTTGAGCAGATTGATATATGCATGTTGAAAAAGTTCTGCAGAACTAGTAGTTTAGCCAGTTATTCTTTTGCAGTCCAGTGGGCGGTCCTATTTGGGTACGGACCTTTTTTTTTTCCTACGCACACTCATACTGGAAACACTATCAATTAGTAGGACCGCCCCCCCTTGACTTCTAATCCTAGACCGTGCAAATATTTGACAACCTTTCCTGTTAAGCATAAAGAACGGTCAATTCCTGAGAAGCACCGCCTACTGGACTCCTAAAAATGAGCATAAGTTACTAGTTTTATTGACCCTTTTTAACTTACATATGTATATAATCAATCTGCTAAGCTCATAGCGGTTACCTCTAGACTGGCCTGCATATTTAAAGTGATGGGTTCCCTTTAAGGAAAGCCTTACATAGGAAAATGTCTCACCAAGCTCACTTTGGGAAAATCTGACTCTCCAGAGCCCTTTTACTTTGGAAATTAGTGGTGCTTCAGGATCAAAGATGTCATCGATGTGATCTTCTCACATGTATCTGAATTCTATTATTTTGCCTGGATTTCCCCTTTAAGAAACTTAAAGTAATGTTTTTGGTGTGAGAACAGTGAATTTATTAAATGAGAAGCTGGATGATGGCTATCTGTAATATTTAAAGTTGTATTGGTGATAATCTCCTGCCCGGGCTGAAAACCTCCAGAATGGGGGGGCTACAGGCCCCCGCTCCTATGATGCATGTGTGCACTCTGGATGTGGGAGGTGACAGAGTGATTTTATTTATCCAATACAGCAGAACCTCCTCCACCGCTTTTCACAGTCCGCGCTAAGGGAAAATTATTCCTTGGCTTCCAGGAAAAGTGTTTCCTGAGGATATAGCTTAAGTTCCATGAGAGTCCGGCTGGGATCCAATTGGGTGATCTGGAAAACAGAGTTGGGAAAGATAATAAGAAGAAGCGTTAAGAGCGGCATTTAGCTCATCTTCAGTTCTCCCCTGCTGATTCAGTGTCTGCACATAACATGCACTGCAAATAACTATAACTGTCCCTTTCATCATGCAATGCAGCATAGAAGTAATTTACCCAATTACACCTCTGCTTATTCAAAACTGAAGAGTCCAGTAGGCGGTGCTATCTCAGGCATCGACAACATATTTTCTGCGCACACTTATGAGGGTGCACTGTCAATCACTGAGTAGGACCGCCCCCTTAACTTCTAAGCCCAGAAGATTAACAATTTTTCATAAATAATAATCAACTCCGTAGTAGGACCGCCCACTGGACGCCTAAGGGGAAAAAAAAAAAAAGAGTAAAATAAACTTCTGATTCTATTGACTCCTCCCCTCCACAGATAAGTATATCAATCAAGATGCAAATGTACATGAGTAACAATTATGTTTCTCTCTGACTTCAGATCTTCCAGTATACCCCTGCTGGTCCAGACTGTGCACATAATATACATTGTTGATTATAATTCTTTACGATTTCCCAATGAACGATTTCTGCAAAAAACTAAAACATTTATTATGCAATTTAGGATTGCAAGTTGTTTCTGGGGTGTTTGTCAACCCCAATCTTATATGGATACATATTAGTGTGACCAAAATTTTACAACTAGATATAGAGAGGTTTTCTCTTAAAGAGTAATTATTTATTTTTTAATTTAATTATTGATCGGCCTTTGCAAAGTTCTGAATCTTTTTAATGTACTACATGACCTTATATTGCTTCCTTTTCTCTTAAATTTCATGCTGAAAGTGCTGTTTTATCTAGGTTGTTCATGCACTTATAGTGGCTTTTTTGAACTGCAGGTCTAGCAAATATCTGTAGATCTGTGTGAGCTTCTCTCTTCCCTCATGCTCAGTCAGGAAGAGAGTTTGCATTGGGGAAGGGGGAGACACTGTAGTATTGATATTCGCTAGATCTGCAGTTCAGACCATCTACGCGAAGTGCATGAACAAGGCAGATAAAACAGCACTTTCAGCAGGACATTTGAAAGTAAAAAAAGCAAGATAATGTAAGGCTATGTGCACACGATGAATATTCTGCTTAGGAATTTTCCACGCAGAATTCACTAAATCCGCAGGTCAAATGACCTGCAACTTTCTAGTGGATTTAGTGCATTTTTTGTGCGGTCTTACTGCATGTTTTGTGGTTTTCCACCTGCGGATTTCTAGAATGGAGGTGGAAAACTGGAGCAAAACCGCACAAAAGAAGTAACATGCTGCTTTTTCCATTCCGCACCAAATCTGCGCCGAAAAAAACGCAGCATGTGCACTGCGGATTTTGCTTTACATAGCCTTTAATGCTACTGTACATCACATGCAGTTCTGCTGCATATCCGCATGGCCAAATCCGCTGTGGATCCGCAGCAGAATCCGCACTGTGTGCACAGAGCCTTACAGAGTATATTGCAAAGATTGATAACTTTGCAAAGACTGATCAATAATTAAACTGAAATAAGTTTAGCTACTCGTTAAGTAGTCAGTATGAATGCAGTGTTCTAGCGATGCCGTAGGTACTGAGTGCCACACATGCTGCAGATCAATTAGTTACTAAATAGTGATATAATCACTGACGATCCAAACTCAGCTCTGCTACATTGATAAAATTAATTTGACCACAATTACACATCAAAGAATATATCAAAAAGGCAGGGCTGTGGAGTCGGAGTCGGTGCTCATTTTGGTGGAGTCGGTATAAAATGGACCGACTCCGACTCCTAAAATATATAATAAATTGGGTACAGTAATTCAATGCAGGATGTGCTGAATATTTTTTCATAGGAATTTGGGAAAGTTATGAAATGCCCTATAAATGGCTGTTATATTCCTGATCTAAGGCTACATTCACACACAGCGTTTTTCCTGTGTTTTTTGAGGATACGTTTTTCAGCTGCAAAAGCTGATCATCTTTTTAAAAAACTGCATCACCTGAAAGGTTTTTGAGCTCATAGATAATGTTTTCAATAGCAAAAGCAGATTAGAAATCTGCTCTATCTATCCATTTATCCATATCTGTCTATCCATATCGTATCTGTACCAAAAAGAATGAAAACCGGGTAGTACACCAATATATATTCTGTTCTATCTAAATATCTTGATTATTGGATCATAAAAATGATTAAATGTCTGAGGTTCACATTGTACTACAATAAATTTTTCACTTAAATATAAGCAATATGTGTGGGAGTCGGAGTCGTGGAGTCGGAGTTGGAGTCGGTGTAAGGGAAATTGAGGAGTCGGAGTCGGAGTCGCAGATTTGGCTTACCGACTCCACAGCCCTGCAAAAAGGTCCTAGTTTTTTTTTTTGTCGTTGCAAATGGTATGTGCGAGGGGATTAAAGGATGGTTACGGGGGATTTAGAATATGCCACCAAGACGCCAATTAAAATGAGGTTTCTAGGTAATTATATATGATGTGCACCCCTAGTGTGAGCAGTGTAAACGAGGCATGTGACTGCTGGCAAGTGTCAATTTCAACTGCAATTTCCACCGTGGCAATAAATATATACATAAATATACATATATACGTGTACACACATATACAGTGGGGAAAAAAAGTATTTAGTCAGTCAGCAATAGTGCAAGTTCCACCACTTAAAAAGATGAGAGGCGTCTGTAATTTACATCATAGGTAGGCCTCAACTATGGGAGACAAACTGAGAAAAAAAAATCCAGAAAATCACATTGTCTGTTTTTTTTCCATTTTATTTGCATATTATGGTGGAAAATAAGTATTTGGTCAGAAACAAGCAATCAAGATTTCTGGCTCTCACAGACCTGTAACTTCTTCTTTAAGAGTCTCCTCTTTCCTCCACTCATTACCTGTAGTAATGGCACCTGTTTAAACTTGTTATCAGTATAAAAAGACACAGACACCTGTGCACACCCTCAAACAGTCTGACTCCAAACTCCACTATGGTGAAGACCAAAGAGCTGTCAAAGGACACCAGAAACAAAATTGTAGCCCTGCACCAGGCTGGGAAGACTGAATCTGCAATAGCCAACCAGCTTGGAGTGAAGAAATCAACTGTGGGAGCAATAATTAGAAAATGGAAGACATACAAGACCACTGATAATCTCCCTTGATCTGGTGCTCCACGCAAAATCCCACCCCGTGGGGTCAGAATGATCACAAGAACGGTGAGCAAAAATCCCAGAACCACGCGGGGGGACCTAGTGAATGAACTGCAGAGAGCTGGGACCAATGCAACAAGGCCTACCATAAGTAACACACTACGCCACCATGGACTCAGATCCTGCAGTGCCAGACGTGTCCCACTGCTTAAGCCTGTACATGTCCGGGTCCGTCTGAAGTTTGCTAGAGAGCATTTGGATGATCCAGAGGAGTTTTGGGAGAATGTCCTATGGTCTGATGAAACCAAACTGGAACTGTTTGGTAGAAACACAACTTGTCGTGTTTGGAGGAAAAAGAATACTGAGTTGCATCCATCAAACACCATACCTACTGTAAAGCATGGTGGTGGAAACATCATGTTTTGGGGCTGTTTCTCTGCAAAGGGGCCAGGACGACTGATCCGGGTACATGAAAGAATGAATGGGGCCATGTATCGTGAGATTTTGAGTGCAAACCTCCTTCCATCAGCAAGGGCATTGAAGATGAAACGTGGCTGGGTCTTTCAACATGACAATGATCCAAAACACACCGCCAGGGCAATGAAGGAGTGGCTTTGTAAGAAGCATTTCAAGGTCCTGGAGTGGCCTAGCCAGTCTCCAGATCTCAACCCTATAGAAAACCTTTGGAGGGAGTTGAAAGTCTGTGTTGCCAAGCGAAAAGCCAAAAACATCACTGCTCTAGAGGAGATCTGCATGGAGGAATGGGCCAACATACCAACAACAGTGTGTGGCAACCTTGTGAAGACTTACAGAAAACGTTTGACCTCTGTCATTGCCAACAAAGGATATATCGCAAAGTATTGAGATGAAATTTTGTTTCTGACCAAATACTTATTTTCCACCATAATATGCAAATAAAATGAAAAAAAAAACCAGACAATGTGATTTTCTGGATTTTTTTTTCTCAGTTTGTCTCCCATAGTTGAGGTCTACCTATGATGTAAATTACAGACGCCTCTCATCTTTTTAAGTGGTGGAACTTGCACTATTGCTGACTGACTAAATACTTTTTTTCCCCACTGTAGCTACACATAAGGATCTGTTTGTCTAAATCTTTTCATCCATCCATCCAATCATCCATCTGTCTAACCATCCAACCATTCCTCCATCTAACCATCCACTATGTATCTTTGTCCATCCATTCACTATCTAACCACATATATAACTATCCATCAATCCATCCATCCACTATGTATCTCTATTCATTCATCCACTAACAACCTATATATCCATCAATCCATCCATCATCTAACCATCCATCTTGGAAGGGAAAGATCTCTGTCGGCCGCACGATAAACAGTCAACTAAAGTGAATGGGGGAACTTAAGTTTCATAAAATATTCTGGATTAATAGACAATTCTATAAAATGCTTAAAATCCACATGTTGGCTCAAGAGAAAGAAAGACAAAAAGGCCAAAACAAATAAGCTTTTTTTTTTTTTTCAGAGAAGCCCAATAACATTTTCTAATCAACTAATTCCAGATGAAAGGAATTTCTACCACTACATTCAAATACCATAATATATAAACCTATACCTAAAACATAAAAACATGACCCCCTCCCAAGACTAGTTTTCAGGTCCCGAAAACTTTATGCACTGTAACATAAAGGAGGGATCCGCAGCTTTCTCCACTCCAGCTGTTGGGGAATGCCGATTCCTGGCCTCCCCTCAGCTGTTGGGAGTTGTAGTTTGACAACAGCTGGAATAATGATGGTTTCCGATCCCTGACTTAGAGCAGATCGCTCTGTTTTTCTTTATATTTAGCAATTTGATGCCAACTAAAGTGACAAAGAGCCATCAGAAAGAAAAGACTGGCACACCGGTGCAAGTACCCACAGTCTACCCAATCTCCATTCGGTGTGTATTATCGGAGACGGTCTCTCTGGTCCGGCCTGTTTATTACACCGTGATTTCACCCTGGATCGCCGATTTGTTGGAACTGCCGATTAGAACGTGGCATCTTCCTCGGCCAGGGAAGGGCGACTCTGACTGTTCTCATCTCTTTGTTGTGAGCATACTATTATACTTAACCTTACATGTTGAAACAGCTGCTAGGAGAAGTGTGGAAGGCGAGACATGGCACGACGTCTTCGCTGCCTTAAACACCTATTACAGCTTGAAGAGCGGCACCGAGTCCTTCCAGATGGGGCATCGGCTAATTAATTAGGAGCAGAACCTCGGCGATAATCTACGATGCCCATTTCTCCATCGTTCTTTTTACTTTGGAGGCCATAGAATAGTTTCAGGAGGAGGATTGTGGGTGACATGGAAGGGGTGGGTCTGTTTATACCCTTGATTTCAGCTTGCCTTCTGTTTCCAATGCACTAAGGGATTTGCCGAATTGCCAATGTTTACACCATTACCCAATTACTGAATATGCGCCTGCTGCATCTGTCAACAAACAGAGCTGTTGTCGCTTTGTTTTAGCGGCTCTTCGCTTTCCCCATCCTCCTCTTCGTATGGCTCATCGCTCTGCTTAATTAGCATCCCATAACCTTCTGCATCGTCAGACGCTCAGATCTGTTAGGGGTAAACAGTTCATTTACTGCTATGTTGGATCGATAGTATGCTCGGACTTAAAGAAAAAAGGAAAATTACGATGGTCATTGGGAGAAATGTAAATCCTGACCTGTGTAGAGTCATCACTGCTGGCCTCATAACGAACCCACACATACTAGCAAAGCTGACTACTGCCAGGGCAGAGCTACATGGTGCCCATACACCTTCAATGTCGGCTGAATGGCTCAGCTGTGTGTACAGGTATTCAGAAAGTAGAGGACAAATGATCGGGCATGTTGAACTTCAATATGCTCGATCCTGCCTTGCCCCAATATCATCTGTCAGATGGGTGTCAGGAGGCCTGAAAACGCATAATGTCGTTCAAC
Source organism: Dendrobates tinctorius (assembly GCF_039654945.1). Taxonomy (NCBI): domain Eukaryota; kingdom Metazoa; phylum Chordata; class Amphibia; order Anura; family Dendrobatidae; genus Dendrobates; species Dendrobates tinctorius. Next base: position 72,714 of record NW_027361729.1, on the reverse strand, counting down.
CGGATTTGCTGAAGTGGAAAGATTAAGCTTGCTCCACTAATATAGACATATCAAATGGGTTATCCAATATCAGAAAGACATGGCTGCCTTTTCTCAAAAATTGCACGACAACAGTTCACTTGTTGTGTCTGGTATTACCGCTCAGCCACATTCACTTCAATGGAGCTCAGCTGCAATACCAGACACAAAATATGGAGATCTGTGGTGTGGTTTATAGATGGAAGCAGCCATGTCTTTCATATTTTGAATAGTCTCTTAAAGAGTATAATAATTCCAAAATATATTACCATAAGGAAACTCCTGAAACAAAAGAACCTCCATTTCCCCCAACCTCATCTGACAGCTTCTCAGTGCCCCTCTTCAACGCTGAGATCTCGCTCTGCTCAGTACAATCTGCAACTGTCAGTTAGGCTGGGGGGGGGCAAAGACTGAATATACTTAGACCCAATTTACAGTCATTCTGATATAGATTTTCAATGTAAATACACCAGCCTCTACTATTTGTACTGTGAAATTTGGTGACAGATCCTCTGTCCTCATTACCTGCAGGTTACAAGCGCCATTATAAATAATCAGAGGAAACAACAAGTGCTGCAACCTGCAATGTGAAAATGAGCGCATCACACCTAGGACTTGGCTACTAATCATCGCGGTTTCAAATAAATTCATTTTTGCCAGTAAAAAAAAAAAAGTGGAAACAGTAAGAGAGAGCCCTAACATCCATGCAGACCATTTCGCAACCAATTCTGCAGGTCCGTGGGGGGCGCCTGTTCTCCTGGGTGTCATGTAATACTGCAAGGTCTCATTACTTCTTATTAATGCTATTCCACATGGAAAGCAGCAAGCTAAAAACATAAGCCTCGTTAGGTAGCAATTAGTAGACAATAAGGAGGCATGTTTCGGGCAGCAGTTAGAGCAGCAAGCCACCGAACAGCTGTTTTTTTTAATCAAGAGATACAGGACAGTTTGTACCGTTCCCCGCTCGCTCTCGTTACATCATGACTCCGTAACTGTATACGCCGCCTCTTCTATACAGTTATGGGAACAAACAGTGCGTCCCGCTGAAGCTTGCTCTGTAAAATAACACCTCCCATTATGTGATCCTCCACAAAGAACTACTGTCATTTAGGAAATTCTGAGGATGGAAAATTGCTGGTCAAATCACTAGATTTGAGAAGGCTGAAGGATTACATGCGTGTCCTCTCCCCGACAAAAAACTAACTCACTTTCTGAATTCAGTCATTTTTAAGTTCTTCTGCTTATCTGATCATTTTTTTAGGCTGCAAAAGGTCAGGAATAGCAATGGTAACAGATTACAGCAGCAGAGGAGGAGTGTGTTGACCTTGTGGGAGGCAGTGACCTGTTCACTCCTGATTACACCGCATTCATGTTACTGTCGCAGTATTACGCTCAAACCACTCGAGTCTATGTTGGAGGTAGACGCTGCAACGTATTCCGTTGTCAAGGCATATCGCTGGTGCTAAAAAACAACAAACAAAGTATACCCCGCAGCACATTTTTTTTAACCACTGTATTTCTTTGGCAGGAAGGAAGGAAGAAAGAAAGAAAGAAAAAGAGAGAGAGAAAGAGAGAGAAAGAAAGAGAGAAAGAAAGAGAAAGAAAGAGAGAAAGAGAGAAAGAAAGAGAAAAAGAAAGAGAAAGAAAGAGAAAGAAAGAGAAAGAGAGAAAGAAAGAGAAAGAGAAAGAAAGAAAGAGAGAAAGAGAGAAAGAAAGAGAGAAAGAAAGAGAAAGAAAGAAAAAGAAAGAAAGAAAGAAAGAAATGAAAAAAAAAAAAAAAAGTATACTCTCCTAAAAGATGCCAAAAGAAAACGGTTTTGGCCCCTATTGGGTGCATAGAGCCCCAAGGATACATTTGAAGTGTACGCCTGGCACTTACTTGCCAAATGTGGCCTCTGAACATGGTGTAACAGAGCCTTAAAGGGGTGTTCTCAAGTTGCAACGTTATCTATAACAAGGATAGGTAATAACTTTTTGATCACTGGGGATCCGACCGCTGTGGCCCCCACCGATCCCAAGAAACGAGGCACTGCTGAAGACCCACGTCCTGGTTGAATGGAGTTTAGGTCCATCATGTGCACTACATCTCCTTTCATACTACTAGCAGTGGTGAAGAGCAGCAGAGCGCTGCGCTCAACAATCTCCGGCGCACCCATTCAGCCCTGATTCTTGGTGACAGTGGAGGCCACAGAAGTGGGACCCCCATAGATAGGACCGTTTTCCCTAACCTGTAACTTGGGAATGCCCCTTTAATCATAAAAGGCGAAAAATACTCAGCAGCTAATCAGAGTGTAGGAATTAGGTATATGTGATGCTTAAGTGAGCAGAAGTGACCTGCATTCTCATAGAAGAATACAAGGAGGCTCAACTCTGCAAAGTATATGTTATACATACATTTAAAACTTAAAGAGAAAGAGCGCAATAGGGTCTTACCCAGGTAAAACAGATATGACTCAAGCTATTATACTCACCAATAGCAGGAGAGTTTTAGGCATGAAAGGAATATACGTCAGGCTGCTGCACATCCAAATGGCCAACGCCGTGACCAGAGATCATCAGATTTCAAAGAAATAATTTTGGATTAACCGTGCGCTGCTAGACAAAACGACTCCTCTCCAGATTATGTACTTGCATACTTTTATTTCCCAACGCGTTTCGAAGTTAAAAACTTCTTCATCAGGGGATGATATGTACATACATTAGATGACCTTACAGCTTATAGGATCATACACCTTGGAATAAACTCAATTTAGGGGAAAAAGGTGGAATCCAAAAACTGCAACTTACACCAAGTTGCAGTACAAATGGGACACAATAATTTTTTGGTCAACCTTCTGTATATGGGAAATATGTTTTTTTTTTTTACATCTCCGAATGACCAGAAACTTTGACTTAGAAGCTCATGGCATCAGTCATATAGTCACTGAATTTATGGAACTAGTAATGAGTGTGCGTGCTGGAATAAGGTGTTATCCGAGCATGCTTGTGTGCTAACCGCGAGTCTTTGGCGTGCTCGAAGAATATGCTCGAGTCCCCGCGGCTGCATGTCTCGCGGCGGTTAGACAGCCACAACACGTGCAGGGATTGGCTGCTTGTTGGGGTTATTGAACAGCCGCGAGACATGCAGCTGCGGGGACGAACATATTCTTCGAGCACGCCGAAGACACTCTGTTAGCACCCGAGCATTCTCGGATAATGTCTTATCCCCAACAAGCTAGCGCATCACTAGCTGGGACCTAAAACCAAAATTTGCACTTTTGATGTATAGGTATTCACACTCATGAAATGCACCATTTAATTGGTAAGGTGTATTTCTGGTTCATCCAATGCTTCAATTACGGGTGGATCAGAGCAGTTAGTGTACAAAATGAAAATTACGGACATCAAGAGATTGACTGGTGAATTTTAATTAGTAATAAACATTCCAATTATTTCGCCAGTGGGAAGTAAATCCGCCATGACATCTGCCAGAAAGCAACATGAAGTAGAATTACAACGGAGGATGAAGCTGCCTGTGTCCTCCGGTTCTATGACTATACCTGCAATGCTCATCGAGGCTTTGGAGAATGCTGCAATAATACAGAATAGATCAGTGTTTAGCAATCTTACAAATGCACAGATGAGAGCGGATGGACGGACGCTTCATCATTTATTCACAAGAGAAGCCAGGAAGGCAATATATCTATATTTCCGCAAACAGCCAGCGAGAACCCTGCACAGATGGCGCTCTGCTCATCCCGCACCTGCACAGATGCAGCAGGCTGACAATAAATTGAATTTTGGTATTGAGTGGAGATTTGCAGCACAGGTATTAAATTAACTGAAATTGCCATATGCTGCGGTAACCGATGGCCAAAATACGCTCATCTCTTCTAAATTAATTTCGGGACAGTGAAAGTTGCCAGATTGTGAAAGTAAAATCAGCTCATCCCACACTGCAGATAAGTTTTTCTTACTTGTAGATGAAGAACTGGCAAACCTGTGGATTCAAAGACCTTCCAAAACTTTGTTGGTCCCATTACACCTTGAATACCTGTTTTGGAGGCTGGATTATTGGGATAGGGGAGAACTTATAGATTGGAGGGTTCCAATCGCTAAGACAGACACCGATCGGCAGAACGCAGTACCTTCTCCCTACTGGAATGGCCGCAGTGCGCGTGCTCCAAAGCCGCTCCATTCATTCCCTATAGGGCTGGCCTCCACTATTTCCTGGCAGCCTCAATTCTAATGAATGGAGCAGCTTGTCGAACATGCACGATCCTGCTCCATTCCAAGAGTAATAAAAGTCGGGGTTAAAAGCGACCCATTCTGCCCATTGGAGCAGGTCCCAGTGGTTGCATAGGCGATAACTTGTGTTCAATGAAGAGCCCCTTAACAGTCAGATGCATTGTTTGGACAGAAATATTGGGACACACATTTTAATCAATGAAATTAGGTTTTTCTATTCAGTCCCGGAGCATAACATACGGCCCCCAACCGTGCAGTCTGCCCTTACCGACATGTGACAGAAGGCCCAGTGGTGTGGAGCACACCGATACCAGGGCGGTCCTGTAACAGGAGAAATCAGGGTAACAAGTCCGTTCATGACATTTCCTCCTCCTAAATCTTCCCCCATCACCTGTGAGTGATAGTATTGAGAAGTGGAAGGAACCGCAGCAACTCAGCCACGAAGAGACCTCGTAACATTACAAAGTGGGGGGCCGAGTGCTGAGGAGCAGAAAAGTCACCAACGCTCTGCTGACCCCATAACTGCAGAGTCCAAACTCCTCTGGTATAACATCAGCACAAACACTGCGCCCCACTAGGAGATTCATGGACGAGCAGCTGCATGAAGCCTTACATCACCAAGCACAATGCCGAGCGTCAGATGCAGTGGTGTAAAGTCGCCGCCACTGGACTCTGGAGGAGACGTTTTCTGTGCAGTGATGCATCACACTTCTCTATCTGGCATCTCATGGAGGAGTCTGGGTTTGGCAAAAATTGGGAGAATGTTACCCGCCTGACTACACTGTGCCTGTTGTAAGGTTTGGTGGAGAAGGGATAATACTATGGGCTTGTTATCAGGGGCCTAGGTCCCTTAGTTTCAGTTTAAGAAAACTTAAGACTGGGTCCACACTGTCTGTGCTCAGGAGGGTATGCGACTACAGCATGTATAGTCCGGATGGATGCTGGGGCATATGTCCTGCATAAAGACTAACTGTTCATAAATTTATGCTGCATGGTTTATTATAGAGTGGCATTCTGTATAGGAAAGGGCAGTGTTGTCTGCAGTGCTTTCCTATACAGTTGGACAATCTGTATGCCGTCGCATTTCAGCCAGCAGAGGATAAGTGAATGCATTTTCAGCCTGGTCTGGTGAATGGTCACCTATGGTGACATTACAGTATGCATTGGGAAGAGTTCACAATGTACTCTAATGCTGTGTGAACCTAGCCCTAATACTGCAACGTGCAGGACATTTTTTGACAATCGTAGCTTCCAACTTTGTGGGAAGAGTTTGATGAAGGTCCATAAAAAAAAAATGATTGGAGGAGTTTGGTGGGAAGAAAATGACCGACAGCAAAGAGCTCGGACCTCAACCCCATCCAACAACTCTGGGATGAACTAGACCGGAGATCGTGAGCCCGACCTCTCCCCAACATGAGTGTGTGACCTCACAAATGCTCTTCTGGATGAATGGAAAGGAGGCACCAACGCCATATCAAGGCCTATGGATTTAGTGTGGTGATGTCGTAAAAGCTCCTGTAGGTGAAATATGAAGGTATCCAATATTTTGGACAATACAGAGTATATACAAACTAATATTTTTTTTGCTAAGGAAATGTAATTATTGGATAGTGGGGCTTTTTCTGGCTGCATTGGTTATCTGTCGCACCTGCTTCGATCCAGGTTGTTGGACTGCGCTACCTATATCCATCTCGGGAGCCACAAGTTTCACCGAGTGAGTCACATTAAAGAGATGTCACGAGTTCACGGTAAATGAATAGGGTGAATAATGGATTAGCTCACTACATAAATTCCTACGCCTATTCGATACAAGTGGAGGAACGGAACTGTAATATTGCTCGGTGCGGTTTCCTCTCGGTTACATGGTTGCCAGAATGTTATCTCACTTGTTTGTTGGAAGTGGCCAATTAAACAGATTTAAGCAAATCACACCATACGGAACAGAGCAAACTGGTTTACAACGATTGAGCAATGCCTTCAGCTGTGGGATTACCTTAAGTGACTCGTGTTCCACTTAATCCCACCGCGCTTGTTGGGCAGAATGTGGTGGAAACCGTAGCAGATAAAGTTTATTCAAGATAGGCTGGACAAAGATCACAGTTCTATAAATGCACTGTGACACACAAGCATCCTGGTACCATACAAACAGTGGTTGGCACAGTTATTAAAGGGGATGTCCAACACATTTCTCATAGAAACTCACTAGAAAAAAAAAAAAAAAAAGGAAAATCATCTGCTGAGCCCCACCGCTGCTTCTACTGTATGGAACGAGCATGTGACTGATGCAATAAGTCTATGACCAACTTCTGACCAACTGGGCAGAGATTGGCTTTAGCGGTTACTAAAGAGCATGCTGGGCTATTTCTTAAAGAGGACTTGTCAAGCAAGCAAAAAGAAATGGAGTTAAATACCTTGTATAAATCCCAGAGCTCCCCTCGCTCCATTGCAGAGATAATCATATTTGTTTCTTCTGGAGCTCAGTATGTGAAATCTCTGCTTGCAGTCCAACTGGGTGTTTCTTCATAGTCTTTTCTGGGTTCCTGAGGTTACATGTCTCCCTATCAAATGCTGCTAATCTCAGCTCGGCAGCGGATCTAGCAATCTCATAAGCTGCACAGCTGTGATTCTGAAGAAATGCCCAGTTAACAAGCAGAGATTTCTCATAGTTCGCTCCAGAAGAAGCAAATGTGAGTATCTCTGCAATAAAGTAACACTGCACAAAACGGGAAAGGATGGAAGAATCAGTGGAGTGCAAGGATTTTTACACGGTATTTAATTCAATTTTGTTGAACAACTGACAGGTCCTCTGAAAAGAGAAACATGGATTTTTGTGAGTACTCCTTTTCTCTGAGACGCTCATTGGGGGACACAGAGACTGTGGGGTGTATGCTACTGCCATCTGGAGGCTGACACTAAGTATACAAAAAACAAATTAGCTCCTCCTCTGCCGCATACACCCTCGCCCTGATAGCGGGCGGAAACCAGTTTAGTGCAAAAGCAGTAGGAGAACATAACAATAAATTAGCCTTAACGCCGAAAATCATATGTCTGAAAAAGGACCACCCTACATTAAACAAGGAATTCTACTAATCAAATAAACAAGAGCCAACTGGCTATCAGGGTGGGTGCTGTGTCCCCCAATGAGCGTCTCAGAGAAAAGGATTTTACGGTGAGTACTCACAAAAATCCATGTTTCTCCTTCGTCTCATTGGGGGACACAGAGACTGTGGGACGTCCTAAAGCAGTCCCTGGGTGGGAGGACAACTCCAAGCCGCATGCCCTCCTGTCTAAAGGTGTGCCACTGCTGCTTGGAGAATTTTTCTACCCAGGCTCGCATCCGACGAGGCCTGAGTATGCACATTGTAATGCTTACAAAAAGTGTGCAGGCTGGACCAGGTTGCTGCTTTGCATACCTGCTCTGCCGAAGCCTGGTGCCGAAGCGCCCAAGAGGCGCCCACTGCCCGAGTAGAGTGTGCCCCTATCCCTGTTGGAATCGGTGCGCCTCTAATACGGTAAGCCTCCTGAATAGTTAGACAAATCCATCTGGCTATGGTCGACCGTGAGGCTGCGAGCCCCTTCCTGCGCCCTTCGAGAATCACAAACAACGAGTCCGTCTGGCGAAAAGGTGCTGTCCTTGACACGTACCTCCTGAGAGCTCTTTCCAGATCTAAAGAGTGGAGCACCCTTTCCACTCTGTGTACTGGCGCTGGACAAAACGAAGGCAGAACAATGTCCTCATTAATATGGAAAGAGGACACGACCTTCGGCAGAAAAGGCGGCAGTGGTCTAAGGACTACTTTATCCTTAAAAAAAGTCAGAAAAGGAGCTCTGCAAGATAATGCTCCTAACTCCAAGACCCGCCTAATGGAAGTTATGGCTACCAAGAATACAACCTTCCCGGAAAGATATGACAATGAAATTTCCTGTAACGGTTCAAACGGGGCTTCCTGCAGGACACTCAGTACCAGGTTAAGGTCCCAGGAGTCTATGGGTGCTCTATAGGGGGGAACTAAATGAGAGACCCCTTGAATGAACGTCTTGACCTGCATATTGGTAGCAATCTTTCGCTGAAAAGGACCGACAAGGTCGATATCTGCCTCCTAAGGAAACTCGGGGCCAAACCTGCGTCTAGACCTGAATGCAGAAAAGCCAGAATGTTGGGAACCGAGAAGGACAATGGCGCAACCCCGTGCTCTCGACACCAGTGAAAGAAAACCTTCCAAGTGTTATGATAAACCCTTGCCGAGGCCGGCTTCCAGGCGCTAACCATCGTAGCAACCACCTCACGCCCAAACCCCGCCTGGGTCAGAATCCAAGATTCAACAGCCATGCCGTCAAACACAGGACCCCTAAGTTCGGGTGGTAGATCGGCCCTTGGGACAGTAAGTCTGGTCGTTCCGGCAGACGCCAAGGTACATCTGCGAGAAGATGCACTAGATCCGCGTACCATACTCGACGGGGCCAGTCTGTGGCCAGTAGAATTGCCGGGACCCTCTCTCTTGATCTTTCTGATGACCCTCGGGAGAATTGGCAGTGGGGGAAACAGGTATGGGAGCCGAAACTGGTTCCATGGTAGGACCAACGCATCCACTGCGATTGCTCGCGGGTCCTGAGACCGAGCGACAAACGTGCCCACTTTGGCGTTCTCCCTGGAGGCCATCAGATCCACATCCGGAGTCCCCCACCGTTGGCAAATCTGCTGGAAGACCTCGGGGTCCAGGGACCATTCCCCGGCCGCGACACCTTGCCAGCTTAGAAAATCTGCTGCCCAATTTTCCACGCCTGGTATGTGAACTGCTGAGATTACCGAGTGGTACCTCTCGGCCCAACGGAGTACATGCTCTATCTCGCGCATGGTTGCCCTGCTGCGCGTGCCTCCCTGGTGATTCACCTACGCCACTGCCGTGGCATTGTCTGATTGAATCCGGACTGGGCGTCCTGTTAGCAAGTGCCGAAAATGCTGCAGTGCCAACCGCACCGCTCGAATCTCCAACAAGTTGATAGGGAGATGTGCTTCCTGAGGCGACCATTGCCCCTGGGCCGAGTGATGGCGGAAGATTGCCCCCCAACCGAAAAGACTCGCATCGGTTGTGATCGCCAACCATTGATCTGGGGGAAAGGGCTTCCCCTGACGAAGAGAGGAGTCGCGCGTCCACCATTGAAGTGCCCGTCGGACCTGAGAGGACAACCTGCACTGATGATTGAGCGAGAACGGACTCCTGTCCAAAGACGCTAAGAGAGCATGCTGCAGGGGACGAAGATGAAATTGAGCAAACGGAATTGCTTCCATCGCCGCCACCATCCTCCCTAGAACCCTCATCCCGAACCGGATAGTGTGAGGGCCTGGTTGTTGAAGACATCGAACTCCCTGCTGGAGCGCCCGAGCCTTGTCCTGAGGGAGAATTACCAACCCTCAGGAAGTGTCGAAAATCATCCCTAGGAATAGAATCCTCTGAGCTGGGGTAAGGGATGACTTCTTCCCGTTGACCAACCATCCTAGGCGAGATAGGGTATCCAGTGTGATACTGACATTCTCCTCACATGCCCGAAAGGACAGACCCTTTACTAAGAGGTCGTCTAAGTACTGCAAAACCACTATGCCCCGAGAATGTAGAATGGCCATGACGACAGCCATCACTTTCTTGAATATCCTGGGGGCCGTGGCCAACCCGAAAGGTAGGGCCACAAATTGGAAATGCCGCCCATCGATTGCAAACCGTAGGAACTTTTGATGCGGGGGAAAAATAGGGAAGTGCAGGTAGGCATCCTGGACATCGATCGAGGCCAAATATTCTCCCTGCTCCATGGACGATATGACCGACCGGAGAGACTCCATGCGAAAATGCCTGACTCTGATGAACCTGTTCAGGAGCTTTAGGTCCAGAACCGGCCTTACTGTTCCATCCTTCTTGGGGACCGCGAACAGGTTGGAATAAAATCCTTGGGTTCTTTCACACTCTGGTACAGGGACAATAACCCCGTTGCGCTGAAGAACCCTGATGGCCCCTAGCAATGCCTCTGCCCGGGATTCCGATTTGGGAAGACGGGAACGAAAAAATCATCTTGGAGGATCCCCGACAAATTCTATTTTGTACCCGGATGACACTAATTCCGCCACCCATGTGTCGTGTGCCACTTCGACCCAGACGTGGCGGAACCTGAGCAGACGTCCGCCTACTCTGCTGTCTTCGGGTACCTGATGCCCCGAGTCATTTTGCTGAGGGCCTCTGGGACCTGGCCCCCCTTGACCTGGGCGGTCGGCCCCGCATCCTACCCAGCGGGTTGGTTCTATACGTGTCCTGACGCTCCTTGTCCTGGTTGTAGCGAATTGGGGCGGAAGAACTGGCCGCTGTTGCCCATCCGGGGGTGCGAAATGCTCGAAAGCGCGCCTGAGGCTGACGAAAAGGCAGTCTAATCTTCTGCTGTGGGAGAAAGCTGCTCTTACCCCCTGTGGCATCCGAAATTAGTTTGTCTAATTTCTCACCAAATAGCCGGTTACCCTGATACGGAAGGGAAGTTAACGATTTCTTAGAAATCGAATCAGCCCGCCATAGCCTTAGCCACAAGGCTCTCCTAATGGCGATAGCATTTGCCGCCGCTAGTGCCGCGCAATTAGCCGCATCCAAGGACGCATTCATTAAATAGTCCCCCGCCATCGCGATCTGATTTGCTATCTCAGACACCTCCGTCGGCAAGTCTCTATCTTGTAGGACTTTATTCAAAGAATCTGACCATGGCTTTGGCTACCCATGTTGCTGCAAATGAAGGAGAGAGCGCTGCTCCTGATGCCTCATACACCGAGCGGGCTAAACCTTCTATGAGCCGATCCGTGGGGTCCTTAATGGAAGAACCATTAGGTACTGACAACAGGGATCTTGAGGCCAGGCGTGACACTAGGGGATCCACCACCGGAGATTCTGCCCATCTCTTACAGAGCTCTGGTGCAAACGAGTATCTCGTTTCTAGCGTCTTTTGTCCTGAAAAGTGCTTGTCTGGACGTTCCCTGTGCCGCTGCACTATGTCCTCGAACTCTGGATGAGTGCTAAACACTATGTGGTTGCCTGGCCTTTTTGAAGGATATCTTATGCCCTGCGGTTAGGGACACATCCTCCTCAATACCAAGAGTCTGATTGACAGCTTCAATGAGACTGTCTACCGTCTCCCGACACCCCGGGGGTATCCAGGTCCAAGGATTCCTCCACGTCATCACCTGAACTCTGCTCGCTCCCAGAAAATGGTGATGGTGAGCGAGACGCCGCACTCACGGATGCCGAAGCACCGGAGGGGCCCGGAGACGCCATATGGGTTTTCTCCCTATGCGTCTGCTTAGAGAGTGTGCGGCCCCTGCAGGCCGGAGGCTCTTGTGAGGTGGATGAACCCTCCCAAACAAACAGGCGAGCCGTCGTCTCTACCCCTATCCGGGGCCTGAAGGGTCTCAATCACCTTCGTAAGTGAAACCATGGACCGAGAAAGTGATAACGCCCATTCCGGAGAATCCAGACCCCTGGGCTCCGTTGCGGGGGAGGGCTCCTGGGCGCGTTCGGAACTACAGGCTTCACATAACTTAACAGTCTGCGCTCGTGGGAACATAACCCCACAGGAAACGCATGCGGTATAAAGGAACGTGTGCTTTTTTCCTTTCCCAGACATACTGCAGAAATAGGCCAATTTTCTCTCCCTTTTTTTTTCTTTTTTTCCTTATGAAGGGGCAATGAGGAGGAGGGTAACCCTTAGTGTGGCTCCGGGACGGGGTCGCACTTACCCGGCTCCTGCGTGTCTCTCCCGCGCTCCTGCGTCTGTCTGCTCCTTCCTCTGGGTAGGCTGCGAGTGCTCACCTGCTCGTGGCCTACCCTGCTCTGAAGCCGGGGCCTCAATTTTATCCAGTGTCCCCACTCACGCCGGGGGGCGGGCCGAAGCCGCGGGCTAAATTTAGTCACTGCCCGCCCGTGCACTGGCGGCCCCGCTATCCCGGCGATCCCGCCGGCACTCTCCTCACCCCGCTGGGGGGTCCGCGGGTGCAGGTATCGGAGGGAGGAAGGAGGAGGGAGTGAGGGAGAGGAATGGATCCTGCTGGATCACCTCCATCCGGGGGTGCGAGCCCTAGCCCCCGAACCTGCCACCTATGGCCGTCCACTAACCTGGAGCCTCTCGCTGCCCCGGAGCCCTCCCCAGTTATCCATACCTGCCCTCAGCCGAGGCCATGAGGTAATCCCTTTTTGGACGGTGCAGGCACCCTAGCTCTGTCTGCCCTGTAGGGGCGAGGAGAGGGACCGTCCGCCGCCATGCAGCACCGCCGTCGTGCGTTGGTGGAGCAGTGGGGGCCGCACAGACTAGTCTTGTGCCTCTGTGCAAGCCCATGGTTTCAATACCTAGGGGTGGACAGGGCTAAGTCTGGCATAGTGTCCCACGTCGCGGGAAAGGAAACGTGGAGGGACACTCGCACGTGGTCGCCCGTTGTTGGTTGGGGGAAATCGGATCCTTTCAATCTACTCAAAAATAAAAAATAAAAATAGATGTCTGGGGAAAAGTCCCAGAGATGTCCCTCGGTGCGGGAAAGGATACGAGGAGGCGATACTCGCGCGTGCTCGCCCGTTGATGGTTTGGGGAGATCGGACCCTTTCAATAGGATCCGTCGCCCCTGTCTCCTCTTCATAGCGAGAAACAAAAAATAGTCTGGAGAGATCCAGACTGCGTGTGCCTCCATCAGACACTAAGCAAAAAACTGGTTTCCGCCCGCTATCAGGGCGAGGGTGTATGCGGCGGAGGAGCTAACTTGTTTTTTGTATACTTAGTGTCGGCCTCCAGACGGCAGTAGCATACACCCCACAGTCTCTGTGTCCCCCCAATGAGACGAAGGAGAAAACCCATTTCAAAATATTTTTAATCCATTTTTGCAGGCCATGTGGTGATTGTGCCTGGTACTACAGCTTGAAATAGTCCTGCGCTGCAGGATCCAAACCCAGCACATTGGCAAAAGTGGCTTCTCTGTCTTTTTTTCACAAGACAAAACTTGTTAATGCCAAGGGTCCACCACTGGTCATTATCCCATGACAAAATCTTAAAAAAATAAATCTCATTTATTGCAAAATTTGTTTTCAAATCAAAATAACATAATAGGGTTTTTGGGAAGCATTGTCTCCATAGCTTAAACTCCAGTGTTTGGAGCCTTGATGGAGCAAGGTTGAAGTTGGAAAAACCTTTTCATATATATTCTTGTCCAGGCTCGGACTGGCCTATGGGCGAACAGGTGAATTCCCCGGTGGGCCACGATGCAGGAGTAAGCCACTCACCACCTAAAATGAGCAGTATTTGGCCCAATACATTTGACACTATGTGCAGACAAAAGCAGCATCTTATCATTCATCTACCTAGTTTATTACATTATAGAAGCAGAGATAAACTTGTGAAAGAGGGTCACGGAATATTTGCATGTAGCTGAACAGTGGGCACCAGAGTCAATGTTTCTGCTGGGTCCTTGCCACCTCAGCCAAACACTGTTCTTGTCCTATAAAATATTACATAAACTGTATATACAGTATGTATGACATAGTATTATAATGGAGATTCCGTGTGGTGCCTCCGGAAAGTACTGAATTCTCCCCTACTAGCAATACTTCACCTCCATTGAATACAACCGTTTTTCTGCATTCTCTGGAGCATGCAATGCTAAGGATGCACAACATGGGTCCATAAAGGTTTGTGGGTGCCTATTACAGACCTGTACAATACATATAGGTGATACGGCTGTGTGCACAGCTCCCTATGTTTGTCACTCAATAGGAAGAATGCTGTGATTTTACCTAATGCAATGTACAAATATATAGGATGGAAATATTAAAGGGAATCTCTGGCGCTACTTCAGTGTCAGGTGGCGAGCGGCGTTGATGATGCATTGGCAGTAGACGAGTATGGACAGTAGTTATCATGTACATGGTAATATCGGTCTGATCAGGCGGTAGGAAAGTGGTCATTAGTGTGGCTTACATCCCAATGTTGATGTGAGCGGTGTCGGGGGATCCTATTAACTGTGTACTTGCAGTAGATAAAATCAGCTTAGAGTCAGATACCGCTGTGTTAGCCTGATCGAGGTCTCCCCGAATCACACATGCCGATCGGAGACCGTCAATGGACGAGCTTTACATGGCTGATGACTTGGCCTAATGATAAGCGCCCAGCAAAATGACTGGAGGACTCCGGCGGGAAAAGGGTTAAAGTGTCCTATATAACGGCACAATAAGCACTTGCGGTTCTTGGCCTGCTGGAAATTGTATTCTTTCCAGTTTAATTATCGCCGGCTCTAAGGAGATTAGAATATATTACAGAGACATCTCGGAGCTTCGGCTGTATTAGTCATTTGTAAGCCCCCGGTGTTGGGTTCTGTATGCCGCTTGTAAATATTTTGTAAACAGTTTATTAATAAAATGATCTACAAATGAGTCGCTTCCTCTCATCTGAGTTTATGAAGCCGCTCCGTATAAAGTGGGCAGGTCAGAAGGAAGCCTCATTAGCCATGCATCCGCCGTAGCCTCCCCGCTTACAACTGCTGTCCTGATCGAGACTGGAAATAAAGACCATCAGAAATTCACTGGCGCTACACAATCGCCGGTTGTTTACCTACTCACCGGTCGTGCCTAACACTGAATCCCCCTGCTGAATATAACGTAGGTCGCCCCGCATATGGGCCAAAAAAGCTCCGATCCTTCAAGGCATTCACGCCACACTACTCCTTCAGCATGTCCAGTAGTAACTTTTTCAGCAATAAGTAGCTCTTCATTGGAAAAAGGGATTTTCACAACATCATAATTAGGTAAACCTGCAAAATCCTTGTGAAGATGTGCAGCTTTGCAATTTACTTGATATTAAAAATACTCTCCATTCTCAAGAACAGACAGATTTCTTATTTTATAGTTTACTGTATAGCTACCGAGGCAAGGAGCGCAGCGCTTACAAGCTCTTTATTATAGAGCTTACATGGCTGAAAATAAACCCCAACTCAACAATAGATGTGGATTCTATCTGTTCAATTGTATCTGACCCTTAGATATTCTGTAGGCCATTCCACACTATGGTTTTAATGTTCATTCCCAAGTCATTCTAAACGGTGTTCAGCCAATGGAACTTTGGACTCCAGTTTCCCTTTACCAACGATTGACCAGTCCGAGCAATATCTTCGTTTTCTAGTGAATTTCCTCTCAACACATGTCCAAAATAGGTCAGTTTCCATCTGGTAATCTTGCCTTCCAGGGACAATTTTAAGGTTTATATGATCAAAAATATATTTCCTAGTGATCCAAGAGGTCCATGGGATTCTTAGAAGTCTTCTCCAGGACCACAGCTCAAAGGCATTCATTTTTCTTCTGTCTGCTTTTGTGAGTGTCCACATCACATATCTATATGTCACAAATCGGAACACGATTTTGATCAGTCTTTGTTTGACTGTGTCCGAGACATCCTTGCACTTTCATATTTGGTCCATGCTCATCATAGATAGTGCTAGTCAATGCTTGATCTTTGCTGTCAACCCATCACGGTGATCCATATGAGACCCAAGAAAAACGAAGCCGCTGACTACTTCTATTTCTTCACTGCTAATCTTTAAGTGGACTTCCTTGTTAGTGTTAGTCAGCATTTTAGTCATTTTGATGTTTAGGTAAAGTCCAATCTTCTCGCTTTCTTCTTCCAACTTCAGGATCAGTGATTGCTGATGGATCTTTTGCCTATTTTCAGCCCAATACTCGGAATCATAAATCCCACTTCGTCATGTTAGGATTATCTCAGCAGAGAGGTTGGAAAGAGAAGGAGAGGAGACAGGATGCAAAGCAAACGCACCTGGATATCACCAAATGGACAGCATCACAACCAGAACTACATCCTCTGCTGGCAAAAAAAAAAAGAAGGGATCAATTTTCTCTGCGAAAACACTATAAAGCACAGATTGTGGATCTAATGACCAACTACTTGTAGCCAAAGTCAGACTATGCACGATCAACAATACGGCCTACCCACATTGAGGGTTGAGGAACTTTGAGGTCAGTAAGTATGCCATCCAAGTAATTAACAGGTTCAACCAGCCCATGCAGCAAGAAGGGGACATAGACAAATTATGGTCAGAGATCGCAGGAATCATTACTGAACCAGCTCGAGAATATGTGACATACAAGAAGTAAATGCGTTGTGGGAATTGGTTAACTGTAATTAACGTCCGGAACGCTAGTAAGAGTAGAATGGCCAAAGCTAAGGGTAACTCAATGCCGACTTTCGAAGAGAAGCCAGGAAAAACTAAAATAACTTCCTTAATTGTCCGATATGTCAACTCTGAAGAGGCCCATCAGAAAGGCCACACCAAGGAATTATTTACCATGGTGAAACAAATTCTTAGCCCATCAAAACCACCATCAAAGACCGTGACGGGATTGAAATTAGCAACCAGCAGGACATCAAGCAGAGATGGAAAGAATACACAGGAGAACTACATGTCAGAGCCAGCACTGACCATTATGATGAGCACGAGTGGCCAAATGGAGCCAAAAATCAGACTAACTGGAATTGACATAGATTAGGCCCTGAGGCAGCAGTCAAACAACAAAGCACCCGACATTGATTGTATTCCTGAAGAGCTCCTCAAACCAGTGCGTATTGACCGCACCATGCCAGAAGACCTACACATGGCCAAAAAAAAATTGGGAAAAACAACTTTCATCCCACCGAAGAAAAAAAGGCAACGCCGGGGACCAAGCTGGATTCCAAAAGAGCAGAGGGACCCGTGATCATATCACAAACCTTAGGTGGAAAATCGGAAAGAAGAGGGAGTACCAGAAGAAACTCTAACGGTGCTTTATTTGCTATACCAAGGCTTTTGACTTCGTAGAGCATGACAAGCTTTAATTAGGTTAATCAGGTCAATCTATGACTATCAAAAAGCTACAGTGCAAACCATGAGTGGAGATACAGAATGTTTCAACATCAAACAGATTATACATACCATAATCCATTACAACTAAAAAAAAAGTAGATAAAGGTAAAAATAAAATAAAAAAACAGCCCCAAAAGTATAATAATTATTTTTGACACTTGGCTTGTACTAGATTGTTACCCAATAATAACTTACCCAGAACATATGACTACCCCAATGGTCATCTGTGCAATCTGTTGGGAGAATCTCATTGTCCAATTCCCTGCAGCGCCCCCACAGGAAAAATGAAGCAATACACAGCGCCAAATGAAGGAGCTATTGGTGGCAATGGATAACAGCAATATTTTAAGCATATACATCATGGAAACTGACCTACTGATGTAGCAGAGCTGAATTTTTCACTGGATCTAATTCTATAGCAAGCAGGGCTATGCTTGGGTAGAGAGGGGGAGATACTCACATCTCTACGAGGAAAGGTGCTGAGCAGTTTGTACTCTTCAAAAGGGAATCCTTTGGATGCTACAAAGGTGAAGACCACCTGTAATGGGTTGGAGCTCAGGAAACGCCTTTCGATGAACTCTCCGCTCGGTGTCCTAATCCGCAGCTTGCTCTGTGGCTCGCTTAGCTCCTCTGGTGGCTCCGGTGGTAGAGACTGCTCCAGGGAAAGCCTGATAGCCTGGGAATGAGATAACGGCAGAGGGTCAATAAGCAAAATGGTCACTTCCTAATACTTGGAACAGATAAACCCTATTTACCTACACTTACATCTATTTGCGCTCAATTTCTGCTAAAGGTATTAAAGACGGTTTCAGAGTCAAAGCATGGCAGCATGGAGAAGGCCTAATAACGACGTCCGTGAGTCATAAATAGGTTCTTTCCATGTTCTTCACAGATTGCTCCTCACGTACTGGGCTGTTCACATGTTTGTTTTTTTTGGGGGGGGTACGAGTGGACCACATAAAATCATAGGGACATGTCAGTTTTTGATCCAAGTCATAGCTGAAAGTTACCAATACAAGTCTGTGAGAATCTCAGACAGCACATGGATGGCATCAGTCCACAATAACAGTGATATAAAGAGAAGCTTTGCAGTTTTTTCCCCAATGAAACACGTGCCTACACGTGCCATGTATACCACCTTATACTCCAGCTCACTTCTTTCAGTTTTGCTTTAGGTTTCTGCACTCATAAGCTAGGCATTACATAGCTTCCCATGGCTGGGTGTCCATATTCATATTGAGGTCATTTTTGACACATGGTAAGGTTTTCTTACTAGAGGATAGGACCATCCCGACAGGGCACACCTTGCCGTGGGTGGGATGGCCTTTACATTTTTTTTTTTAAAATAAAAAACAATGTTTACCAAGTGCCCTATGTTATTTATATGCACTACTGGGTTTTACTTCCTTATATCAGGGTATATGGTAATTTTGTTTCCATCTTAGGTTTCACAATAGAAACTGATAAATTCCTCTACTACCATAGACCACCAGGGCTAATGGCATAAACTCATCTAGCACCCTAGACCACCAGGGGAAATGGCAAATTCATATACTACCCTGGACCACCAGAGCAAATGGCATAAACTCATCTACCACCCTAGACCACCAGCGCAAATGGTATAAATTCATTTACTACCCTAGACCAGCAGGGCAAATGGTATAAATTCATTTACTACCCTAGACCAGCAGGTAAACTGGTATTAACTTGTCCACTAATCAAAATCACCTGTAAAACTAGCAAAGAACCATCCACTACCCTAGATGACCAGGTAAGCTTGCATTATCTTAACCACTACCCTAGACCACCAGAGAATCTGGCATAAACTAATCCACTACCCTAAACTACAAGGTAAGCTGCCATAAACTATCTGAGCCCAAAATGTGATTTGGCGTAAACTCATCCACAACCTTAGATCCCCACGGGAAACCGACATTCACTCTTCTACTACCCAGGACCACCACTCAGACGAACTAGTATTAACTCATCCATTACTCAAAACCATCAGGTAGGCTGCCATTAACTCATCCACTATCCAAGCCCACTAAGTGAATCTGCGTAAATTTATCCACAACCTTAGACCACCAGAGGAATGGGCATTAATTCAACCACTACTCAAACCGCCAGGTAAGCCGCCATAAACTCATCCACCACTCTAGATCACCCGGAACGCTGAAGCTTTTCCAAAATTTAAAATTAGTCTGACTTTTAGTTATTTTCTGTTGTCGAGACTTGTAAGAGTAATTATACGTTACCTATATTTTCCCATAGAGGAAGGTCATCCGAGTGTCACTGTCTTTAGATAAACTGCTATAGAAAAGGCTACACAGTGTTTAGGCTTATTAGTTCTTGATAAATCCCATTCCAGTCCTTACCTCTGCCGCTTAATCACAGCGCTCAGCTAAACATAATCCAACCAAGTGATCAATTAAAGGCAGATAAACAAGAGCGCGCGGGCAGGTAACCCTGTATTATAGCTTTGTTTCCCCCTTTAACTGCCATTTCAAAAGATTTAGGGACAGGTGTCAGAAGATCCGAGACGATGTTGTCACTGTCATCTGAGTGCCAGGTGACAAATCTGTTTATTTCCCACCACTTAATGACAGCGTGCAGTGCAGCTAATTAAAAGAAATCCTCCTTTTTACAAATCCCAATTAGATCAGATAGCCCTGCCTGAGAGGACACCTGATTCAATTGTCAGGACGTAAAGGTTAATGAGGCTTCAGAGTAGAAGTGTAATTACTTAACAAGCCTGGCTTCACCAGGGTCATTCTCCTTTTCTTTTTTTGAAGATGAATAGGTGACAAAACAATAAAGAGTTAAATCGGATCCTCCTCTAAGTGGTATTACATCACCTCCATGTAACACCTCGCATGTTTATCAGGCTCCTTTGTCAACAAAGAAACAAGTGTTCCCTTGTTCCTTGGAAGCTAATCACTTTTATCGCTCCTCTAATGAGAGACGACTGCCCCTTACTTCTATTAGGAGATGGTGGACATTGGATTTCTTGCTTCTACACAAGTCTTCTGCTTTCATGTCCCTACAGTCGGTATTGTCCCCTAGAAGATATAGATACATTAGATGGACCAAAGAATTGGGTCCCCTCCACGTTCCACCTCCAGGCCATAGGCATTGATATGGAGTTAGTCCTTCCACAGATGGAACATCTCCAGTTCTTCTTAGAAGGAGCTGTACAAAATTTTGGAGGAGTCTTAGGGAAATTTTGCTCCTTCATCTAGAAGACCATTTGTGACGCCAAAACCTGATGTTGGGGAGAGGCCGGGCTCACAATCTAAGTTTTAGCTCAGTGTTCTCCAACGCCATTAATCAAGAGCCACCAACAGGTCATGTTTCCAGGACTTCCTTAGTATTGCACAGGTGATGGAATTATTTTCTGTGCTAATGCTGCAATTATCACCTGGGAAATACTAAGGAAATTCTGACCTGTTGGTGGCTCGAGGACTGGAGTTCGGGAACACTGTTCCAGCTCATCCCAAATGTGTGGGATGCGGCTGAGGTCTTGGCTCTTTGTGGCCGGTCATGTCCTCCCTACCTAACTCCCCCCCCCCCCCAATCACATCTTTATGGACCTTGTGTACTGGGCAAAGTCATGGGGAACAGAAAAGAGCCTTCTCCAAACTGATCTCGAGAGATTGGAAGCTACAATTGTCCACAAGGTCTTCTACGCTAAAGCTTTAAAGTTTCCTTTCACTGGTCCCCACCATCTTTAAAAAGAATTTGTCACCAGGATTTTGCAACTACATCTAAGGGCAGCATGATATAGAAACAGAGACCCGGATTCTAGTGATGCATCACTTACATAATTGAGTGATGAAATGTTGATTAAAAACGGCTTTATTTGCTGCAGATCTACCAATTCTCTAAATGTGTAGCTTTATATAACCCCCACCCACAGCACAGATTGGCTGTTTTCTGTGTACACTGTGCATAGGCAGAAAACAGACAATCAGTGGTAAGGGCGTGCTTGGACTCCGTAGCAGGCAAGTAGTCCTCTAGTGATAACTTCCGGATGATAAAACAATGATTTTATAAAAATGACACTAAACATCCCAGCAAGTGACACACCGCTGGAATCAAGGTGTCTGTCCCTACATCATGCTGCCGTCAGATGGAGTAGCAAAAACCTAATGACCTTGTTCAAAACAAGACCATAGCATTACCCCTCCTCCACCACTTTATGGCTCCTTCCACTATTACTAAATAAATAAAAAAAATAGACGAGACTCTTTCTACATTTGTAGAAGTTATCACATAGATACATATATATTTTTAACAGGGTTGGCATTTCTCAGATGTTATGATTCAGGTTCTACAGTAGAAGGTAAGAATTGGTCATATGTGTCGCATATATAAAGAGCAGAATTTGTTTACATTTTTGTCATATACTGGAGATATTTCATGCATTAGTTAAGCAAATTTGCCAACGTTTTGCCATTTGTGATGCTGTCCAGTGTAAAAATAGCTGTCTCTTTAGACATGTGATATATCCATCTCTCTCTCTCTCATTATATATATATGGCAAAAATTAAGAGACCACTGCAAAATTTTCAGTTTGTCTGATTTTTCTCTTTATATTTTTGAGTAAAATGTAAATTGCTCTTTTATTCTATAAACTACTGACAACATGTCTCCGAATTTCAAAGCAATAAATTTTGTATTTATTTTCAGAAATTTAGAAATGGTCAAAATAACAAAAAATGCAGTGCTTGTAGACCTCAGTGCTAAGAAAACAAGTTCATAATCATTTAGAAACCACAATACTAAGGTTTTAACTCGGGATATAAATATTTTGTGGAATAACCATGATTTTTAATCACAGCTTTCCTGCGTCTTGGCATGATTTCCACCAGTCTTCCACACTGCTTTTGGGTGACCTTATGCCACTCCTGGTACAAAAATGTAAGCAGTTCTTCTTTGTTTGATGGCTTGTGACTATCCATCTTCCTCTTGATTACATTCCAGAGGGTTTCAATGGGGGTTAGGTCTGGAGATTGGGCTGGCCATGACAGGGAATTGATGTGGTGGTCCTTCATCCACACATTGATTAACCTAGCTGTGTAGCATGGCGCATTGTCCTGCTGGAAAAACCAGTCCTCAGAGTTGGGGGAACATTACCTGAGCAAAAGGAATCCACGGTTTTTCCAGGATAGCCTTGTATGTGGCTTGATTCATACGTCCTTCGCAAAGATTAACCTGCCCAAGCATCCCCAGATCATCACCGATCCACCACCAAATGTCACACTGGGTGAAAGACACTGTGGCTTGTACGCCTCTCCAGGTCGCAGTCTAACCATTAGACGACCATCAGAGAAGATTACCTTACTCCAGTCTTTTATGGTCCAATCCTTATGGTCTTTGGCAAACTTCAGCCTGGCTCTCCTTTGCATCTCATTGATGAAAGACTTCTAGCTTTACATGACTTGAGCCCTGCCTCTAGGAGCCTGTTACAAACTGTTCTTGCCGTGCACTTCACCCCAGCTGCCATTTGCCATTACTTTTGTAGGTCACTTGATGTCATCCTGCGGTTGCTGAGTGACACTCGAATAAGATGACGCTCATCCCGATCAGTGGAGAGTCGCTTTCACCCTCTGCCGGTCTGTAGCTTTGTTGTCCCCAATGTCTGCTGCTTGACCTTGTTGTAATGGACTGCCGTCTTAGAAATTTTAAGGATGGAGGCAACATGACGCTCACTGTATCCCTCTGCTAGTAAAGACAGAATTGAGCCCTTCTTTTCCTCACTCAAGACTTTTCTTTTCAACTCCTTTGGCATGGTTAAAAGTTTTTTTTCCCTTCCTATTACTTTTGGGATATTAGTAGCACTTGTTTTGCCATCCACCTTGTCCTATTGCAAGAGAACAGTACTGTGAACACCACAGTAGGGTTTTTTATACTTTCCTTCATTAATTAAGATTTGTTTCAGGTGATCACCTAATCAGAAGAACATTAATTAGAATAGAATGAGGTGAACTCTGGTTGGAATTCAACTGACACTGGGATGGAATGGGATGGAATGGCTGTCAGACATGGAGAGAAGCTGATTTTTATAAAACTGTGCAGTGGTCTCTTAATTTTTGCCAGAGCTGTAGCTGTATAATATATATACACACAAAAAAAAAATAAAAAAAAAAATATATATATATATACACACACACAAACACATTATATTATATTATATATATATACATACACACACACACACACATCTATATATAGATACATATTTTTATTCTGGACCTCTTCCTTCCAACTGTTGTGATCCGCGTATTGGGCCTGTTCACGATAGGACAAGACACGTGGCGTCCAGACTTTGGCGGTCAATGTGTGTTTTAAGATAGTGACAACTGAGATTTTGCATCGCGACCCTTCGATGTGACTTCTGAGGTCTGGGGGTGGCCAAAAGTCCAGTTGTAAAGTAAAGAGGCGTAGCTGTGGCGCGTGCGAGGGCGGAGAGAGGAGGACCTGATGGCCAACAGTCAGCAACAGAACATCCAGAAAGTCGAGCGCTGGGGAGATTACTAGTGTTTTTTTTTTTTTTTTAAATTAACCATTTGCCGGTCTTGTACCTGTACCAACTTGCATACAAACAAACCTACAGAACGGATCTAGTTCATAACCGAGGACTGCCTTTAGACGCACTATTGCTTTATGTTCCTTTTGTTTCTGTCCTAGGCTTTTGAGCATGCTCCTCTGTTGCATGCATACTAACTCATACTCCATTCATTTGTCTTTTGGTTCAAAATCAATAAAATATAAAATGCATATGGCAAAGTCTTGGTAAATGAGCATGTAACGCTGGCTGCAACCTTGAGAGGTGGAGAGAGAGAATACGAGAACTATGCTGCTGAGCGTTCTCCTGATTTTTACATTTCATGTTTAATCTATAATCCATGCTCCTTTCACTTGCCGCTTCCATTGTTATTAAAGCACCTGTTTCTTTCTGTTGTTTTGACATTTTCCTGCCGGCTGCAATAACAGATGCCATTTTATTTACTGCACCCGCTCAATTATTTCGCAGAAGGATAAACAGTAGCTCATTAGAGTCCCTTGCCTTTGTGCAAAGATTTCCTATTTCCCCAATGTAACCAGTTCCCCCAATGTCGTCGTCGCAGGACGGAGACTCACAATGACTATACCTAGGCAATGGACCAACTTAGAGGCAAAAGAAAATACGTAATAATAAAAAAACAATTAGATGATATAACGGCAGCATCTGAACGACCGACTCGGGGGCTCGAAATAAAAGAGAGTAGGCGGCGTCTTGTGAATAGATCAATAGCCACATTACAAATATATGCGCGGAACAAAAACCCCTCTATGTAAGCAAACACGGCCCGACAACAATAGATTATGTGTAATCCCTGAACTTCAACTGCGGCATTCTCTAATAAACAGCATTGTTAAAAAATGGCTTTTGTTTTGCAAAGCAAATATCTATTATTTCCATCGCTGCACACTGTATTAGAAAGAACAGAGCGCTGGCTGCACTCCGAAAAAAAAAAAAAGAAAGAAGGTAGCCCAGACCGGGGGTTTATTTTTTTTGTAGGAAAGTATAGTTTCCAAACAGCCATTGTGCACCGAGAATGAAAGGTACGGTAACAGGATGAATGGCCGGGGAAAGAATACCTGTTTGTTTTCCTAGGGACTATTGCTTCAGATGCACCGAGTCACAAAGGAGGAAATTACATGTATACAATGGGAGAGCGAGCGGCCGAGCTCGTGTCTGGCGCTGGAGGTTTTTACAAAAATCATTTACGCTTCCAACTAATTAAAACTTTAAGAAAAAAAGGTTTTGTTTGGCTTCTTTCAAAGATGTAGCAGAGCCAAGTTTGATGTAGCAGAAGAGCGTATCGTCCGTGATGAGCCATCAGCAATATTACAGATAGAAGCCACCAGGTTTTATGTCCACTACTCTCCATCTACAGGAGGACATGACTTCTACATGAGCGAGTCGGGCTATACGTGGCACTTTATGCCTGCGCCCACTCGAGCATCAAGGAGAGAGTCGTTGTGTTGGGTTGATCACCCCCTTAAAGAAAAGTTCACAAGTGCAAAATGAATGATACCATGAGTGGTGATGTAAAAGGTGCCGACCGTGCTACGATCAGTGATTGGCTGCAGTCACATGCCAGGTGAGTGGGGCACACATGGCACTCACTGCCTGTACCCACTCAAGCATCAAGGAGAGAGTCGTTGGGTTGGGCTGATCACCCTCTTAAATGAAATGAATTTTGACAAACTATAGGATGCAATCCCACAGGATGAGGCTACTATGCTGGCAACTTAGGGCCTAAAAGTCCCCCAGGTTTTCCCAGTACAGCCAGGTAGGTTAACGCATGCTTGTATGTCTTAAAGACCTGTCACCAAGTGGCTCTTCTTATTTCCACTGCTCCCTTAATTTTTTTTTCTTTTAATCTGCCATACAGTTTTAGGGATATGGTGCTTAATACTTGGTGCCAAATGTTATGGTCGATCCCCAGGGGTGTGGCTCACAGAATAATAATGCGGAGCAGGCTAAAGACATGCTCCTGAGAATCCTGAAAGCTACGCCCCTTGTAAAGCCCATAAAAATGATCATATTAGTTGCACGAAATTAAAAGGATCATATCTCTGGATTTAAAAAAAAAAAAAAGAGCGAGAGAGTAAATGATACACTCAGGAATTAAAATGAGCAAAAACTGGCCATACAACCTGGTGGTAGGTCCGCTTGCTTTAAGCAATATGCAAATAAATGGCATTATATTCAAAGTAAATATCCTTAAAAGGGACTAGATATTAAAATCAGATATTAAAATGTGTTTTACCTACAATGTTTTTGTTACTCCAGCAGCGCCTCTATTATTAACCTCCTCATTCCCTGGCAATTCTAGGGATTTGCGCTTTCATTTTTTCCTCCTCTACTTTATTTTTTCATTAGCATAGCCGTATAGGGAAGGCCTGTCTTTTTTGCAAGATGAGTAATACACTAGAACCCCACAATATGAGCGATTGAAATAGACATCTAAATGGTTAAAAACGCGGGAGCAGATTAAGCTCCTCTCTCAGCTGTTTGAGACACATTCTGGCTGTATATCACATATCTGCTGTGTGCTCACCTATGTCCCCTCCACAACTGCAGATCCCAGTGTGGGAGGTTGTATCCATTTACAATAAATGGTTAAAGGGCTTGACCAGGCTTGGGATTCAAGTCTGCAGTCTTTGCAATCCTCGCAGCGCACAGTCTGCGCTGTTAGGATTCTCCGGTGTCAGCACCGGAGTCATGTGACCGCAAGTATGTGATTTGCATACACACGCACACATGCCTACTAGACACGCAAGGCCTCGCTCAATAAACGTGAATTGAGCGAGGCTGGGCACATCTAGTCAGAATGTGGCTGGAAGTATGAAAATCACCTACTTGCAGTCATATCACCGCCCGCTCCCGGCGCCAGAGAATCCTGACAGCATGCACACTGCGAGGATCCACAAGTCTCCAGTCACAAAGTAATTGCAGAATTGAACCTCAAGCCTGGACAACCCCTTTAATGAACTGTATTTGTTATTGCTGCTCATCGACATAATAGCGCAAAGCTGCAATACCAGACACGGCCTATGGACAAAAGTAGTGCTGTTGCAGGGACAGAAAGTAACCCCCTTTTGCCAGTAGCATACAACCACCTTATTACAGTCTTGTTGAAGAATTTATTGGTCAATTTCAGTGCTTGCCCAGAAAAAAAAAAAAATTGTTGCCTCCTTCCTAAAACAGCGACACATCTGTCCACAGGTGGTGTGTGGTATTGCATCTCAGCATCTTTCATTTCATTAGCAGAGCTCCAATACCGGACACCCACCATAGCCAGGCGTGGCGCACTTTTTCAGTAAGGCTGGTTTCACACTTGCGATTCTTAGCGCTGCGTCTTGTGCGCATGCGCATTGCTCCCCTATCTTTAGTAGAGCGCTTGTACGCGTTCATGTGCATTTTCGTGTGCTGCGTTTTTCCAGGTGTGCGCCCAGGCACGCCAGACGCAACATGTTGCATTTTTCTGTATGCCAAAAAAACGCATGCGCACGTTAGCGCATGGAATGCGCAAAAAAAACAACATTACAGTCTATGGGATCGCACGCGTGCGCTAGGACATGCGCACGCATGCGTTTAAAATCGCATGCATTTTTAGAGCCAATATGGCGACAAACTGGTTAAATCGCATCCGCAAAAAACAGCAAATGCATGCAAACCGCTTAATGCGGTTTTTTGCATGCGTTTGGAATGCGCACGAGGCGCAGCGCAGAAAACGCTAGTGTGAAAGTAGCCTAAATCCCTTAAAGAACAGCATGTTACCTCTCTTTCCTGCTCCTGTTCTTTCTTTATCTGTTCCAGTCGGGACTGTTCAGCCATTTCTCTCTCCTGGGCTTCCCTCTGTGACAGGAAGAAGAAATATCAGTTTATTCTAAACATCTATCATCTCAATGTGAATGCCGCCCATACGTAGATGTGGGGCACCCACCTTGGCTCGGTCCGCTTCTAGAGACAGACGATATGCTTCATCTTGCTCCCGTTTTACATTTTCTCTAGCTTCTCGCTCATCCTGGGAGGAAAAAAAACAATATAAAGTGAAGATGACAACCTGCAGATGTCAACATCTGGCTATACAACCAACGGGATGTAAGGCAGTCTATAAAAAGGAAATGGGGCGCAGTTCTGAAGACAGGTGTGAACTACATCCATTGGATTTGAACATCCCTTAAATGCAATAACTGGCAACATCGCTTTCCTTCAAAACAGCGCTTGATGTCACCAGAGTTTTTGGACCCTAAACCGCTGACATCAACCCCAAAAGCACCATTACCCCCGATTGCGAACATACCAGATCATTGGGAAGAGCCAAGACGAAGTGCCAGAATTGGAGCATCTAATGCGACGCGTGACTTCTAGAGCGGCTGCGGGCTGGACCTTTCCAGTCTGATAATATCAGCTCTCAGCTGTCTGTTTTACCTTTGCTGGTTGCAAAAATGGGGGGGGGCTGCATCATTTTTATGTATGTATTATTACTTCTAAAAAGGTGTCCAATAAGTTGCACATGGTGCAAATTTTGAATATGTGGTGGTGGGGGGGTTGTGGAATTATAGTTCTGTGTATATGTCAGTGAATATGTGTCCGTATGTCTGTCTACATATATCTATCATCGATCTCTATAGCATTCATCGCTGTCCAAAAACAGATGCAAAACAAATGCATTGAAAACGTGGCAAAAATGTGAGATTGTGCAGCTCCGTTTTATTCTGCCAAGAGATGCCAAAACGGTGCAGAAATTTCTGCATCCAAATACTTAACATGTGAACATACCCAACCAGAAACGGTTAGCAGCATTGGAGTGTCCGCTCTGGAGCCAGGGGTGGTGGTGAGTAAAGCCAAATTTGTTTTTAATTTTTTTTTTATTTCAATCAAACTAATCCAACCTGGGGACAGAGGATTCCTAAAACTAGAAAACCCCTTTAAGGAGGAGATCAACATTTTATAGCCAAAAGTTTGTTATTTTTCTTGTTTTATTAATAAGCCATTTACGCTTGTATTCAGTGCTTACTAGTGGCCTACCAATCGAGAAAACTGATGACGCATGTCCGATTATTCTTCTGCCCAATGAAACTAACTTCCATGGTTCAGTGCTTATTTTCAATGTACAATATGTGTAAAAATAAAAAAAAACACCTCTCCCTTTATGCAGATTACATTTAATGTTATTTTTTATATATTTTACATACTTAATTTTGCTGCAGATTCGTTCGGGTTTTTTTTTCTTTTTTCTTTAAACAAAAGGTATAATCCCCCCCCAGTGTTTCTTTTATGACTTTTTAATGCCTTTTTTTGTGATTAGATTTTCCATTAAAGTCTATAGTAAAATATGATAAACACATTATACAATGAGTTTCTTTGTGGATTTACTATGCGCTGGGGATGACGTTTTCAGACATTGTTCCCACAGGAATCACCAATATCATGTTTTAAAGGTTTTCCCCTTTCAACTTTATTTTTATATTTTTTGCAACATTCTATCAAGGCCATATTAAAAATAAAGTCACCTAGTATTCACCCTGCCAGTTGCTGATGTTCTACCCCTGCTCTGGTTATTGTATAAAGGGTTGCAGTGGTGTTGTCATGTCAACAGCACTGCAGCCAATCACTCTGCTAAGTGATAGATCGCACGAGCCGTGAAACTCAGTGATGGGCTGCAGTGCCACTGCTGTTTCCTGTACATAAATACAAAAGCAGTGGTGATGTTACATTAACAGCGCTGCAGCCAGTTGCAGGGATGAGTGGTAAACGGCAGCAAGTTCGTTAACTGGCTGCAGCGCCATTTATGTGACGTTGCTGCTGCTTCCTGTACGTCACCACTAAAGGAGTTGTGATGTTACGTTAACAGAACTGCAATCAATCACTGGGCTAAGTGGTAAGCAGCACAAGCCACTAAGCTGAGTGATTATCTGCAGCGCCATTAATGTTACATCATTGCTGCAGCCTGCATGAAATGATCAAAGGAAGCAGCAAAACTATAATCATATATTATATATAATCATAAGAAAAGTTCAGACTCTTACAAAGATCTAAACTATAGCTGATGGGATGCAGTTGACGTTGGAGGGACGCAGCTTCCGGTGTTGTATGTACAGTAACACCAAAATTAGATATTAGTCACCAGTGTCATAAGTGTGTATTGGTACAGTTGTCACTGCCAGCCCCCAGCTTACTCCTTGCTGGGAGTTGACAGTTACAAAGGTCCTGTGGTTTTCTTCCATTTAATTAAACGTGGAATCTGTGGCTCCCCCCGCACGGCAGCGGAACTGCTACATGACTCTCGCTGCGGGGCCCGGCTCCAAACCCTCGGAATTAATCTGAGTAGGGGGGAGTGCGTAATGACTAAACCAGAGTGAGAGATATATACACTGTATACTTCTCCGATGGGTTTCAGATACGTTCAACTGTTCGAGAACAGGTTTAATGAGATCATGTGAATATATTGTGAATACGACCTACAGGGCTGGCTGCTGTTAGGTAAAAATAGGGGAACGACATGTAGAGACGGAGAAAAAAATGCTGGAAAATAATGAGCAATAATAGCTGCGTTTTTAGATAAAAGTAATTTCGCACCTCACACATTGCCCATGTAACGATTCAGAGCAGATTAGAAATTATATATATATATATATATATATATATATATATATATATATATATATATATATATATATATATATATATTAAAATAAAGTACAAAAAAAATTCCAAATTATAGCTGTACTACAACATTAGTTATATTTTTTTACGACTCTTATAAATAATTGGTTTGGGTTTCTTTATATGCAATATTTAATATCAATAAATATATAACTTTAAATATGTGCATATCTATATATATATACATATACACATACACACACACACACACACATACTTTATTTAAACTTTTCAAATATTTATTTTTTTGTAACAGAATTTACAATCAAATAGAAATTAAGAATTAGGATAGGTTCTTAGCTTTTTTTTATTATTATTTTCTATTAACAACTAACTAAATGGCATGAAAATTTGCACTGTTTAATTTTTAGACGATAATATTTTCTGTACTTGCCACAAATTACCCAACAAAAGTCAACTGTGGCCAGGAACTGATTAAAGGGAACCTGTCCGCTCAGAAACGACCGTACAAACCAAGCACAAGCGCTTCGTGCCCTCTTGGTAGGATCACCTGTTCGGTGCGCTTACCAACCTGCAGTGGTGCTTGACATTTTAAGAGTCCTTGAGAACTTTGTGTTTTTGCGAAAATTTCACATAAAAATAAAGTAAAAAAAAAAAAAATAATAATTAGATGAGAGGAGAGAACAAAAAAATGAAAGAGTAAAAATGAAAAAAAATCACCCGGAAAAGAATAAGACAAGGCTGGCAATGGAATGGTCGTCGGGAAGAGGCCTTGAATATAAAGCTATTTGCCACCACAGTTTTGTACTGATCAGGAGAAACACTTTTTATATTGCATACAATTTGTCATCGTCAATTATGAATTATATAACTTTTTGATCTTATACCATTTTAAATCCTGATATACTAATAAAATGTATATTTTATATTATCAGAAATCTCTTTGAACTTACAGATTTTTTTTTGTCTCTTTGTTTTTATGGTTGTTCCTTTCCGATGTCCAGTTTCAGTACAGTCCAACTTACTCAGCAGTGCTTTATTAAGGTGGTCTTCTTACTTATGGCTTATTATAAGTCACATTGTAATTTTCCACTTGTGTTTGGCACTCTAGGTGTGGGTCCCCTACACTTGTTATTATTCAGGAGAAACACTGTTTCTATGTATCTTCTAAATGCCACAATTGTTCAGGACTCCAGGCCAAGAATCAGGATTATTCCGTGCATTAATAGCCGATCACATCCTCAACATTGACTTTAATACACTCTGATGATCACCGACGACTCGAGAATTCGCTGGATGATCAGTGCCGCTCACTTTCATCACATTTCACCCTTTGCATTCACCTTGATATCAATGGTATAAATTGTCAAAATGCAGGTTTATATTACACATCTCTGGTGAATTTATGCTGCAGATTTTGTCTGCACACGTGAATGAGATTTCATGAAATCCCCTTTACAAACCTGCGCCTTTAATACACAGAGGATTTTCTGCACGCAAATCAGCAGCTGAAATACTGCCCTGTACATACCACGGGAGAACCTGTCCTATAGATAACCTACGGTCGCCTTAGTTTTTTTTTTAAATTCGCTATACAGTTCCAGAGATATGGACCTTTATAATTAGAGCTAATTTTTATGGTCTTTATCAAAAGTGCATGGCTCAAATAATCCTCTGGGGCGTGTCTCTAGGCTATTACTCTGAGCCACTCCCCCTTGATAAAAACCCATAAAAATTAGCCCAAAATAAAAAAAAAAAAAAGGTCCACATCTCAGAAGTCATATGGCGGATTTAAAAAATGTTAAAAATAAAACAAACATTCAGGGGAGCAGCGGGAATAAAATAAGTGCAAAAACGGCCCACTTTAGATTTGCTGACAGGTCCCTTTTAAATGTAACACGTGAGTTACTTTATACATATTTATATCTGTATAAATAATGCAAAACAGACAGAATTCCAGGGTATTAACCAAAAAAACAAAGTGTTTTTTCTTCTTCCATATGTTCCGCTATATTTCAATCTAACCTTATGGGACCGTCCAAAATTCATAACCATTTCCTTCTAGGATATATTCTAAAAGGACGCGCTCAAGAATATTCGAGAAGGCCGCGCTCTGGCCGATTCTAAAAGGCCGCGCTCTGGCCGATTCTAAAAGGCCGCGCTCTGGCCGATTCTAAAAGGCCGCGCTCTGGCCGATTCTAAAAGGCCGCGCTCTGGCCGATTCTAAAAGGCCGCGCTCTGGCCGATTCTAAAAGGCCGCGCTCTGGCCGATTCTAAAAGGCCGCGCTCTGGCCGATTCTAAAAGGCCGCGCTCTGGCCGATTCTAAAAGGCCGCGCTCTGGCCGATTCTAAAAGGCCGCGCTCTGGCCGATTCTAAAAGGCCGCGCTCTGGCCGATTCTAAAAGGCCGCGCTCTGGCCGATTCTAAAAGGCCGCGCTCTGGCCGATTCTAAAAGGCCGCGCTCTGGCCGATTCTAAAAGGCCGCGCTCTGGCCGATTCTAAAAGGCCGCGCTCTGGCCGATTCTAAAAGGCCGCGCTCTGGCCGATTCTAAAAGGCCGCGCTCTGGCCGATTCTAAAAGGCCGCGCTCTGGCCGATTCTAAAAGGCCGCGCTCTGGCCGATTCTAAAAGGCCGCGCTCTGGCCGATTCTAAAAGGCCGCGCTCTGGCCGATTCTAAAAGGCCGCGCTCTGGCCGATTCTAAAAGGCCGCGCTCTGGCCGATTCTAAAAGGCCGCGCTCTGGCCGATTCTAAAAGGCCGCGCTCTGGCCGATTCTAAAAGGCCGCGCTCTGGCCGATTCTAAAAGGCCGCGCTCTGGCCGATTCTAAAAGGCCGCGCTCTGGCCGATTCTAAAAGGCCGCGCTCTGGCCGATTCTAAAAGGCCGCGCTCTGGCCGATTCTAAAAGGCCGCGCTCTGGCCGATTCTAAAAGGCCGCGCTCTGGCCGATTCTAAAAGGCCGCGCTCTGGCCGATTCTAAAAGGCCGCGCTCTGGCCGATTCTAAAAGGCCGCGCTCTGGCCGATTCTAAAAGGCCGCGCTCTGGCCGATTCTAAAAGGCCGCGCTCTGGCCGATTCTAAAAGGCCGCGCTCTGGCCGATTCTAAAAGGCCGCGCTCTGGCCGATTCTAAAAGGCCGCGCTCTGGCCGATTCTAAAAGGCCGCGCTCTGGCCGATTCTAAAAGGCCGCGCTCTGGCCGATTCTAAAAGGCCGCGCTCTGGCCGATTCTAAAAGGCCGCGCTCTGGCCGATTCTAAAAGGCCGCGCTCTGGCCGATTCTAAAAGGCCGCGCTCTGGCCGATTCTAAAAGGCCGCGCTCTGGCCGATTCTAAAAGGCCGCGCTCTGGCCGATTCTAAAAGGCCGCGCTCTGGCCGATTCTAAAAGGCCGCGCTCTGGCCGATTCTAAAAGGCCGCGCTCTGGCCGATTCTAAAAGGCCGCGCTCTGGCCGATTCTAAAAGGCCGCGCTCTGGCCGATTCTAAAAGGCCGCGCTCTGGCCGATTCTAAAAGGCCGCGCTCTGGCCGATTCTAAAAGGCCGCGCTCTGGCCGATTCTAAAAGGCCGCGCTCTGGCCGATTCTAAAAGGCCGCGCTCTGGCCGATTCTAAAAGGCCGCGCTCTGGCCGATTCTAAAAGGCCGCGCTCTGGCCGATTCTAAAAGGCCGCGCTCTGGCCGATTCTAAAAGGCCGCGCTCTGGCCGATTCTAAAAGGCCGCGCTCTGGCCGATTCTAAAAGGCCGCGCTCTGGCCGATTCTAAAAGGCCGCGCTCTGGCCGATTCTAAAAGGCCGCGCTCTGGCCGATTCTAAAAGGCCGCGCTCTGGCCGATTCTAAAAGGCCGCGCTCTGGCCGATTCTAAAAGGCCGCGCTCTGGCCGATTCTAAAAGGCCGCGCTCTGGCCGATTCTAAAAGGCCGCGCTCTGGCCGATTCTAAAAGGCCGCGCTCTGGCCGATTCTAAAAGGCCGCGCTCTGGCTCGATTCTAAAAGGCCGCGCTCTGGCCGATTCTAAAAGGCCGCGCTCTGGCCGATTCTAAAAGGCCGCGCTCTGGCCGATTCTAAAAGGCCGCGCTCTGGCCGATTCTAAAAGGCCGCGCTCTGGCCGATTCTAAAAGGCCGCGCTCTGGCCGATTCTAAAAGGCCGCGCTCTGGCCGATTCTAAAAGGCCGCGCTCTGGCCGATTCTAAAAGGCCGCGCTCTGGCCGATTCTAAAAGGCCGCGCTCTGGCCGATTCTAAAAGGCCGCGCTCTGGCCGATTCTAAAAGAGGCCCGCGCTCTGGCCGATTCTAAAAGGCCGCGCTCTGGGCCGATTCTAAAAGGCCGCGCTCCTGGCCGATTCTAAAAGGCCGCGCTCTGGCCGATTCTAAAAGGCCGCGCTCTGGCCGATTCTAAAAGGCCGCGCTCTGGCCGATTCTAAAAGGCCGCGCTCTGGCCGATTCTAAAAGGCCGCGCTCTGGCCGATTCTAAAAGGCCGCGCTCTGGCCGATTCTAAAAGGCCGCGCTCTGGCCGATTCTAAAAGGCCGCGCTCTGGCCGATTCTAAAAGGCCGCGCTCTGGCCGATTCTAAAAGGCCGCGCTCTGGCCGATTCTAAAAGGCCGCGCTCTGGCCGATTCTAAAAGGCCGCGCTCTGGCCGATTCTAAAAGGCCGCGCTCTGGCCGATTCTAAAAGGCCGCGCTCTGGCCGATTCTAAAAGGCCGCGCTCTGGCCTATTCTAAAAGGCCGCGCTCTGGCCTATTCTAAAAGGCCGCGCTCTGGCCTATTCTAAAAGGCCGCGCTCTGGCCTATTCTAAAAGGCCGCGCTCTGGCCTATTCTAAAAAGGCCGCGCCTCTGGCCTATTCTAAAAGGCCGCGCTCTGGCCTATTCTAAAAGGCCGCGCTCTGGCCTATTCTAAAAGGCGCGCTGGCTCTATTCTAAAAGGCCGCGCTCTGGCTTATTCTAAAAGGCCGCGCTCTGGCTTATTCTAAAAGGCCGCGCTCTGGCTTATTCTAAAAGGCCGCGCTCTGGCTTATTCTAAAAGGCCGCGCTCTGGCTTATTCTAAAAGGCCGCGCTCTGGCTTATTCTAAAAGGCCGCGCTCTGGCTTATTCTAAAGGCCGCGCTCTGGCTTATTCTAAAAGGCCGCGCTCTGGCTTATTCTAAAAGGCCGCGCTCTGGCTTATTCTAAAAGGCCGCGCTCTGGCTTATTCTAAAAGGCCGCGCTCTGGCTTATTCTAAAAGGCCGCGCTCTGGCTTATTCTAAAAGGCCGCGCTCTGGCTTATTCTAAAAGGCCGCGCTCTGGCTTATTCTAAAAGGCCGCGCTCTGGCTTATTCTAAAAGGCGCGCTCCTGGCTTATTCTAAAAGGCCGCGCTCTGGCTTATTCTAAAAGGCCGCGCTCTGGCTTATTCTAAAAGGCCGCGCTCTGGCTTATTCTAAAAGGCCGCGCTCTGGCTTATTCTAAAAGGCCGCGCTCTGGCTTATTCTAAAAGGCCGCGCTCTGGCTTATTCTAAAAGGCCGCGCTCTGGCTTATTCTAAAAGGCCGCGCTCTGGCTTATTCTAAAAGGCCGCGCTCTGGCTTATTCTAAAAGGCCGCGCTCTGGCTTATTCTAAAAGGCCGCGCTCTGGCTTATTCTAAAAGGCCGCGCTCTGGCTTATTCTAAAAGGCCGCGCTCTGGCTTATTCTAAAAGGCCGCGCTCTGGCTTATTCTAAAAGGCCGCGCTCTGGCTTATTCTAAAAGGCCGCGCTCTGGCTTATTCTAAAAGGCCGCGCTCTGGCTTATTCTAAAAGGCCGCGCTCTGGCTTATTCTAAAAGGCCGCGCTCTGGCTTATTCTAAAAGGCCGCGCTCTGGCTTATTCTAAAAGGCCGCGCTCTGGCTTATTCTAAAAGGCCGCGCTCTGGCTTATTCTAAAAGGCCGCGCTCTGGCTTATTCTAAAAGGCCGCGCTCTGGCTTATTCTAAAAGGCCGCGCTCTGGCTTATTCTAAAAGGCCGCGCTCTGGCTTATTCTAAAAGGCCGCGCTCTGGCTTATTCTAAAAGGCCGCGCTCTGGCTTATTCTAAAAGGCCGCGCTCTGGCTTATTCTAAAAGGCCGCGCTCTGGCTTATTCTAAAAGGCCGCGCTCTGGCTTATTCTAAAAGGACACACTGTGGAGTATTCTAAAAGGCCGCGCTCTGGCTTATTCTAAAAGGACGCGTTCTGGCTTATTCTAAAAGGCCGCGCTCTGGCTTATTCTAAAAGGCCGCGCTCTGGCTTATTCTAAAAGGCCGCGCGCTGGCTTATTCTAAAAGGCCGCGCGCTGGCTTATTCTAAAAGGCCGCGCGCTGGCTTATTCTAAAAGGCCGCGCGCTGGCTTATTCTAAAAGGCCGCGCTCTGGCTTATTCTAAAAGGCCGCGCTCTGGCTTATTCTAAAAGGCCGCGCTCTGGCTTATTCTAAAAGGCCGCGCTCTGGCTTATTCTAAAAGGCCGCGCTCTGGCTTATTCTAAAAGGCCGCGCTCTGGCTTATTCTAAAAGGCCGCGCTCTGGCTTATTCTAAAAGGCCGCGCTCTGGCTTATTCTAAAAGGCCGCGCTCTGGCTTATTCTAAAAGGCCGCGCTCTGGCTTATTCTAAAAGGCCGCGCTCTGGCTTATTCTAAAAGGCCGCGCTCTGGCTTATTCTAAAAGGCCGCGCTCTGGCTTATTCTAAAAGGCCGCGCTCTGGCTTATTCTAAAAGGCCGCGCTCTGGCTTATTCTAAAAGGCCGCGCTCTGGCTTATTCTAAAAGGCCGCGCTCTGGCTTATTCTAAAAGGCCGCGCTCTGGCTTATTCTAAAAGGCCGCGCTCTGGCTTATTCTAAAAGGCCGCGCTCTGGCTTATTCTAAAAGGCCGCGCTCTGGCTTATTCTAAAAGGCCGCGCTCTGGCTTATTCTAAAAGGCCGCGCTCTGGCTTATTCTAAAAGGCCGCGCTCTGGCTTATTCTAAAAGGCCGCGCTCTGGCTTATTCTAAAAGGCCGCGCTCTGGCTTATTCTAAAAGGCCGCGCTCTGGCTTATTCTAAAAGGCCGCGCTCTGGCTTATTCTAAAAGGCCGCGCTCTGGCTTATTCTAAAAGGCCGCGCTCTGGCTTATTCTAAAAGGCCGCGCTCTGGCTT
The DNA here is from genome assembly GCF_039654945.1 of Dendrobates tinctorius. Classification (NCBI taxonomy): domain Eukaryota; kingdom Metazoa; phylum Chordata; class Amphibia; order Anura; family Dendrobatidae; genus Dendrobates; species Dendrobates tinctorius. The sequence goes on along the minus strand of NW_027361729.1, from coordinate 35,267 downwards.
ATTCTAAAAGGCCGCGCTCTGGCTTATTCTAAAAGGCCGCGCTCTGGCTTATTCTAAAAGGCCGCGCTCTGGCTTATTCTAAAAGGCCGCGCTCTGGCTTATTCTAAAAGGCCGCGCTCTGGCTTATTCTAAAAGGCCGCGCTCTGGCTTATTCTAAAAGGCCGCGCTCTGGCTTATTCTAAAAGGCCGCGCTCTGGCTTATTCTAAAAGGCCGCGCTCTGGCTTATTCTAAAAGGCCGCGCTCTGGCTTATTCTAAAAGGCCGCGCTCTGGCTTATTCTAAAAGGCCGCGCTCTGGCTTATTCTAAAAGGCCGCGCTCTGGCTTATTCTAAAAGGCCGCGCTCTGGCTTATTCTAAAAGGACACACTGTGGAGTATTCTAAAAGGCCGCGCTCTGGCTTATTCTAAAAGGCCGCGCTCTGGCTTATTCTAAAAGGCCGCGCTCTGGCTTATTCTAAAAGGCCGCGCTCTGGCTTATTCTAAAAGGCCGCGCTCTGGCTTATTCTAAAAGGCCGCGCTCTGGCTTATTCTAAAAGGCCGCGCTCTGGCTTATTCTAAAAGGCCGCGCTCTGGCTTATTCTAAAAGGCCGCGCTCTGGCTTATTCTAAAAGGCCGCGCTCTGGCTTATTCTAAAAGGCCGCGCTCTGGCTTATTCTAAAAGGCCGCGCTCTGGCTTATTCTAAAAGGCCGCGCTCTGGCTTATTCTAAAAGGCCGCGCTCTGGCTTATTCTAAAAGGCCGCGCTCTGGCTTATTCTAAAAGGCCGCGCTCTGGCTTATTCTAAAAGGCCGCGCTCTGGCTTATTCTAAAAGGCCGCGCTCTGGCTTATTCTAAAAGGCCGCGCTCTGGCTTATTCTAAAAGGCCGCGCTCTGGCTTATTCTAAAAGGCCGCGCTCTGGCTTATTCTAAAAGGCCGCGCACTGGCTTATTCTAAAAGGCCGCGCTCTGGCTTATTCTAAAAGGCCGCGCTCTGGCTTATTCTAAAAGGCCGCGCTCTGGCTTATTCTAAAAGGCCGCGCTCTGGCTTATTCTAAAAGGCCGCGCTCTGGCTTATTCTAAAAGGCCGCGCTCTGGCTTATTCTAAAAGGCCGCGCTCTGGCTTATTCTAAAAGGCCGCGCTCTGGCTTATTCTAAAAGGATGCGCTCTGGCATATTCTAAAAGGACGCGCTCTGGATAATTCTAAAAGGACGCGCTCTGGATTATTCTAAAAGGAAGCGCTCTGGATTATTCTAAAAGGACGCGCTCTGGATTATTCTAAAAGGACGCGCTCTGGATTATTCTAAAAGGACGCGCTCTGGATTATTCTAAAAGGACGCGCTCTGGATTATTCTAAAAGGACGCGCTCTGGATTATTCTAAAAGGGCGCTCTTTCAACTTGCCCAGTTTGACTTACTTTTTTCATTCTGACATGACTATAAGGAAAGGCTATTCTATACAGTGAAGTCTTCCTTTTATATCAATTTGTAGGCTTAGTATCCCTAGGGATGGTTAATTGGGCAATATATGAGAAGCCTACAGAAACTGAAAAAATGTTTATTTCCATAGTGCAGGAAAGCCAGGTGATGAGCACTATGGAAGCGGTTTAAGAAGGACAGGCTAAATAGAACTTTATACAATATCAAGGTATGGCATCCATATACAATACAGTGGACGATTTTTTATTTTATCAGTTGCACTTTGCACCCTTCTCATAGCATTTTGTTCTATAAAGCACACCATATGGGCACAAATTCTTATAAATTGATGTAGATTTTTAGTTACTTTATTTACGCCTTTTACACTTACCTCTTATTTAAAGGGAAATTAAGTCTCTTCTGTTATTTTTGCACTGCAGTATACAATGAAGCGGAGCAAGTGTAAAGACAAATATTATGTGCATACAAGTAATAAGTCTTCCCTCGGCAGCGCTGACCGGAGCTGATCCCCATCATTCAGTGCTCGACGCAGTACAATTTATTTCTTACAAATGGCACAGTTAGCAGAATACTAGTAATAAAAGTAATATCTTCCCTCATCCGCCTCCTCTTATCCGCAGATCACGGAGCGCTTTACACAGTAATGAATACATCTTCTCAGTTATTACGGCTCCACATTCTGTTTACCTCTGCTGGATGAAAGGCTTTGCAGGTTCCCTGGGATTTGATTCGGTGACCTTCTGGCTGTTAAGATGTTATGGGAACCTCACCCACCTGTCTGGCATTTAGTGTAAAATGCAATAACTACTTTCTGCTTACAGTAAAGGAAAGACGAGGGCGGAAAATCGATGTACTGTCAGTGCGCAGGGCCACAGCACTTTATTGTGAGCAGTTAACGGTTTAAGGGCAAGTGCTGGGAAACCTTCGATATGGGTAACTCCGCTACCACTTGTGCCCTCCTCTTGCTACCTCCCTTACAGATATTTCTAGCTCTGCTATCTTCTCGCACATACTTAACGATAATTGGAAGCAGCTTGTGTGTGCACGACGCTCTACAAGTTATGCTAAAATCGCTTATGGTCTGTAAAATCTAGGAAAGCAGAACTATGATACAGCTTTGGCACTGCAGCCTCCCTTCCTAGGATGGGAACATGGGGGTCCGAATTGCCATGCAATCGGCTGAATGTGGTCTGCCAAGCGCTACATTACCTTTACTGGGCACCCAGGTGCACGCCCATCCATTTCATGGAGGCTATGCCTATAATTCAACGTGGTTCCTATCACCTATCTAGAACTGATCCGCAGTACCAGAGGCAGCTGCTGCGAATCGTAAGGAACCAAGTCTGAAAAGCAACAAAGCGACACTTGATAGAGTTCAGTGATCTGGCACTTTAATTTTAGTTCCATGTCAGAAGTCAGAAAATTGCATCAAAAATCCTCTGACAATCTCCTTTACACTTTTAAAGGACCCAGAATTTTTTTTTTCCTTCCCCTTGTTCCAAGACCCATAACTTTAGGAGGCCTTATGTTTTGTGGGACGAGATGTAGTTTCGATTGACACCATTTTGCCATATAATGTACCTAAAAACAAGAGGAAAAAAAAAAACTTCCAATAGAGGTAAAATGGTGAATAAATGCAATTTCACCATTTTTTTTTTTTTTTTTTTTTTTTTGGGGGGGGGGGGGGTGTTTTGTTTTTATGGCGATCAGAAAGCGGTAAAAATCACCTGGTAATACTGTTTTCCGGGTCAGTACGATTACGGTGATACCAAAATTATATGATTTTGGAATATTTATATTTTACTGGTAAAAAAAATTAATAAATTTCAGAACCATGTCGTCACTATTATTTTTCGGTCCATGGAGCTGTCTGAGAGCTCAATTTTTTTTGCATCTTGCTCGGATATTCTTTTTCACACCTCAAGAGCATCTGACTTTTGGATTGCTTTTTCTGCATTTTTTAATGAAGTGGAGTGACGGAAAAATGGCAATTCTGGTGTTTCTATCTTATGGTTTTCAGTTAAAATAATTTTATATTTTGATAGATCAGACTTTTTCAGTTGAGACAATTCCCCAAATATGTTTATTTGAAAAAAAAAAAACCCCAAAAAACTTGAATTTCTTTATTTTTGAAAGGGGGGGGGGGGGTGGAAGGTGGACGCATTTTGTATATTTTTTAAAAAATTTGTTTTTAATTTAATTTTTGTAGTCAAGTATAAACTTGAACCTACGATCGTTTATACTACATGCTGCAATACTACAATATTGAAGTATATAGTGAAATTGCGGTTCTCTGATGAAGCCTAGCTTGTAGCTCAGCTCTAGAGGAGGACCAAGATCACTGCCACAGGGGACCTTCAGCAAGCCCCTGCTGCCATGGTAAAACACTAACCGCACTGGCAATTGCCACTTGATTAAATGGTTAAACTGCATCACTCGCAGCTAGCTATTTTATATTAAAAATAAACACCTTGTATTTTCACACTGGCCACTCGGCTCCCAGACCCTATTGATCTAATTAGCGCAAATGTCATTGTTACGGGAAGGAGGAGGTGAGCTGTGACCATCAACTGTGAAAGTTGGATCTTGTGCTATCTGTATATACAGATGTTGACAGTCATTGTAATCCTGTCTGTGATGATAATGAGACTGTTGAAAAGTCATCTGTACAGATCACGAAGCATAGTGTAAGGCTTAAACAATAGGTTAAGAGAATTCCTGTTTCCTTCCCTCTTTCCGCCTCCCACAACCCTGTTATTTTGTTCATACCTTTATCCCAACAACTTAGACTTCTTTTTACTACCCTCCCCAGCCATTAATTTCTAGATAAAAATTATTCTTAATTGTTATGCTTGAAAATCTATTTGGTTACGGTTAAACCAGAAAAAAGGCAAATTGAACGTCATTTCACATAAAACCCTCAAAATGGTCTGGACAAAAAATTGTTGGCACCTTCAACTTAATATTTTGTTGCACACCCTTTGGAATAAATAACTGCTCCTGGTCTCTCATATTTGAAGGGTGCCTTCTTCCAGCAGCAATTTTAAGATCTCTCAACAGGTGTTCAATGGGATTTAGAACCAAACACATTACTGCCCACTTCAGAACTGTAAGCACTTTGTTTCCATCCATTTCTGGGGGCTTTTTGAAGGGTTTGGGGTCATTGTCCTGCTAGGAAGACCCGTGACCTAGGATGCAAACCCAGCTTTCTGACACTTGGCACTACATTGCAACCCAATCTGAAAACATCTTTGAACCCCCCACCATATTTTACTGTAGGTACTGTGTTCTTTTCATTGTAGGACTCATACCATTTTCAGTAAACCGTAGAATGATGTGCTTTACCAAAAAGCTCTCTTTGTCTCATTTCTCCACAAGACGCTTTCCCAGAAGGATTTTGTCGAACTGCAGTCTAGCTTTTTTTTGTATCTATGCCAGCAGTGGGGTAGTCTTGGGTCTCCTGCCATAGTGTTTCACCTCATTCAAATGTTGAAGGATAGTTTGCACTGACACTGATGCACCCTGAGCCTGCAGCTTGAATTTCTTTTTAACTAGATTGAGGCTGGACAATCTGTGTTGCAACATTTCATCAATTTTTCTCTGCCGTCCAGGGAGATTAGCTACAGTGCTATTGGTTGTAAACATGTTGATCACGTTGCACACCTGCAGACAAAGGAACATCAAGATCTCTGGAGGTGGAATTTATCCTTGAGATTATTGGCATTTTTCAACAATTTTGGTTCTCAAGTCCTCAGACAGTTCTCTTCTTTTTCTGTTCTCCATGCTTAGTGTGGCACACACAGACACACAATGCAAAGTTTGAGTCAACTCCTCCCCTTTTTATCTGGTTTCAGGTGTGATTTTCATATTGTCCACACCTATTACTTGCCACAGGCGAGTTTTTACAAGCATCACATGATTCCTCAAAGTTGTTTACCCACGATTTTGGAAAGGTGCCAACAATCTTGTTGAGCCCATTTCGGGGACTTTGTGTGAAATTATGTCCAATTTGTCGCTTTTTCTGTTTGTGTTGCTTCAATGCACACAAGGGAAACAAACATGTGTAACTGAAATAATTTTCTGGGAGAAACGTTTCATTTTCTGGAACAATTTCAAGGGTGCCAAAACTTTTGGCCACAAGTGTATATTTCTTTTAAATGGCTATGCCCCATCCCCCTCCCCCAAAAAATTATTCCCTATCCATAGGATAACTTGCTGATCGCAGAGGGTCTTACAGGTGGGAACGCTAGAGAACCAAAGATAAAAGGGCTTTAAAAACTCAAAGAATGGGGCTCTGTAGCCCCATTCTGATTGGAGCGGAGATGAGCGCCTTTTGCTCCATTTATTGTCAATGGCCAAGCCTAGCGATACCGTAACCTTATTTAGGGTGATAACCCAGTAATAATAATAAAAAAAAATATATATATATATATATATATATATATATATATATAGAAAAAGTTATTTATTAGTAATCTGAATTTATCCCACTATGTTGGAGCACTTTTATAATCAATCATGTCACATGAGTCTTCACTACCCTTTGAAGATAAATATATAATATAAAGATATATAAATATCTATTATATTCCTTAATTTGTTTCCCTCTGTCATGAAAAAAAAAAACTGTAACCTTTCAATCTATCCCTTGGCAAGAGCATTCTTAAAAACAGCGAGCACGCAGATGCTGCCGCATAACGGGAGAGGTTACAGAGTTGGAGAGAAGCAGATACAAATGTCAGCCGGAAAATCACATTCTCTCCTAAGCTCCAGCCTAATGCCATCAATCTGCAGAGGCGGCTGGGTCTTCTTCAGGGTTTACCTGTCTTAGGCTCACCGTTTATCGAGAGGAATAATAACCAGGAGGAGGATATTCTCCCATTTTCTGATCTGCCCAGATCTCCGGTTTCATTCCGATCCCTTCTTTATTCCTCACCTTGTACAGCTGTGATAGAAATTAGACAGATCTGCTCCCTGGCACCGACTGTTGTTTGGCATGGGATAAACAAAAAAGGCCACCTATTACTTTAACACAACAAAGATGAACTTTCCGGCTAATGAATTTTTAATGTGCTGTTATCTACATAAGTCCTGGAATAGAGAAGAAACCGACGAAATCTGGTGAGAAAATGGAGTAGAATCTCAGGAAATTAAACTAAGGAAGCAAAGAATTGATAGTTAAATAGTATAGCGCGACGTCAGATTAAAGCGTTTGGGTTTCTAAAGGATTTTTATCACAACTATTCCCATGTGATAGAAACATTCTTAAAAGGCAAAAAATGTGAAGAGGCCAAATTTGGGCTATAAAATAAATTATCATTTTGGCCAGCGGCTTTACTGGTAGCCTGACTGCTGGGCCTGGACTTTGCGAACCTGTCGGCATCTTCTTACTAGTAGGTCCAGCTCAAAACCATGCAGCACCGGAACAATGGCGCCATTCTGGGCTTTTTAATCAGAAGAGGCGCCAGCGAATACAGTAGGTAGGAGGAGGTTTGCAGGGATCTGCATTGGTGGCAATGGAATAACGAAAGTCATAAAATTGGCTTAATATTAGAATTTAGCAAAAAGATTTGCAGGACACTGATCAAGCGGGGAGACACAATAGTCAGTGACCGTAGATCAGAAGCTCTACAAACCTAGTACGTGTTGGCATCCACGGTGCCTCTTCTGATTAGCAAGACCAGAGTGACGTCACGCTTGGAACCGGGGATGCCGGCAGGCAGGACAAGGTTCACAAGTTTTGGTCGTAGACTACCAATGTGGCCGTTGGGCCAGCAAATCTTTTAGCTCAACTCTACCTTATGTTATGTAAAAGGAGTTGTCCCATATAGGCAAACCCGGTCTATCTGCTTTATTACGACACGTGCACATGATACAGTAGAGTCCCCCGCTTAGGCCATCGCCACTGGTCTCTACATGAATGGTCCCTGTTCTAGTAGACTAAACCCAACCTTGAACTTGTCTTAACAGTCAACATGTCATACTACAGGTCCCTTGCAGCGTCCAGGTAAAACGCTTCTCTGGTGTTCTGTGGCTTCCTCCGGTAAAGCCAGGCTATGGCATCACTCTTTGATCATGAAGGTTCAACATCTGGGTCAATCTTCAATCTTGAGCCATCTACATGTGCAGTGATTTATAGCCGGCCACATCTCACTCTGCAGTTCCATCATTTTCAGGATGGCCGGGGGTCTCGTAAGTCAGACCAGGACTGAACATATAAGTAAAGCCTTATATTAGGGACAGCCACTTGGGAAACACTGTTTTTGGAGTCATACTCTTGATGAAGAACAGGTCCTAACAGTGGAGAATGCTACACATCTTGTACTGGGCTCGCGCATCGTGTCTGTCCTTGTTGTTCAGTATCCAGCCAAGTCTACTGTAATACAGTCTGACAGCAGAAAAATAAAAACACGAGGAAGAAATCCTCAGATCGGCTGACGCACAATATCGCACCCCGCCCGCGGCCAGCTTGTCACTAAGTGTTACTGTAATCCTGGCAGATTGCATCCTCGGGCACGGTTCAGGTGCAAAAAAAAAAAACAACTAAAATCTGACTGCTCACAACGTACGGTCTTGTCAGGTGTAAAAGCGACAAGCTAAAGTGTTATCTGCGTCTATTATACAAGGCTGAACCTGTCCGTCATTGTAAGGAAAGACCGGCAGCACATTGCGTATAAGGAGCCATTAACCCCATCTATTCCCTGTTATACATACATACATGGAGGAAAACACCATTTTTTATTAAGTTACAACATTCAAGAAACATGGCCACATGAGTTGTGCCTGGTATTGCAACCCAGTCCCAATGAAGTGAATGGAGTTGAGCTGCAATACCATGCACGGCCTATGGTCAGGGGTGACGCTGTTTTTGAAAGAAAGTAGTCATGTTTTTCTAATTATACACACTCTGACCTCGCATCTAGTGATGGTCCTCGGCCTTCAATAGTCAGAACTTTACCTAACAAAGACTGGAATGGTGGACGTTTACCAGGAGAGTACATATTATCTTGTTATTCCATCACTTCCACAACTTTATAGCCATTTTACTGAAAATTTCTGGACAACCCACTTTTTGAAGGGGGTTGTCCCATAAACAACGTCTATGTTTGATCGTTGGCGGTCTTACTGCTGGGACTCATCACGAGACTGGAGGTTCCAAATCCCATGTGAATGGAGCGGCAGTCAGCATGTGCGACCACTGTTCTATTCACCGTCTACTGGAATGGTGGTCGCACGTGCTTACTACGTCTCCATTTGCACAGCCCACTTTAGGTGCCCCGTTAATGAAATCGGTGAGGCTCTAAGCACCCGGACCGTCAGCGATCACACATTTATCATCTATCTTGGGGATAAGTGATAAAGATAGTTTATGAGACATCCCCTCTAAGTTTCGGGTCGATCTATGCCTCCACTATTCTTGACATGATGATTGAAGAAAAGCTTTATCCCCATCAATCTCCGTCGTCCTGATCTGTTCATTTTTGCCTGCACGACATGTTTGGACCTTCTGGTTCTAGTAGAACATGAAACCCCTCCGCTTCTCCAGTTTGCTTCCTCTTGGTATGCATGTGATCCGCTGTCTGATATCATACAGACTTGCCCCCTGCTCAAACCGCACATTGGTTCGTCTGCAAATCTTCTTAATATAATTTCACCGGAAAAAAGCGGCAAGAAGAACAATGCTGCGAGCGAGCTCTGCAAACACGGCATTGAGAGGCTGTCGTCATACAGTACAAAGCCATTCTGTTGATCGTCTTGTGGTTTTCATTGCCAGCATGTAGCTATTGAGACGCGGACAGTAGCAGAAGCTGGAATCTGTATCCTGTTTTCCATTGTCGGAGGAATAAAGGAACTTGCATTTGGATACATTTTGATCTTCCAGGGGCCAGGATGGTAGAAACAATAGACTATAGGATGGGATTTCTAGGAAACCGACTCGTGTTAAAGCACTAAGCCGCAAAAAAGGAAAATATTGATTTTTCTCATGTCTGTCTGCTGAAAGAAAATCCGCTTTCAGCACAGAGCAAGTGTGGGAATCAGTCCCTGGGACAGAAGGGTTCATAAAGAGATGAAACTATTTCTTGCAAGACATTTACCAGTAATGTATCCTATATGTTATTCACAATCTATGGATATTAAATGGTGGTGACCATCAATAATCAGATCAACGGGCTGTCAGTAGAGATGAGCGAACATGCGGAGATAAGGTGTTTTCTGAGCATGCTCGCGTGCTAACCGAGTGTCCTCAGCGTGCTCGAATAATATGTTTGCATGTCTCGCGGATATTCGACAGCTGCAGGGATTGCGTAGCAAACAGGTAATCCCTGCATGTGTTGCAGCTGTCGAACAGCCACGAGACATGCAGCCGCGGGGACGCGAACAGATTATTCCCGCGCGCTGAGGACACTCGATTAGCACCTGAGCATGATTGGATAACGCCTTTTCCGAGCACGTTCGCTCATCACTAATTGTCAGACACCCAAGGTAACCCCTTAGCGACATCTGCCATACATATATGGCGGATGTCCGCACTTACTCTATGAATTGGGCTCAAGAACGGTGCTCGCTCTAAGCAGCCGGGGTGCTGGCTGAGTTAAACAGTCGGAACCTGAGAGTAACTAGCTCCAAACTGCAACAGTTCAATCTCTTAGACACCGCTGTTAATCAAGACAGAGACATTTAAGGGGTTAGGTACAGGGATGTGTAAGGAGGTTGGTGCTTTGGAAGTGTTCATGTTACGCTGCTGTTGGCCCCTCTATGTTAAAAAACCCTATGAAGTCCAGTCTGTTACTGGGCTTTAAAGTAGCCTGGTAGTTATGTAATGCACTGCAATACTAAAGTATTGCAGTCTACTGCATAGGTTATCAAGAGATCTCTGAAATCCCCTAGTAAAAAAAAAAAGGGAATTAGACCTACCGGTAATTCTGTTTCCTGTAGTCCCTCAGGACAGCACCATGGAGGACGTCCTTCCTTGCCCTATAGTGGGACAGGATCAGAGAGAGGTTAAAAGGCCCCTCCCACCTCCACCCTCCAGTGTTTTTTCAAAGTACCACCGAGGATGGATGGAAATGGTCTAAACACGCCCTTACAAACGCGTCTGTAAGACCCTTTAGCGGCTCCATCCCCATCTCGAGCCACGATGACCTGATGGATGAACAATCTGCTGATCGATTCCATGCAAGCCTAAAGACAAACATAAGGGAGGGAACTAAGGGTGCTGTCCTGAGGGACTACAGGAAACAGAATTACCGGTAGGTCTAATTCCCTTTTTCCCTTACGTCCCTCCGGACAGCACCATGGAGAATACCAAAGCAAAGGTCTAAGGGTGGGTACAGAAGCCCCCAGATCAAAGTTCTAGGTAAGAACCAGGCTAGATCCAGACATTATCTATAAGATGAGAAGAAATATAGATATCGAAAGGGATCTACAAAGGTAATCACCGCAGTGAGTGTCTGATATATGTCTATAATGGCCAATTTCAGTATGAATGTGGCAAACAAGATTTGCAGTGGAACAACCTGTTGCACCCCAATACCACTAATGAACCGCAGTGAATTACAGTTATTGTGATAGATACTTATGAACACCGCAGTCACAGAAATAGGATTAAAACCTTATTGCCCAGCAAAAGGTATGGTGATAACCACAGCCATAATACAAAGAGGACTGTACAGACCGTTAATTCGCTGTATGTGCTTATAACACAGGATAGTTCCTTCGTCGGTCCTCCTGGGCTCGGCTTAAATCTTGGCTAGAGACCACCTTACCATACTACAAGGAAACCTGCAGGCCAGAGACCCTGCTCCGCTGGCAGATCAGAGCAATAACAGTACATGGAAAATAGCAGAGTATTGAGACGTCTGTACCCTACTCATCCAGGAGGTCCTGTGTATTCTGAATCCTTTACATGTCTAAACCTCAAGAAAGGGTTGGCTATTATTTAAGATTAAGGAAATACTCCATCTGGCAGGTAACCTCTCCTGCCACTTACCAACATTGGCTTTTCATTAGAAGCATTGAAAGGGAAATGTGGATCCTCACGCCTGATTTACTGATGTTAGACACGGGAGTCTGGACTTTGGAACTGAGGAGAGTAAGTGTGTGTGCGAATCTATACAAGTCATTAGCCCAGACACTGTAAATGTGTCAACTTATTCATATGTTATATCCTAAAAGGCAATCTTCTTAGAGATATTTATACCCCTGACTGCTATGGTGCGAGGAACCACACTTTAACTAGAGGGAAGTAGGTTTCCTCCCATCGCAGAGGGGATTGACTACTGCGAGGCAGATGGGCTATGGGTTCTCGACTGCAAGAGTCATGGATACCGCTTCTTTACCTTAGCAGCCCTGACTCCCGTAAGAGCAGCGAGTATGGGATCCTCTGGCACCTGATGCAGGGCTGCTGAACCGCCACCAGGTACAAAAAGTAGTGATGCCACCCCTGGTAAACATAATACAACTGATTTATAGGACAAGAATCTGCCTAACGGGTCTCTATCGAGGAAACCAGTCCGACTGCTCTATGTGGAGTCGGGAAGAATTGTTTCCTCCCACCTTATGGGATTTTCTGCACCCAGACTATGTCCACTTAAAGGATGAACCCCAAAGACGTATGTCTCCCTTTAAAAGTTAACTATGAGAGGGACCTGCCTTTAGCCCTCAAGACAGTAACTCACTTTAGAGTTCTGTTCCAAATAGAAGAAATGCTAAGTTACTAGGCCAATTCAAGCATAACTGTTCGTCTGGCTAAGTCCAGCTGCCAAGAATGAAGCAACAGAAACTGGGTCTAGGCCCGAAACACAAAGACCAGAGTTGGGGCCTGAGACAAAATGTGAAGTGGTAGGCCAACCATACAAGGTGTGGCCCACAAAAATGCCCAAGTCAGAAGGTCTAAGCCAGAGGCCCAAAGCCACAGCACCCGAGGTATTATGAAGCACAGAGGTATTAGGACCCATAAATGACCCCCTGAGGCGCAGGGGTACCAAAGCCTTATGACGCCATATGATGCACAGAAGCCTTATGCTGTACAGAAGCGCCATGACGCAATATGATGTGCCAAGACACTATGGGGCGCTATGAAGCAAAATGATGCATAGAGCCACTATGAAGGCTTATGATGCAATATGATGCACCAAGGGACTATGAAGCTATATGATGCAGTATGACGCACAGACACTATAGAGCTCTATGTTGCAGCACAAAGGCACTATGAAGCCACATAGTGGAATACGCTGCACAGAGGTCCCATGATGCCGCATGGTGAACAGAGGCACTATGCAGCCCCCTGATGCAGTCTGATGCACAAGGGAACTATGAAGCCACATGATGTACAAAGGCACTATGAAGCCATATGATGACGTATGATGTACCAAAGTACTATGACGCCATATGATGCACAGAGGTACTATGAAGCACAATGATGCAACCTGAAGCGTAATGATGCAATATGAAGCGCAATGATGCAATATGAGGCACACTGGTGCAATATGAGGCACAATGATGCACAATGATGCAATATGATGCACAATGATGCAATATGATGCATAATGATGCAATATGATGCACAATGATACAATATGATGCACAATGATACAATATGATGCACAATGATACAATATGATGCACAATGATACAATGATGCACAGTGATACAATATGATGCACAATGATACAATATGATGCACAGTGATACAATATGATGCACAGTGATGCAATATGATGCAGTGATGCAATATGATGCAGTTATGCAATATGATGCACAATGATACAATATGATGCACAGTGATACATGATGCACAATGATGCAATATGATGCAGTGATGCAATATGATGCACAGTGATGCAATATGATGCACAATGATGCCATATGAAGCACAATGATGCCATATGAAGCACAATGATGCAATATGAAGCACAATGATGCAACATGATGCAATATGAAGCATAATGATGCACAATGATGCAATATGAGGCACAATGATGCAATATGAGGCACAATGATGCAATATGAGGCACAGTGATGCAATATGAGGCACAATGATGCAATATGAGGCACAATGATGCACAGAAGCCGTATGGTGCACGGCGGCAACATATCGTGCACGGCAGCAGTATATCGTGCCCAGCGGCCGTGTATCGTGCCCAGCGGCCGTGTATCGTGCCCAGCGGCCGTGTATCGTGCCCAGCGGCCGTGTATCGTGCCCAGCGGCCGTGTATCGTGCCCAGCGGCCGTGTATCGTGCACAGCGGCCATATCTCGTGCACAGCGGCCATATCTCGTGCACAGCGGCCATATCTCGTGCACAGCGGCCATATCTCGTGCACAGCGGCCATATCTCGTGCACAGCGGCCATATATCGTGCACAGCGGCCATATATCGTGCACAGCGGCCATATATCGTGCACAGCGGCCATATATCGTGCACAGCGATATGATGTTCAGCGGCGATACGATGCACAGAGACAAAACGATGCCCCTATGATGTAATATGATGCACAGATTACGGCCCTGCTTGAAGGTGCCAAACAAGAGGCCAGGTCCCCAGCTACCTCCAAGAGAGCAATCAGAGATCCGGATAAACCTTCGCTCTGAATAGTATATCTCAATTGTCAGACCAGCTCCACCTGAAGGAGCTAATTAATGAGACTCAGGTGGAGAGCAGACTCCCTGGAGACCCTGTGTTGCATTCCACCATGTGTCCAGCCATAAGGCTCTGTGCAGACCTGGTCTGCAACAAACTGAGGTCCCATTATGAGATGTAGCTTGGACAAATGGCCTTACTATAGCCTAGAGGTCCAAGGCCTAGCTGCTTATATGTGGAGCATATCTCAGCACATGAGGCTCTAGGCCCAGCTTTGGCACCAAGGCATGAGGCTAGTATTAACCCAGAGGCCAGGCCCTGAACACAACATTCCAGCGTGCACTCACCTGTGCTGGCTCCACACCTGCTAGAAAGACAGGGGGAGCTGGTAACGCAGAGAGCCTACCATGGAGGGAAGTGGCGTTCGGTCAGGAATGTTGTATTACTGCCAGTGATTTCCTTTCCTGTGCCCCACGAGATCCAAGAAACTAGGCTGTTGCCTGTCTCGTTCTGCACTTCCGTGTTCTGCCGTGGAACGCACGCCGACCTTATGCTGACGTTGCCGGAGGCGCGGCGGCCTTCTCCACTGCATGTTTTCCGGAATTAGCCATGTTTTGCCGGCCGGCGTCCGAGCCGAGAGCCTCCCACCGGGAGGAGCGGCTCAACCCAGGAGCACGTCCGCTCGACTGGTCTCTGGGGCAGAGGGACTCCCCACCGGGGAGTGTCGGCCCTGGGCCCCTTGACAGGGGGAAGGATTGGACGCGCCGCACGATCCCCCTGAGCCCATCATGTAGGCTGGCTGAGGAACTTCTCCAAGAGGTGTCAGCCACGGTCCACTTGACAGCAGGGAAGAGAGGGCTGAGACCCCCAATCCCATCTGGTACAACGAATGACGGCTGAGGGACCTCTCCCAGAGAGGAATCAGCCACAGACCACCTGCCAGGGGAATGGAAAGCAATAAATGTCCACAGGCTATCTTCGCTCTAAAGGGGGTTTTACACTAAGCGATATCGCTAGCAATATCGCTAAAACGTCACTGGTTTTGTGACGTTATATCGATATTGCTAGCGATATCGCTATGTGTGATACTTACCAGCGACCGGCTCCCCCGCTGTCCATCGCTGATCGCGCGAGAATGTCCGGCTCCATTTCTCGTCGCCTGCTTCCTGCTGGGCTTCCTGCTGTGACGACGAGAGACGCTGGACGCGGGCGGGAGGACGTCAGGATCGCTGTGTGTGAATGGTAAGTATCGTGCGCTGCGTCGCTGCTGAATCGCTGTGAGGTCTTTCTGTATGAAAGCTCACTAGCGATCATTTAGCGATGCACCAGCGATCCTGACCGGGTCGGATCGCTGGTCGGATCGCTGGTCGGATCGCTAAATGTAAAAGGGCCTTAAGAGCAACCTCTCATACAACCGTCCCCTGCCGGGACAGGAAAAACACTGGAGGGTGGAGGTGGGAGGGGCCTTTTAACCTCTCTCTGATCCTGTCCCACTATAGGGCAAGGAAGGACGTCCTCCATGGTGCTGTCCGGAGGGACGTAAGGGAAATATATATTTTTGAAATTTTTAAAAAAAAAAAACATCCAATTATAAAAAGGTTAAATCGCCTCACTTTTACCGTAATGAAAACGGTACACACAAAAAAAAGTTGCTATCTGTTTAATTGTCTGAACAAATATCGTACGAAAATATTTAGCCCATGCGAAAGGATTACAAAACAGAAAGGAAAATATCAAAATGACAAAATTGATTTTCTTCTTGGTCTCATCAGCTCTCAGATTAAAAATGTCGGATGAACCCACCCAAGCGGTAACAAAAGTCACTTCATGTGCTGCAAAAAAAACAAACAAACAAACAAAAAAACACAAGCCATAGAAAACTAAGCAACAAAAAAAAAAGTTAAAAGTTATGGCTCTCAAAAATATAAACACAAAAAAACTATGGAAACTGAAAAGTAGTAAAATACCCACAGGAACCAAAACCTATATATATTTAGTATTGAGTTTCAAGTTAATATTACTGCAAGGTGAAGGGACACAGGAATCAATGCAAAAAGGAATGAAAAATAAAAATAAATGGTAATTTTTTTTAAAAAATGCATTTTTTTTAATTACTCCCCTCTTGCAATTACGGTATTTCCTTTTGCATGGTAATATGAATGGTGTCATTCAAAACTACAACTCATCTCACAGAGACCCCCAAACCCTCGCACAGCTTCGTCGTCGGTAAAACTTTGGTGGAATAAGATGTCGTTCTTGGAAGGACGGAGGGTGAAGGTGAAAATATTTTATGTCTCCAAGTGGTTGACGAGAAACCTGTGGACACACTTGCAGTATACTTCAAGAGCTTTTCCTTGACATAAGAGGGAGTGAATGAGAAATTTAAGGTTTTTTTCAAGTCTACAGTTTGTTTGTTTTTAAATTCTCAAAATGGAAAACATAAAAAAAAACAACAAAACAATATTTATATCACCAGGTTCCCTGCTGATCTCTACTATCATCTGAAAACACCGGAATTCACTAACCAAAGTGACGAATCGTTTGAAACAGTGATTGGCTGCAGCGGTCACATGTCCTTGTGTCATTATGTCATGACTGCAGCAGAAAGTAGAAATTTGGGAGGATCGGACATAGTCAGAATGGGAGGGGTGGAGGATCGCTGGAATTGGTCCTGACTAATTTGTTTTTGACCAAATTAATAAACGACATTTGTGTGCAGCATACGCAGCGAGCGGCAAAATCAGAGCAAACTGTAAGCAATTGATGAATGTATTGAGGCCATTAACAAAGGCTAAACGCTACACATTCCTGCAAATATTTCCCTAATTATTCCTATGACCGGTCTTTCACCCTCTTGAACTGCGCCTTAGGGAATCCAGCTATGTAGGTGATTGAAGGCTGCGGAGTGCAGCTGTCAATCAAAGGTCCTGGCAGGACGGTGGCGACTCCTGCGCGCCATGTATTACACATTCCTACTGATCCGACCCCACTTAAACATTCAGTGTCAACAACACAAAGGGCATTAGATAAACCGTCCCTTCTTCGCTCATCTCCGATTACTGTAAAACTGTGTCTCCTGCAAACCTGGCAACTTTCCCGAACTGTCTGCAGCCAATGACAGCGCGATAACATGCCCTGCAAGAGAGCCGAGGGATTAAGATTAAAAGGATCCGTTTTCCTAAACCAGAGTCTTTGCCTTTAGATAAAAACGTATTAAATGTATTGAGTTCACAAAAAGATAAATAGTTCGCATTAACCCTTTCCAGAATACATGAAGCTCCAGGAGCCAAATACGTAATGACAGCATCCGACCTAATAAACGTCCCATGGCATACACCGCCATGGAGGAAAAAACGCATCAAGGCCTGTGTGTAAAGAGCAGCAAATCTTCGAAAAGTCGCCTTTCACCAATCCTGACACTATCATGGAGATTGGTTACATGCCGGAATACTCTCAGGTGGGAATACCCGTTTCATGCTGCATTAAAGAAGCTTCACATTTCTCTGCTGTTCGCTGCTACAAGTAAATTAATTTGTAGTAGTGATAAATGATTATTTGTTTTACAGCACAAATATAAAAAAAAATAATTTTATTAATTTATTTTTGAGCTTTTCTGAACAATTTGTTAAATTAATTCTTTAGGCTCGTGTGGATGCCTAAACAGCAAAGTTTTTTTTGGCATCTTTATGCAATACTAGCTGAAAAGCCCGCTGTTGCCCGGGCATACTTACTACCTGTGGGTCCCTCTCTCTCCCTTAACAGCCCCGCTCTCCACCCGCCATCACACACTCTCCTTCCGCAGCCCTGCTCTCCGTCCGCCATCCCGCTCTCCACCCGCAGCCTCACCTCCACCCCGCTCTCTCCCTCCGCAGCCCCGTTCTCCACTGGCCGCCCCGCTCTCTCCTTCCGCAACCCTGCTCTTCACCCGCCATCCCGCTCTCTACCTTCGCAGCCCTGCTCTCCACCCACCATACAGCTATCTCCCTCCGCAGTCCCACTCTCCATCCGTGTCCCGCTCTTCCTGCATAGCCCCGCTCTCCATCTGTGTCCCGCTCTATCCCTCTGCAGCCCTGCTCTCCATCCGTGTCCTGCTCTCTACCTCGCAGCTCCGCTCTCCACCTGTCTCGCACTTTCCCTCTGCAACCCCGCTCTCCATCATCCAGAGGGCGGGGCTACGTAGAGTGGGTGTGGCTTGATACACACACACACACACACACATATATATGTATATATATATAGATAGGCACAAGGAAATGTATTGTTTTATATTAAACCACTTTTCTTGAAATTTCTTTTTAGGTCAATAGGGCTGACTGCATTGGGGTCTTACATTCCCCTGTCGTGTCACTGGGGGGGACCTGATGAACCGATCAAACAGAAGGAGTCACCTTTGATCAAGACGTGGGCACTTTAAGAGTTAAACGGCAGCGATTGGAGGTTCCCCCTGATCCTATCTGTAATAGGCAAACACCCGCTCCAGGGCGACGTGGATGACCCACACAGGCTGATACTACAGAACGGGAAAAGTCCAACACTGGGGAATACGAGCATTTGTTGATAGCTGCAAAATATTTGTATTGTGGTCCTTAAAGGGAATGTGTCATCTGATAAACACCTATTTAAAATCAGATATTTATGGTAAATTTAGGTTTAAAAATTGTTTAAGAAAACAAACCCCGTACAACTTTTACACTGACCACTGCGCCTAATATTAGACTCCTAGTTCTTGATGGGCAAATGGACATTTGCAGCAACGGACTGATTCAATCCCGACTTACATGTAATGGAATGAGCTGGCTCTCATCAGGTCAAAGGCGATTGTACAGGACGAGGAGAAGGTGAGCTGTGATATCCTCTATTGTGAATGGTGGATCCTGTGCTATCTTCTGTATATAGATGTGTGATCAGTCAATGTAAAGGAGGAGGTGAGCTGTGACATCACCTATTGTGAATGGTGGATCCTGTGTTATCTTCTGTATATAGAGGTGTAATCAGTCATTGTACAGGAGGAGGTGAGCTGTGACATCTATTGTGATTGGTGGATCCTGTGTTCTCTACTGTATATAGAGGTGTAATCAGTCATTGTACAGGAGGAGGTGAGCTGTGACATCTATTGTTATTGGTGGATCCTGTGTTATCTACTGTATATAGATGCGTTATCAGTCATTGTACAGGAGGAGGTGAGCTGTGACACCACTTATTGTGAATGGTGGATCGCTGTACATAGAGATGTTACACTTCATTGTTATCTTCTCTACAAAGATAGAGATAGTTGAAAAGTCTTCTGTAAAGATCTGAAGTACAAGACTAATATTTAGCTTAGTGGCTAATGTAAAAATTGCAAGATTTCAGTTTCTTTTTAATAACAATGGGTCATTTTCTGATGACACATTCACTTTACACAATCTATTCGATCTGACAGATGAAATGAGCTCCTCTCTGCTAGGATGTCTGTACGCCATACAGCTCATCTTCTGATAATGTATACAGCATTCGGGCCACACACGAGTACGGGCAGTGTTCACACTAGCAGTAATGCAAAATTAGGAACGCGAACACCTTTAGGACACGGTTCAGGAGTTTACGCCTTCCACCAGTGTTAAATTATTCTGTGTTTTCGTGAATCCAGAATGGTAAAAAAAATAAAAATAAATTGATGAAAAAGGAGCTTCACTTTAATAATTAATACGCACCTCGTCCTTAATATCTTCCTGCTGCTGGGCTGAAAATATTTCCATCGCCGAAATCAGCCTCATCATGAGCTCGTCTACTGTGGTGTTACCTGTCAAAACAGCAAACGATCCAGTGTCAGTAACGTGGTGAATGCAGGCAAAGGCGGAACACTGGGTGATATCTACAGGTGAGAACGACTGTAATGGTGTCTGGGATGAGCTACCGTATTAAACAGGTCACACACTTATCACCAACCTGACACAACAGAAGGCAAAGGCCCAAAAGGGGAGGAGGGAGGTAAACGCTCAAAAAAGACAAAAAAAAAAACACACTATAGAAAAGGACCTATATGTGAGTGCAAGATAATGCCACCATAAATCAGAGGTAGCTAGGTTTCATTTTCATGACCTTACCCATCTCTGTGCAGCACCTTTGTTTTGATGCTTCCAGGGTTTATCTATATAGATTCTTCGCGGATTAATTTTCTCATATACATTTATTGGGATCAAAGCCTTGTATCTCTGCTGCAACGCTCCAAATTCACGGCAGATACTTGTAGTTACAGGGGTTTCTATTACACATCACAAGCTGGCCCAGATTCATTATTGTGGCTCCATCAGTTTTCCTCCCTATTTTCTGTATGTTTTGCGCCATGTTGTCAGTTTTTATTATTATTATTTGTGTAAGTTTTTTTTTTCAGCTTTCCTCAATAAATCTGCTTATCCAGAAGTATCACAATAGAATTATGAACTGTGACTTTTACCAAGTATAGCATTTTCTTCTTTTTTTTTTTCGGGGGGGGGGGGGGGTGAGTGCCTCTCACTGCAGTCTCTCTCTGGAGTAAAGCTTCGGATGACCATCTAACGAGTATGTCGGCCCACTGACTGTCCCTTGACCAATTACGTTGGGGGACATAATGGTCGAGTGGTTGAAATTCTATTGCCATGGTGAGAGTGACTGAGCACGTGTGACCACCAACTCTCACAGCTCATCCTGCAGATCATCATACACTTTGACCGCAATGTATGTAAAAAAAAAATAAATTCAAAACTTTTCTTTCTTAACAGCAATTAAATGGCAAATATTGTTCATTTTTTATTTTCTATACAAAGAGTAAGATTTTTAATGGTGGCCCACCCAAAGATCACTAGGTCAAAAGTGGCTAATTCCCTTCTCGCCACCCCCCCCCCCCCTGAGTATCTTACTAATATTTTTAAATCCCAATATGGTTTCAGAGATACGGCCTTCTTATTTAGTGATTATTTTTATGGTCTTTGCTCACAGGGTAATGGAGAGTAGCCTAAAGCCACGTCCCCAGAAAGTACTATGAGCCACCCCTCTTTGGGTAAAGACCATACAAAATAAGTAGTGATGAGCGAGTATACTCGGTGCTTGGGTTTTCCCGAGCATGCTCGAGTGTCCTCTGAGTATTTTGGCGTGCTCGGAGATTTAGTTTTCATCGTCTCAGCTGCATGATTTGGGGCTGCTGGACGGCCTGAATACATGTGTGGAATGCCTGTTTGTTAAGGAATTCCCACATGTATTCAGGATGTCCAGCAGCCGCAAATCATGCAAAAGAGGCGACGAAAACAATCTCGGAGCACGCCAAAATACTCAGAGGACACCCGAGCATGCTCGGGAAAACCCGAGCACTGAATATTCTCGCTCATCACTAAAAATTAGCACTTAATAAAAAGGCCACCATCTACAGGACCATGCAGTAGATACTGGCCTCTTCTGACCTGGTGACAGGTCCTCTTTAGCATTTTAGTGGCCTGCAGTCACTACTAGGGGAAAGTTAGGAGCTTAGTGCCTACTGATTACACATGGAATTCAGCACAGCGTAGTATTTGGCCCACAGGAGAGCAGGGGAATCCTCCGGTGGGCCGCCGTGCAGGAGTGGCCACCACCCTCTTATGTGAGCAGTACTTGGTACAATATACTTGAATCACTAATCACTATGTACCGATAAAGGCGGCACTTCTTATTCATCTAACAATCTACCCAGTTCATTGTTATATAAATTTGTGATTGAGGATAATGTCACATTTGCATGTAGCTGCAAAGTGGGGCCGTGGAGTTAGTTACTGATGGGCCCATGGTACCCCAGTCTGACACTGGCTCCAGGGCTCCCCTAGACATAGGTGGACAGAATTGTGATGTGTTTTTTTCCTTTTTTTTTTTATGCAGATTTGCAGCTGCGAATATGAAAAGTCTGAATTTTCTAACGTTATACTATAGCAGAAAATGAACTTGTGCCGCCTCCAATTCTATCATATTGTTGCTGCTAACTCAGTGATATTTTCTGACAGCAGATACACTATATACAAAATTGCTCTTTCTGCAATTCCTTAGTTTGTAAGTATCGGTTCATCAAAAGTGAACCTACCTTGTATCAAAAAAGCGGACCTGGGGAAACTATTCTCTCTTTTTCCTTCTTTTTATTGGTAAATGTTAACACGTTCTAACAAGCATCCAGGCTTCAATGTCTGCAAACATCCAAACCTGGAATCCCACCAGAGCTGCGAAAGGTTACACACCTGGATTCTCAGTGAAATCAGATTAGTGTGCACAGGGGTGAGCGCTATGGAGAGTTTGGGGGGGGGGGGGGGGGGGGGGTGGGAACATGAGACACAATGGAGAAGCGTAACCCTGTAGAGCATTACACGTGACTCCTTAGAGTATTTCCAGGATCACATTGGTGGCTCAGTCTCATCTAAACCATAAACTCGTCACGTTTATCACTTCTCACCCAGTGTAATTCTGCTCTCTCCACTTCTTGTTCCCTTCTATTGGTACTGGACACGACCTCCAGTGGATCCTCACTTGGAAGTCAAGCGTGTGCAGTTCTTTTAATTTATTCTGGTCTAGAGGCAACGTTTCTCCCTTGTGGAGAGTGACATGCCAGTGTATGGAGACTTATAGGCCATGCAATCATGCTCCTCTGGATAATTATGCAAATTCCCTCTTCACAGAGGAAGAAGAAATGAACTTTAGTAACACATTTTGGAAGTAGCCATCCTAAAAGTAAATATCGACCCTTCCCATATGACTTAAAATAAAAGACAAAACAGAATCTCTATTTGCAGACACGGTGTTTCAGGGGAGTTGTCACTCTTCAGTGAGAAGCATGAGATCAGATTTGGGTGTATGAGAGGCCTCTGACTGGGGTCTAAGGTGTAAAGTTTCTGCTTGTGGAGAGTGACAAGCCAGTAGCCTAGGAGACTTATAGGCCATGCAATGCTCCTCTGGATAATTAAATATGTAAATTGCCTCTTTAAAGAGAAAGATGACTTTACTATCCAATTCAGCTGGAGAGAAATTGCACATGCACGATTCCCAAATCCTTGGTGCTTAGGGTGAGCAGGCACACAGAAGAC
Source organism: Dendrobates tinctorius (assembly GCF_039654945.1). Classification (NCBI taxonomy): domain Eukaryota; kingdom Metazoa; phylum Chordata; class Amphibia; order Anura; family Dendrobatidae; genus Dendrobates; species Dendrobates tinctorius. Next base: position 12,219 of record NW_027361729.1, on the reverse strand, counting down.
TGCAATGTTTCCCTGCTTGATCGTTTGCCTTGCGAGCATTAACGAGCATGTGAGAAACACTTCCAGGAGAACCACCGACTGTTAGACCTAGTGTTGAGCGAACGTGCGCGGATAAGGTGTTATCTCAGCATGTTTGGGTGCTAAAGGACCCATTACACATAACGATGTCCCAGCGATCCCTCCAACGATCTGACATGGATGGGATCACTGGGACATCGTTAGACAGCCTCTACAGCGATCAGGACCAGCGAGCAAGCTGGTTTCCAATGTAAACAGCGGGTATCCAAGGGCCGCACAGCTCTTGGATACTCGCTGTTTACCCTAGATACCAGCGTCGCTGGTCTCTCGCTGCCACACGCAGCGTTGCGTGCTGGCCAGCAGGAGACCAACGATCAAAAATGGCCCAGGACGATCGTGCACGATCAGCGATACCCAGCAGGGGGCTGGTCGCTAATCCCCGTCACACACAGCGATATCGCTGGAGAGATCGCTGATGCGTCACAAAATCAGCGATGTCGCTAGCGATCTCGCTGTGTGTGACGGGGCCCTAAGAGTGTCTTTGGCATGCTCGAATACTATATTCAACAGCCCCAACACGTGCAAGGATTGGGTAACAAGCAGGAAATCTCTGCAAGTGTTGCCGCTGTCTAACAGCTGTGAGACATGCAGCCACAGGGAATGGAACATATTTTTCGAGCATGCCAAAGACACTTGGTTAGCCCATGAGCATGCTCAGATAACACCTTATCCCACATGATCGCTCATCCCTAGCCAGAAGTTTCAGAAGTAAAAATATTTGTAGACCCATGGAACCAGTGGCCACAGCAGTAGACCAAGCTGTCGGACAGAAGCCCTCCAAATCGCCTTCCTGCCTGCATCACCTGCGTCTCCTGATAAGTAGACCTCACAAGATTTCATTATTGAGGCACAACGCTAGCATGACATCGCCCCGGGTTTACTAATCAGAAGAGGTGCCAGGGACGCTGGTACTTTGGAGGAGGCTCGTAGGGCTTGGTCAAGCGACCATGTACTACCGACATAACCACTTAACCAACGGTCTTGCAAACCTGTTTGCTCAACTCTACTTAAAAGGTGATGAAGCCGACCACCTATCGTAGCATTTGCTAGAGCGCACGTAGCTTTTCTCCATTTACTGTCTCTTCTGGAGGAAGCAACAGGCTAAATCACTTATAAGTTAAAGTCTAATCACCCATAGGATTCTTGGAAAGCTAAGGAGATAATTACCGAGGTGCCAAGTCAGCCAGGACAGGGGCAAGAAGAAATATTTCAGTTTTAAATGTTAATTTTCTGGTGACATTTCCTACTTGCTCAAAGTTTATGTAACTTAAGCATGCATGAAAGGATTTCATTTCAGAGATTAGTGAGCAGCGATAGAGAAGGATCAACTATTTTTTTTTTTTAATTACTCAGGTCATGCTTTAAATATAGGGGAGCGGCAGGTTACTACCAATAACAAAAGTAAGGCTGGATTAGAATTATATTTAAGGGCGATTCAAAAGGGCTTCATTAATGGGTATGTGCACCATTAAATATGCACATGTATCGGTGTACCTTGCGTGGCTTAAAGTGGCACTATGTTGTTGGCAGGTGACACTTATTTGCTTTCTTTAGCAGGCCTGCATATGGCGCTGCAAGCTCAGGGTCCGGTGGGCGTTCTCTCCTGCCTTCTCTTAGTACTCAAGCCTGGAAAACTCCTGCTTTCTTCCCTTTTTTACTGCAATAAGGCTGTGCAAGAGGGGATTTTCATGAGAAAAGGCAGCTCAGAAGTCTACTGGGGCAATGTATACAAACATCCTATAACTGGGTGTTGTAGTGTCACGATTCTACAGGTGATTTCCTATATCGCAATAGTTCAGATAATGTCAGCCATAGGTGGAAAAATAAAAAGTAATACATTTATATCAGCGGGTTTTATTCTAGAAAGTCCCTAGTAGAGTTTTTACAGTGATCCAAAAGTAGTTTTTATTTCCCCCTTCAAATTTACATATAGCTCCAGAATGGTTTAAATAGAAAAAAAACAGAAAAAAAACAAAATAATAAAATTATATATACAGGGTGGTCCAAAAGTAGGTGGACAGAAAAAAATAACATTTATTTTGATTTATATGTAAAATTATATTTACTACTCAAGCATAACATTGACAATTAAAATTTATTCGGAACAATAATACAAAAGCCCTTACATTTTATCAGCGCAGGAGCGCAAACTGTTTTCCATCACAATTTGCACAGCTTTGAAGTCTGCCTCTTACGCTTCGACAAACATTTTTGCACAAGTCTCTTTGGGTATTAATTTCTTGAAATGCATCTCTTATGTAATTTTTCAACTCACTGACACTTTTTGGTTTTCGACTATAAACTTTGTCCTTGAGTACTCCCCAAAAGAAAAAATCCATTGGGGTCAAGTCTGGTGAACGTGCCGGGCAATCAAGTGGGCTTCTTCGGCCAATCTATTTATTAGGAAAAGTTTCATCAAGATACTCGCGGACTACTCTTGAATAATGTGGAGGGGCCCCATCTTGTTGGAAATAAAGGTCATTTGAATTAGGCTGTTGCTGTAACTGGGGAAAAATTGGTTCTTTAGAATTTCGAGATACTTATTTCCTGTGACTGTTCCATCCAAACAAATGGTCCAAAAACACCAAAACTTGAAATACCACCCCAAACATTGACACCAGGCTCATTCAGTTGTTGCTCTAATGTTAAATGCATGTTCTCATTCTACCAGTAAATACAATTCTGTCTGTTAATATGGCCAGATAATGTGACAGAAGCTTCATCCCTCCACATCATGTGATCTAAAATTACTGGATTTTCTTCACTTTCGTTAAGCCTAATCTCAATAAATTGCAGCCGCCTGTCTGGATCATCCTCCAATAAACCATGAATTAGACGTGGACGATAAGCTTTCCACCCAACAGATTTCAGGATTCGCATGATGGAAGCTCGTGAAATTCCCAATCCTTAAGAGACTCTTCTGGTGGACTTTTTTGGACTCTGAACAAATGTTTCAGCAACAAGTTGTTTATTATTTTCTGTACAGGCTGTTTTGGGTCGACCAGTTTTTGGAGCATTAAGGATTGAGCCAGTGGCATCGAATTTGTCACGAATACGGTAAATGGTTTCTCTCTTTGGGGCTTGAGTGCCAAATGTTTCAACCCAATTTGCGCTAACTGTTTCAGCATTTTGAGATTTCCTATACTCTTAAAATCCGTTTTCTTTGATCTGTATTTAAATTATTTGCCATTATGGGTTATCTGAATAGAAAACAGATTTGAGGGAGATTTATCTGTGAAAACTGGATCTGTGAAACTGACTCAGTTGCCCTTAGGAACCAATCAGATTCCACCTTTCATTTTCCAAAGAGTCTGTGAAGAACGAAAAGTGAAATCTGATTGGTTGCTAAGGGCAACTGAGTCAGTTTCACTTTACACCATGTTTGATAAATCTCCCCCTTCATAGCCCTATTACACATACTGTCGACCTACTTTTGGACCACCCTGTAAAATATTATATGATATATATATATATGTATATATATATATATATATATATATATATATATATATATATATATATATATATATATATATATATATACACACACACACAAAGCCACTTCCGGGCTTGTAGTGAACAGCAGGGACCCATCAGAGGGCGGTCACCTTGCCATGGTTGATGGGCATACATGAATTGGCCAATTTGTGCACTAAGTACCTTCATTGTTTTCATCTATTACTGTAAGTAAAAAAACATTTTTTGTAAAAAAAAATTTGGGGGAAAATTTTGCTAAATTGAATGTTTTTGTGTGTTTTCACATGGCCTAGATTCATGCACATGTGCTGCTGTGTTCTTTTTTGTCTACATTATGCAGTTTTCGCAGCTTGCACATGTTCAAACTAGGAGGTGCTGATCAGTATTTTTGGTATATAATATTTTATATATATATATATCCTGATGTTAATGAATTTGATAGAGATATAACGTCAGGAGCGCAACCGATAGATGAAAGATGTTATTCCGACAGTATGGTCCTTATCACATTTCAGAGAATATTTTTTAAAAATCCCTAACTTGTTCCTTTTCACTGTCGGCTGCACAATGCAACAACCTTTGCGTATATAACTTAGGATGCCACAAATAGACAAAAAAGCCAATATTACAGTAATAGACAATGTGGAAGATTCACATACAGCATCTGTTAGTCAATATATTGATTTTTCAATGGCATTAGGACATATAAAGTGCACAATATACAGAGATTCATTGACTGGCTCCTCTACGCACCGCAGACATGTTCTTTACCTTGGATTACATTAAGCACTTCATTGGATGATCTTTTCCCCATTATGATTAGAAATAGTGGAAACTGATCGGTCTTCTGTGTCCGGATGGTCTGTGCTACCACACTCCCAAAATGCCGAGTACACAACGTAAGGAACCTGTCAATCAACAGAAAAAACCATGGAATGAAAAAGTCCTCCGAAAACTCGCCATATCAATGTTCTGCAAAATAACTAATCTAGGGTATTCATCTAATGAAGATATTGGTGAAAGAAAATGGACTGCAAGGTCTAGTAACGTGAAATCCCAAAGATGCGTGTGAGCGATGACCATAGGACTAGTAAATCTGTTGCCATTTAGTTTAGTCCTCCATTGTCATGAGCTCTGTGTAACCACGCCCCCAGCAGTGATTGGCAGCTTTCTGCCTATGAACAGTGTATACAGAAAACCTGACAATCAGTGGTGTGGGTGGGAGTTATACAGAGCTCAGTATTCAGACAACTGTTAGATCTGCAGCAGAGAAACCAGTGCAGTTTATCAAAACTGTAGCACATAGCTCAGTAAGTGATACACTGCTGGAATCAGGAACTCTGCCCCTACATCAAGCTGCTCCCAGATGGGATAGCAAAATCCTAGCGACACATTCCCTTTAAAATGGTGTACAGGTTCCTTTTAAACAATGGCCTCAATATATTTGGATCACCATTTAGACAAGAGCGTAGACATAAAAATATTCTTCACAATTCATTAAGATTAAGATGAATTTCAACATTATACCATTCAACTGTAAAGGAAAGGACTCATCCAGAAAGTGGAGACCACGTAACGTTACAGAGTGGGATCACTAAGTGCTGAATGAGAATAAAGGGCAGAAGCATCAACAATGTTCCACCACCAGGAGTTTCATGGCCGAGCAGCTGCATGCAGCCTTACATCACCAAGCACAATGCCGAGTGTCGGATAAAGTGGTGTAAATCCGATATCACTCAACTCTGGAAGAGACGTGTTCTGTGCAGTGACGGATCACACTTCACTATCTGGTGTCTCATGAACGAGTCTGGGGTTTAGTGAATGCCGGGAGAACTTTACCATCCTGCCTGCTGGAAAGTTTGGTGGAGAAGCGATAGTATCACGTGGCTTGTTGCTTGGTTGGGACCCCTTATTAGTTCCAGTGAAGGGAAATCTTAATTGTGTTGCCCATAACCTGGACAACCCCTTCTCACTCTGAATGCTTGCCCACATTAAAATAAAATCATCTATATACTCCATTTTCATCCTGGAGCTGTTCCCGCAGAGTTGGCACTTACGTGAGGTTATGTCAAGTGAGTCCTGTGACCAATCAGCGCTGGCGGCCCTGCCTTTGGACGTATAAATAATATGGCTGGCGGCTCATTCCTCTTAATTACTTATAAGTCCAAAGGCTGTGACAGGGATGCCAGCGCTGATTGGGAGCAGGGTTCACGTGACAACCTCACATGAGCCCCGGGAACGCAAGTGCCGACACCGCAGGAAAGGAGCCGGTACGGAAGGTGAGTACTGGTGTTTTTATTTTAATGAGGGCAAACATCCGGAGTGAGAAGGACAACCCCTTTAATGCTTCCATCTTTGTTGGAACAGTTTGGGGAAGGCCCTTCTCTGTTCTCCATGACCGTAAAGTGCAAACAGACCTGGTCGGAGGTGTTTGGTGGGGAAAAACATGGCGGCCGCACAGAACCCGGACCTCAACCGCATCCAGAGATAGAATGGAGATTATAAGTCCGGCTTCTCCCCAACATAAGGGTCTGACCTCACAAATGTTATGGGGGATGAAGGGGCAAAAATTCCCACAGACACCTCCAAAATCTTATAGAAAGTCTTCCAGGAAGAGCGGGAGATGTTATATCTGTAAAAGTGTAACCTCCATATTTATATCTAATTACTGCAGGAACACCTCTACTTTAGTTAAGAGGGGTGGATTCCCAACGAATTACCTACCTACATAATATCAATATGATAACTTCAGGCATATGGACAGTGACTGGTAATCTTAGACAAATGATAATACAATAAAAATGGCAATAATGAGATTTTTTACATCTTCATGCCAAATTCCAAACAATCCGCCCAAATTACAATGGTGCCGTTCACATTCGCATTTTGTCGGAGGTTACATTATTTTTGATCGCAAAAAGTAGCTAAGAAAAAAAAAATAAAAAAATTAAAAAAAACCTGATAGACCACATTATGAAGGGATCTGTATGGAAAATGGGTGAAGTATCGCTATTCGTGGCTCCATTCTGGTCACTACGACACAAAATGCAGTATTGTAGAGCAGAAATTAACAGAAATAAAGAAATATGGAAAGAAATATTTTGCAGACTTCAGAAAAACATTATAACATTAACTTTAGTTACTTATTACCATGGTGAAGTTATATACAATGCCTGGACATTTCTTTTGTCTCTATATATAACATTTTTAAAATAAAAGCTTTTTTGACCCCCCCCCCCCCACAAAAAAAAAGGGAAAAAAAAAAAGTGCACTTCCAGATTTGCATACAAAAGCCGAGCATTAGTATTCTTACCATGATCTGGAATAAATGAAAAAACTGATAAAGCTTTTCACTTCCATTAGAGGACTGTCTGAAATTAGCATTTCTTTCAAGAGAAAAGGGTAGCTTGTGATATGTTTTCAGAAGTGAAGGTAAAAGTAAATGTCATAATAATAATGAATTATGAAAGACCAAATGCAAATATGGAATGCATTAATAAGATCCAATTTAATAAAGTCTGTAAAAATAATAGAGTTTTAATAACATGGGTCAGAAAAGGCAAAACAGTGGAAATTTCTGAGAACTCGCCACTGAATGAAGTCTATTAATACTTAATTATTTTCATGAAACATAATTTAAATTGAGGATTTTATTTTTTTTAATGTCAGAGAATATCAATGAAGGAAGGAGTGGAGAGGATGACATGACTAATTAATGATGAGCAGAGTATAATAATGCATTGTTAATGCTCTATTAACCCCTGATGATGAACTTGATTTCTAGGTAAATTGGTGCGTAAACAAATAAAGTGCATAAAAAGTCTATGATGCCGTTTGACGCTTCGTTTACATGTTAAGAGCGGAATGATCCCATGCCAAGATGTGACGTGAAAATGGACCGTGCCACCGCAGGGATAAAAATGGAGATAATCTGTCTGAAGTGTGTGTTGACCCCATACCGCTAGGTAGATAGGCATCAAAGTGGGCTCTTTGTGGGCAGTTCTCAGCTCCTCCTCATAGAGTTGCCTAAAGTTAAGGATCTAGAGTTGGTGTGAATTATTTTGCAGGACCAGATCCATCAGCCCCACGATTAGTCTGTGGTTGCTGGACTCGAGCCCTGAAAACCGTCTCCTTCCTGACGGCATCTGCGGGTCTTCTTTTGATTAATGGGTCTTCTTTTGATTAATCGGCCCGTCACGATATCACATGTAGATCACGCCAGCCCATTAAAAGAGGAACTGTGGATGGCTTAGGTAAGAGGGAGTTGTCCTAAAGGCTCCTTTTCCGGTAGCGAGAAATGATGGACGTAGCTCATAGATCTGGTCCCGCAAATCAATTTGCACAAACTCTAGTCCTTGGACTTTATGCAACCCTGTATGAGGAGGAGCTGAGGACCGCCCACAAAGAGCGGCTCTGCCACTGGTGGACCAACTCCATGTCATACTACATGCTCCCAGCACATAATACTACATGCTCCTAGCACGTAATACTACAAGCTCCCCGTGTGCAATACTACACGTTCCCTGTAGCTGGTTGCATGGTGGCGTACAACTTCCCTGATTGATGGTCTAGCATTTATTTTAAAAAAAAAAAAAAAAGGGAGATGAACTCAAAAAAACAATTTATTAATATTCTCTGTACTTTCAGGCAACTTGATCTGATTTGACAGAGAATGTGATAGACAAATCACTGCAACATGTCGGCCATTAAGTGTCTCGCTTTTGTCTAACTTGTGGCCCACTGCCTATTGTCAGGTGTAATGCAACTATGGGAGCAGAGAAGTCAAGCTGGAAATTGGGTTGATCCTTTGCCTGGTCTGTCCACTCCTGTTCTCCTGTCAAACTGCATGAGGCAGGTTTACAATTCAGCGCAGGCAGCCAATGGACAATGTCCGGAGAGAAACACGGGTTGGAAGTGAGAGACATTAAGTTTCTGCACCTATAGTGCTGGTAGAATGCCAACGGAGCTGTCCACTCCAAATAAGTGAACAGCAAGTTGCAGAGCATGAGAACTACGATAGATCCTGGACATATTAGATTGGTGTGTGCACTAAATGCATAATTACCTGTAAATCTGGAACTAACACTATTCCTGTTAAAAGAACCACACCAGCGGGTTCTAGATTACATTATTGCAAAACAGAGATGATGGGTATCTGCGAGATCTATTTTTCCCCATCACATGGGTGTAAACCTTATATTTAAATGTAAATTATATTCCAGTGATGGGTGGTCTGCTCCGTATCGGCAATGCTATGCATGGCTGTATTACTTACATTTAACTCCATCATGATGAACACGTAAAGAATATATTACTCTAAATGTAAAATACTCCTATTTTATCTCACCATTCAAGTTCAGGGATGTACATAGGGTTGGGGGCTTCTTACAAAAAGAAGGGTCTCTGGTGCTTCCCTCCTACCTAATCCATGTTTTCAGTTCTTTCTTTACTTTTTTAATCAATAACTCATTAACTGGTAACATGAAAGTGAAGTTTCCCGTCCACAGACATTGCTTGTTTTTTTGCAGCTCCAAGGTGTCCAAAACCGACCTGGGAAACTTACGGCCCGTTGGGGACATCTTGTCGTGTGGCCGACTCAGGCTGGCAGGAAACGTCAAGGGTGGGAAACCTTGGTGGGACTGTAGCTAAGCTTTGGGGCTGGAAGCATCGCAGTCTTTTTGGACACAGTGTGCCCCTCACCTACGTAGGGGTGTAGAAGCAGACACTTCGATGTGGGTCAGCTGCACAAGTTACACTGTACAGCGCAACGCTTAATTGCCCGTCCCTGGTCTAAAACCTAAAATAAAGCAACTTTGAATAAACTGAATTCTGCAGCCATACGGCCTTTTACCCGTTCCCTACTGAAACGTCAATTAATGAGTAAACTTTTCACAAACTATATATAAATTAAAAAGTGTTTAATTTAAAATACTTATTATTTTTTTTAAAAAAAGTTTTATTTTGTGAAGCTGAAAAGAAAAAAAAAGTAGAATAAAAATAAATAACTTTTTTCTGTCTTTTACTCAATTTTCTTTTTGCAATTTACAAAAAAAAAAAAAGGGGGGGGATATTTCAGGGCATGGCGCTGAGGTCATATACAGACTAGACAGAGCTCAGCAATAACACGGGTCAGGTCCGGCCAGGACTAGCCGACACAAGGACCTGCGGAGACCATCAAAGGAGCCAGATGTCGCAGTATGAAGCGGGGCTGAATGCAGAATCTGGATTATCCAGGTCTCCTCCTATGTACAGAGGGAGGTGCATTGTAACCAACACAGAGCAGCCGGCACCCCGCCATTCCTGCGTCTCCCTCAATTATACAAATATTTAGTCGGATAAAGAAACATGGCAGGCATTGCTACAAAGGGGTTTTCAGCTTTCTCCGTCTGTTCATTAATTGACAGTTGCAAAAATGTTGCTAAAATCCATTGGAAAAGTTCAGTAAACGCTTGTGTCACAAAGCAGTCATTATCGGATATGGGGGGGCTTTGCTGTGGCTGTGACTGAAAACAACGGAGGAGGGAAAAAATACATTTGTAGCTGAGCTGGTGGGTTGATAACAGAGAGCACTAAAAGAAATAAACCATCGGAACATAAACACTAATATAATGATCCTGATGATGGATAACGCTGCAAATAGTCATAAGACATTGCGAAATTGGGGGTAAGTACAAAATGAGGACAGTGAAATATTTGCATATACAATCTAAGGCTATGTGCACACGCTGCGGATTCACCTGTAGGTAAAGTGACCGGCGGTTTTCATGCGGTTTTCCCCTGCGGTTTGACACCTGGACAATAGAACAGGTGCCAAACCGCTGCAGAATCCGCAGAAAGAATTGTAAACCGCAGCAAAACCGCGCGGAAAAAAACGCAGCGTGAGCACAGCATAGGATAACATGGTACTGTACCATGTCTGCAGAACTGCTGCAGATCCGCAGGGCCAAAAACGCTGCAGAACCGCAGCAGAACATGTCATATCAGAAAGGCCAGGGGAGATTTTTTATTTTTTTTCCTTTATTAAACCTCCCCCTTGAAACAGCAATAGAATTAAAAGGGGAAACGTAGCAGCTGCCAATAGGGGGAGCTAAATGAAGACAGATTTACTAGTCATGGAAGGAAAAGTGTCCAGCAACAGATCCATCGGTGAATAAGGACTCAAATACAAAAATCTTTAAAGTATAACATTTTTAAAATTATGGTATAAATCCATTTGTTTGGAAAAAAGGCAAGTAACCCGGGAAACTCTTGACTCCGATTAAAGAAAACCTGTCAACTGTTTTGGCCGCTATAAGATGCAGCCACCGCCTTTCAGGGCTTATCTACAGCATTCTATAATGCTGTAGATAAGCCCCCAGTCTGACCTGCAAGAGAAGAAAAATAAGTTTTATTATACTCACCGGGGGGGAAGGGGGGTATGATCCGATGCAGTCTGGTCCGATGGGTGTCGTGTGTCCTGATTCGGCGCACCTCCCATCTTCTTGTGACGCCACCCTCCTGCTTGCTTCATGGCTCCCTGGCATCGCGCTCCTGCGCAGGCGTACTTATCTGCCCCAGTTGAGGGCAGCACAAAGTACTGCAGTGCGCAGGCGCCGGGAAAGGTCAGAGAGGCCCAGCACCTGTGCACTGCAAGAATTTACTATACCCTCAACAGGGGTAGATAAGTACGCCTGCGCAGGAGCGCGTCCGGGGATCCATGAAGCAAGCAGGAGGGCGGCGTCACAAGAAGATGGGAGGCCCCGGACCTTCGACATCCATCTTCGGACTAGACCGCCCCCCCCGGGAGAGTATAATAAAACACTTTTCTTATCTTGCAGGTCGGATTGGGGGCTTATCTGCAGCATTATATAATGTTCTAGATAAGCCCTGAAAGGATAATGTTCTAGATAAGCCCTGAAAGGCAGTGGCCGCATCTAAAGGTACTGTCACACTTAGCGATGTACCAGCGATCCCGACCAGCAATATGACGCGGTCAGGATCGCTGGTACATCGCTAAGTGGTCGCTAGTGAGCTGCCACACAGGCAGATCTCACTAGCGACATCGCTGGAGACGGGGATCGCTACTTACCTGTCACACCAGGCGATCCTGCATCCTCCCGCCCGGCTCCACGCATCGCTCGTCGTCACAGCAGGAAGCGCCGCAGGAAGCTGACAAGAAACAGTCCAGCCTGTTCTCACGCGATCAGCGATAACCAGCGGGGGAGCCGGTCGTAGGTAAGTATCAGACACAGCGATATCGCTAGCAATATCGCTATAAACGTCACTAGTGATAGCGATATTGCTAGCGATATCGCTTAGTGTGACAGGCCCTTTATATTATTCACCGATGGATCTGTTGCTGGATACCTTTCCTTCCTTGATACTGCTCGCTTGCTGCCAACACGAACGTCTTTCTGTGCATGGCCATTGGATTCTACCACAGTGAGCTGGATTTTTTCTACAAAGACTTATTATTCATGTATGCAGTAATTAGGTGGCGATTAAAGGAGAGACTCTAGAAGACCAGTCCTTCCAGGTCTCTTAATGAAATCAACAGCAGAACAGATAGTGGCGCACTATGGTGGCTAACAGCCCATTATTCACACCCAAACTCGTAGGACAGACAGGCTGAAACAGGATATTTAAAATACACCCCACAAAGTTCCAACAACCTATTCTCCCCCA